>NC_059111.1:105820180-106446013 GCF_020740685.1 Jaculus jaculus | reverse complement strand
GACATGACAGAGAAAATATTTTGGGGGTCTCTACCGTTTAGGACTTGAAAGATCAACCACATATCCACAGAGATATGAGATTCATAGAGTCACAGAATCTTTATTTACCCAGAACACAAAGACGTGGGGAGGGCAGGCAAAAGACTACCTGTGACATGTGAGCAGGAGAAGGGAAGATCCAGGGGGCAGCACCAGCAGGAAACTGGTGATTTGGGGAAAGAAGGGTGGGTGGCAGGAGGAGGATGGGAAATCAACAAAAAATGTACTTTAAAGTGTCCTCTACTCAACTTCTCTGACAATCATAAAATCATCCCTATATAAGCATTTTCCATGTTTCATGTATCTTTGGTTCTTTCACCATACCTTCTAAAATTAATTGTTCATTTTAAAAGGCTATACTCTTATATCCTCCCTCCCCCACTCCTCTTCCATTGAGGGTCTTTCCCAGTGGGGTTAATGGTATAAACTGAAGTCATGAAGACCTCAGTCTGTCTCTGAGTGAGGGGGTGATGTGTCTCAGGATATTCCTATCCATCTAGTGACTCTATACATTCTTTCCGCCCTCTATTCAACAATGCTACCTGATCCTAGGTAGGCATGTTGTCAGTCTGAATTAGTGTTAAATACTTTTACATGGTAAAATACTACTCAGCCTTTTGGAACTTGTCCATCAATGGGTATAGCTTGTGCAGAGATATATGTCCTTCTTGAACATCAGGTTCTTTGAGTTTGAGAACTTGCTCTTTCTCTGTCAAGGTACATGGACATAATTAGAAATAATGTGAAATAATTGTATATACTTGTTGCAGTAAGGTTAGTATTGCTGGTAGGAATCACCAAACCAAGAGTAGCTTGTGGGAAAAAAGAAGTTTTTTGGCTTATAGGCCATGAAGCTCCATGATGATAGGGAAAATGATGGCATGAGCATAGGGTGGACATCACCCCCTGGCCAACATCAAGTGGACAATAGCAACAGGAGAGTGTGCCAAACACTGGCATGGGAAAACTGGCTATCACCCATAAGCCCGTGCCAACAGCATACTGCCTCCAAGAGGCATTAATTCCCAAATCTCCACCAGCTGGGGATCTAGCATTCAGAACACATAAGTTTATGGAGGACACTTGAAACAAATCACCACATTTCACCCCTGGGCCCCATGAACTGATAACTATCCATGATGTAAAATGCAATGCATTCTGTCCAACTTTAAAAGTCACCATTTTTTTTTTATCAATCCCAATGATGTATATACATCCCCATAATCTTTTAACTTAGTCTTTTAACTGAGCCATAGTACTAAAAAATAATCTCAAAAAAACCATAATGGCACAGAATAAACACACTGCAAAAGATGGCATCAGGTATAACAAAGAATTATTCAAGCAATACCTGATTTAAACAGGGAAAACACCAATCTCTATAGCTCCAAATCCAACAACTCTAGCCAGTGACAAGTCTCCAAGTCTTATAACTCTAACCAGCAATAACTATGTGGTATTCCAATTCCAACCCCTCCAGCTAGGCTACTCACAGTCCTGGAAAACTTCATCCAGGGCTGGCAGCTTTCCTTAGTAGCTATCTCATCGACCCATCCCAGAATCTCCACTGGGTCTCCACTGTAATCCACTGTTCATCCTCATGGCCCCATGGGGTCTCCATGCAGGTATCCAGCAAACCTGCTTCACACTGCCCATGGACATTTCCAAAACACAATAACGTGTTACAAACTTAATGACCATCTCCTGCATTTCTTATACTCTACAGTACCAGGTAGGATGCCAATTTGTTAATCCATGGGGAGAATAAAGCCGACTTTGAAGAACAAGACACTCCTTGTGTACTTAGGCTCCTTCCAAAGAGTAGACATTCTTCCTTTTGCCTCAGTGCAGTTCAGCTGGCCCAGGCTCAAAGTTTGTAATCTCTCAATTGCAGCTGAATGGCGAACAGTTCACCCAAAGATTTTTCTTTCTGTGCTCTATCTCTCTGCTCACACCAGTTCATTTCCACACAAAGCAACCCTGCACAACTTCTCAGGACACGGGCATTATAGCAAGTTTCCCTGTGCCAGTGTTTGGCACACTCCCCTGTTGCTATTGTCCATGTGACGTTGGCCGGGGGTACATGCCCATTCTCTGTTCATGCTATTGTTTTTCCTGTCCTTATGGAGCAAACCACCTCTAGCCCAGTCCAGGCAAAGCTCTTTCTCATCCTCATAAGCCAAACCTCACAATCCATAGTTCTTACTGCATTCATGTTTTTCAACTCTGACCATAATACTCCGTCAAGCTGTACTTACAGCTCTGCATGGCATGTCTTAGGCCAAGGTTTCAAATCCTTCCACATTCCTCTTTCAAAATCAGCTCCAAAAGGCCAAAGGCACACAGTCAAGTGTCTAGCAGCAATCCCACTCCTCGGTACCACTTCATTGTTGCAGTCAGGTTTGCATTGCTGGTTGAAATCATCCAACCATGAACAGCTTGTTGGAAAAAGAAGAGTTTTATTTTGGCTTACAGGTTTGACTGGGAAGCTCCATGATGGCAGGGGAAATTGATGGCATGAGCAGAGGAGAACATCACCCCCTGGCCAATATAAGGTAGACAATAGCAACAGGGTAGTGTGTTAAACAATGGTGAGAGGAACCTGGCTATAACACCCTTAAACCTGCCCCCAACAATACATTGCCTCCAGGAGGTGATAATTCCCCAATATCCATCAGCTAGAAATCTAGAATTTAGAACACCTAAGATTATGAGTAGTATGAGGGACACCTGAATCAAACCACCACAATACCCATCCCTGTTCTATTTATTCAAGGATGAAGCTATTATTCAGTTATTTATTTATTTATTTTGAGGTAGGGTCTCAGTCTAGCCAAGGCTGACCTGGAATTAACTATGTAGTCTCAGGGTAGCCTCAAACTCTTGGCAATCCTCCTACCTCTGCCTCCCAAATGCTGGGATTAAAGGTGTGCGCCACCACACATTGCCTGTTATTCAGTTTTTAAGGTATTATCTTGTAAATCATTACTTTGGTAATGCTATTAACATCTATGTCATATTTTAAAATTCAAAAGAGCAAAAATTCCTTACCTTATTTTACCTAATATGTGATCCCAAGCCAAATTAATTGCTTAAAACTGCAAAGTCCATCACTGCCATGACCACAGACACCACTTATATGGACCTCAATATGAAGGCCACCTCTTTAGGACGATTGATTCTATGACAAGAGCCTTGAAGCATTTCAGCTCTGGGAACACTTATTTGTGCATGTGTGTTGTCCTTTGCAAAAGTCAAATCCCAGATTTTTTTTCTTTTTGTCTTTTCTAATTTTTTTTTAAATTTTTATTTATTAATTTATTTGAGAGCGACAGACACAGAGAGAAAGACAGATAGAGGGAGAGAGAGAATGGGCGCGCCAGGGCTTCCAGCCTCTGCAAACGAACTCCAGACGCGTGCGCCCCCTTGTGCATCTGGCTAACGTGGGACCTGGGGAACTGAGCCTCGAACCGGGGTCCTTAGGCTTCACAGGCAAGTGCTTAACCGCTAAGCCATCTCTCCAGCCCTCTTTTCTAATTTTTATTTATTTATTTATTTTACCATTTCCCCATTCTCATTCATGTATATAATGCATTTTAATCTTATCCTCCCAATTATCCTCTCACCCACTTCCTTTGTCATTAACATCCTTCTTTTATTTATTTATTATTATTATTATTATTTTTAAATTTCCAGTGCTGGAATTAAACTCAGAGCTTTATGTATGCCAGGAAAGTGTTCTAAACTGAGCCATAGCTCCAACTAAATTGAGAAGTGTGTGTGTGTGTGTGTGTGTGTGTGTGTGTGTGTGTGTGCATGCACGCACACGCACGTGCCATGGGCATAAGTTCACATCATCATCGCTCCAGCCCCAGGACAGATTCCATAACTGGAAGAGTGGGGAATCCTTCCATTCATAACTGCGCTGAATCCATTGCTCATAGTTATTTTGGGTTTACCTCATTTTGCTATGATGTTTTTACCATAGCATACGTGTTAAAACTCACCATTTCTACATTTTTTTTTTTTTGGCAGACAAATTACCTTATATACACTATACATACCATGTTATTGATCAGTTCTGGGTTTAGAGTAATTTAAATGGGGGAGTCAGGGGAGAGAAAACAAAAGAGAATAACCCAATGGGAATATAAGCAATCTGTACTGTAGTCACATATTAAACCTCCTAATATGAATTGTTAAAATATAATAATTTTAAAAATTAATTGATTCTTATATACAGCATATAATGAGAAAATTGGGGTAATTAATATTGCTAATGCAAAGAACTTTTAAAAACAACATGATAATTGTATGTTTGTGAGGTTAAATGTAATATTTCAATATGAATGTATTATGTACTGAATAGATCACATAAATTCATATGTGTATGTCCTTATAGCTTTACTTTGTCTCTGTAGCCATCTTTTTCTCTTTCAGTAATACATAAAAATATATACTGTTGCAGTCAGGTTTGCATTTCTGGTACAAATCACACAATCAAGAGCAGCTGGGGGCAAAAGCTTGTAAGCTTTTGGCTTATACTCTCAAGGAGGAAGCTCCATAATGATAGGGAAAGCAATAGCATGAACAGGAATGGGCATGTACCCCCAGCCAACGTAACATGGACCATAGCAACAGGGGAGTGTGCCAAACACTGGCATAGGGAAACTTGCTATAATATCCAGTAGTCTGCCCCCAACAATACACTGCCTCCAAGAGGCGTTATTTCCCAAATCTCCATCAGCTGGGAACTTAGCATGCAGAACAACTAAGTTTATTGGGGACACCTGAATCAAGCCACCACATTCCACCCCTGGCCCCCATAAACTGATAACCATACATGATGTAAAATGCAATGTTCCCATGGTTTTTATCAATTCCAATGATGTTCAAACATCTCCATAATCTAATCCAGTATTTTTTAACCAAGACATAATGCCAAAACAAAAGCCCCCCAAAACCCATAATGGCACAGAATAAACTCACACTGCAAAAGTTGCCATTGGGCATAGGAAAGAAATATTCAGCCAACATAAGATTTAAAACAACCAGAGCAAACATCAAACTCTGTAGCTTCAAGTCCAACAACTCTAGGCAGTAACAAGTATCCAAATTCAATAATTCTAACCAGCAACAAGTCTCTGGAGTTCCAATTCATCCCCTCCAGCTAGGCTACTCACAGTCCTGGAAAACCATCTGGGGCCAGCAGCTGTCTTCAGCAGCCATCTCATGATCCCTGCTTCAAAATCACAATACCGTGCTGCAAATTCAATGACCCTCTCTTTTCTGCATTTCTTATACTCCACAGTACTAGGTAGGGTGCCAATTTGTTAATCTGGGGTGCAGGGAGTAGACTTTGAAGAAGAGGACACTACTTGAGCACTCAGGCTCCTTCAAAAGAGTCTACATTGTTCGTTGCCCCAGTGAAGGGAAGCTGCCCCAATCTCAAAGGTTACAATCTCTCAAGTGCAGCTGAATGGGCAACAGTTCACCCAAAGATTTCTTTTCTGTGCCATATCCCTCTGCTCATACCAGTCTGTTTCTACACACTGCAACCATGCACAAGTTCTCAAGACACGGGTATAACAATAAGCCCTCACACAAGCTTCTTGTAGGCCAGTCCCAGCAAAGCCCTTTCTTACACTCATAAGCCAAACCTTACAGTCCATAGTTTTACTGCATTCAGGTCTTTCAACTCTGACCAGAATAGTCCATCAAGCTGTACTTACAACTCTGCAAGGCATCTCCCAGGCCAAGGTTTCAAATCCTTCCACATTCCTCTTGCAAATCACCTCCAAAAGACCAAAGCCACACAGTCATGTGTTTAGCAGCAATCCCACTCCTCGGTACCACTTTACTGTTGCAGTCAGGTTTGCATTGCTGGTGGTAATCACCCAACCAAGAGCAGATTGTTG
The DNA here is from genome assembly GCF_020740685.1 of Jaculus jaculus. Classification (NCBI taxonomy): domain Eukaryota; kingdom Metazoa; phylum Chordata; class Mammalia; order Rodentia; family Dipodidae; genus Jaculus; species Jaculus jaculus. The sequence continues at coordinate 106,440,056 of NC_059111.1, read as the reverse complement.
GACAAAAAAGAGGTTTATTTTGGCTTACAGGCTCGAGGGGGAAGCTCCATGATAGCAGGGAAAATGATGGCATGAGCAGAGGATGGACATCACCCCCTGGTCAATGTAAGGTGGACAATACCAACAGGAGAGTGTGCCAAACACTGGCAAGGGGAAACTAACTATAATGCCCATAAGCCTGCCCCAAACAATACACTTCCTCCAAGAGGCATTAATTCCCAAATCTCCATCAGCTGGGAATTTAGCATTCAGAAGACCTAAATTTATGGAGGACACCTGAATCAAATCAACACAAATACTGAACAGCTAGGCATTACTATTTTTAAATTAAGCCGTATAGAGTTTTGAAAAACATTGATAATGATTTTTGCCCTCTGATATGCTATAAATACATTGTTTAAAATGTGGCTGTTTATATACATGCATGCCATTATTTCTATATACATACATACATATATATTTATGGTATGTTTGTAAGGAGGGCACTGCTGTTTTACTGCCAATCAAGTTATTGACAGTAATAATTGTTAACGTCATCTTTGCTCTAATTGATCCCCATGAGTTCTGTAACTGGTTTAGGAACCAGTTTCATAACCTGGCCTATGTTATAGTGGCAATCGTCTTTTTCCCAGGTAGCAGAGAAGAAAAGGCAAGGGGCAATTGGTCCAGCATGAGGTTTGGCACTAAGAAGAAGAGGGCTATCTCAGAAACGGTGGGTCAGGGAGGTCATTCAGCGCTCAATGATTGACTCTTGCAACCCGCCATGGGCTGTGTAGAGACAGCCAGGAAGGCAATGAAGGCAACTCCTAAGAGCAGAAAGCTTGTAACTAGAACACAGAAAGGAGAAGGTGGGGAATCACCCAAGGGAAAAGGGAAGCAGTTCTGACTACCTGCAGAATGCCATAGTGTTCGGAGCAGAAAGGAACCCTTAGGAGGCCCAGGACTACAAACACAGGATGATGCCGCTCATCTATCCCACGCACATGTGTATATCATGATGAGCATGAATCTTACATAAGGCATTCCAGACCACTGTGAAAGTTAGTGAGCATTTGCCTGAAAATAAAGAAGCCTAGTAGGGATACAGCTCAGTGGTGGCAGTCTAGCAGACGTGAGCCCTAGGTTCATTGCCAGTACCAGAGAAGAAAATTATTTCATACCTTGTGTTAGGATTTTTTTAGTCATGTAATTAAATCATTAATATAGGAAAAATAGTTCATTTAAGAAACATGCAAGTGGTCAGTACATAGTAGATACTATATATACTGTTTTCACTATGTAGTCTGGTTTTAGCGTGTCAGAAATAATTTCAATTATTTGAAATATAATTAACACGACTTCCAACATGACACACTGCATGATTTCTAATGTTTGCTGAATTGAATTCTAGTTTGTATGTCTCAGGCCATCGCCGAAATAAAAATATAATGATAGCCATATGAAGTACTAAAATAAAGTCTATGAGGGTATCCACAAACATTTATTCCTCTCATACTTTTATTGAGAACTTAGGAACAATAATTCCAAAAGCTTCGGATGATCTAATATGTGAAAACAAATAGATACACACACATTTAAGTTAACAGGGGGCTGGAGGGATTGCTCAGGGGTTAACACACTGAACTTGAAAGTCTAACAACTAGGATTCCTTGGCACCCATGTAAGTGGCATATGCATTTGGAATTGATTTGTAGTGACTGGAGCCCTGGCATACCCATTCTCTCCTTCTTCCCCTGCCCCCTCCCTCCTTGGAAATAACTTAATAACAAATAAGATTATTGTAAGTATGAAATACGTAACTGTTTTACTTATTATGTTAAATATTCTCTCCTCACTTGTAATTTGTAATTCAGAAACCTTGCATGTACTTGCCCAGGACCTTTAGGCAATGGAAAAGTCTTTACTCTGAAATGTTTATTGGCAATAAATAAATAAATAAGTACTTCATTTTCCTAGTATACCTATGTGTTTTTTGTTTTGTTTTGATTTTTTTGCCACCCTTTTACACAAGAAAGTTTTATGAAAATCTTCTGTTTAATGCTGTCCTTCCAACCATGTTTTTCTATACTGGCAAAAAAAAAAAAAAAAAAAAAAAAAAAAAAAAAAAAAAAAAAAAACCCTCCTTCCCAGACAGATGTAATTTGCTATTTTCTCTCAAAGTTCATGTTTGCAACCTAGAAATGAAAGCAACACATCCAATCACTGGAGAAAGTGAACGGTTTATACCAGGTTTATAACCTAAAGTGTAAGTTCAATACTATGTTCTGAATGTCACCCTTGGGACAAGTTAGGGATGATACAGGCTGACTCTATCCTTACTAAGCGTTAACAAAGCTTCTTCAACAATGTTTGAGCAGATGTTTGATATGCCCTTTTCTAACCGTAAGTCTATGTTTATATAGAGGGGTGATTATTTTGCAGTAGACATGGTCTGAATTAAAGAGTCCTGTCTTTAAATCACTATGAAATGGGTGGCTTGAGCATTTTTGTTGGCTTGTAGATAGAATTTTATGTGTTCAATGTATAGAAGGAAGGAAGGACAGTATTTGGGTGGTAAAGGTACAGATCAAATGTAAAGTCAAATATGGGCAAAGTCCTGGGATTCATCCCAAGCAACAAGGTAGAAAGAGAACCATGTATTCAAACTCAGCAGATGTTTATGGCGCATTTACAGAAGAGCCTTACATTTACATAATAAGCTATCGCTAAAATGTGTGTGGGAAGTTACCCTTATATACATCTTGACACAGTGCATAAACCTGCCTAATCCCCATAGCAACCAAAACATAGTTACTAAGGGCCATTCTCTTACCTTAGTGATTCAGTATCTCTTGTACTCTGGGCATTTTAAATATGCATAAAACAAACAAACAAAACAGGGCTTATCACAATTTAGGATGAAGGAACTGTTACTAGAGCTTTATTAGCAAGTACCTGTTGGAGTCAGGTCTTGAACACAGAAATCGTTTTAGCCAATGTTCCAGAACAGTACATACTTGTACTTCCTTCCCCTTAATTTGAATTGTCATCACTTGTAAACTCATGCAATCATAGAATTCACTTTGACCAAGTGATAACATATATTACTAACAAAAACGTGAAGAAAAGCCAATTTGGAATAAAAATAAACACAGGGAAATTTGCAGAAGAGGGGTGGAATGATTTTTAGAGCCACATGTTGGGTCATTAGGCACAGAGACATTGCTTTTTACTCTTAACTGTTGGCTAGCCCCACAATGCACGACCCATATTCCCCAACAAGGAGGGTCCCTGCAGTGGGGGGAGGACAGGGAGGATGCTAATGATGGTACCAGCATGGCTGTGTACATAACTAATAAAAATAATAATCTTCTAATGGTCAAAATAATAACTCCGTTTATATTTTCTCAAGTATATGCTGGGTGTTCACTGTGCACTGTAGCAAATTTCAACAATAGGCTGTGACTAAAATGCAACCTTTGCCTTGTGAGAGTCTTAATATGGCTGACTTAGGTTAAAGATATAAAATTAAATCCCTTCAACACATGTCACATTGTCATATGCAGTATTAGGAATATAACCAACCCAGGAGAAGTTTTCTCTTCTGCTGTCTAAAATAAAGGCATCAATGTGGTAAAAGGCATGTCTGTCAAATCTTCCTCCATAACAATGGAAGTAGAAAGAGGACAATCATGTATCATGAGACTCGCTACGTTTTCCTTATTATAAACTTATTATTCACAGCTGTCCACCTCCCTACTTTCCTTCTTGCAGTCCTCTCTCCTGGCCTAATTGCCCTTTGTCAAGATATCCCACAAGCCTGTGATCTGTCGCTTATTTGGGATTTTCTCTTCTTTTGAACCCTGGCCTCACTCGTCATAAGTATGAAATAGATCTTTACATTAGCTACCCTAACTTCATAGTCAGTATAATCAGACCCTGGCCATAGAACACTTAAAAAAATGAAATTCAATGAAGAAAAGCAATCATATCCAAATGGTCTGGATACTTAATGAACAGGAAGTCCACATCCCAAAAGTTTGAGAAAGAGTCAGAGTGTCTATATATAACTTTAAATAAAAATAACTGAATACATATGCACAAATATGTTAAGGTTAATGTAGAGTATGGAGATATAAATGAGCAAATGTGAAAAGCTAATAAATCAGTTTTATAAATCTGATACAGCTCACTCAGATGAAGGAGAAGGGCTAAGAAGAGCAACCGAGACAGAGAATGAGGGTGTATGAATGCAGAGGCATTGTGCATGTTATAGGTACGTTGGTTATATTTATAGAAACAACTCTTCTTTTAGCCATTTCATTCTACTTTAACATGTATATGTCAATGAAATATACATATATATATATATATATATATATATATATATATATATATATACATACAACATTTCAATTTCATTTTTTTGTATCTTCTTTCCTATTCATGACATTCTAATCTAATTTTGCTTCAGTTTCTACACAGACACACACTTACATAAAGACAGAACCCCTATGGTCATGTAACATGTTTACAAAACTTGTTTTACTCTTAAATGACCCATAAAATTTATAAGTTTTCTTGAGAATCTGTCTTACAACTTTTGTTGTATATGTTGTATAATTTTGCTAGGAATTTTGTGTTTGTGAGTGTTAATGGTTATCTCTTAAGTGTTGGTTTCTGTATTTCCTCTGTTATTGTTGCTAAAGGAAATATTAAACAGGTCATTTCCCTGCACTCTAGCCTAGATCTCTTAATCACTTTTCAGGTATTTATATCACACAAAGACTCAAACATGTCACCAGTCTGTACCCATCTTACATTATGTTTATCTCAAAGCATTTTATCTTTTCCCTTAATTTTAGTTTTCTCTAGCAACTTTTTATCACCATTTTATTTCTGTCTGGAAATAAGCTCTACATTTTTCACATCCCTTCCAGATTTCCATGACTTATATATGATTCTCTTTGACATTAATTCATTGGAAAAATAGAATGTTAATGACTTAAAAGAAAATGTCAGGACTTATGCTTTTGAATTTAAATTGTGTGTATCTTAATATTTTGTGTATAGAATTAATAATAATTTACTGAAAATCCATGAACAATTAGCATATTTCAGTATCCCTCTTAATTTGTTTCATATTTTCAGTAATTGGCATGAAAAATCCATGTAGTAAAAAAGTTTATAAATTTTTTACCAAAACAACATAAATTTTTGAGTGGCAAAATACTGTGCTCAATGTCATTGCCAATTTGGTAAGTGACAGAGAAAGAACCTCAGCTTGTCTATGCAAAAACCGATGTCATGTAGTAGACCATTTTCTGCCTCCTACTATATCCAACATTTTTGACTATTAATCTTCAAAAATGGGGTGTCTACTATAACAAGACGAACATTTCTTCACCAACCTTTAGTGGACTTAAGTTGACTTCTCATCAGTTTTCTTAATTCTTCCATTTTTTACTATGACAGGGTATGTTTTGCTTATTTTCCTCAAAGTACAGAGTGCATACTTTCTGCAAAACCTATGTCAAACATATCTTCTTCGGAAAGACTTACTGTAAAACTCAACCTTAAGTAATATATTTATTGTTATATTCTTGGTCATGTAAATATGCCCTTTCCAATATTAGTGTGCAACAGTGATTCATATTCCCATTGGTAAATCACTTACAAGTTCAGATTGTTCAAATTATATGAAAGAATAAATCATATTTTCCAGAATATTTTTCTGGGGACGGAGGACTTCACTGTACCAGTTATGAAACTTTAGGATATTACATTATTAACAGTCTTCTAAAGGAAGGAATGCTTGCACACAATGTCAAGTGATAAGAACTGTCTCCACCAGATCTGGAAACATCATTGCTCTTCCATCCATTTAAAGGGATTTGCTAGCACACCAAGCTAGACTAATCACAAGACACATTGTATAAAAGGTCAAAAATGAATTCTGGATTGGGTCTGGAGAAGAAAGAAAATATTAATGAAAAGGGGAAAGAAAGGAAACTAAGGAGATGGAAAGGAAGGACAGAATTTTGTAAATTGGACCACAGAAAATAATCTAGGGAGAGAAACAGGTGTGTCTCTCTTGGATGCCATCTGCATAAATCAATGTCAGATTTATTTGTTTGCAGCATATTTACATGTGTTGATTTATCTTGATGAGCTTTTCATGTTATAGTTACATTAGTCGGTTTCATAAAAAAAAACAATGTTTTATTTCATTCTTGGCATAATCATTATATATAGATTATGAATGTTTCTCTCCTGTATTCTAAAGTTAACATTCTCTTTGATATATTATGATTGAAATTTGGTTAAAACTTAAATGAGTATTGTAATGAGAAAAAAATTACAGACAAGTGATTTTTGAAACAGAACAGATGACTTACAAATTACAGAAAATAACACAAACCAGGAGAATTCAGTGAGATACATTACAAGATTCTAAAATGAAGGTGATGAAAGTATCAAAACCAGTGAGGGTCATTTGAATATCAAAGAGATTACACATGAATCTACAACTGTGAGCTAATGTAAGAAGAAGAAGAAAAAATACTTTCCTGCAATTTACTTCATTTAATGGATAAAGATTAAGAAGTAAATCAACCAGGAAAAATTCTGATAAGAAAAAGAAAAAAAAACTTTCTAAACAATAAGCAATACCTAAAACCGTAATGATAGTTTTAAGTGGAAAATCACATTTACCTCCATAATACATTCAGATTACAAAATAAAGTAGAATCCCCTTAAGAATTTTGACCCTATCAATAAACAGATAAGAAAATATTAAAAATAAAACAATTAATTCTATCACCACTATAATTCTAGGTGTGTAAGAATAGAAATAGAGACTAAGCTAGCTTGAAAATACTGTGCTTTCAATAGGGTGGTTGTTTAATGACTTTATCTTTGAAGCATCTAATATCATGCTATATGATATGCTATATCTACTTGGAAAGCACAAAAGTAATTGTTCTTATTCCTAGGGACCTTGAACTCTATTTTGATATAATCAGACTAGAAATATCGATGGTGCACTTGTTTCCAAAAGGAGTACCCAGGTGTCTCCATAGCACATAGTCTTCTGAATGTGACTTGCCATTGTTACCATCCAAGGAGTCTACGCTCACCTGAGCACCACATGGGTGCTTTCCATGAGCAAACCTCTGTGACTTGCCATCCAAGGTCATGGAGTAGATGAGGATGGGATGCTAAGCTCCCTAACCCTTTGGATCCTGCCTCCCTGTGCCTTCGTCCTCTGGTCTCTCTCATAGAGGGCTTGGCAGTCTATGTAAAATGTCTCAGAGAATCAACCAGAAACTCTTTGAGCTGCTATTACATGAACTGCGACTTTCATATATGAATGAAAATGGGAAGCCATGAGGGAAGTTACAGTGAAAAGAAGTTGGCCTGAAAGTGGTCCCTGGGTTTTGAGTCATGGTCCCTGATTATCCAGGGAGAGGTAGAATCTGAGGTGAGGTCTATGCTGTAGCAATTAGACAGGACTAATAATATCAAGCATGGAAAAATAAAACATAAAATAAACATAATAAAAGTGAGGGAGAAACATAGAACAAAATTATAAATTATGATAATATTTTACTGTGGTTCCATGCATTCCTACATGAATTATTTTTTAGTTGTTCTTTGACAAGTTGTGTGAGTTCTCAGTTGATACAGTCCATATTTAGAATGGGATACCCAGGTTTTGAAAATTTCAAACTTAACAGAAATCATTATCTTCAACTCTGCAAAACTCCAAATTACAACCCTGAATCATGGCTGAGTCTTTATCCAAGCAATAGTAGAGACTGAATATTTTTTTAAATTTTATAGGTATGGAAAGAAGGGAAGGAAGGAAAGAGAGAGAGAGAGAGAGAGAGAGAGAGAGAGAGGGAGAGAATCATTGACACATATAAGTATGGCATAAATTAAAGGAACTATGGGGTTGGGAAAACAGAGGCTAAAATTTCCATGTTTCTTTCATTCTTTTCCCAAGTCCAGCTTTTTTAAATCTTTACTTATTTGAGGGATACTGGAAAATAGTCCTTGTTATGAAAGGCACATGAATCCCTTCACTATTTAGAGAAAGGACAGAACAATCAGCCCCAATTCCCTATTTTTAATATTTAAGAATAAAAGCTACCTAATCCCACGGAACACTTCCAAGAAAAGAAGGACTGGGGCGATTTTATCATTTAGCTTCAATTGGTTACACATTCAAGGGCAATGGAACTCCAGGAAAGTGGTGGGGCTTGTAAACTAGGAATACTAAGCCCTAAGAGGCTCCACCCTTGTGGTACTGGGGTAGAGAGCATCTAAGGTTGTATTACAGGAGTGTCTGTGCCTCCTCTGAATTCCTGGCTATGAGGAAGGTTGATTCTCAGGAGGAGGGATCGTATGGCCAACCAAGTGGGCACGGCATCATGGGAGGTCAGACCAGAGTGGACTATACTTGCTCTAGTATTTTTAGGCTTGGTAAAGAAAGACAGCCCTCTTCTTATAATATAGTGGTGAATTTCCTGGGATTCCTGTCCTATTAGGATTGACCAGGCCAAGATTGACAGCTGGAATTACTCATTAGTAATTTCAACATGTGAGAATATGCTAGAGAGCAAATACAGTTATCTATGTTGTAGTTTTTATGGTGGATGCTATAATTCACACCCCGAGTTGGTAGAGCTGACATTATTCATTTTATTATGAAATAAAGCAGTGAACATACATTTCTTCCTCACAATGTGTCTATAAGCCAAGGTATGTGTCGATATGCCCAGAAGTAGGCCAGAGTTTTTAATATTTCCTTATTTCCTTTGCTAGACTTCACACATTTAGAAGTGAGAGTTTTATTTCATCCCCTGTGTTTCAATACCAGGAATATCTTTGGATGTGTTGTTCATAGATACAGCAGTTCTGCCTGTGATGTCAGTTCATATGAATTATAGACAGGACTGTCAACATTTATGTGTAGGTTGGCAGCTTCTTCCACAGGTAGTAACCTCTGAATGTGATAATCAAAAATGAGGGTTTCGTAAGAGTCCTATAATAGAAGATCTACAAAATGTCACCTAAGCAACACAAAACAAGCCCCTATATACATAGCCAATGTGATCCACAAGAAGAGAATAGCCAGCAACTTTTAGTGACTCAGAAAGAAGGTAATTGACTACTAGAACTGATTCTTCCATTAATAATATATAAGCTTTTACATGAAAGAGAAACTGTGCAGGACATAGCTGACCGGTAGAGCATTAACCTTACATCGAGATGAAACTAATATGCACTATTGAATCAGCAGAGGGAAGACAAGGGGTTTTATGTGTGTGTGTGAGTGTGTGTGTGTGTGTGTGCCTCCTGAAGGTGTGTTATGGACGGCAGTGACTTTGAACAAGGCCTGGAGCAGGCTCTTCTAACAATCACAGGATGTGATTGCTGTAGAGACTGTTTGAAAGGAAGGAGTTTCTGAAAAAAAAAAAAAAATTATTGCTTTTGTCCTGAGAATTGTTCAAGAAAAAAAAAAGTACTTAAATCAGAAAAGATGCCGTTGTTACTGGGGAAAATGTTGGAATTCTAGCACTGTAGTTTGAAGGACAGGGAATTGGACACTGAGTGTGTCAAGTTTTTAAATGACCAGTTGGAGGGAGATGATGTGACTTATATTGCTTTCCAATGATGGTGCTTTATTATTTTGACCCATACAGACCTGTTGCTCTGAGAAAGTCTGCTAAGTATATACAATTGTGTCTAAAACCAACATGTACAAACATTAGATATATTTTAAAAGTGTTTTCTTCATAAGTGATATGGTAAAAAAAAAAAAAAAAAACAAAAAAAACACAGTATGGAATCCCAAACCATATACAAACTAGAAAATTTGTTTTGGGAAGATAATTGATTATATAAGTGTATATTGAGATCAATTATTTCTCTTGGGTTCTCCCATTTCTGAATGGCGGTCAATATTTTGTCCAATATAAAGATGGATGCTACAAGAGTGGATTCAAGACTGAAATTTAATAGCTTGCTTTATAGCCTGTATAAAAATAACTACTACTGTGTGCACAGAGACACATTCACACATCGCCATGTGTTTTCAAGGACCTCAAGCAGCTAACTCATGTTCTAAGTGAAAATGCAAAATGATTCAGTGATAGCTCCCCATGTTCTTACAAAACCAAACATAAAGAACACATAAACACTGTGAAGTACTGCTCCTCCAAGACTATTATTTCCCAACATCAGTTATGACATATGTTCTTACAGTACATGAAAATTGGGAACTTACAACATTGTATTCAAACCTGATGATGACATTAAAAAAAAAAACAAAAAACAAAAAAAAAACACTGAGATGCAAGCCACCCAGGGAAGGGCTAAACTGTGTACAGATAAACTGTGGTATATCAACACACTTTGAAGGACAGAGAGCGGGAACATAGGAACTGCTGACACACAATGTAACTATGACAACCAAAATCCTAATGCCAAGTATAAGACATTATGAAATGTTTGCAAACTACCAGGTGTGTCTAATCTTTTGACATTGGAACATGTTACTGTCATTTTCCAAAGTTCATGCTTGAGAACCATGTGATTGGGTTAAAAAAACAATCTATGAAAAAAAGCTCATGAAGGGCTGGAGAGATGGCTTAGTGGTTAAGCGCTTGTCTATGAAGCCTAAGGATCCTGGTTTGAGGCTCAATTTCCCAAGACCCATGTTAGCCAGATGCACAAGGGGGGCATGCATCTGGAGTTCGTTTGCAGTGGCTAAAGTTACAGGCATACCCATTCTCTCCCTCCTTCCCTCCCTCTCTCTCTCTTTCTGTCACTCTTAAATAAATAAATAAAAACAAGCATATTTTTTTAAAAAAATGCTCATGAAGTTTTAAGTAAGTTTATGAGTTTGTTTTGGGCTTTACTTATTTGGGCTAAATGAGGCAGGGTATGACTCAAGTTGGACACTCCCTCATTACATGCTTATAGGATTCTAGGAAATGGACAAATAAAAGGCATAAGACAAACATGGATCTAAGGACTGTAGGAGGTTTGTAAGTGTCAATGGAAAGTATCAATATGATTGCAACCCTTTATCTGGATCATAGAAATTGAATATCTGAACAGGATGGATTTAATGAAAGGGTAATTTAACCAGGCTTATCCTTCTACTTTGGACATTGAGGCAGGAGGACCAGGGGCTAGGGCAAGGGCCAAGCCTGGGTACACAGTATAAAACTTTCTAAAAATATATTTAATTAAAGCAAATGAAAACACATCATGAACCATTAACATAAACAAAAAGTAAATGGAAAAATTCTGAATAAAATTAATTAAAATTAGCTTAAATATGGCTTAATCTAGGGGTATGCATAGATAAATGAGTGGAAGGGTGCATTTCTATATGTATATTTTGGGAGATGACATCAAGCAAGGACAGAAGATTGTCAGGATAAACCTTGCAGGGAAGCCTCAGCCACCAGAAGTGGGATGCCAACCCAGTGTCCCCGGAAGAGAGCCAACACAGAACTGTGTGAATATCAGCCAACACATTAGAGCTGTCAGATCGTTCACCATCCAAAAATCAAAATTGGGGTTGTTCCAAAACTTTTTCTCCTCCATTTCACATCCTTATCTCAGTGTTTCAAACACTTGATCACAATCTCTTCATACGCCCAGCAACAGCTTCTCAGCTTGGAGAATGGCTGTGAGCCATGGCATATGAGAGGAAGGCTAAGGGTTGGGCACGTTGGGTTTATAATGGCAATGATGAGCAAAGTTATAATGCTTAGCTTCAAATATGTGAAAACAATGAGGAAAAGATAAAATGCCTTTATTATGTCACGCCTCCCTCCCCAGGCTCAATGCCTAATAATACTGAAGCTAAAATTATTCTTCAAATAAAGAGCATGTCTCCAACTATTAAAAGCATCCAAAGACAGGCTGGGAGATAGATTATTGGTTGAGTTGCTTGCCCTCAAAGCCAAAGGACCCAGGTTCAACTCCTGAAGAACAATGTAAACCAAACGCACATAGTGGCACATGCATGTGGAATTCATTCGCAGTGGCAGCCAAAGAGATTATTAAAAAAAAAGCAACAAAATGGGTGATATTTAGTGCTATATACATATCATTTTTTAAACTTATAAAAGCAGTGTGAAGAAGACACTTACTAGCAACTCAAAGACAACATACTGAACTCTAAATAGATGCCATAAAGTACTCCAGTTTATGCAGGTAATTGCTAGAACAGTGAAGAGTTGAACCTAGGTCTTTTGGACTTCGCACTGCTAACCCTGTCTCTCAGTGGACTGCATAATGGTATTCTTGGTCTTTCTATATTTGATTGCATCCACTCTCCTGGTAACCACTTGATATAGGGTTGGTTAATATGGGATTTGGCAGCAGATGAGCTGGAAACCATCTCCATGAGGTAAGATATGAGATGTTTTATTAGGGTAACATCTTGTTTGCACAGTAAGTGACTTTTTCCTGTTCTGTATTCCTTTTTCTTTAAGTGTGTGTGTGTGTTAGTGAGTACATGCCTGTCACACAACATATGAGTGGAGGTCAGAGAACGACTTCAGATATTGGTCCTCACCTACCAACCTCACTGAGACAGATTCTCTTGCCCACCACTGTGTGTGTGCATCAGTCTAGCCATAACACAGAGAGCTGTGGGGATTCTCCTTCCTCTAACTCCAACCTCACAGAAGGAGCACTGGGACTATCGACATGCTCACATCTTCATCCAGCTTTCTATTGGTTTGCAGGATCCTTCTTAGGTAATCAAGCTTGTGCAACAAGTGCTTAGTTCACTTAGGCATCTTCCCAGCCCTTTCCCCCATTCTCATTTATTTTTAAAGTCTTACTTATATTTAAAGAACGCATTGCTTTGCCAACCTAGTTGCATAAAAAGAAAGAAACTATTCATGTGAGGGAGGAGGCTCGCTGTCTGTAGACATTAGGGGCTGTAGCAGCTCGCTACCCTTGAGGGAGCTATGGAGGCATAACCCCTCCCCCTGCAGACACATGCTGTCCCTGATCCGGCATGGGGAGTTGTCCACCCTCAGCCCTGGGCCAGACACTGAGTGGAAGTAGCACTTTCTCTAACCTATACCTTGCAAAGAACCCTGAGATGTCACAGAGAATACTGAAGGATATTTTAAAGAAAAGCTCAAGATTCTGAAAAAGCCTGATAAGTAAGATAGTGTTTAGTCTCTCCAAAGTTATTCAACTATGTCAAATATAGGTAATTTCTTTTGTGTTTAGTATGTTACCTCATCTGCTCTTTCTTTGGCAATGTTTAATTTTAGATGAGGGCATGAGAGACATTCAATTACTAAAGTTTAAATTTTAACTTTTAAGGACAAACAATCCATCTATCCATTGTACAAGAAATGGTTCTAAAGCAATTTCTGAAAAAAAGGGGCTCTTAAAACATATGTTCCCAATAATAACAGGGCAGAGTTTCCTACTGTGAGCTTCAGTTATGAGTGGTTATTTTTCTCAAGCTTCATCTCCTAATAATTTGGTCATCCACTGCTCTTAGGAGCAACATGGAACATCTTCCCTCCACCTTCCTAAAGGCCATCTGTTATTAGTGAAGATGAAGTCTTCTCTGGCCATCCAACTCTGTTGTGGCCATATATCATGCCTGACTCTGTTGCTATAGCAACCTGACTCCTTATTAGTGCCAGATGGTAACTAAGCTTTACATACCCTCCCCTAATGTTCCCTGTGCACTTTTCCTGGATCACTAGGAATTAGGAAACTAATATGTCTAAGATCCTGTTGCCAACTGGATTTAGTCAGATTTGGAGGCAAGATTAAAGACCAGACAAGAAAGTTTTAGCTTTCAGACAATCATTCGCATGGCCCCTAGAGAGAGGAACAAAGTTTCATAGGCTGGGATATAACTCAGTGACAGGACACCTTCCTGGCATGTGAGCTAAGGTTTTATTGTAGCATGAAAACACACAAAGGTACTCAGGTACACACACACACACACTGGGGAGCCCCACCTGCTGCAAGAACAGCACCTCCACCCCAGAGGCCAGAGTGTTGTGGGTGGGGGTGCTGGATGCCAGACCCCTTCCTGTAGGAACTCACTGCTCTCTGAGTAATGCTACGCACTCCCTTTCTCTTATGTCACACCTCTGTGGCTATAATCTCAGGATGCGCTTGCTTCTCTGACCGTACACTGATTAGATAATGGTTATAACACTTTGCATCTTGTCCAATGTGAGGTTATATTCTCTGTCCACGTCTTTATTAATAGACCAGCTGTGAGAATCCCACTTAGTATTTGACTCATAAATGCTAAGTATGCATATTTCTTGTCTGTTTTAATTGTGTCTTCTCTTATCCTTCCCTTCCCAGATTACCTAATTTTTCCTTACAGACAATTTCCAATAGCCCATCATTTTGATTGCTGCTCACTACCACTCCTGCTATGTTAATGGTTTTTAAAATATCACAGGGTAAAATAAAAAAAAAGTTTTGCCTAAGACATGGGATATTAATAATAGACTTCAAGATCACATACAACGAAAATGTCCTTTATCTGAATGCTCTCCTTCTATCAACACAAATTTTGATTGAATTTGCTTTTGTAAAACCATATAAAATATAAAAATCATGTTCAAATTTTGTTTACCAACTCTGCAGAATACCTTTATAATTCCAAACTCTGATTACGTCCATCATTTTTTCCCTGAAAATTAAATAAAAATTACTCCTGGACTTTCTCTCAAGTGAATGATGAGAGATCCCAGTTTGCTTCTTGATGTTGGAAATCCAGGAAGACATTCCTCCAGTATTTTGTCAAGTGGACATATTTTAATTATGACCTCACAGAAGAGATGTGGAGAGTATGTTCTTGGCCAAACACGTCCACCTCCCCCAAACAGCCTCTGTTTCTCTGCACACTTGGCTGAAGTACTTGTCGACTCACTGCAGCCACTGACTCAGGAACCCAGCAGTTCCCCAGCCTGGGGGAAGAAAACCCTCACAGGATGACTAAAAGTGACCAGTTAATAAAATTGCCTCTGGCTTGGCTTGTGAATGTGACATGGACCCAGGACTAGCTGGAAGAGTCAGGAGGTCGAGGGTCAGATACATTGTTTCAAGTGTTTGTTTATAATATACCTCATTCCATTTTGTTATTTTTTAATTTTCAGAACTCAGAAATGTGACAGAAGAAATGAATAGGAGAGGGGATAGAAGACAATTCCTTTGCCAGGTAAAACTGTTTGAAATGCAGTGTGTGCACGGGCATGTGATCTTTGCAGACAGGAAGGAAAGGGCAGTCAGAGACGAACTTTGGTGTTCAGCCAAAAGACCTTAACGGCTGACACATGCAGACTGGTTAGGAATGATTGAAGGCTGTTTTGGTGTTTAATGGGGTTGTGATTTTACACAGTGGTTTGTCTTTCAAGCAGGATACTAAATTACAATTTTTCTAACTCTGCCTGTTTGCCATCTGTTTTTGAGAAATTAAGTCTGATAATAGACAATACAAAAGCGTGACCTTGTCAAGCTTCAGTGGATTCCTCCCGAAAGACAAAATGAAACTAAACAAAATGGAAAACAAACAAACTATCACTCTTCCCTCAATCTTTGCAGAGATAGAGAAGACAGGGAAGAGAAGGCACAGCGAAATAATTTTCACATTAATTTTATTGTATTAATCAAGAGCAAATCATAGACTCTTTTTCTTATGAGGACTATATTTTATATTTACAATTTCAAATTCATGAAAGGATTTGGTATATAAAAGAAAGTCAATGACTAATATATATTGTAACATCTCTTCATCCAAAACACTAATTGCATTACAGCGATTAGTTGTGTTTGGTTTTATTTTAGAATGTAATATACAGAATGATCAATTATCTACAAAGTTCATGATCATTGATTAGAGCTGGCATTTCTGATTCTAAAATTCAACCAGAACACAGAAATGAAAAAAAAAAAATTGTTCTTTCCAGGGAGCATCTTATACATTACAAAATAAAACAAGTTTTTAGAATTTCAGTAATATTATATAAAGGCAATTTTATTTTCAGCAAGTTGCTAGTAGTCACATAATTTCATAATGAATGCCTATAACTTTCTTTAAAATTCAAGTATGAATTAGATAAGTACAAAACAACCTTAAAAAAAAAAAACTTTCCCCTACAAAGCAGAACCATTACTTCTTATAATTTCATACCACAATCATTTCATTCAAGCAAATGGTCCATTAAAATGTCAAGATATAAATATTAAATGATGCAGCTAGATCAATATCTAAGGATCCATTCAATGAAGATTTCATTTATAAACTTATACAAATCTAATTTTAATAATTCTTTCTATTTGTAATGCTACTCATTATTAACCTTCAATATTTATAACTCATCTTATTCAGCTGCATTTTTTCCCCATGTGTATCATAGCATTTATTTCTGGGGAGCCAAGGCATTAGCCTACTTGTCTCTCAATAAAAAGATGCCTTCACTGGTGAGTTACAGGTTCCACAAAACCTACACTACTCACCTTAATGATGTAGACGAGGGAAGCCACACACATTCATCAGCGTAAACACAGGTGACCCTTGCATGCCAGGCCCATCTATCTGCTTCCAGCTGCCATCCTGCTGAGCCCGACCAGGCTCCCTGACAGTAAATCTTTAAACCATTATTTTGTCCCCTGTGCTGACAAGACACCTCATGCTGTGAGTAGCCAAATGTTTATGTGCAAGGACATGACGTCCATTATTGTCATTAGAGTTCTGCCTCGTGCATGAATAAGAAACAGTAAGGGCCACATGGGTGAGAAGGAGAGTTCACCCTGTGGCCCAATCTTAATGACTGAGCCTGATTTCTATCCAATATGTGAAGGAATTTTTACCTAAAATAAACAGCAATCTCTTCTGAGACAAATTCATTTTAATACTGAGTACATAGAAAAAAACAAGCAGCAGCATGTGCAACAACAGAGACGGTCCTGGGCGGAGATGTAACCTCTGCTTTCACCACTATCCAGTCACGGGGCCAGATGATCTCCCACTGTGGTTCTTCCTTCTCATCTGCTCTTGCTCTGATCAAGCATGCCCTCGTCTCTCCCTCTACCTCACTCTCTTTCTCCCTGCATCTCCCCTCTCCAAACCTCTCTCCCTCTTTTGCTTATGCCCTCCTTCCCTCTTTCTCTTCTCTCTCGTTCTGTCCTTTATTCTCCTAAGGTGACTCTAGGTTCCCTGACATAAGGATACTGAGGTAAAGCTGTCTTTCCTCTCTCTCTGTCACATACATATGTATATACACAGTAATTAGATCGCATAGGCCCTTAGACTCACTGGTCTCCTCGCACTGCTCCTGAACCCCTTGCTTCTTCTCGCACACTAGCGGACACACCATTGTAGATAATGAGCACTTCTCTTGTATCAGCGACTGACCACCGATACCTCCCCAAGGAGCACACTGGATTCTTAAGTCCCTCCCCATCCATGTTGGAATCACCTACCCTATCTTGTATAGCCCTTGCACAGATAATCCCACTTGATTTTAACACAAGATAACTTGAAATTCAATCTGGCCTTCAAGTAATATTTAAATTGTTGGCAAATGCTAATAAAATAATCACTTCTAATGAAGTTACATTGTATGTACAAAACCCCTTATGGCAGGCTCTATGATGGCAGAAACTTTTCCTCATTTATTATTATGGTTTTAGGTACCTGAAAAAAAAATATCAAACATAGGGAGCGCCCACTAAACATAGCAAGTATATATTAAAATTCTTCATGGTTAGAAGTGAAGATGCCGGAGAAGAGCCAAGGAAAGAGTTCTCTGACTCTACCCTACAATTGGCAGGTGATAACCTCAAGAGAATGACCACATTGTCAGTTAGGTGAGGCATTAAGAAATACTGAACAGAGAGTCACAACAGAAGCAGACTGTGTATTAACAAGAAAAAAAAAAAATCGGAGCTGGCACACTTCCTTGTTTTAACCTCCCTGCAATCAGCTACCATTTTATTCTGTAAAACGGTATCTATTGAGTTCTAACTACCAAGCAGAGAGCTGATTCCAGAAAGAAGTTCTTCTTAGTCTGGGAACAAACAGAGTAGAGGATCGGTTTCCATCTTTCCTCAGTAGTCTCAGTCTCTCTCTTTCTCTTATCCATCCCCCCAAAAAACCAAGTTTAAATTTAACATAAGAAAATTTATGACTCATTTCTTTCTTTCTCCTTGTATAGACAAAATTTAAAGTATATGGTTAAAATAAGCTGAAAAATGTAATTTCTTTTCTTTGGTAATTCCATATTTTTTACTTATTGTGAACTATTTGATCTGAAATATTCCCTGTTTCTATCACTTCTTAAAGTACAAGGCAAATTTCAATGTCATGTCTTTAGATGAAAAGGAACTTTAATATTCTATTCCTCTTCATTTTAAAATAAGTTATCAATTACCAATTCCCCACTTGGGTTGGAGAGATGACATAGTGGTTAAGGTGCTGGCCTATGAAGCCTAAGGACTCAGGTTTGATTCCACGTAAATCAGATGGAGTTTGTTTGCAGGGGCTAGAGGCCCTGCCTGGCCCATTTTATGTATAACACTTACCCCCTTCCAATAAATAAATAAAATATTTTTAAAAAAGAAATTGCCCATTTGAAATGCATCTGCCTAAGTAGAAAGACAGTTTAAAGGAGAAATAAACTGTTGCAGCAATGTAACATGTTTAGAAACCACACTTACTAATGATGCTTGCCAGGACACTCTTTCACTTTTGTTCAAAGATCTTACAGGAATTCACAGTGTTTGTGGGAGTGCCCACATCACAAACCATGGATCCCCTATAGCCAAGAAGCACCTTGAAATTATTGTCACAGTTATCACAAACCATGGATCCCCTATAGCCAAGAAGCACCTTGAAATTATTGTCACAGTTTTCTACTTACCAATGAGATGGAATATCATCTCTTACATGTATAGGCCACATTTCATTATTCTCCTGAGCAATAACCTTTCAAAAGTTTGGTTTAATATTCTCTAAATTCCCCTGAGTGTAGGTGAAAGAATCATGGTATCTATATGTGTCTTTAGTACATTGAGAACAGAAAGTAAGATGATGAGAAGATAAGGAAAATCAAAGGTATTTTAGACTACTACTATAAGAATCTAAAAGTGAGGTTATGGGATTTTAGACTAAAATAATAACATTATAGATGGGAAAATAAAATTTAAAAATATATTTAGAATATCAATACTAAAATACTTAAAATGTATAATATTGGGCTGAGGAGATGGCTTAGCAGTTATGGCACTTACCTGCAAAGCCCAGCCATGTGAGTTTTACTCCCCAGTACCCAATAAAAGACAACGTGCAACATGACACATGAATCTGAAGTTCATTGGTAGCAGCTGGAAGCCCTGGCATTCCTATTTTCTCTATCTGTCTTCTCTTTCTCTGCTTGCAAATATATAAAACAAATAGAAATAAAGATGCATAATATCAAAACATTTCTAGTATTTATTATCCAATTATCTTTTTAACATTACATTTTAAAAGCAAGTTGGATATTTTTTGAAATTACAGCAGTATGTCACTGTAGAAAGGAAATTCTCCAGTACAAATCATGTATATAGTCAGATATTGCATGCATCCTCTTACTTTGTACATCGTCAGGCTCAATAAAAATACTATGTGGCAGCATGCTACAACATTGATCGTTTTCTTTTTAATTCCTGACTGTTACTGATTAGAAAGCTGGGTTCCAGGTAAGAGTCTCAGTAAAGTTATAAGATATTTCCTTTCTTTTTAAGTTTTATTTTGTTTATTTATTTGAGAGAGGGAGAGAGGTAGGGGAAGAGGCAGATAGAGAGAAAGAGAGAATGGGCACGCCAGGTCCTCTAGCCACTGCAAAAGAACTCCAGACACATGTGTCACTTTATGCATCTGGCTTATATGAATCCTGGGGAAATGAACCTGAGTCCTTAGGCTTCAAAGCAAATGCTTTAACTGTTAAGCCATTTCCTCAGCCCTAACATACTTTCTTAAAGTAGCAAGCTATACATATATCTATATATCTATATCTATATCTATATCTATATCTATATCTATATCTATATCTATATCTATATCTATATCTATATCTATCTATACCTATACCTATACCTATACCTATACCTATATCTATCTATCTATCTATCTATCTATCTATCTATCTATCTATCTATCTATCTATATCTAGGCTTCAATATAGACCTGTTTCAAGGTCAAGGTACAGTTAGTTCACTTAAACCACAGAATAACATTTGCGAATGCCAAAGGGCAATCAGACAAGTGCCTTAATTGGTGAGCCATTTCTCCAGACCCTGGCTTTATTTTTCTTTACCATTGTCTCTCTCTCATCTCTCTGTAAGGACAATTTTCTCACTCACCTGTCTACTGACAATGTGATTTTGCGTGATTAAACTGGGAATTATCTTGTGAATGGCGGTAATCAGCCACTTTCCCTCTCTGATGATTTCATTCATTCTTTTAGTTCTATTTCCATTTTAATAAGTATTTTATCATTTCACATTAATTTGGTTAATAGAAATTAAATTAAATGCCTCAAAGAGCCTCAAAGCAAATTAACTTTTTGCTATGTCAATTCTTAAAGATACAAAATATGATTTTGTTTACCCTCTGTAGTTTATAAATATGCATTACATATTGGGAGAAAAGATTTTCAAATTAATTTTCATTTCTTCAACAATATCCTTGATTTTTTTGTAGACCAAAGGCAGTTTCTTGTCAAAACTATCATGCATTCTAGGTTCATGATCTGTGTAAGTTCATCTTTATAAGACATTGTTTTCTTATGGCTGGAGAGATGGCTTAGCCTTTAAGGCACTTCCCTGCAAAGCCTAAGGACCCAGGTTCAATTCTCCAGGTCCAATGTAAACCAGCTGTACAATCTGGTGCAAGCATTTGGGGTTTGTTTGCAGTGGCTAGAGGCCCTGGTACACCCATTCTCTCCACCACTAGTTATAATCCTGCATAAAAAGTTTTGTTTTGCATCGTAGTTTTTTTTTTCTTTTAGTAAATATGTACCAAGAAAGTAAGAAGCATTCTTCCTCATCCTCCTATTTTTTTTTCCCCTGCTCTGTTTCTTCTCTGTGTTTTTATTCCCCCGTCTCTTTCTTTTTATTTCTCCAGAGGATTACCTAGTTTAGGTTTTCTGGCCAGTTTTTGACATGGAGTGGGTTACAGAAGTGAGCCAAAGGTGAAGTCCAAAGTGTGGCCCTTTAAGAGCCAGTGTGAATAGGCAGAGGACTGGCTGGGTTTGCCAGTTGCAGCTGCACAGCCTCATCCTGCCCTGGTATAGTTGCCAAGATCTGCCGGCCTCTTGTTATCCCTTTGCTCATTCACCCCTCTGACTCTGCCCTTAGCTAGACTTCAGATAAGCTGTCGACATATGTCAGAGAGTCCCTGTCCTCCCACGGCCACTGCTACCATTCATGCCCTGACCCAGAACCTTGTTGGTTGAGGAATAATTACACATCACTTATATCTAGCGTGATCTGGGATTCGCTGGCAGGTTTATCCTGGGGCAAGCTGCTTTGCATCGACTTTACTTATGTTCTTCATCCCCAGTCACCAACCTAGTTCCTTTGGCCTCCTTGGATCATGACCCTTCTTTTAGGAGCACTCACTGCAGGTTACAGAGGATCAGGGCCTCAATATGTGACTTAAATAGTCCGGTTTCCCCTCTTTGCATGACTAGTGACTTGATATAAAACAAGTTAAAACACTGTCAGACAAGTGAACGTGCCTAACAGCTGTGGTTCCAGTCAGAAACCGTAATAATATTTATAACAGAAAATTGGGAGACTAGGCCCAGCAGAAGGAGAACTTTCAAAAATACTCAGAAACAATTATTGTCATCTTAAAATAAAACCATACACTATAATGATTCATGTATTCTATATGTATCTATGCTTTTTGTATCTATTACTTGTCATTTTATAAATTTACATGTAGTGTGTGCTATTTAGTACCATTAGTTCCTCTCTGAACCCACTGAAAAACTTACTAAAATTAGGTATAATTAGCTCTACTTTAAAATTATGTGCAAACATATGTGTGTGTGTGTGTGTGTGTGTGTGTGTGTGTGTGTATATGCACACAAGTCTGTCATGATACTATATCTTTGATTGCAAATGTTTGAGCTAACTTCGTTTGAGCTAACTTCTGTAATTCAGTGAACTATGTTGTTTTCTTTTCTGAAATGAGAATTTTTTTCTACCCTATTTTACCAGGCTTTTCAAAATCTATGCTTCCTTTATATGGATCCTATCTTATGGTTGTGATATATGTATATAGATGTGGGAGTGAGAGTGTGTAAGGACAATGAAGCTTTTAGGAAGAAAATTTGAGGTGTAATAGAGCACATAATATAAGAAAGTAGGAAGGGAGGGCAGGAGAGTTGTCATAACAGTTAAGGAGCTTGTCCATGAAGACTAAAGGACAAGGATAGATTCCCCAGCTCCTTCATAAGCCCGATGCACAAGGTGGCGTATATGTCTGAAGATCATTTGCAGTGGCTGGAGACCCTGGCATGCTCATTCTCTTTCTTTCTTTCTTTCTTTCTTTCTTTCTTTCTTTCTTTCTTTCTTTCTTTCTTTCTTTCTTTCTTTCCTTCTCTCTCAAATAAATAATAAATAAAATATTAAAGAATAAAGTGAAAGGGGACTAGTGGTTGTGAAAAGGTGGGGAAGGAAGATGAGATGGGGAAATGCACAATAAAAACTATGCATGAAGAAAACATAAAGACATGTGTTACCTTGTATGCTAATTAAAACATAAAATTAAAGTTTAAAGAAATTCTATGCAAATAGCATCATAAATAAAAGTTCCTTCTTTTGTAAGAACATGAGGCACTTACTTAGCTTTGGTAAAATATTTTCAAATTGTGAATAAAAGCTTATAAATCATTAATGTGAATTTAATGTTGCAAACCCTTTTGCTGCAAGGTTTTACATGGCATTTCATTTGTCATCTGTAGCAATGACATATGTGAGTTTTTTTCCATAGCTTAATATGAAATTTCAAACAGAATCTTCAGAGAAAATATTGACAGCTCCCATGAATTTCTCCAAGTCTTTAAGGATATTTTCAATACTTAAAAAGAATGGTCTAGGGCTGGAGAAATGACTTAGGGGTTAAGGCATTTGCCTGTGAAGCCAAACAACCCCGGTTCAATTCCCCAGGACCACAAGGGACACATGCATCTAGAGTTCATTTGTTGACTAGAGGCCTTGGTATGCACATTCTCTGTCTGTTTCTCTTCCCCTTACAACTAAATAAATAAATTAAATTAAATTAAAAAGAATTATCTAAATTTTCTGACGGATTTTCATTTTCCCTCATAGTCTTGTGCAAATACATGTGCACATGCACACACACACACACACACACACACACACACACACACTGAGTGACTGAGGTGAAAGCTTTATTCACAGATCTCACATGGGTTAAGCACAGACAACTCTGAATCTAATTAAGGCCCTTGAATGGTGCATAGCTCAGCCTTGTGGCCTGAGAGTTGGCACATCTATGTCTCTCTGTTGGTCTGGCAGTAGTCAGTGTGCATGTTGTTGACCTCTCCTACCTCCCAGGAAGTCCCTTGCTGCCCTTGTAGCCACAAACATATTGCTGCTGTCACTTACTGTGTATACACAAAGCATTATGAGACTCCATGTGCCTGGTCAAGGATAAAGAGTAAGGGACTGTGGTTAAGGACATGATAAGCACTCTCCTGCTTCCTTCATGTTATGCTCAGTCTGGCTTGACCCATGCTCTGATTCTGTGTTATATCTACACCACATGCTACTGAGGTCGCATGTTTATTATACTTCTTAGCACAATCTTGGCCATGGTTACTTCCTGTAGTACATAGCTTCCTCCTTCCTTTCCTCTGTTCCTCCATTTCTTCTCCCTCATTTCTTTCCCTCCTCCCTCCTTTCCTTCCTTCCTTCCTTCCTTCCTTCCTTCCTTCCTTCCTTCCTTCCTTCCTTCCTTCCTTCCTTCTTTCCTTCTTTCCTTTCTTCCTTCCTTCTTTTCTCCCTTTCTTTCATAAAGTGTGAAGGTAAAATAGGACAGTGAATAAACCAGATATTTTTTCATGCTCTTGGGTGATTACACCGGTAGGAGACAAAACCCTTCTTTACTCCATTAATTAGTTTCAGAAGTACTTCCTTATTTTACTAAATGCTTAATACATATGCCTTTACATAAGTTTTGATGAGCTTTTTTTTTTCTTATTAAATCCATAAGTATACTTATATATAAGAATGTCTACACAGGTAAAGCACAAGTTACTCTCCAATTGTGTATTATTAATTCCTGCTGGCACACATTTTATTCTGTTCTTGAATGCTTTCACTTATAAAGATGAATTTGCAAAAATGTTAGTATTTTTATAGAACTTAAATGATAACTGTGTTTGCACTTGTTGTGTTAAAGTGTGTATCACAGGCCTGGAGAGATGGCTTACCAGCTAAGGTACTTGCCTGTGCAGTCTAGGGACCCATGTTTGGCTCTCTAGATGCCACTTTTAGCTAGATACACAAAAGTAAGGCAAGTGCAAGGTTGCACATGCCCACTAGGAGGAACAAGCATTTTGAGTTCAATATTGGTGGCTGAGGCCTTAGTGTGCTAATTCTCTCTCTCTCAAAAAAACAAAAAGTTTATGTAGCATAAAAATGTAGATTTTAGCACAATCACCATCCATCAGGTATCATGCATTCCAAATCTTGACAACTTGCAGCACTATGACCAAGTATTCTATTCTGCCTTGCCCAAAGTGCCTGGATAGACATCATTTTTCTCTCCTCCAAAACAGCTGCACAGAACTCTTAAGTGGAGATCAAAGAGAACTGAATGCATTTAAGTGTGATAAGCTATGAGACACATCATGCTAATTCCTGTTGTCTGCCACCCATCAGAGCAGCACCATGAAAGACAGAAAGAGGAAGAGAGTGGAATGGAAAAAAGTAACCACCGAAATGTAAATACAAGGAAAACTGAAGAGGAGTAAGAGCTAAACTAATTAATTTTTCTGTCATCCCTTAGATAACATGATCATATTTTGAAACAGAATGTGTTCTTCCCTGCACACTGTTATTAAAATATTCCCCCATTCTTTTCTTCTCAAAGGCTAAGGGGTCCTTGAGCTTGGCTTCCCTTTATTCTTTGGGATGTTTAACTTGCACACATTTAAGGCATTTTTTCCTCCCTCACACAAATCTTAAGTGATGGGTCTCTTCTGCTAGACATTGTCTTCCTTACCCTTGCTTATTATTCTTCCTGCATTACCTCCAATGCTGAGATTCATTTCCTTTTACTTCCCCCTAAGCCTATCTATCACTTTTCTTTGCAGAAAACCAACATCAATCCATCCTTCAAACACTACAGCTTAACATGCTCCCAGTTGAGATGCTTTATATTAAAAGAGAGAAAAGTCCACCAAACAAGAGCAGATTGGTACAACTGCAGGGAAACTGGCTGCTCTTCAAGAAGCAATTACAGGAGATATTGTGGATAACCTCAGCTGAGAAAGAAGCTGCGTGAGAAAGAAGCCACCTCTTTTCATTAGGTAGATGTTGCCATATAAAGACAATCATCTTTGTTAGCCTAATTTGCTAAATCTCTCCACTTGTGAGCACTTTGCACTGTGCTTAGAGTGCGTGCTTCACAGAACACGAGAGGAAATCACAGGGATGTGTGCACCTTCCATGGAGTGCTGCAGCAATTTGCCAAAGATGACCTTCCCTCCCTAAAGAAAGTATTCAGATAATTGGTCTGCAACATTGAACCATATAACAACAGTGCCAATTAGAGCCAGCCACCAGAGGGGCTTGTGTTGAAATGATATCCTGACATTTGATAGCATTGAAGATGAGGCATAAGTTTTCCTTGGGAATGAAATCAGTGCTTGGGATAATTAATTTGTCAACTCCAGATAGAAATATTTTATAAGAAAGAAAATGACAAACAGAGCTGTAAGTAGAACAAATAGTTTATATTCTTCATATGAAAACATGTTGTGAATATATTGCCTTGAGAAGCTTAGGCCCCTAAATGATCTTGTTTTCTCTCTCATCAGCTCTACGAATTAGGTAGAGTATGCAGACATACACCTGTTATGGAAATTCTAGATACTCAGAATGTCCTCCTTGTATTTTCCACTCACTCTACAAAGTTCATGATTTAGAAATTCAAAAGAGTCATGATGATGTTGCCCATCTCTTAACATCTATCATGGATTTTACCGTTACGTTACATCTGTCTGGACCCTTTCATCCTTTGGCTCTGGGGTATCCATGCATGAAGACTTGACCTTCATATGTCTTAGTCTCCTCTTTGGCCACAGAACATAAATTCTGAGTAACCCATGAGATGCTGCCCTAAGATATTGACCCTAGTGCCTGGAACATAGGAAGTGCTTAGACATCACTAACCATGCCTACTGTTACTAGTCATTATTTAGGTCAGCTTTCCACCCCAAGGAGAGTGGAGAGAAAGGTGAGATCACCATGCTCAAAAGCACATGATGATACTGACAGTCTTAGCAGGTGATTTATATAATTTGATGATCAAGGAAAACAAAAGATGGCTTATTCTCAAGCAGATTTAATTTTTAAATTTTATTTATTTACTTGGGAGAGGGAAAGAGGGAAAGAGGGAAAGAGGAAGGGGCGCATGTGCATCAAGTAGATTTTATATAATTTTGTAAAGAACAGTTTATCTTCATTGATTCTTGTGGGGATTGCATGAGATGATCTAATGCTTCTGAAGCTCTTAGCATGCATAGGATGTGGCACACAATAAGTGATCACTGAAAATCAGTGGTTATAGGCACTTTTTTTGTCTTGACAGCAAATGATGTCATATTCTGCTACTTCCAGTAAAGCATATTATCCTTTTGAAATATTGAGGATGAAAACAGAACTTTTTACTAGTTTATGGTTTTCGCCTTCTATTTTTATTCATTTTAACTATACACACTGAATTGATGCAGCCTGAGAGTTCAATACACATACAATGTATAATGGCCAAAGCAGGGCAGTTCACAATAACTTATTTTATATTTCATGAGTAACTATATGAGATGATCTTTAAGGCTCCAAACATGAAGTAGTGATAAACAGATGGAAAGCTAATTATTCTGAGTTGGTCATTACAGTTTATATGAATTGTATCAGTACACTGTACCATATAGCTAGGGAAAATTATTGTTTCTAGTAGGTCTAAAATTATTTTAAATATCTAAGGGTATGAGACTATTGTCTAGTTCCTTCTAGGAGAAATTGCATATTGACTTCCTTATTCCAATGTCTGGATAGGTGTACTACTCGGATCCTAAATACACCTAAATCTCTAAATTTAAGACAAAAGCTAACAGGAAAGCCTGTTAAAGAGAGACAGTATACTTTGAAACTCAGGAAGAATCAATAAGGAGGAGAGAGGCTTCCACTCTGGGAAGTGAACCCAGGCTAATAGGTGGGTGAATAAATACTGCCAAGCACAGATGTTGGAAAATG
Source organism: Jaculus jaculus (assembly GCF_020740685.1). Classification (NCBI taxonomy): domain Eukaryota; kingdom Metazoa; phylum Chordata; class Mammalia; order Rodentia; family Dipodidae; genus Jaculus; species Jaculus jaculus. The sequence goes on along the minus strand of NC_059111.1, from coordinate 106,412,489 downwards.
ATGTAGAATAGGAAATGGGCCAACCATGGGGAAGTTGTCCTTGTACAAATGAAAACACCCACCAGATGCACAAATTGTCCCTCATGTCTGGATTGGGGTGTTAAAAAAAATTTAGAGCTGAGGGAATCTATAGTTTGCTTGATATTCAAAAGTTATTGGCAGTCAATGGTCACAGAGAGAGAGGTAATTGTACTCAGAGCAGAAGCAACTGGCAAGCTTCCCATGCTACACTACATGACCTGAGATCATACTCATGCAAAAAAGCTCAGTGTTGCTCAAAGAAATACAGAACAGGCATTCATAAAATTAGAAGAAAAATCTGGGCATCGTTGTGCACACCTTTAATTCCAGTACTTTAGAGGGAGAGGTAGTAGGATAGCTGTGAGTTCGAGGCCAGCCTTAGGACTACAGAGTGCGTCCAGGGTCAGGCAGGGATAGAGGGAGACCGTGCCTAGAAAAAAATCAAAACAAAGCAAAAACGTGGGTGGTCGACAAGTGGGGAAGCAGAAGACGTTCAGCAGGAGTGGGAGGAATGAAAAGAAAGGTTAATGCAATGAATATAACAAAATGCATTACATATACCTATATAGATATACACACACACACGAAATAAATAAATAAATAAATAAGTAAAAATTGATGGTACCACTGATACCACACAAAGTTATAAACTTAAACTCATAGGTTCTAAAGCTTCCCCTAACAATGGATAATAATATATCCAGTTGATCTATATCTTGGGCCTCATGATTTTTATTAGCAATATGAAAGGTATTAGATTAAAATATTAGTTCCTACCAGAAAATAATGTTCTTGCATCCTTAATTTATATTCTTTGAAAAGGATTACATCATGAATAAATAATAAATTTGAGAAACAAAAATGAAATGGTGTTATAAAAAACATAAATAAAACATCTGCATATCATCACTTTATCATACTACATTTGGTCATATATACGTCTTCACTAGTGGGTATGTGAATAAATCAATTTATTTACACCCAAGCTGTATTGAACCTTTTAGAAAAATGTCATTGTCAGATCAATGAAGATCTGTGTGGCATTTAGTGGAATATAAAATAAGATTCAAGTGAAAATTGTATCTGCCAGCATGGAATGTATGCCTCAGGGTTATATCTATACACTTCCCCCCTATCCAGAAATGTCATCTGTCAGATCTTCAGTTGCTACCAACTGTGGGGGGATAGGAATTTCCATTAAGGCTTAATGGTTATAGTCATGTTTAATTATTTTTGAAATAGTAGTAATATCCCTTTAATTTATTCAGTTCCTTTTAAATTTGGTAGAAGCATATCAGGTGAAATGTAATGTTACATAACTCAAGCAGTCAGCTTCTGGGATGTATCACTAGCCCTAATCTGTATAGAACTACCTTACATAGTGTGAGTTAGCACAATAGGTGTACATGTGACTGGATTCACAGTCTCCATGATTCTCTGTTCTAATGAGTTTTAGACAGTAGTTATATAGGATGTATGATTTAAAATATGTGAATTTCTATAAGTCAGATAATTTTAGAATTTTGATTTTTGCCTTCTAAGCAATCAGTAATAGAATCAATGTTGTCAGCACTAACTAAAATTTGCACCAAGATCTTGTTGTTTTATCATTGCTTGGTGTTTTGCAATGCCCACATCTCACTGCTTTTCTGAACCCGTTTGAGTTTATACAGAGGTGAGGCTTGGGAATCTCTTCTTTCTCTCTGTACTTCAGACGCCCGTGCTTCAGAGTCCGGGTCCTGAGAAAATTGACACTAAGAAAGGACCAAGGAAAAGAGTGGTTTCTCATGGCGATTCTGAAATTTAGATAACATTGGGTCATTCAGTTGCATGATAATTTCTTAGAGAATGATTGCAAGCTATAAAAAGACCCTTAGCTACTGGGGGTGGGAAAGCAACAGTGGCACAGCATTTGCTGTGGAAAAAGGACTGAAATGTGAGTAAAGGAAGAATGAAGAGCAGAACACAGGCAATAATGAACGTAGCTGAAATGATGCTTTTGGAGACAGTGTCTCAGCCAAGTGTTGAATAGATGACTTTGACATAATTTACGTGTGTAATATATATTGAGAAAGTAAAAAAAAAAAAAAAAAAAAGCAAGTATTCCTTTATGTTTCTTCAATTTCACTCTTCTACAAGGTGTCCTGATTAATGTATCAAGGAATCTCTTGTTCATAATGACTTATGATGGCAATGCTGGGGTTTATGAACCATTCCTTTGATGGTTGAGTGTGAGCCACTCAGCAAATTTTCAATATTTGGCTTTCAAGAATAAATCATTATTTCTTCAGTGGTTTATATTCAATTAAATAGGTTGCTGACATTATTACATGAATTATGGACACTATGTTATATATTTTTTTTGAAATTCAGAGATGTGCAATTTATATGCATGGGTTCCACAGTCCTGTGACTGTATATTTCTTTCCACATGTGCCTCTGGCAATGACTATGGGGTCAATTTCAAGCTTTGTGTTTGAAGAGGGTTGAGACACAAGGTTATGAGAGGATTTTGAAATCACAGCTTAGGCTTGGCAAAGAGTGCCCTAACATTTTCTACACAAACAAATGAAATGCCAGAGCAGCGTCTCAGTGTCAGAGCTTTTGAAAGAAATCTGGTTTGGCTCAACCAGTGTTAGCTGTGTGTGTTGAGACGATTTGACCTAGAAACTAAATGCTATCTACAAACAATCAGTAGAGCTGGAGAGAAACCTAAAGTGAGTTTTGTGGTTGACTTTATCTCTAACTGTACAATTCATAAAAATAATTATTATCAGAGCACAGATCATATGATAAGTGGCTACTGCTGGTATGAAGTTGCAAAGTGATTTCAGATTCATTTTAGTTATTTAAACACAGAATCATAAAAGACAAAATTACAAATGTAAGAAAATCATAGTCCATTTTAGCAAGTTTCAGATGAGGTGAATCTCTGGCTTGACTTACTTGCACTTTGAATATAATTGAGTCTTTATCATGATTCAACAGTATATTATTTTTGAGGTCAGAGTATAATTCATTTGCAGGAATATTTGTCCTCTTATTCTATTGCTTTACAACTTAAAAAATGCTACGTTTTTGAATTGCCAATGAGTTTAAGGGACTGAACAGTCCTAATTGCTGCAAGCTTTTTTTCAGACTTGTCACCAACCTGGCTCCTATTTTCTGGAAACTTCTCACTTGTCTTTTGTCTATCTCACTTTATTTTCCCACCAAACATTTTGACACCATTAAAAACATATCTTCTTTTCAAGATGGTTGTAGAAGAAGAGAGTAAAAAACATTGTTTATACATGCATAAAGCAGTTTCCCATCTGTGAGCAAGGTAAGGTCTAACCCGAGCCGTTCATTGGCTCCTAGAGTCACCCTTCGTTTTCCCTGCCCTTCCTCCTGCATCCCAGTTGTAGAAGAGTAATTTGGTCTTTTTACAAGGATGTTGGCTATCTCTCTGTAAACTAGTGCTTCAAATATGAACCCAACAATTTAGAGAATAAAGGCCTAGCACCTAGATGAAGGCAAAGACAGAAAGGAAATACCCTGGAAGCTAGCACCCTTGTTTCATGAATAATCCACAGTACCAAATACACACATAGTCTGTGGCCAACAACTCTTTGCTATGAGAGGAGCAGACACACACTACTTACTCTCGGCCTCAGGCAGCTTAATCACAAATCTCTTGTGATATATCTAGCATTATCTTTTAAGAAGAGCACTGTTCAGGACTGGAAATACAGCACAGCTGTAACAGGGCTGTCTAAGCATGCACAAAGCCCATGGTTTGATCTCCAGTATAAACCCACATTCCTGCGATCCCTGAAATTAAGAGATGGAGGCATGACGGTCAGAAGTTGGAGGTTATTCTTAGCTATTTCAAGGCCAGCCTGGGGTAAATGAATCACCACCTTAGAATCAATATAAGAACACAATATCAAAATAAATATTATGATAAATACAATTTTCTCCTTCCGTTTTTACTTTAAGAGATTGACTTATTAGTTAGTGTGTCTCAGGAGAGCACATCTGATCTACTTTCCTGTCTAAAGTGCACCAGCCCTCTTCTCTCCTGAAAGAAATCAACATGGCATGGCAGTACTCCAGAATATAAGATTGCTCTCTTCCCCCAGTAATGTGGCATCCTGGGGCATGGGCCACTATTGTGGGAGGAAGGTGTCTGAATCATTGCTGGCTACTAGAGAGCAGAGGGATAGGAAGGGCTCCTGCAGATCTAAGAACTTGCACTGACTTCACTTCTGTAGAAATAGTTAAAATTGTGGTTATTATAACATATTTGATTTTTTTAATTTTTTTCCCTCCATTAATCTGATGCTTATTGAAACTCTATTGTTTGAAGTTCTAGCCTGGCCATTGGATTATTTCTTCACCCACAGAGAGTCCAAGTCATGTGTAAATAAATTAGCTTTTATAATTTCATTGTGATCTTAGAACTCTTCATTATTTGTTATGGAAGATGTGTGAGATCTAAAACTATATTTCCAAGTAAAACTTGGTAACACCCAAACTATTTATCAATTCAGGGCTAATCATTAATACATCCCATTTCTGTAAAGTTGAACAGTCATTTCTTTTATTAGAATGAGTTTTAAAAAGCTGATTGCTATCATTAAGTATTGGATTAAAAAAAAAATAATCTCTTTTCACTTGGTACAGTTACATGCCACACAAGATTTAACAAAAAGCAGAAAAACACTACTATTAAGCCCACCTTCTTTGCTTCTACATTCTCTACAAATTAGAAATAGAAGTATATCATAAACACTGGATGTTGGTTGCATTTGAATATTGAATGTCTAATGACTGTCATGTGATAAATCCATCATATAAATATTCATGAATAATCAAATTAAATGTCACATCTCCAAAGAAAGATCATCTGATCAAGGATAACATCAGTTAATTTCTTTATTTGTTTGCACAGTAGTACTAGAATGGAAGCAATCACTCTGAAAGCCTCTCTACTGTCTGTGAATTATTACATAAACTATGAGTTGTTTTGCATTTATATCAGCGGAGAAGAAACAGGAATTGTTGTAGGCATCAACAAATTTGCCCACGTAGAACTTAAATTGTGGGCATTCAGTCCTCACAGTACTTGATACAGAGCAAATTTAAGTTTTGCATTTGCGAATGTATATTAGAATTTTAAATGATAATGGTTTGAATCTGCTGAGAGATACCTGATAACACACAGGGCTGACCATCCCTTTCTATTTTAAGTGGTGATTGTTGCCAAAATGGACATGCAGACACATTTAGACATGGTGTTTACCATGGAATTATATGATGATCTATCATGTAGCTTGTGATTAACATCACACAGACATCAGGGCCATATGGCATCCAACCCATTTACTGAGGAAAGCTATCTCCTTAATATAATTTAATGCAAGTTAATTTGTAATTTGGCAGAAATGTTATAGCACAGTATTGCTCTGATGAAGAAAGTTTAGGCAAATAAAAATGCATCCACCTTACTTACTTTCACTCTCTTCCTATTCAAAATTGATTGGTGCCTTGCCATAAGGCCAGAGGACATCTATCCACAAATTCCCTATTTAATCAGGCTTGTGGAAGAATTTGCGAAGCTGTGAGTTAAGAAATGCAAATACTCTTAAAGGTATAGCTGGTTGTGATGGTATGTACTAATAGGCATCACTGAAGTGAATGAAGCAGGAGGATTATGATTTGAGGAAAGCCTGGGCTGTACCTTAGGAGGCTGGAGAGATGGCTTAATGGATAAAGCATTTGGCACGCATTGTGAGTGCCGGAGTTCAGACTATCTAGAGCTCATATCAAGCCAGCTGCTGTAATATGAATGAGCACTGGTAATCCCAATGTGACTATGGTGATAAGGGACATTCAGACAGGAGACTCCTCCTGGAGAATGTGGTCCAGCTAGGTTGGTGAATAGAAAAGTGAAGGAGAGACCATGCTTCACACAAGGGGGAAGGTGTAGACTGACAACCACCATCGATTCTGACCAACACATGTGTGCCATGCCACACACATATGTGCACTTACACACAAGAAAAGTATCATCTGTTAGGATTACATAAATATCCCCAGAATATGTACTCCTCACAGAGAAAGGAAAAAACAAAATTACAAATAAAAAGAGAGGAGGCTAGAGTTATGGCTTCATGGTTAAGGTAATTGACCACAAAGTGTAAGTACCCAGGTTTTGTTCTCCAGTACCCACATAAGCCAGGTGTATAAGGTGGTGCATGTAGCTGGTGTTCATTTGCAGTGGCTACAGGCCATGGCATGCCCCTTATCTCTCTCTCCCTCTCTGTCTCTGTCTCTGTCATTTTCTTCTCTTAAATAAATAAAACATTCAAGAAAAGAGAGATTCCTCAGTACAAAGGGACAAAGAATGACAAGAAAATCAAATCCAATGATTTTTTTCACTTATTCTGTGATTTGTATTGTTATTTTATGTATAGTATCATGTAAGAGGCCATGTAATGTATAAATTAACAAAATCTGTAATTCACCAAAAAACCACTATTATGTTCGATATATATTATTCTAGTATTCTATTATATAATAAAATAAATGCAGAGTTTTGTGATTTCTAAGGTGACTTTCAATGGGAGTGACATAATCTATGATTTTTTTTTGTGACTACATGATTGTAATTTAATACCTTTCAGTTACTTTTAAAATATCATATGGAAATATAACACAACATTTATTGATAGACTTAAAGTTTTAGTTGAATATGAATTTTTTTTGTTTTTATTATTTTTATTTATTTATTTGAGAGTGATAGACAGAGAGAGAAAGAGGCAGATAGAAAGAGAGAGAGTGGGCGTGCCAGGGCCTCCAGCCACTGCAAATGAACTCCAGACGTGTGCTCCCCCTTGTGCATCTGGCTAACATGGGTCCTGGGGAATCAAGCCTCGAACCAGGGTCCTTAGGCTTCACAGGCAAGCGCTTAACCACTAAGCCATTGTTGCAGTCCGGTTCGCATTGCTGGTAGAAATCACCCAACCAAGAGCAGCTTCTGGGAAAAAGAGATTTATTTTGGCTTACAGGCTCGAGGGGAAGCTCCACGATGGCAGGGAAAAATGATGGCATGAGCAGAGGGTGGACATCACCCCCTGGCCAACATAAGATGGACCACAGCAACAGGAGGGTGTGCCAAACACTGGCATGGGGAAACTGGCTATAAAGCCCTTAAGCCCGCCCCCAACAATACAGTCCCTCCAGGAGGCATTAATTCCTAAATCTCCATCAGCTGGGAACCTAGCATTCAGAATACCTAAGTTTATGGGGGACACCTGAATCAAACCACCACATTCCGCCCCTGGCCCCCATAAACTGATATCCATACATGATGTAAAATACAATGCATTCAGTCTGACTTTAAAAGTCCCCATAGTTTTTATCAATCTCAATGATGTTCATACATCCCCATAGTTCAAGATATTTTAACTGAGCCATAATACCAAAATATAACCTCAAAAAACCCAGAATGGCACAGAATAAATATTCACACTGCAAAAGATGGCATTGGGCATAGCAAAGAAACATTCAACCAATACAAGATTTAAAACAACCAGGGCAAATATCAAACTCTGTAGCTTCAAGTCCAGCAACTCAAACCAGTGACAAATCTTCAAGTCCGATAATTCTAAGCAGCAACAAGTCTCTGGCATTCCAATTCCGCCCCTCCAGCTAGGCTACTCACAGTCCTGGGAAACTTCATTGGGGCCGGCAGCTCCTCGGCAGCCATGTCATGGTCCCGGCATCTCCACTGGGTCTCCACTGCAAGCCACGGTTCATCCTCATGGCCCCATGGGGTCTCTATGCAGGCAACCAGCAAACCCGCTTCACACTGCCCATGGCCATTTCCAAAACACAAGACCGTGTTGCAAACTCAATGACCCTCTTATACTCCACAATACCAGGTAGGGTGCCAATTTGTTAATCCAGGGGGGAATAAAGCAGACTTTGAAGAACAGGACACTCCTTGAGCACTCAGACCCCTTCAAAAGAGTTGACATTCTTCTTGTTGCCCCAGCGCAGGTCAGCTAGCCCAGTCTCAAAGGTTGTAATCTCTCAGTTGCAGCTGAACGGGCAACAGTTCACCCAAAGATGTTCCTTTCTGTGCCATATCCCTCTGCTCACACCAGTTCATTTCTACGCATAAGCAACCCTGCACAACTTCTCAGGACATGGGCACAAGAGCAAGCTTCTCACACAAACTGCTAGCCTAGTCCAAGCAAAGCTCTTTCTCACCCTCATAAGCCAAACCTCACAGTCCATAGTTCTTACTGCCTTCAGGTCTTGCAGCTCAGACCAGAATAGACCATCAAGCTGTACTTACAGCACTGCAAGGCATCTCTTAGGCCATGGTTTTAACTCCTTCTACATTCCTCTTGAAAATCAGCTACAAAAGGCTGAAGCCACATAGTCAGGTGTCTAGCAGCAATCCCATTCCTCGGTACCACTTTACTGTTGCAGTCCGGGTCGCATTGCTGGTAGAAATCACCCAACCAAGAGCAGCTTCTGGGAAAAAGAGATTTATTTTGGCTTACAGGCTCGAGGGGAAGCTCCACGATGGCAGGGAAAAATGATGGCATGAGCAGAGGGTGGACATCACCCCCTGGCCAACATAAGATGGACCACAGCAACAGGAGGGTGTGCCAAACACTGGCATGGGGAAACTGGCTATAAAGCCCTTAAGCCCGCCCCCAACAATACAGTCCCTCCAGGAGGCATTAATTCCCAAATCTCCATCAGCTGGGAACCTAGCATTCAGAATACCTAAGTTTATGGGGGGCACCTGAATCAAACCACCACAGCCATCTCTCCAGGACAATATGAAAATATTTTTAAGGACTTTTTGATTGTAAGTATACTACATTACTTTTTAGGCAGTATATTTTAAATTTTTTATAGAAAATATTTATTGTTATATTGTCCCCTTCATGGCATAGTTTATTGTATATTACATCATGTGAATTTTATGCTGTCAGATCTTTTAGAATACAGAACCAATGCTAATTAAGTCTGAGTAGATTTTAAATTTTCATTTCTTCTGATTCTGCTATCATTGGATGCCAACATATTTGAGACATCTTATATTTAGTCCTGAAATTTTCATTTGGTATATTATGTTGCTCATATATTTTTAACATCACATTTTCCTGAATGTAGAAGAAGAAAACTGTATTTAAATGAGATGAAAATTGCCATTTCTATTTTGATTTCCTTCTCTAAAATTTCTGCAGAGGTTTGGGAATAAGTTTTTGAAAACTATCAATGAAAAACAGGATCATGAAGAATTCACCTCAGTTTTTTGATTTCCCCAAACTTTTTTCAGTCAACATTCTCAGTCTCCTTCTGGGGAAAGTGATGGCAATAGAGTCATACTGACTGTTTATGGTCACCTTTATGAGGCAAAAGCCAGGTTCATTTTAGTTGCACAATAATGTTATTACAAAGTTCCTTCACTTGTAATAAATGCATTTTACACATTGAATAAAAATAAATGACAAAATAGGTATAATTTATTTGTACTGAAATACTAAAATGCCTCTCTGAAATTCTTGAAAGAGAATCTTACCTATCAATGTAAGAATTTCAGAGCTAACAGTCAATGTTAAGTTCAGCGCTCACAGCACAGGCTCTTTGGACTTTCATACATGTTAAGAGAGTTTGCATGTGCTAGTATGTAGTTCCCTGTGATATGACTGACCACTGAATTCCTGTGGTCTGACAGTGTACAATGGGAATGCATATAGAATTGGCTCTTTTTGGAAATCTTGTATGGGTGCCATAACATTTTGACATAGTACTTTAAATATATTTTTCGTATATCTGGGTAAAAAATATTATATAATAGTTCACACATAATATATGTGTCCATATACTCAGTCACAAAACACACACACACACACACACATACACACACACACAGAGTCTGTTTGTCTAAAACATTTAGAACAAGTGAGGCATTATGAGGATAGCAAAATGGCTCCGTGGATAAAGGGTTGGTTGTGCAAGAGTGATGACCAGGTGTTTTTGGACACCCAGCTCCTTCTTACGTTCTATGAGGTGTTTGAACTTGGCAATAATGGCAGCACTCGGCACCTCCAGGTAAGCTGACTGCATCACTAGACTAACAGAAATGGCTAGCTCTGCATTCACATAACGGACCCTGCTGCCATGAGTGGTGACTGAAACCACACTCACGGTCAGCTCTGGCCTCCACCTACGTGTACACACACACGGCTGCAACTCCTAATCCTGTGTGCCCACATAAACACATAAATATGCATCCGTTTATACATATACTACAAAACCCTGAAGAAATAAAGCTGATATTGAAAGAAAGTTATTATGTATGACAGAAATAGCAGAAATTACCACTACTTCATCTTCCTCTACAAAAATCTGCAGAGATGAAAAATCGCTTCTAAATATTAAATATTTATTTGTTTTAGATTTTAATTAACTTTTGCAAGTTAATAGTGAAGCTGGTGAGAGGAAGGCAAGAACATTAATTAAAATCATGAATAATACCCCAAAATAGCATTTTAAAAATATACTCCCTGTGAGTTTGAGGTCAGCCTGAGATTACCTAGTGAATTCCATTTTAGCCTGGGCTAAAGCTAGAGTGAGACCCAACCTAAAAAAAAAAAACAAACCAAAAAACAAATCTATATATCTATATATCTCTATCTCTGTCTATCTATCTAACTATCTATCTATCTATCTCCCTAAAATCTTTAAATTCATTTCAGTGCTACCTATACCTTTATCCCACAACATGTTTTTAAAGAAAACAATGGGATAATTATATGAACAAGTGATTACCAAAATCTATTTATTTATAAAATTAGTGGTTTGGGATGTCTTTTAAAGACTCCTTTAAACCTGCAAAATAAAGCAAGTTGTTTTTTTCAAGTTAGGGCACAAAATTGCTTTCTTTAACATAATCAGTTAGCTTTTGTCTGATCTTCTACGCTGGTAAAACAAAGTAGTGAGTACTTTAATATAAACTACATCAACTATTCAATTAAGGAATAAATGAAAATGAGCCCAGTGTTATAAAAATCACAGCCTCATGGATTTAGAAATGACCTGACAATTTTTATCTACAGATTGAGCCTATTAACTTGTCCTTACTCTTGCCAGCCTATCGTCCTGTAAATTGAAGAGTTAGATATCAAGACACAGGGTTTTCTATACAGCTAGAAAACTCACCACTTATAATACCATAACTATTACTTTAATGATTACTTGATCAATATACAGATCCTAAATGTACAGTGTTTGCAATTCAGAGGATAAAAGCACATTTTTGTTTTGAAGTTTGGGCATATACTTCCTTGGGGTACCATGTTGGACTTTATTGATGACTTACGTCAGAAAGATTTTGACCCGGGCATGGTTTCAAGCTCTTGACTGCAATTGTCCTTTCACTTCAGATACATAAACTTTTATACCTACTTCCCCACAAGGCAGAAATATGGAGAAGCATTCCTTGCCAAAGAATTCTTAGTGCCTTCTCCTGACTCATGCTCCGATGCAGTGTTCAGATACTAAATGGTCCATCACACGAGATAATCCTTGTTTGTTCTTTTATCTACATGGAACTTCATAAAGGAAACATTGTTATAATCCAAATCCCTAGTAAAATTCATAGTGCAACCCAGATGTCTTTTAGATTCTTTCCCCAAGGTAATTACTCTCTCTCTCTCTCTCTCTCTCTCTCTCTCTCTCTCTCTCTCTCTTGTGCTCAGAAGATAATTCAATTAGTAATGTGCATCTGAACAAGCCTGAAGTCCTGAGTTTGTATGCAAGCATCCATATAAATGCCAGTATCCCTAATCCCAATGCTTGGAAGACTGAAACAGACAAACCTTGGGGGAAAGCTCACTAGACACTCTATCTGGGTTCAAGAGAGACTCTGTTTTATAAATAAATTAGAGTTCAGGAGAGTCAGATACTAATTCAAATCCTTGGCTGTTGTCTTAGCATTCTGATATTACATCTATTTGGGCAGCTATAGATTAAAAATTTGCTGAAAAATAATGTAAATAAAATCTTAAAACAGATTTCCTTAAGGTGATTTCTAAGAGTGAGTCTGAATGTTTTACAACAAAGGTGGATTTTTATCTTTAGTGTGTTTTGTGATTTTGTGATTGGGCATATGCACACAAATGTATTTATGTATATGGATGTTTAAGATAACATATTAGTACTACTTAGGTTATCAAAGGTATGTATGATCCACAAAAAGAATAAACAACTAAACCCTTTTCTTTTCTTAAACAACTCTTTTGTTTTATATTTGCAACAATTATGGAACTCTTGCGAGTCTCAGACCCTGATAGTTTGATTGTCAGAAGAGTTATTTTTAAGGCAAACCATGGTATTTCAAGAATGACACTGACAATCAAATTGTTTGATAAAGTATATGATTAATATTAGTAAATTAAATCTCAATATACTTTATACCCATTTACACATCCCACCAGCACCTTACAATATTAACGGATGATATAAAAATACTACACCTACTGAGGTTTTATTATTTAAATGAATTTTTATGTGTGGGCACACCAACATATGCTTCCCACCACAAAGTATTTAGATCGTACAGAGTCCTTTTTCATCAAGCTTAAATTTGTCCTTCTATCAATATGAATGATAATGCCATATGAATTTTAAAATTTGTGTTTTGTTATTTCTAGGTACTGAGAACTCAGCTTTGTTAGAATAGAGTATTAGTGATAGACAAAAGGGCCTTCTTTTCAAACAAAACATTTTTTTATTTTTAAATTCAATATCATTAATAAAGGTTTTGTACCATAAAATTGAAAATATTTGGTTAGACATAGTATGCAATATGTCTTTCATGGATAAGTGGTGATTTTTTAAAAGAGTAAAAATTCATTATGACAATATTCTTCAACATAACTACCTATGGCTTTTTGATGTGGCAGTTTATTTGTTTTCAAACTGCATCCGTGCACATACACATGTCACTGGTGTGGTTAGATTAATGTGGCCAGCACAAGTTTGAAGTTCTAAAACTGAGATTGGAATTTCAGCAAAAAAATAACTATATCCTTCAGAAAAAGTGAGACATGATTCATCCATTTCCTATCTAGTGCATGGAAGATAAATAACTACCTGTCATTTAATATTTAGCTCATGAGTATGTATTGTGAGTATGGCTTTGTAGCTCACAAGATAAGGTTCTTTTCAGCTTCAAGTTCCTGGTACCATTCCAGCTCTTGTGAGTACTCTGGAAATATATTATTCCATCGTAGCAGAATTCATTACCATTAGTGGATAGCTTGTGGCTGAGTTACTTATGGGAATTACTGAAACCATATTCTTTGGAAATGGAAAATAATTTTTTGAAAACCAACCACTTTTTGGCATGTTTACAAGAATATAATTGGTTTTGGAATATTTGCTACCTCATATGTCTTCCCCAGTCATTCCTTTCAGTTTAGAATTAAGAAGAGCACCTTTTCTGTGAAAGAAAACATTCCTTGTCTTGCTAAATGGAACACTATCAAATAAAGAAAATGTGCAGCTCATAAATATTATGGTATTAATTTGACAAGAGAAACTGTTGTTCAAATACTAGCACTGCGTTTGGTGTGTGCTGAAAAATTTCTTTGGCATTTTGGCCATTGATTTTCAAATGTGATTTTTGTTTTTTGGAAAAGAAATGAATGAAGGGATTTCTTTACCAGGCCATTTCTTTCTGATTTTATTACTTAAAATACATATCTATTTAAGATTAGTTTTCACTTATCTGGTTCATTTACACCTCTCTCAATTGTATATATTAGATCAGCTTCCTTCTGCTTCATCTCCTTTCATTTGATTTCCCAGATGGCCTTGCCTTTAGCCTTCTCTACCTTCTAATTAACCATGAGTCACCACTCCTGAGTTTTCTTTCTTCTGTTAAGATGTGGAACCACCTTCTGAGTTTTAAATATCAGTGTTGTCTACAGTCCATAGTTTTCAAAATAGCTTCATGATTAATGTAAGTCAAAACATGTTCTCATAAAGTTTTATATAAATATGTTTGCAAACCTATTTAGGTCTTTGCATATTGATTGAATATCATTTCATGGTACTTCATGAACATGCTTTTTCTGCTGTTTTTCATTTTAAGCTATATGATCATATATGTTTCTATAGAATAGAGCAGAATATTTTTGTTGATTTTGAATATAAAACTTTCTTATAGAAATATACTCTGTGTTCATGGTATGAAGAAATCTCATTAAGTGTCAATTCTTTCAGCTTTGACCTGTAGATTTAGCTGAATTCCTGCCAAATTTCCAGCAATGACTTCAGTAGATATTGGCACATTTATTCCTAATAATATTCAGTGAAAAATGTTTAGTGCAAAAGATAAAAATTAGCCACTAAACCATAAGAAAGAACAAAGTAGAAGGACTCATAAAACCAGATTTAATGACATAGTGTAATGCTATAGTTAATCTAAGTATAAAATATTGGCTTGGAGGCATGCTCAGAGACCAGCAGAGCAGGATAGATTGATCAGAAATAAACTGAGCTTAAAACAATCCATTTATCTTTGATAAAGGGCATTGCATGTAGAAAACATAAACATCCCCATCTGTTGAAAGTTGCTGAAATGATTGGCACTTGAGGTCTTATGTTTAAAAAGTTAATGTAGGCTGTATGTGGTATCATATTTCTGTAATCATAACTCTTGGGCACTGGTGCAGGAGGATAAGGCTTTCGAGAGCATCACTAAGTATAGACTGAGCTGGAGGCCAGACTAAGCACTTGAAACTTTGTCCACAATGAATATAGATATACATTATATGCTTTAGACATTAAATGAACTCAAAATGCATCATGGATTTAAATGAAAAATAAAAATGATGTGCTCTACTTAAAAGAGAACATAATAGTTAATATATATGTATATATGCATATATATGATATTAATTTTATTTACCAGTTAATATTTATTTTACAGAACTGAGGTTTTTTTTTTGAATTTATTTATTTGAGAGCAACATACAGAGAAACAGAGAGGCAGGGAGAGAGAGAGAGAAAATGAGCATGCCAGGGCCTCCAGTCACTGCAAACGAACTCCAGATGTGTGTGCCCCCTTGTGCATCTGGCTAACGTGGGTCCTGGGGAATTGAGCCTTGAACTGGGGTCCTTAGGCTTCACAGGCAAGTGCTTAACCACTGAGCCATCTCTCCAGCCCAGAACTGAGGTTTCTATTTATGTATGCTAGGCAAGCCCTTAACCACTGAGCAATATCACCAGCCAGATAGGATTTAAGCAAAAATTAAACAGCATTACCCATTAAAAAACATAGAGGAGTTCTTAAATTTTTTTTGAATGACAGAATTAAAATAACTGAGACCAAGCAAGGGCCAAGAGGAGATATATACATGACATACAATTCGATGTATCTAACAATCTTTAAAACTCAGCAAGAAGTAAACAAAACATCCCAATGGTTAAGCAGACAGAATATCTGAAAAGATAATCAAAGAAAATGTTGACAAGGAAACATGGAAAAATTCTGAGCACTATTGCTCAATGAGTTAGTACACATTAAAGCCAATATTAAATGTCACTGCAAAGCTCTCAGAATGGCTAACATCCAAAACACTGGCAGTTCTAATCCTTGGTGAAGATGTAGAATGAGAATAATTTACATTCATTGCCAGTGGGGAGGAATCACAGGTCAGCCACTTTCTTTACAAGACTGTTTCATAATTTCTTAAAACCCTGAACACAGTCTTAATATACCACCTATCAGTCACATTCCTCAGTAGAAAACAGTTGAAATGAGCTCAAAAACAGGTGCAAAGGAAAATATTTCCTGCCCATGGATTTCCACAATTGCTTCATTAACAGTTCAGAAAAAAATGGGGAGCAACCAAGATGTCCTTCAATAGGTGAAGCAATAATCAAAATGAGGTCACTACTTGGTGGATAGAACTGAATATGTTATGAAGCCATATTACTGAATGACTGAATATTTAATAAATATTTCACAGGGAATAAAATGGCCAAACTGAGAAGGCTACACAACTGATTACAAATGGCAATGGGATCAAACAGATCCATGTTTGGCAGGACTGAGAAGGGTACTGAAGTGGGAAATAGGACTATAGACAAAAATTATCCTCATTGTATTAGCTACTATTATCATTGTTGTGACCAAATACCTTACAGGAACAACAGAAGAGATGTATTTTGGGTCATAGTTTCACAGAGTTCAGTATATACTAGTAGAGAAGGCACAGTGGAGCAGAAACTCCCATCGTGGTTGACAGGAACAAGACATGGTATACTATAAGAAAAGGAATAGTCAACATACAGTCATATTGAACAGGTCTCAGGTGCCCAATTCCTACAAATTGGCCTGACTTTCTACCTTTCACTACCTTCTAATAATAAATTCCACTATCCAGGTAACTCATTATTAGGGGTTATGCTCTACAGAATAGTGAGAAAAAATGGTTGAGTATTATTTAAGACAGCTAGGGATCATGGTTGAAGTTATCAGTATGAACAGTTGATACAAATGAAAAGGAAAAAACTCTGTGTGTGTGTGTGTGTGTGTGTGTGTGTGTGTGTTATATGGAGTGGTATACACACACATTTCCTTGTTCTATAGAGAAAGAAATCATTCCAGTTATTGCTGAGCAGAGGAGATACCATCTAAATGTTGGCTTTGGGAACCATCACTTATTTTTGCTGAACATAAGTTTTCCAGGATACCTTGGGAGTTCACTGATTCTAAGACACATCATGGTATACTCAAGTTAAGCCTGATAGCCTTTTTATTTTTATGTTTTGAAAGAGAGAGAGAGAGAGAGAGAGAGAGAGAGAGAGAGACAGAATTGGCATGCCAGGGCCTCAGCCACTAAAATTGAATGCCAGACACTTCCACCACCTGGTGAGCATGTGCCACTGTGCATTTGCCTCACCTTTATGTGTCTGGTTTACATGGGATCTGGAGAGTAGAACATGGGTCCTTAGGCTTTGCATGCAGGCACCTTAACTCTAAGATAAATTCCAAGCCCTATTTTTTTTTTAATGATTGAAAAGACAGCTTTAGTGATGAATATTTGTCAAAATAACAGAGGTTTGATTATGGTGGCCCAGTACTCTAGTCCTGGCCCTCTGCATCTGGTTCAGGAGGATCACATGATAAGCTACATGTTGATGGGAAGCCAGTATGAATGACAAGTTCTGGTATCAACATGATCATGCATACACACACGCTAGTAATATGACATAGGTAACTAAAAAAAAAAAAAAAAAAAAACTTCCAGTGTCAAGGAGAAATAAAAAAAAGTTTCATCAAGTAAATGAATAACTCATTAGTTAATATCGCTCAGAGTACAAATTAAAAGATAAGTAGCTGAAAATGCAAATGAGGAAAAATATTTTGTATTCATTATACTGACTCATTCCAACTTAGTTACATTTGAAACAGTGTATTTTAATACTGTACTCTCAAAAAAGCATATCAGGATTTCCTATTGCTTTAGTCTTACGTACATACTCCTTTCCATCTAAAATATGTTATATGTGTGTGCAATCAGAAAAAGGAAAAGTGGATAGTGAGCCATAGTTCCACCAGGTTATCACAATCAAAATCATGGCTCATAAGTGGCATTGGTTGCATGGACTGCCACATAATGTGATAGCCTCACTTCTGTAATCTTCCTCTCTAGAATCCATGTCAAATTAATTACCAGAAATCCATCACATCAACAGAAATTTGTGGGCATCATACAAAACATCTCATAGTAAGCTCTAAACTGTTAAGATTATCTACCAGCAACTAATTGTAAAATACTTTGTCAGACAAAAGAATTCAAAGGGAGCATGATGTTTATATTTAATGCAAGATGAATTAGATCCCTCCTCAAAAATTACTTTAACACTGAAGAAAACCTCAGTGAATGTTAGACTTAATGTGGATTCACTAATGATGTCAAATGTTAACTATTACGTCAGAAGTTAGTATTGGAGAAATGGATCCCGGGTTATACAGGAAATGGGTACCATCCATATGATCTTCACAACAACTCTATAGGTCTAAAACCTAATAAGCATGCACACTACCACTGAGATATATTCTTGGATATAGGAAATTCTTTGTTTACCAAAGAAAATTTTCCCAAATGGCTAATTGCAATTACAGAAGATACAAAGGGCAATATAATGTGTAACTATAGAATGAAATATGAAATCATTTTGGCTTATAAAATAATAAAGAGAGTGGTGAGATTGTTCAGTGGTTACAGGTATGTGTTTGCAAAGCTTGCTTGCTCAGGTTCAATTCCCCAGCCATCCATATAAAGCTTAATGAGTGTTCATTTGAAGTAGCAAGAGACCCTGGTGCAGCCATGCAGACACAAAGCACATATTTGTACAAATACATTATTTTAAAAATAATCTAAATTTTGTTAAATAAGATAGAACGTGTAAATTTAAGAGTAGGAAATACAAAATGAAGTGAGGAGTCATTGTCACTGTGCCTTTTAAAATTTCACTTGAGCTTGGCAAGATTGCATTTGTAGAAAACTGAGCCAATGTTGAGGTCAATATATGGACATGTGTCCTAGTTTCTGTGGCTAAATGATAAAAGATCTGAAAATGGACATAATAAGACATGACAAATTTGTCTTACATGGTAAGTATTCCACATTTGTCAGTTATAAGGTGTGTGAACAGAGTACGATATGATAAAATTGTTTTTGCAAGGGTGATAGTTTGAATAGATGTCCCCTAATAAATTCAGGACTTTTCTCCAAGCTTGCAACAACTGAATTCCAGCTGCCTGGCTGGGGAAGGTGTCCTGGGCAGATCCTAAGGATACAGCCCTAAGGTGTGTTTGGGAGTGGAGCTGAATTTCAGTTTAAGGGAGGCAGAGCGCTGGAGCGCCGCCTGGGGTTTCTGGAGTGTGCTTGCTTATGGTGCTGGTTGGGTTGTGGGGGTTCTCTGGATGCAGACTGGTAAAAGGGGCCAACTTATTCTGCCATTGTGAAACTTCCTTTGGATCTGTAGGCATCAATAAATCCTGTTCCTTCCATTAACTGTGACTGGTTTGGAAGTTCATCCCAGCAATGGGCATACCAGGGCCTCCAGCCACTGCAAACGAATTCCAGATGTGTGCGCCCCCTTGTGGATCTGGCTAACGTGGGTCCTGGGGAATCGAGCTTGAACCGGGGTCCTTAGGCTTCACAGGCAAGTGCTTAACGGCTAAGCCATCTCTCCAGCCCAACTTCCAGGATTTTTTTTTTTTTTTTAAGGATATACAATACAGGAGACCTAATTTCTTTCGCTGTTTTTTTTTCTTAATTTATTTATTTATTTATTTATTTATTTATTTATTTATTTATTTATTTATTTATTTTTATTTAAGAGAGAGAGAGAGAGAGAGAGAGAGAAAGAGAGAGAGAGAGAGAGAGAGAGAGAGAGAGAGAGAGAGAGAGAGAATGGGAGCACCAGAGCCTCTAGCCACTGCAAACGAACTCCAGACACATACATCACCTTGTGCATCTGGCTTACATGAGACCTGGAGAATTGAACCTGGGTCCGAAGGCTTTCCAGGCAAGGGCCTTAAATGTTAAGCCATCCCTAAAGCCCTGCTGCTTTTTTTCTGGGTGGAAACTTGTTTCCTTGTGGAAAGTTTCACTCAGTCCGCTAGGTAATATCAAATAACCTTCATTGTGGATTATTTTACAGAGGAAGATTGCAAAAGCAATCTCTTTGGGGTTCAAAGTTATCTTTAATTTTTTTTTATGTTTTATTTTATTTATTTATTTATTTATTTGACAGAGAGAAAGAGGGAGAAAGAGAGGGAGAGAGAGAATGGGCACACCAGGGGTCCTGCACAGCAAATGAACTCCAGATGAGTGAGCCTCCTTGTGAATCTGGCTTAAGTGGATCCTGGGGAATCGAATCTGAGTTTTTGGCTTTGCAGACAAATGCCTTAACAGCTAAGCCATCTTTCCATCCCTGTGTTTGACTTTTACGTAATAAAAGGGGGAAGGATTCAGCTGGAAATTGTCAAAGCATTGCCTTGCTCTCCATCCTGCACAAGAACCTGGCTTTTGAATCTATGCCTGTGCTGCATGGTCAAGCTGAGTTCCCACAGTCACAAGAACAGAGGGCCAGTCTTAGGGCAGCAGGTGGGCATCGTGTATTGCAACATGAGATGCAGGGCACATTACTCTAGACAATTTTCATGCTCTTAAATTACTTGAAGTCTTTCAAAAGTGAGTAATTTGCTCATATTCAGTGACCAAATTGCTAAGAATAATTTGAAAAAGCATACTAGGAAAGAAACTGAGAAAGTTAAGAAAAATGCACAAATATGAAATTTTCAACAATTTTCAATGTGACTAAATGTTTTTAAAATATCTCTTATGTTTTTATGTAATTTGTTATGTAATTAGGCAATTTGCATTTTATTTATGATATATAATCAGTGTTGAAAGTTCTGTGTAAATGCGAAACTTTGCATCATTATATGGATATAATCACAAAAATAAAACTCGTTTTCCTAAGTCAAGCTATATAGCAACTAGATACATAGATGGAAGTTGCCAATGTAGGGAAAGAACATATTAGAAAGAAAAATAATCCAGAATATATTTGTTTTACATAGACAAAAGGCTTTCTTTTTGAAAAAAAATAAACTTACAAGGATATATGAAATGCATGCTACCATTTTTTCCTGATCATTATGGACTATATATATTTATCATAAGTACAAGATCACATCAACTCTATTAAGAAAAATTCTTTGTTTTTGGCTTTTTTTCAGAAGGAAATATAAGGAATCAAGATATTGAAACTGTAATCAATATAATATAATTGCATACAGTTAATGACTGAACAGACTACATTTACTGCCATAATAAAACCAAGGTATAATGAGATTTCAAAAGGTACTTAATATTTGCTAAACTATAATTCTCCTGCCTTACTTTTCTGTCTACTAAGGAAACATTTTCGTTAATTTTACTTTTGTACATAAACAATATTAACAAAAAGAATATTTTTTCTTAAACCATCTTGAATTTGGGCTTAATTCTCCATATTTAACACATATTTTACTTAATATGCTATCTATTTTATTAACATTAGGTAAAGATAATGTTAAATATCATATTCTGTATCTACTTTTCAGTATAAAAATGAAAAAAATATGTTCATACAACTTTTCTGTTATATTCTTTGTAAACCTTTTTAATGTAATTATTACTTCTTATAAACTAAAACTTTGCTTTTTATTTTATATAATATTCAACATACTTACCTTGATTTGCTAGGGGTTCAATTATATTGCATACACGTTTTAATAGGTTTAAATTCTTTTTCAGTTAAGATTAAATGGTTCACAAAATTCAGTATTTTGCACTTAACTAAAATAAAAGATACACAAATACTTGTAAGTATAGGATTAATTTGTTAATCTAAGGAAGATTTTAGAGATGGATCAATTGAATTTTAGATTTTGTGACGTACTTTACTTTATTCAAACTGATAACAACCTAAAAATCTCCGTGTTCCTCTAGAGAACATATTTATACTGTAGCATGGGTAGACTGTTCGGTATCTGAAATCATTGTTTGAAAAGAATTGCATATCATAACCTGTGCTTAATTTAATGAAAACAAAATCTAAACCATAAATTTCCTAAGCTTCCCCCCCTCCTCTGTTAATATTCAGGGAGAAATGATAGACATTTAAAACACAAAATAACATGTGATTTGACTTTCATTTGTTTTGATATTTGATGAACAATTTTACTTGTTAAAGAACCTAAACCATTCCTTTAGCATGTATAGCTTCATAGGTAAACATTTTTCATTTGTGTATAATATTCATTTTTGTTTAATGGGTATTTTTTGGCAAAAACTCTGTGTTTAAGTCATTGTGTAAGTAATGATGCATTATAGCAAGGAATTTCCGAAGAGTAGGAACTTCCAGTTTCCATAATTCAGTGATCCTTAAAATGTAGCACATAGCAGGCGTCATTGATATCCTAATGAAAAAGAGCTTCTTTCTCTTCCTCTCTCTCAAAAATGCACAGGCATGTAAATATTTGGGTACCATCCCAATGCATTCGACAGAGATATTAAAAGAATTCCTTGGACCTCATGCTGTGAATTTGGATCACTGTTCAAGAACCACATTTAATAAACCATAGACTCCTAAACCTCACAGCTTTCGTGACTTCGCAAGGTTAGACACATTGGTTCGTGAAAAATAAAATAAAATAAAACACCTTCCTGGAACTAGCTTTTTTTCTATTACTACATTTAATGTTATAATAATAAATAACTTGAAATAACAAGGCCCACTTTATGACAGCATTAGACATGATTCCATGGAATAAAAATGACTAATTTCATCATGTAAGGCTTCTGTGCAAGTGAAAATTGCATGAGATCTTAACTCCACTGTGAGTTTGAACAGCAAAGATACAGAGCATGAGGTTTATAAATGGACCTACATAATAAATTAAAAAAGGTTCTCTTTGGGAAAATGTGGAAAGTTAAAACAGGTGTATGAGAAAAAGTACAACATTCCCAGAAATACAAAGGGCCTCACAATTATAGGAAACCCATAGTGTATGAGATAGATGCGACGGCATCAATTTATGGTTAAGAACCATCTGCCTTTAGATAGATAGATAGATAGATAGATAGATAGATAGATAGATAGATAGATTCTAAATTCATGCCACACACACTGAATATACCACACTGACTGTTTACCATGTGAAAAACTTCAAGAAAGCAAGACCAAGATCTGGCAGTTGTGAGATGATTTTGGTTAGAAATCTCATCTCATTCTCACACTGTACAAACATCCTCACCAAACATTTTACTTATTTGCCCCGGTGTTTCCATTTTGACCAGTTAATAAGGAAAATACATTTTATTTTCCTTTTGTCCCTCCAATCTTTTAAGGAACTGCAGTATCTGACACTATTCTGCTATTCACTGATCATTCACACAGGCCACTGATAAAGAACTGGACCTGAGTGCACATTCACGTCATCATAGTCACTGGTTTTCTTCACACCTACTTTTCCCAATTCTCTTCCAGAGGGGTTAGAGCCCTTTTCCTATCTGCCTACTTTTATTAGAATTTATTTTTCCTATTTATGTTTCCTGTCCTCATACATTTATATATTTCTTGTTTCCCACCTATGCAGCTTCTTTTGCTTGGAAAAAATAACAATTTTGAAAAAAAAAATAGACCAGGGATATTTTGTGAAATTATGTGTGTCCTTAGGTTAAAGTTTGAACTTCTGAGCTAGAATTATTCTCAGTTGAACTCTGTCACAGGATGTTAAACAAACAGAAAAATACTAAAATATCTGGGTTTAGATATAAAGATAGGTGATATATATATATATATATATTGATATATTAAGGGGACCCCAGGAAGGACAAGAATGAGAGGAGAATATCTACACAGGCAATAAGAAAGTAAAATATATTTTCTTGAGTTTGTTACTGGCGTGACATGTGGAGGCAGTAACAGTGGCTCCCAGTGTCACCGGCAATCACTGAGACACAGCGGATCCCAGGAAGGAGGGAGTGGGAATTGCCCACGGAGCTGCCTGACAGTGACTCAGCTCAGCCACTGGTAACACCTGGCACCTTCACTTCCCCTGTGCTGAACCTGGGCCTTTGTCCACAAAGGTCATAGCCTCAGGCGCTCCACCTGGAGTGCACATGTGTGGTATGTGCAGGTGAGATAAGGGGCAGGTGCTAATCTCACCAGGGAGGAATCATTCCACTGTTAAATTTATGCACATGCTTAATATTTTGTGTGATACCTTGTACACAAAGTACATACTTCACATCTTTTTTTTTTTTTTAATGGATTGGATTTTTTTTTTTTTCTTCTCATCTGATTGGCTTAAACACACATAGGTGAAACTAGTGATTCACAACAGGGTGCCATGGGACATATGCTCATTTGAAGGCATTACATTCTTAAGAGTAAAATTACTCATCTTCCTTCCCAGACTGGAAACAAAGTACAAGACAGACGGTCTTGACCATTGTATGGACTCAACTATCAGACTATATTCGGTTAATGACTGTGCGCTACTGTGAAATGTGCTTATTTTATGCCCATTGTTCCGCATTAAGGCAGAAATATTAGCTGCACACAGTTACGAAAATAGAGAAAGGAAGAGTAATGTTGGATAAGGATGAAGTGTGCTAATTAAAAGATGCTGAAATTCTTCTCATTACATACAGCAGCCTTTATCTTCCCATGTCACCTAGGATTGGAATTATGCGACAAGTAGCTAGAAAGGGATCGCATTTTGAAGCTGGTGTCTGTCAGTGATAGATACTTGTCTGCAGACCTGCCAGCCTTAGTTCAGTTCCTCAGCACCCACATAAAGCCAAACACAAAATGGTGCAGGTATCTGTGATCTTGATGTGCCTAAGGCAATGGAAGGACAAGCTGGGGAAATCTGGGAGCTTAGCAGTAGCAATAGCAGAAACACTGGAGGAGAATCTGTCTAAAAACAAGGAGGTGGAAAGGGAGGATATACCCTCCATAAATGTCCTCTAACCTCCACACGAGCACTGCAGCACACATGTGCCCCATGCATGCACACACCATGTACACAAACACACACACATGGATACAAAGGTACACAGATAATAATAATAATAGCTTTTTAAAAAGGATAGTATTTTGCACTCTGGTTTTCCTTTTTAAAAAATATTTTATTTTTCTTTATTTATTTGAGAGTGAGAAATAGGAAGAGAGAGGGAGAGAAAAACAGAGAGAGCGAGTGAGAGAATGAATGTGCCAGGGCCTCCAAGCTCTGTTAACGAATTTCAGATGTGTGTGCCCCCTTGTGCATTTGGCTTATTTGGGTACTAGGGAGTTGAACCTGGTTCCTTTGACTTGGTGGGCCAGCTCCTTAACCACTAAGCTATTTCTCCAGCCCCTCTTTTTTCCTCTTTTAAAATTTTGTTTATTTTTATTTATTTATTTGAGACCAACAGACAAAGAGAGAAAGAGTGTAAATGAGTGCACCAGGGCCTCCAGCCATTGCAAACAAACTCCAGAGACACGTGCCACCTTGTGCATCTGGCTTGCCTGGCTACTGGGGAACCAAACCTTGAACCAGGGTCTTTAGGCTTCACAGGCAAGTGCTTAACTGCTAAGCCGTATATCCAGCCCTCTTTTTTTCCTTGTTAAGGAATCTACTTTTGTCTTTATTCATTATACGTACTCTAACATATTCTGAACATTCCATATAGCCACACCTTGAGAGTAGAGCTAGATCAAATCTAAAAACAAATAAGCTAGCATCATTTTAATTTGTTTTGATACTAATCACAACTTACTGGTTTCAGTGTTCTCCTTCAGAACTTCAATTTTTTGTATCACTTAAGTTTATGGGAATTTGTGACTTCAAAATGTTAAACTGAGTTTCAGCTGAGACAAGATTTATTTTACAGAACAAGCACACATCATTACAGGCTGTAATAGCTTTGTTGTCTCTTTATAGGCCTGCCTTAACATTTTGCCTGCAGGCTCACATGCAACTGGATAGTTACATGATGACAAGGTGAATCTCTAGCACACAGCATAGTGCCTTCTTTACCACCCCGCACTTACTCCTGTGACCTTAGTAAACAATTAGTCCCTGCGCCATCTCCTTTCTTGATGGTTTTGGAAAGGTTTGTTATATTTAAGCCTATTAGGCAAGCAATGACATCTTCTTCATGTTTTCTTGCCATTTCAGACTTGAAAACTAATTTTCCTAGGAGCATTCCCTTTGTGTCAAGAGACAAGGTTCACGTGAAATTATGAGGGAGAGACTATTAAGAACAGGACGTGAGTTTGTCCTCTGGTACTCTTGTTTTAAGTGTGGACGCACACACTTGTTATGCTCATAAGGCAGAGACAGGTGGATTCCTCGGGCTTGGTTGGGGATCTCGTGGTCAATGAGAGACCCAGATTCAAAACAAGTCAGATAACACCTGAGGAACAACACATAATGTTGTCCTTTGGCCTCTGTATACATGTATATATATATATGTACTTATACAAACCCACATATAAGTCTACAAACATATATATTACAAGAATATATATGTATATGTGTATGCATAATATATATATATATATATATATATATATTTATATTTATATTTATATTTATATATATTCAGGGAGAGAATATAAATCACTCAATAGTAATAACTAGTTCCATAAAATAAACCTTTTACCCCCTATTATATGTTTTTATTTTTTCAGATTTTATGTTTCATTTATTCCTTTACAATTTTATTGCTTTAGTTCTACTGCTGCCAACTTTATTAAAATATGCCAACTAAATATTAGAGAGATTAAGTAACAGCCTGAGGTACACTAAAGAGAAGGCATATTAAAGTAAGATTCCTAGAAATTATTGTATAAAGAATGGATGTTTGAGGCTGGGAAATAGTTAAGGACTATGAACACTAGTCACCTAGGCATGAGGGCATGAGAAGGCCTGGTTCATGCTAGGCTGGTTTCCTCATTTCTCGAGTCAACAGCTAGGTGTGGCCTCATGTGCCTATTTGGGGTAGGGGACAAAGACCAGAGAATGTGGCTGGCTCACTGGTCAGCTAGTCTGATTGAAAAATGGAAGCTATATATCCAGTGAGAGACTGTGTCAAGTAAAGGCAAAAATAAGAAATGCCAAAGAGGTTCTGGAGAGATGGCTTAGCGGTTAAGCGCTCGCCTGTGAAGCCTAAGGACCCCGGTTCAAGGCTCAGTTCCCCAGGTCCCACGTTAGCCAGATGCACAAGGGGGCGCACGTGTCTGGAGTTCATTCGCAGTGGCTGGAAGCCCTGGCGCGCCCATTCTCTCTCTCTCCCTCTATCTTTCTTTCTCTCTGTGTCTGTCGCTCTCAAATAAATAAATAAATAATGAACAATAACAACAAAAAAGAAATGCCAAAGAACACCCAGCATTCTCTGTCCTCTGCACATGCACACATACAAGTTAATATGAAACACTTTACATACACACACAACAG
This sequence comes from Jaculus jaculus, assembly GCF_020740685.1. Classification (NCBI taxonomy): domain Eukaryota; kingdom Metazoa; phylum Chordata; class Mammalia; order Rodentia; family Dipodidae; genus Jaculus; species Jaculus jaculus. The sequence goes on along the minus strand of NC_059111.1, from coordinate 106,385,365 downwards.
AGAAAGGACACATAGGAGATGATTCTAACGAAGTTGCTTATTAAAGAGGTGACTACAAGTTTGAAATTTGTGTTTGAAGAACATACTCTGTAAAGCTGTGACTAAATCCTGAGACTGACAGTGGATAGACCAATGGAAGTTTCGTATTGTAAGAAAATGTTAAATATACACCCGTCACCTTGATTCATAGTCAGAAATTCTATTATGCACCTGTGATCCGAGACAGGGATTTATGGACAGATCTGCAAGGTAGTTTTGCAAACAAGGACGTTTCCTCTAGAAGAAATGTTTACCCCATGTGCCATGAGGTACAAGGCAGGGCTCATCTTCTTGGGCCTCAAGACAGTCTGAGGACAGCATATATATGAAAAGCATTACTTTTATGTGAAACTATCTAGAGTTATATTATGAGATACTTTTTAGACGTTCTGCAAAATTTTCATGGAAAAGTGCTGAAGAGAACATGAAAACGTGCTTTTGCTATTATGGGAAAGTATCTAAAGCCTATGAGAGGAATTTTCATCACAGAAGAATTTAAAATTGCAGCATCATCCATTTCCTATTTCAGTAACTACGAAATTTCTGCTCTCCATGGATAAAAGTAACTCAGGACGTACAAAGACATAGCAATCTTTAAGAAATTCAAGGTACTCCTTTCCCATAGCATTTCTACAAATAACAAAATTAAATAGAATAGCGGTCCATCTAACACATTAGTGGTATATTAACTTTTAAAGTCAGATACATAAATAGCTATCCTTACAGATCCACAATGATATTTTTAATGTTCCTTAAAACCATAAAAAGTTTTATCGCAATTTTACTTCCCATTTTTGATGTTCTTTTAGCTTGTTTTAAATTCCAGATTCAAATCACAGTGGTTGTGACTTTCTCATCTGCACTGATATGCTATCTTCCTATACATATAAGATACTGGTGGAATTAATGTGTAAGCAGCATTGGGGCACCAGGGGCTCAAGGCAGGAGCATAATTACTCTTGGGATGGAACATTTTCTGAGCAAACTCTAATTCCCAATAGTTCAGGTGCTAACAGTTTCTAAACCTAAAATAATGATTTGACGTGATAGGTTCAGAAGGAGAATAAAAACAAAAAGACAAAAGCTTTTATTGTCTGGATTTGTGTAAAAATGCATCTACATTATTTTGGAAAGACACAGTAAATAAGAATAAAAGGCTTTCATGTCTCAAAAGTAAGTCTTGAGCTGGAGGGATTGCTTAGTGGTTAAGGCATTTGCCTGCAAAGCCTAAGGACCCAGATTTGACTCCCCAGTACCCACATAAGCCTGATGGCCTGATGCACAAGTTGGCTCACACACCTGGAGTTTGTTTGCAGTGACTAGAGGCCCTGGCCTATCCATTCAATTCCTCTCTCTCTCTCTTAAATAAATAAATGAAATATTAAAAACTAAGTTTTAAATTTTTCAGTTCATAGGATGCTACAGTTTAGGTACTCTGTGCAATGCTGGTTGCCTTGGGTTGTTTACCTTTATTCCGACACTAATGACATTCACCTCCAGTCTCTCTCATTTTGTGACACTTTCAACATTATGTCACTTCACCAAAGTCGCTCACATATGTCCAAATAATTGAAGTCAGTGAAGCACTCCATACCTTGTGCCTTTTTGTTTTCTGCATGCTGTCTTCAAAAATTATTCTGTTTTGCTGTTGCCCATGGTTCAGCCCCTGCCAGTCTCATAATGCCGACATTTACACATTCTTTTCCAATGTCCTGTTGTCTGCTACAAGTCAAGTAGCCTGAAAAGAAGCTCCTGTGCAAGGGGTCCAGGCAAAAGTCTGCTTGTTTAACCAACACCACCTGAAGATGAATCAGTATTACTGACCCTCAAGCTTCCCCAATTTTGTCAGGGCAGCTTTATGAGCACAGAACAATGAATCTCGAACGAGTGTGAGGGAAAACAATTCAGAAGGAGATCTGTTATTCAAACACAGATTTGAGGACTCAGTCCTCAGGACCGCTGACTGACCAGGCTTGTAACGGGGCCCATCTGTGCACGTGTCATATAAGTTCCCAGAGTGATGATGGTGCTTCTCATATGGGGTGACCTATTTTCAGATCTTCTGTTGAAGAATCATCCTTAAAAAATCTGCAGCAGATTCCTGTGTTGTTTATTAGCATGGAAGACATATTCTAATCAAATGAATGGAGCTTTATAATGTGCATTTCATTACTATGGTTTCGCTGTGACTATTATTTTGTTACAAGGTAGAAGGAAACTTGGGAAGAAGTCTGTTCTTTATATACTGGACATACCAATTATTACTACTTTTAGCCAAACCACTGTAGTATGAGCCAAAGCTCTGCAGTGTCTATGACGATTTAGAGATTTTGTTTTGTTTTGTTTTTCGAAGTAGGGTCTCACTCTAGCCCAATCTCACCTGTAATTCACTATGGAGTCTCAGGATGGCCTGGAACTCATGGTGATCCTCCCACCTCTGTCTCCTGAGTGCTGGGATTAAAGGTGTGCACCACCACGCCCGGCTTAGGATTTAGATTTTTAACAAAAATGTGCTTAAGGCCTTCTGAGAGCTCAAATATATTTTAGGCTTTTGTTATTGTTTGAGGTAGGGTCTCACTCTGTCTAGCACAGGCTGACCTGGAACACACTGTACTCCCACAGTGGCCTTGAACTCACAGTGATCCTCCTCCCTCTGCCTCAGGAATGCTGGGATTAATAGGCAGGTGCCACCACCCCCAGCTCAAGTATGTTCTATTAAGTATCAAACATCAAAATATTCAGAATTAAATTTCAACTGTAGATAAAATGACTAAATCAACCATCACATAATTCACAAAGGATTACTTTAACATGAAAATATGAGTTTAATGTGTCAGAAATCTCATTTTACAGGATGACCTTGTGCTATAAAATTTAATTTATAAAATTATAAAATTTAACATCACAATAGTCTCTGTCTCTCTCTCTCTCTCTCTCTCTCTCTCTGTAAATATATATATACATATATTTTAAAATGACACAAATGAAAAGGAAAAGTTACCTCAAGACTGAAAAATTGGTATGGAGGGATCACTTCGTGGTTAAGTTGCTTGCCTGCAAAGCCAAAGGACCTAGGCTCAATTCCCCAGAACCCACATTAGCCAGATGCACAAGAGAGCACACGCATCTGGCGTTCATTTGCAGTGGCTTGAGGCCCTGGCATGCCCATTCTCTCTCTTTCTCCCTCTTTCTCTGTCAAATAAATAAATAAATATAAAATATTTTAGAAAATTTGAAAAATTAAATTTCTACAGTTAGAACACATTTTTCCACAAGCTGTAAAAAAAAAAAAAAAAATCTCTTTTGAATTACATAGTCTTTTAAAAAGTTACCATTAAGGCCAGAAAAACAATCATGCAAAATTTCACAGTGCAAAAGGCTAATTCTTTACAATTGCATTAATTATTTTGAATCAAATCTCTTACAAGTGAGGGCAAGACTTTTGAAGTAGACATAGGAGGAAAGCATTGTCTACTGACTCTGTGATCTAACCAGGGACAAAGAAACAGCATCTTTTATGCCACAGGACCTGCACAGCCACCACAAAATTAGTGGAAACTTTTACCTCCTCACAGCTGACTTGCACAGGTTTTCATGCAAGAGAAACGTGTTTGTTTGAGCTATACTTTTAAAAACATATTTTATTTATTTATTTATTTATTTGAGAAAGATGGAGAGAGAGAGAGAGACAGAGTATGGGGATACCAGGACCTCCGCAGGGGTCGTGCCCGAAGCATGGACTCCACCATAGCCGTTGATAGCTCAGGGACTAAATTTTGCACTGGTTCCTGGGCTAAGATGCTAGAGATCTGGTCTACAGCCCCGACAGATGAAGAAGATGAAATGGAGGAATCTACAGATCGTCCAGGAAAGAAACAGAAAAACAGAGCAGTTGGGGCTGACAGGGACTCCCGTAGTGACCCTCCTCTGGCCACACAGAAGCAATTTCCTCTGGACTGTGGTCAGATGCTGAAGAAATCTGCAGCGTGTCTTGAGACCACACAATTCGAGTGTGGGATGCTGAGTCCGGTGGTCTTAAGTCAAATTTGTCAGGAGACAAAATGTTTAATTGTATTTCCTGTTCTCCACTTTGTAAACGTCTGGCATCTGGAAGCGCAGATATGGGCATTTCAGATTGTGGGACCCTCGAGCTAAAGATTTTTTTTTTTTTTTTTTCGGTGTCGCTGACCCTAACCTCACGTACAGTCTGGGTCACATCAGAGAAGTGGCCTCCTACCCATGAACAGTAGCTGATTTCATGCTCTTTATTTTATTCTATTTATTTATTTATTTATTGGTGTTTTGAGGTAAGGTCTCACTCTAGCCCAGGCTGACCTGGAATTCACTATGTAGTCTCAGGGTGGCCTCGAACTCACAGCGATCCTCCTACCTTTGCTTCCCAAGTGCTGGGATTAAAGGCGTGAGCCACCACGCCCAGCTTTTCAGGCTCCTTAGATAATACTGTCATGCTGCAGGACACAAGAAGTTGCAAGGCTCCTTTCTGTGATTTGGCTGCTGGTGAAGATAAAGTCCTGAGTGTGGACTGGACACACAGGGCTACTTGTGAGGAGGAGCGGACAGTAAGCTGTCCTCCTACAGATGGTCTCCTACTACTTCCCCTGTGGGGCGTGACGAAGATGGATAATTTCATCACAGACGCTTTTTCTTGTTGAGATTTTGTTTTGTTTTCTGAGACCGGTAGAGTCTCACTGTAATGCCATAGACACTTTATAAGTTAAACTGGTAGAGAATCATACGATTACATTGTTAACACAGAGAGGGAAAACACCCTTTTAAAGTTTGCATAATGGTTCATACTTCATTATAGGGAATATTTTACTTTCATTGTTTCTTTCTTTTGTGTATATAAAAATTATAGTCCATGGCCTGTATTCTCTACCTTATGTAGACTCTTAAAATTGAACTGGTTTAAAATTAAAAAATATATATATATATTTGACTCTCAGTTGGCTAAAGTGCCTGTCTCCGAAAGTATTTTGGGGCAAAATGTACCCAATCTCCTATATTCCACGATAGCATACAATCTCCTAAGTACTTACCGGGTCCTATAATAGGGAAGCCAAAAGTCTAGCCTTGGCCCTGGTACCAATAGCAATGTTGTATACAATTATGAATGAACAAAGAAGGTGAAGGCTTGTCAGAAGGCTCACACTTAATTTCTGTGCCAGCGAGCAGACCTGTGGAAATGGTGACAGCTCCTTGACATCCCGCCACTCACCGCCCGCTTGTTGGCTCATTGAGTAAATGAGCGTCAGCTGCCGGAGTGCAGAAGAAGGAGGCCTGAGGCTCATGAGACGCTCCGCTTTAAAGCGACAAGGGTTTCAAGTGCTCAATCATAGGCACCTGCTGGTTTTGTTTTATAATTTTTACAGGAAAAAATAAGTGGTTTTCTTGAGTGAAAAGTCCAACTTTTGCTTGCTGAATAAAACATTTGAGGTCCAAGTCACAGAACAGAGGATACAATCTCATGTACTACTGATAAAACATAAAGGTGAACATCTATCTGTATGTATACATACCTACCTATGAATGCTTGCATATGATTAATTAAGTCAACAGAATATGGCACTGTTGTTGATGTTTTCTTAAATTTTCTTAATGACAAATAGCAGTTTGCAGATGATATTTTAGCATAATTTGAAAGAGCCTCAATTGGGTCCCCTATCAAAAACTGTTCTCCTGTTAACTCCTTCACAATAGTAACGACTGCAAATTTAGATCTGTGGCCACTGAAATGAGACATATGCAAATATCTTCGTGTATTACATAAATTTCCAATTAGAAACACTGTGTACTTTTTCTGGCCCACTCAACATATATATTCAAAGTCAAACAACTATATTCCCCCACTCCACAAGATCATGTTATTTTTCTTTTTTTTAATCTTCCCACAATAGTAAAGAATACATACACTAATGTACAATGTTGGCTGTGAAAATTTAATGCGATTAATTTCTAGTTATGATGTTCACTCAATATCATAGGCAGAATTATACCAATTATATAAATAATAATTATATCAAAATAGTAGGTGTGGCTGGGGAAATGGCTCAGAGAATAAAGTGCTTGCCTCCAAAATAGTAAACGGGTCCAGTGTGTTTATTATGTTTGGGATATTTACAACTGAAATCATAGGTATTTCCAAAACTGTACCTTAAATGCCAATATTCTATTATAAATCAGAACATTATGTTCAGCTGAACTTGGGGGACAAAAGTAGATGATGTTTGTGGTCTGTATATTTAATTTTTCTAAGTCAAAGCTTCATTTAACTTTATGTTTGGTATGACATATATTGAGCCTTAAACTAGATTCTGAATATTTATAACTGTTATAGAAAGCCAGATCATCATTCACAGACTTTTCAACAGAATCTTTAACCAGTGGCCATCCACATCTGATCTATGGATGGGTCATATCAGTATAAACTATGCTGTCATTCTATAATATGTCTATTGCATTAAAAGGTGTTACACAAACTACCAACTTCACTAACTTCAGAGGTGCAGATATTAATGTTGAAATAATAGATAAGCACTAATATCAACACTTGTGATATGTTAGCTTTCAAAATATCTATGAGGCCTGGGGAGATTACTCAGTGGTTAATGGTGCTTCCTTGCAAACCTGTCAGTTTAGATTAGATTGCCCAGTATCCACATAAAGCCAGATGCACAATGTGGCATATGCATCTGGAGTTTGTTTGCAGGGGCAAGAGGCCCTGACATGATACTCCTCTCCCTCTCCCCTCTCTCTCTCTCTCACAAATTAAAAAAAAAAAAATCAAAATCAGCCTAAAAATATCTATGAGCTTGCACATATTAGTTATTGATTTCTTTTTAAAATTAATTTTTATATATTATTTACTTGAGAGAGAGAGAAAGAAAGACAGAGAGGCAGATATATAGAGAATGGGCACACCAGAACCTATAGCCATTGCCAACAAACTCCAAATGCATGGGCCACCTTGTGCATGTGGCTTACAAGAGTACTGGGGAATCAAACCTGGGTCCTTAGGCTTCACAGGCAAGCACCTTAATCACTAAGTCATTACTCTAGCCCAGTTATTAATTTCTAGACACAGGTTAGCTTTAGGATAGTCCTAAGAATTTAGTTGCTGAAATTGAAGAGTTATCTTTATCTGGGGCAAATAATAATTAGAAAAATGAAAATCATAACTATAATGACAATTCACTGGTAGCATTTGAATATGGAATAAATACATACAAAATACTCAGAAGAGCTCCTAGCATTGAGGTGAAACAGACACACATAAAGACACACATCCTGAGATTCATAAAACTTCTATTTAGAAGGGCATTGGAAGGCTTGGGGCAACGCAATAAAATATGATGTAGTGTTGCTAAGTTATCATATTATAGAATTTACAGGGAACCAATGCATTTATTATTATTATTATTATTATTATTACTATTTGGTTTTTCAAGGTTGGGTCTCACTCTAGTTCAGACCAACCTGGAATTCACTATGTAGTCTCATGGTGGACTTGAACTAATGGCGATCCTCCTACTTCTGCCTCCCGAGTGTTGGGATTAAAGGTGTGTGCCACCACACCTGGCCATTGTAAAATTTTACTTGTGCATATCTGTAAGCACAGAACTCCTTTCTTACCTTAATATCATCTGTAAATATTTACTTTAAGTGTTGTATCAATATTTTCTCATGTTACATGCATTTAGAAGTTAAAAACTGTGAAAAAACTGTGTTGTCACATGGGAAAGGCTGAGGAGTTGAGCATGGGCCTCTAAGACTGCACAACCTCAAAGTTGGAATCACCCTGGTGAAAATTCCCAACACTTTGTATCTCCTCCATAACATTGTGTAATCATTGGTATGTCAGATTTGAAGCTGTTCACTCCTAACTCTCCATTCCATATTGTTTTAATATTTAATAATATTGTCAGACTAATATTTAATAGATCTAGTTAGTATTTCTCCTATAATGGGTTGTTCTAACTCTGTATTTCTCATTTAATAAAATTTTAATTTTAATTAGTGAAAAAGACAATGAAATTATTTATTTATTTATTTATTGGTTTTCCAAGGTATGGTCTCACTCTAGCTCAGGCTGACTTGGAATTCACTATGAACTTTCAGGGTGGCCTCAAATTCAAGGTGATCCTCCTACCTCTCCCTCCCTAGTGCTGGGATTAAAGGCATGCACCACCATGCTCAGCCAATTACTTAATTTTTAACATTGGATATATGAGAAAATATTGCAATGATATCAAAATACAAAGAAAATAAACAGCATTATAATGTATCATCTATTTTCAGTAAATTGTAAATACTCTACATATATATGTTGCTTGACTAGACATTAATATTTCCTACCTTTAAAATAATATTTACTAATCCAATTACTACTATTGATATCGGTTAAGCCTTCAATCTATGTTTTGTGGTTGTGCAAAATAGTACTAGTATTTAGATGTGGAATGCACTGTTGTCATCAACACTTAAATCTTCAAAATTTGGCTATGTAAGGTTGGAATTAATTTTTCTGTTCTTATGATTTGTGGTGGTTTGATTCAGGTGTCCCCCATAAACTTAGGGGTTCTGAATGCTGGGTTCCCAGCTGATGGAGGTTTGGGAATTGGTGCCTCTTGGTAGTAGTGTGTTGTTGGGGGTGAGCTTATGGGTACTATGCCAGTGTTTGGCACACTTTCCTGTTGCTACTGGCCACCTCATTTTGGCCAGGGGTGATATACACCCTCTGCTCATGCCATTGTTTTCCTATGCCATGTGGAGCTTCCTGTTGGGTCTGTAAGCCAAAATAAATTGTTTCATTTATTTATTTTTCCCAAAAGCTGCTCTTGGTTGGGTGATTTCTGCCAGCAATGAAAACCTGGTTGCAACAGTAATGTTGGTACTGAGAGTGGCATTGCTGCTAGACATCTAACTGTGGCTTTAGTCTTTTGAAGCTGATTTTCAAAAGGAAAGTGGAAGTATTTGAAACCTTGGCATAAGAGACACATTGAAGTGCTGTAAGTACAGCTTGATGGACTATTCTGGTCAGAGTTGAAAGACCTGAATGCAGTAAGAACTCTGGACTATGAGGTTTGGCTAATGAGGGTGAGAAAGAGCTTCACTTGGACTGGGCTAGGAACAGTTTGTATGAGAGCTTGCTGTTATGAACGTGTCCTGAGAACTTGTGTAGTGTTGCTTTGCATGGAAATGGCCTGATGTGAGCAGAGAGATATGGAAGAATGTAGATTCTTTTGGAGAGGCCTGAGTGCTGAAGTGTCCTGTTCTTCAAAGTCTGCTTTATTCCCACCTGGATTAACAAATTAGCATCCTAGCTTGCTTTGTGGAGTATAAGAAATGCAAGAAAGAGAGGGTCATTGAGTTTGCAACATGGTCTTGTGTTTTGGAAATGACCATGGGCAGTGTGAAGCAGCTTTGCTGGATTCCTGCATGGAGGCCAGATGGAGCCAGGAGGATGAACCGTGGATTACAGTGGAGACCCAGTGGAGATGGTGGGACCATGAGATAGCTGCTGAGGACAGCTGCTGGCCCCATGTGAAATTTTCCTGGATTGTGAGTAGCCTAGCTGGAGGGGTGGAATTGGAACTCTAAAGACTTGTTGCTGATTACAATTATCAGACTTGGAGATTAGTCATTGGCTAGAGTTGTTGGACTTGAAGCTACAGAATTTGGTAATTGCCCTGGTTGTTTTAAACCTTGTACTTGTTGATTATTTCTTTTCTATGCCCAATGCCATCTTTTGCAGTGTGAATGTTTATTCTGTGACATTCTGTGTTTTTAGGAATTTTTTTTTTTCTTTTTGGTATTATGGCAAAAAAGACCTTGGATTATGGGGATGTATAAACATCATTGGAATTGATAAAAACTGTATGGACTGTTAAAGTTGGATGAATATTTGGCATTATAAATCATGTACAATTATCAGCTTATGGGGGCTAAGGGTGGAATGTGGTGGCGTAATTTGGGTGTCCTCCACAAACTTACGTTTTATTAATGCTAGAGTCCCAGCTGATGGCCAGGGAGTGATGTCCACCCTCTGCTCATGCTAACATATTCCCCTGCTATCATGGAGCTTCTCCTTGAGTCTATAAGACAAAACAAATCATTTTTTTCCCAAAATATGCTCTTGGTTGGGTGATTTCTGCCAGCAATGCAAACCTGACTAGCACATGGATTCACATTATTTCCCTTGTATACTACTTTTCTATGTGTAGCTTGTTGTATTACTGTTTTGCAACTTTGTGCCAGCACCATAAAATTTTCTTTATTGAGACTTTATTCACATTTTAGTTGTTTATAAAGTTAGTATTTCCTCAAGAGAATTTCTCCTCAACAGAATTCTCCTGAAAATTCTTGCACTCTTCTCCCCCTGGTACCATAAAAAAATCACATTTTTTATGTTTGCATAGTTATAAAGTAATTATAAAACAATTCAGCTAATAGAGCACTGGGTTTGGGAATTTGCAAAGCAAGTGTAATGCCCTGGGTTCAATCCATAACTCCTCTTAACAAATAAGAATAACTCAGCTACTAAAAAAGACTTTTTGAACATGAATTATATACCTGACCACTTATGTAATATTCCCTGTAGAAAATGTTTACTTTTCATGCAATGTACCTCCCCCTTCTTAAGAAACGATGAATGTAATTTGAGAGTCAGACAAAATTTGGCTAACATTATGAGCATAACAACCAGCACATTATAAACTGCTAATTATTTGGTAAATATCAGCTAAATAATGAGTAAAATCAAACTAGGAGTGTAATTATATTGCCACAAGTTTTCCTGTTAGTGTGCACTCTTATTTTGCTATGTATACTCTAAAGTAAGCTTCTCTAGTGCACACTTATTATTGTTTTATTTATTTTATTTCAGTTTCATTTTCTTACGGATTAGCAAAGCAAGAACTGACATCTTTAGTGCATTGAATCTTCCCATCTACAGCCATAGAATTAGTCATCAATACAGAGATATTGAAATGTTTTCATAGTGATATTTTGGATTGCAGTGTGATGTTGAAAAAGGAACATGGCCTTTTTTAATTTTAAAAAATGAATTTATTTATTTACTTGAGAGAGTATGAGAAAAATCATACAGAGACAGGGAGAGAGGAAGAGAGAGAGAGAGAATGGGTGCACCAGGACATCTGGACACTGCAAACAAACTCTAGACGCATGCATCACCTTGAGCATCTGGTTTATGTGGATCTTTGGGAGTCAGACGGAGGTCCTTTGGCTTTGCAGGCAAACACCTTAACTGCTAAGCCATCTCTCCAGCCCTAAAATTTTTCATGAACAGTTAAGTGCTAAGTAACCATTGCCACTGAATATATAGAATTATATAAGTTACTCAGACATATAAGTCAAATTCATACACAAGACAGGGCCAATCACCATTCTGTAATGGATGAGTGGAGGCTTGCACATCCTCCTGCTCCCTGAGGAGCAATTGGTAGTTAATGACTGCAGAGGAAGGAGGTATCATTCTCCTTAAATGTGCATCCACTAGAATGTTATAAGGATGAGAATAGGGGGCTCAGGAAAGTAGATAAGATGGGGTACAAAGGAGGTCTATGCGATCAAATGAATATATACACACAGACATATATATATGTACACACACACACACACACACACATATGTCTCAAAGAACAATTAAAAAGGACACATTTTCTCCTACATTTTTGCTCATAAGTGATGTATCTGATCTATTAGTTCGCTGTCTTCCAAGGGGGATAAAAGGTAAGTCCTGGTCTGAATTTGGCATGCAATGTGAATTCATGTCATTTTATATTCAGGTTTAGTATAAATAATACTATTTACTCTTTATTTCTGTAATTCAGCCTGCTTCTAAGATTAGTGTATATGGGACATCAGTAGAGAAAAATAAGAAAGAAACATATTGGAAAAATTAATTTGTGTATTTCTTAACCGATATTATTTTGGTACTTTTTAGTGTGTTGTGGAGTTTAATTATGTCAACACACCCCAAAACATCTAAAGAGGGAGCTATAATTCATAATATTCACATTTAAAACCTGAAAATACCACTTATTAGTGCAGAGTTAGTATACTTTTGGTAATAGTTTGTGAAAATCTGTCTTACTGAAATACCACTCAAGAAAGAATAGTGTAACACTTTACTAACCAGGAATTTATCTTGTTTTCAAGTACTGAGCTATGTTTCAGAAATTAAAAGATGAAAATAAACATCATATGTTTAAATTATTTATTTATTTGCAAGAAGAGAAAGGCAGAAACAGAGGGTGGGGGGCATGCCATGGCCTCCAGCTGCTGCATCTGGCTGTACATGGGTAATGGGGTATCAAGCTCAGGTCATTAAGCTCTACAGGGCACCACCTTAACTGCTGAATCATCTCTCCAGCCCTAAACCTCATATTTTACCACTGAGTTCACCAACTTTATTAATGATTGATATATAGAAAACTAAATGTATATGGAAAATAATTATAAGGTACAATATAGACACAGATTTTTGTTTCTTACAGATACATGTATATGTATATGTATTTAGTCAAGGTACAAATATAAAAAACTGAGTATCCTTAAGAGCCCTATAATTAACATGCATTTTCTCTACCTGAAAATTGATTATGTGGAGTTTTACTAATGGCTGGTGGAGGATCACCTGTGCATGTTAATTCCTGCTTAATGGGATCTGTGTGGGAGAGATGAATATGATATAATGCCAAATTGCAAAGAAAATATACTCTCAAAGTGAAATGTTAGAGACCCTGCAAGTGTGCTTATGATCATTCAATGTCCTGGGAAAATATGTTTCTGAAAGCAGAATAGGGATAAATAGAAAAATCAAAACCTCTATAAATCATGATTTTATTCATAGTATCTCAGAAGACTATGGAAAACATAACAAGTTATTTATTACTAATAAATGTATTTAGTATCTACTTTGTTCTTTGATTTTTAAGAGAACTAGTGATATAGAAGTAAACTGAAGTAGAAATCTATTCTGTGTTGGTCTAAATGTTATGTGTGTGAGAGAGCTCACAAAGCCAGAAAGAAAACAAAAGCAACAACAAAAATCCTGGCCACAGGGCACACATTGTGAGTGCTTTGGAAAATATGAAAACATTTAATGAGCAGAAGGATCTAGAGTCTATATGTACATACAAGAAGAACAAGGATTTGGAAACATATGAGGGAATATTTGAGCAGAGATGGGAAGGAGAGCCAGGAAGAAATCAGACAGAGAGCTTGAGGCAGAAGAAGAACCAAGTTCAGGTTAGCCAGGAAAGTAGAAGGCAGTGACACCAGGCAGGAAAGAGAGCATTGTGTGTAATTGGAATGATGTAGAGATCTGATTTTAAAATGATCCAGAAAAGATCTGATGCCTTAGAGGTAAGGCATAAGTAGACCACTCATTGAGTATCTCTCTAGGTGATACATTGTGAGTCAATTATGAGAATCGAGTAAGGGTGGGCATGGAGAGCAGCCTGATAGTTCTTGTAATAAATAAGGTAAACATTTTGGCCAGTGTTGGTAGTGAAAGTGCAGCAATTCCAGGTTGAATATTCTGAAGAGAAACGTAGTTACATTTGATACTTTGAAAACTACAAGATTACAGCCGGGCATAGTGGCAAGCACCTTTAATCATAGCATTGGGAGGCAGAGGTGGGGGGATTGCTGTGAGTTTGAGGCTACTGTGGGACTACATAGTGAATTCCAGGTCAGCCTGCGCTGGAGCAAGACCTAACCTTGAAAAAAAAATAGACAACAACAACAAAAAATAAATAAGAGAGAGAGAGAAAGGAAAAAGAAAATATTAGATTACAAGATTAAAAGCAAAGTTCTCAACATTTTTAACCCAAACTAGAAAGTTGACATGAGCAGTTACTAAGAAGGGGAAATGCTTTCGAAGAGGGGGTTTTAGAAGTGGATTTTACTTTTGACACACTCCATTTAATACCCCAAATAACTGTAACGGGGGAAAAGATCACCTGAATTGGAAAATGTGTGTTCAGGATAGGGTTACATGAATATTTTGTCCTCAGAGTATGCATGTTAGTTATGAGAACCCTGCAGAGGGGTGTGGCAGAAGAGAAATAAGAAATGAGATTCTCAGCCCTGTGCCAGGTAGAGAACAGGAGTTTCTAGCTAAAGAAACAGCAAGGGGTGGGTATGGAAGAGGTTCTAGAGGTCAGGAGAATATTATACCAAAGAGGACAGTAGCAGCTATACAGAATGCTTCTAAGTCCACAAATAACAAAATCAAATTGACCACAAGGTTTATCAAGTGTTTCTGATAAGGCCTATAAGTAATGAATGGACATTGCAGATGATTTTTGTAGGTACACAAGTAGGGAAGGCAAATTGAATACTGAGTTGAGCGCTATGATCATCATTGGCAACCTTGATACAATGTGTTCTGTGGAAAGAAAGTGGACAAAAACTAAACGTTTGGTTTTCAAGTGATTATTGGAAGAATTACAGGTAATAAGTATAAAAACTCTAAATATTTTAAGTGAAAGAAGCACCATGATAAAAATGTGGGGACCCAATTTTTTTTTCAGATCAAGTGATTCGATTATTATTGCCATTATTATTTAAAATTTAAAAAAGATAGCAACGTAGTCAAAGTGATAAAATTATTGAAATGAGGAAATTGGTGCCTTGAAGTATGGCATATTGTGAGGATGTCAACCAGTTTATTGGGCTCATTGAAAGTTAGCGGTCACAGAACCAGTGAAAATGTATGTGTTTCTCTACAGCCTAGATTAGTCTCTTACAGGCAAGAATAAGGTTGGCAGGGATGGGACTTAATGTAAGTTAAGGTGAGCGTGACAGGAAGAAGCACGCGCCTATGCTCGTACGCGATGTGAGGCGAGCAATGGTGACGTATGATGAGTGCTGTAACCTCACGGATGAAAGGACAGTCATTGGAACCAGAGAGGACACCTGCGTTTACATTGAGGGAAGATGGAGAGTGTTCAAAGAGATTTTACTGATCCCCAGGCCATCGTGAGAGAATATTTACCATGTTACTTACCAAATATTGTATTTATTAGTCTATTCCACTCAAATAAATATTAATAGCAGTATACAGTTATACTCATGCATTTGCTCAACAGCATTGATCTCATTATCTGTTTCCAACTTTATTTGGGCTCAGGATATAGATTGGTGGTAAAGTGCTGGTCTGACAGTCAAAAAATTCTGCAGTTGGGCTGGAGAAACGGCTTAGCGGTTAAGTGCTTGCCTGTGAAGCCTAAAGACCTCGGTTCAAGGCTTGACTCCCCAGGACCCACATTAGCCAGTTGCACAAGAGGGCTCACACATCCGGAGTTCATTTGCAGTGGCTGGAGACTCTGGCATGCCCATTATCTCTCTCTCTCTCTCTCTCTCTTTCTCTCTCTCTCTCTGTCTCTCTGTCTATTGCTCTTAAATAAATAAATAAAAATAAACAAAACAATTAAAAGAAAGAAATATGTTAAAAAAATCTGCATTTGACATGTTGGGTCATGATATGCAGAGACATTTATCGTACCAATTACTGTAGGCTAACTCCACAATGCACGACCCATTTACATCAACAAGGAGGGTCCATTAGGAGGGGGTAGACCATGGATGAGCCTGAACAATGGTACCAAACTGCCTGTATTTGCTGAAAGGAAAACTAATAAATTAAATAAAAAAATAAAAGATTCAAACACACACACAAAAAAAAATTCTGCATTTGATTCTTGCCACAAGAAAAGCAAAGAAAAACAATCAGCCTTATTTACAACTCAATTACAAAAGCAGCAAATCTGAAAATGAGTATGGTAGCAGAGTCAAAATATGTGTTTGTTTTTAAAATTCTGAAATAATGCCTTTCATTTACGTATTTCCAGCGCGGTAAGTAAAATTAAAGTTTAGAGACAACTTGAAACTACAGAAGAACACATGAAGATTATGTCAAGTCACCACACAGGGAAAACACTGAATTTTAATATACTCGGGGAAAATCATTATCTTCTCTCTTTGAGGCGCATGATTGGACCAAATAATTTCATTCATTGCAATAGTTATTGTGCATCATGTATTTAGTTCATTTCCACATTTTATAGGGAGATTGTTCTCCATGAATATGCAACCACAGGCTACATCCTCACAGTTATTATTGTATACTTTCCTATTACACTACAGTGTACTAAGTAATATTTACAAACCTCATTTCACTCTGTATTTCTATGATTCTGATTTACTCCTGACGATGGCCTCCAAACTGTGAATGCTGATAAAAGGCCAATGGTGATGGAGAGCAACAGCCCTTCTGTCAAGGATGGTGTGAGAGCTCCTTAATGAGAAATAAAGCAGATCTATTCTGCAGCAAGCTCTAATGCTCTCCCTCCTAAGGATCGTGATACCATGCCTAGTCTTGGACAATGCCGAAAGTATCTTAAGGGGCCGGAGAGATAGGTCAGCTGTGAAAGAGCTTCTTGAAAGTGTCACAGAAGGTGTGACTTTTTCCCGCCTTAGCATTTGATTACTGCTGCTGTCTCACTTTTTTGTAAGTCAGTTGGGATGCAGACTAATTCTGGCTTGGGAAGCATTTTCATCTTGGTAGACAAAATGCAATGGCATTTGTTTGTCCTATATCACTAAATCCTCTCAGTATCCTTATAAACTATGATACCATCTTAGTCAGACTTGCACAAGTAGAAAAGCAAAGTCCTTTTCCCATTGAACCATCTCCTAGCCCAGCCTTTTCCATTTGAGAAAAAGAAAAACAAAAACAAAAATAGAAAGAATAGGTTAAAGTTCCTAGAGCTGATGAACTATAGCGTTCATGTTCAAATTCATGCTGCCTGGCCTGTGATTAGCCATGTACTGAAGCACTTTAACATAGTCATGGTTAAGGGCAAAGGTCATAGTTCACATTAGCCCATCTCCTCCCCCTATCTGTGGATCGAATGTGACCCATGTTGTGATATCTGAAATATCCGTTTGGGTTGTAACTATAGCCATGTTTATGAAGAGGTGATGGAGTTCATATCTTGGGATCATCATCTCAGCCACTATGCACACTGATTCATGATGCTGTCTTTGATTGCCTCTTGTTTGATCTTTTGTTATAGTAGCTATTTCTAGATTCTTCTCATTATGGGCCTGCTATATAGACATTGTGTTTCTGAGTGTCCTTACAGCATTTAACCAATCTTAGTTCATCCTAAATCAGCTGGCTTCCCTCGTCATTCACACATTACGCCTGTGATAGGAAGATGTGTAAAAAGGATTGAATGTGCTATTGTTACATTTCCCTGCAAGTAGCCTCAAATCTACATGCTATGAGTGGAATAGATATTCATCTAGATTTATTCTGTGATAAGTAAACAAACTTCTGTTTGTTGTACAGAATGGTTAGTGGTGCATGTCTCAATCAGAAGGTAAGGCATACTACTTAACTGACCTACAATTTCAAGTAGTTTTACATCATCCGCTGAGATTTTTCATTGCAACAATGACAAGGAAAAGGTTTTAAAATGTGTATCTGTGATAGTTCATCTTTTGATTATAAAGGTCTTAGATACTACCATTTAACCCTGACTGGTAAAAAGAGTGTTCAGAAATCAGCAGGTGATACAACTCTCAAGGTCATCTCCTCCTTAAGAATGTCCACAGAAGCTAAGGCAGAGATAGTGCTATGACCAGAAACAGCATCCACACAGCTACTTCAAAACAAAAGCCACCTACATCAGTCACCTTGTAGGCAATCTTTGTGTATCTAAAGAGATTACATAGATGAAGTAAGAAATTTGGGTATCTGATGTGATGGTAACAGGGGGTAGTGTAGGGACCGCCTGGAAGGTGTTTGGGATATAGGCAATGTCACATGTTAATGAGTAGATTTCCACCTAGAGTGTGAAGAACTTCTCCTTCCAAAGAACACAAAAATTGTGCAAGATGCTTACATTTATAAAATGTCATCAGTTTGGCTTATGGATTTATGACCACTGGGGGTATAACTTAACTTACCCAGCTTTCTGCAGATTAAATATGTTCTCTTGAAGAAAACTGCTCTAGACTACTATCATTATTAACATTACTATAAATGTTTCTCAATATGCTTTTATTATGTATTTATGAAAATAAAGAAGATCATTAGCTTGTTTCAGTGACTATCCTGAGGCATTGTAACTATATTTTTTTCTGTAAGTACTGTATTTTTATCACTAAAGGAAAATATAAAAACAGCAACAGGTCCTGTGTTAGTTTCAATAAGACCAAATAGATAATCTTTATCATAGCTACTACACTACAGAATTGAAGGCAACACAATCATTACTATAAGTTTCTTGAAAGAATCTATTCTGAAGAGAAAGGAAATTAGTAAAAAGAATTTAAACACTTCCTCCAAATCACATGTTTATAAATATTGACATTTAAAATTGTTGAAAGGCATGAATTCTCCATTAGTATAAAAGCAGTTTTCTATTGGCAAAAGAAAAAATAAAAAGAAAAGAAACTCAGCAGTAATTTTACCAAGGGCTTTACAATTTCAAAGCAACTATAATTTTACATTATAACTTTAAATAAAATAGCTTAAGTTTTTAAGAATACAACAGATGTAATCAAATATCATTTTTGTAAATATTTCTTAAGAATATTGCTCTAGGGCTAGCGAAATGACTCATGGATTGAAGTGTTTGCTATGACATCATGATTATCCAAGTTCAGATCCCCCTTCTCACAGATGCTGAACATGGAGACATGCTTCTGTAATCTGAGCACTAGACAGACAGAGACCAGGAGTTCTGAGGACTTGCTGGCTCCCTAGTCTAGGCAAATGAGTAAGTTCCAGGTTCAGTGAGAGACCTTGCCCTATTCTAAAACCTTCAAACCACAGACCAGAGAGGTTTGCTCAACCATGTTTGTAGTGGCTCAATTCATAATAGTTAAAAGGTGGAATCAACCCAGATGTCCATTACTTGAAGAATGGATAACTAAGATGTATTATATCTACACAGTGGAATTCTATACAGCAGTAAGAAAAAAATGCCACAATGAAATGTGAGGAAAAATGGTTGAACCTGGAACAGATCATTCTCAGTGAACTTACCCAATCACACACACACACAAAATCGCCACATAGTCTCACTCATCTACAGCACCTAACCTGAATCTACCCAAGATATGTTACATACCCAGCAAGCATCTCATGGACTAGACACTAGGATTGATGGGGAGGGAGGGAAGGGCATCGATGGGGTGGGAAACACAAAACTAGACCCCGATGGCAATGGTATGACAAAATTCTACTTCCTTAAAGGCAGACCAAATGGCTGAATCTGCACCAGGCCCTTACAGGGAACACCTGAACTACAAGACACCAGAGAGGGTATGATGAAGACTTCTGCATCTTCCCTTCCTCCCTCTCCCTCTCCCCCATCCCTCTCTCTTCTCCCTAACTCTTGTATATTAAAGTGGAGATCAATGGAGAAAGTCACCTAACATTGAACTCTGGTCTATATACTTGTGCCTGAATCTATGCTGATACATAAACACACACACACACACACACACACACACACACAGCGTGTGATCTATGATAAATTAAACTTTTAAAGTTATCTACTATTCTCATTACATTATCGAGTGCAATTTTACATGTACATGTGTTTTAATACATTCAGTAGCTGTGCTGCAGTCAATAATGCCAGTTAAAATCTGACAGGTAAATTTCAGGAATATGCAAGCCAATTGATAAATGTACCCATAAACAATATATGCATTTTGCCAGTGTCTCGGTCCCTGGATGGGGTTCCCCCGTGTGTTGCTGCTGAAATTCAAGATAGCAAAGACCATATTCAGTCTGGAGGAAATAGCTACTTGGGGGTAGGAGTCATCTTACCTTGGACACTAGATAGGCACATGGAAGACTGTTGTCTCCCATACCTGAAAAAGGGTTCCAGGAAGCCTGAGAAGAGTTTAATATGCAAAGGAATCTTTTTCTGTTGAGATAAATAAAATTTCAAAAGGTAGAATGACAAAGGAAAGGTCTGACAAATGAGAACTCATGTATGCAGAGACAAAGACATGTATATGTCCCAGTTCTAATTTTTGTACAATTTTAAACAATACTGGGCAGCCTCCACATGCTGGCCTCCGATTTTGTCTCAGGAGGGCACGAGGAAGCTTCTGTGTTGTGAGTTGAGCAGAGGTCTTGAGAAGATGATAAGGAATTTTTGCTCCAACAAACGGGCAAAATCGGATTATAATGGATATTGGCCTTTGCTTTAAAACTGCAAAAGTGGGGATGGAGGGATGGCTTAGCAGTTATGGTGTTTGCCTGTGAAGCTTAAGAACTCAAGTTCAATTCCTCAGTGCTCATGAAAGCCAGTTACACATGGTGGCACATGTGTCTGGAATTCTCTTGCAGTGGCTAGAAGCCCTGGTATGCCCATTTTAACTCTTTCTGCCCCTTTCTCGCTTTCTTGCAAATAAATAAATAATATTTTAACAGCACAAAAGGACCTGGGGGATTGCTCAGTGGTTAAAGGCACTTGCTTGCGAAGCTTGTTGGTTGGATTCCATTCCCTACTACTGACATAAAGTAAGATGCATAAAGTGCCACGCGTGTTTGGAGTTTATTTTCAGTGGCAAGAGGCCCTGGTGTGTGTGGCACACTCACGCTCTTACTCTCTCTATCAAATTAAATAAAACACAAATAGAACACAAAATAGTTTTGGCTCAAAGAACAGGTTTGCTTATCCCATTGCATGCAGTTTTTCACATTTGTTACTGTTTTTCTTCTTGACCCAACCCTACCTTCAGGTCTCGTCCCATACCTAACAAGAGTGCCCAGAAGGGTGAGCAGGTGCTACAACACTTACAAGATATGAATCTCAATCACCCTTTCCCCAGAATTCAGTTCCTTTTAGAGTGGCCCATAGTCAATAACCAAGAAGTTGAGGGACTCTGAGGTTAGCAACCTTCAGGGACCTGCCTATTTGTCTAGCTGACCTATTCCATTGGCATGACATAGCCCTACCCCCTTGAGCTATCAGAAGCTGTGATTACCAGCAGGGGACTCACAAAGTTTTGGGCCCCATACCATTTAGCCAACGTGTGTGTGTGTGTGTGTGTGTGTGTGTGTGTGTGTGTGCGAGAGAGAGAGAGAGAGAGAGAGAGAGAGAGAGAAAGAGAGAGAGATGATACACTGCCTTGCCCTGAGGGTAAACAAGTGGTAAATGTCTGGGCCGCGGAGGAAATATTCTGGGATGTGGTTGTTCCTAAGGTGCGCGGACTCCTGAAGCTCACTCACCGTCCATGCTCCTGTTAGGAGCCCCAGTTAAATACATAGTTTGGCCAAGACAGACTTGGGTGGAATCATCTCTTTGATCTGTGACTGGTATTCTATCTTGAGTGAGAAAATGTTTGTTGTCTCCTCAAGAAAAGGAAACACACACCTGCAAACTTCAGAGCTTCCTCATCAAGGAAGCAATTCTGGGAAAGAAAAGCCGGAGGGAGTGCTGTGTGCCTTTGGTCACCTTTGGCTTAGAAGCAGACAACCACGTCCTCAACCCGTGTCTAAGAGGCTTTTCCAGGCCAGCCCTCTCTGGGTCTTCTTTGTGGTTCTATTTCTCTTCTAAAGATAGTTTCTGAGATCCCTTTGCTTCCTGGACACTTATGTCATACCAGTGACACAAAGACCTCCAGCCCAGCCCAGAATGGGCTCTCTCTGTAGGCACCTGGGAGCCTTTCAAGCCCCAGAGGTTTTCCAGTCTGTTGAAGAGCTTTGACGGGGGCTTCTTCTTCCCTCTCGTGAAGTGACACCAGAGCTGGCACAGTCTTCCCATCAGGCGGCCCGGGCTCCTCACTGTGAATCTTCCCTCTCCGAGGGTGATAGTGACACAAAAATGAACTCTTCGGATTTGACAAACAGCTGGTGATCTTATGAACTGAAATGGAGAAACCTGGGGGGTGATCACAAAAGAAGAGATACCCTGGATTTAATTTGAGGCAGCCCGAATATTTTTATTTGTTTATTTTCAAGAGAGAGGAGAGAAATGCAAGAGTGAGAGTGAGAGAGGGATAGAGAGAGAGAAAGAGAGAGAAAGCGCGTGTGTGTGGATGGGCAGTCCAGGGTCTTGTGCCGCTGCAAAGCAACTCTAGGCGCCCGTGCCCACAACTTGTTTATCTGACTTCATGAGGGGACTATGGAATCCAAAGCCAGGCTAGCTGACTTGGCAAGCAAGTGCCCCCAACCACCGAGCATTCTCAGCCCTGAGGCAGCTTAAATTTGAGCTGAATTCCAAACATATTTGTGTAAATGTCTGCAAAAAAAATTCAGCTCGAGTAGTCACCAATGATGATAGGGCCGGGATGACAGCTAGGGTTCCTTGTAGGTAAGCGATACTCCTACTTCCTGAAATCACCTGGTAACTATCAGTGAAACACATATAAAACAAGGGTGAATATAACTCAGGGAACAAATGGATGTAAGTATTGTATTGCGGTGGCTGGGCCACTGAAAGACTGGTTGCATTTAGGACACAATGAGTGGAAGTAGGTATCAGCATGTGGAGTAAAAGAAGCTTAGAGCAAAAGGGTGTGGTGGGGGATGTGCACACACTTGTACAGATCATCTTCATGGTCCCCACATGTCAGCCTTTCCCTGAGCTGAAGGATGACATGATGTTAATAAAAGCTGCTTCACGGGAGGTTGTAAAACTGCTGATAGAATGCTATGTTAGCAGTAAAAATGAAATTAGAGAATGAGAAAGTATGCACTGCAACAAGAACAGTGGGGAGAAAGCGGCTGGGCACAGTTGGGTAGCATGTGGTCCCTTTGGCGATTCAGTTGAGGGCAGCGCTGTGGGGAGTGGGGGTGGGCAGCTTCCTGTGGTGGCCAGAGGGCTGGCTCGCTCGCAGAGCACGAGTGGATCTCACCTGCTGTCGGAGGTCATGTTTTGTTTTGAGTCTCCTTAGAAAGCATTTCTCAAGGTCATCTGTGTTACCAACAAGTTTTAAGCACCACTAAAAATGCTGCAATCTTTTCTATGTATTTTTGTTACATGTAGTTGTACAACGCAACATGAACATCGGTTGCTTGATAAACACACTGCTCTTCGAGCTTAATAATCTAAAGTCATCTGTCAAAAAAAAAAAAGTTTGGTAAAACAATAGAAGGTATATCCATAGATTTCATAATCTTTCTTTTTCTCAGAGCCAGTGTATAAGTGTGGATTTTTTGCAGTAATATTTAACATAAACTTTGACAATTATTTGTTATAAATATTTTCATTAACTTGTCACCTCCTAGGTGGTAAAGGTTTTCCAGTGTTTTTTTTTTTTTATTTCTAGGATAAAAAATCAACTTATCACATGTTTAATATTTGACTATTGTTTTATTTATAACCTTAAATAAGCAAAAGGCTCAGACTAGTAATGTGAGCACAGGTGACCATGAAAGTTCCAAGGCAGAATCAATTGTATCTGTTGGTGAGGAAGCTGGTCATGTTATCAGGTGGATTTCTGCGAGCTGGGGTCCGGCAAAGAAATCAAGGAAGTGTGTACTTCACAGGTTCCAAAGGGGGTTGATGCCAGGGTTTTTCCAGTGGGAAAGGAAGCTGAACTCCTTCCACGGGACATACCTACTTCCCAGATCATCTTCCCAACATGTTAGCAAATCAAACCCTTTATTGCTTAAGTTTATCCCAAGTAGGGTTTCTGTAATTCTGTAATTTTATGATATGCCATGCAGTCTATTAGCTTTGTCAGACTTCATTCCTAGTTTAACCTAATGAGCTTGATTATCCACCCCATTATCCACAGTGTAAGAACTAATAAATAAAAGTTAGGGTATCAAATAGGAACTTCAGAGGAATGCAGAAGAACATTAATGTTAACTAAGTGTCTTTATGTTCCTTATTCCAAAGCCTTCAAGTTAAAATGCTTTACTTTAAAAAATGAGAAGGTACTACTTAAGAAATTGTTTCATTATTTCCAACATTAGCCCTGTTCATGGTAAAATCTGAAACTGTCTTAAAAAAAAATGTGAAAGTTGGGGCAACTAGGATCTGACTTAATGATGATTAATAAATCTAGATTTACAATCTACATCAGATACAAATATATCATACACATTTCCTTGTCTAAGAAGTGGAATTTAAAAATGCATGCACACAAAAGAGATTTAAATCCCAAATCACTATTTAAAATGAGCTCTTTTGTACCAGACTATTATATGATTGAGTATAAATAGAGCTCACAGAATCTTTAGGGCTTTTTTTAAACAAATTTAAGTTCAAGGAAATAGGAGGGAAGTATGTGGGATGAAGTCATTCAAAGCAATGATAAATATACACTGCCTCATCCTTAACAATGGAAAATTATGAATGAACAAACAGCTTAGTGTTACCGTCTTAATATTTCTAAGACATGATTTAAAATATGTGTCCTTTCAGTTATTTTCTAAATGTTAGCTTGTTCTTTGAGTTACTCACTTGACTAAAAATTATCTCCAGTTGTTTCATAAGCAAAATAACCTGATCATTCCTTGGCTCATGTCTCTTCTGGGGATCTGAAGTCTGCATTGGGATGACTCCTTCCTTCACTGTTCAGATTCTCACCCACAACACTCTTTTGCCACGGATCATCTCTTCTTACCTAAGTCTTTGGAAACTGACTTCATTATAGTCAAATAATTCTATTGGTGCTTTCAACTCATATATTTGGCTTCTGTTCTGTGTTCTACCTCCTCTATGGGATGTTCCTTTCTTTACAAATAGGACCTTCTACTTCTCAGTTTACTTCCTGGAAGTTTGTTGTCAAACTAAATGCCTATACTATTCCTTTGTCTAAATTTGAATGCCAACAAGCTTGTCAAAACTACACTATGCATTTTCTTTGCTTCCCATCTGACATTTGCTGCCTGAGAAGGGATTACCTCTAATCTCATTTATTAGTTACCATGAGCGTATTAAAGACCCATGTCCTCATACATTTATCAAATTTTAACAATATATTCCAAGGTAATTATGTCCAAGACAGTCAAAGAAAGAACAAAGCACACATATAATGGTGTTGTCTAGCAGACTGGTAGCGAGTGGTACATGTGAATGGCATTTAAGTGATACTCAGAAGAACAGCAATCATGAAACTAAAGGAAACCAGTCATCTTTTATTTTCAGATAAAAGCTCACCATACACTATGGCATGACACAGTTAATCCTGGTAAAATCTATGAGCAGCACGCTTCCAGAGGTGTCTGAGTTCTGCACTGCTTCCGTTTTGGAGGCGTGGTGTGTGCAGCTTAGCCTGCATCTTAGAGGTACTGCTCTGCTCTCACTCACACTCAGTGATGCTTTCTGGATTTGCCCATTTGAGAGTCACCTTGATCAGAAGCCAGCATCGAGAATTCACAGCATCTACCCTTGTGACTCACACTGGGCTTCGTAATGTAAGTCACTGTTTACTTTCCCTCCTAGTAGCTTCTTACTGTACAGTGCACATCTCTTAACATCAGCAGTTCCAGTGTTATATAGGATGAGAGTCATCTTTGGGGTGTCTTCTAAGACTGTCCACAACAAGTTTAAATGATAACCTAACTTCGGTTTTAACTCAAGTCAAGTGCCCTCCAGAGGAAAAAACATCCTGTAAGTGTTCTCTACAGATCAGACCAACAGAGTGTAGGTACAGTTAGAATAAATGCTGGCTATCTTGGTTTACATATCATAGGGTGGATGGTAATTCAGCTCTGGTTCACAAGTGAGAGAGTGCTGGAATCCAGCACTGCGGGTCTGTTCTCATGATGGAAACTGCGAAGCTCCCTGGAGAGCGGCAGGCATCCGTTCACATTTAACAATTTAACATCTCAGGAACGTGGAGTCTAGTGTTGACAATGGCAGCTGTAAAAGAAAATGTGCTCCAGGGCTGGAGAGATATCTTAGCACTTAAGTGCTTGCCTGTGAAACCTAAGGACCCAGGTCCAACATAAGCCAGATGCACAAGGGGTGCATGCATATGGAGTTGGTTTGAGGTGGTTGGGGCCTTGGTGTGCCCATTCTCTCTCGATCTGCCTCTTTCTCTCTTTGTCTATCACTCTCAAATTAAAAAAAAAAAAAAATGAAAACAATGTGCTCCACAAAGAATAACTAAGCTTTCTTGTGCACAGTCTCGATGTTCCTTCTGCTTTGTACTGAATACAGAGCACTGGGGTATTGGATGCTGCAGTTTGCATTCAGAACACATGCCTCCTCCAGATGGCAGACCCACACACCAGTTGTCCCTGGGGTAGCCCACAAACACACCCAGAAATGTGTTTTAATAATCTCCTAGGATCCTATTAACCCAGGGAAGTAGAAGACTGTGATCAAACCTCACAGCCAGCCTGCAGTTTCTCTGTGGCCTAATAACACAAAGAAACATACTGGGTCATGAAACATCTAGAAGACTAAAGATAAAGTGTATCCCAAAGACTAAAAATAAAGTGAAAGTGTATCCCAAAATCTTGGCAAACTATTGATTTTGCTTTGATGAAATCTTTCGGTTAAGTTGCTTACCCAACAGTAGATTGTCGGTCATAATTTTCCCTTCTCTAGAGACCCCCTGAGTTATTGAAACAGACAAAGATGGATGTTTCCTTGTTGTTAGACCACTTGTGCGTTCATCCCTATTACCCTAAATATCCTAACATTGCACCTGTCGTGAATATGGGTGCATTTCTAGATTTGGAATTTCCAAGGAAGAAAGTTATTACGCACTTAACTCTTGGGGGTCACCTCCTAGAGCAGGAAAGAAAGCCAGGAAGCAAAAATTTCCCAGGGAGATTAAGCAGTGACATCCTGATTTGTATGCATTTTAGCACTATATTCAAATGGTGTCAACAAAATTATATTTACAAAATTGCATTCTCATTTTAAACATCTCAAAGTAAAATAAAATTGGAAATTTTGTATTAACTATGTTTTAGTAAAACCAAAATCCATCATTTCCTTGTTTATTGTCATACATTCAATTGCACCTTCATTATTATTTTAAAAAATATGTCTAGGGCTGGGGAGATGCCTTAACAGTTAAGGTGCTTGTGTGCAAAGCCTAAGGTCCCAGGTTCAATTCTCCAGGTCCCACATTAGCCAGATGCACATCAGGCCACTTGCATCTGGAGTTCATTTCCAGTGGCTAGAGGACTTTGCATGGCTATTCTCTCTCTCTCTCCCTCTATCCCTCTGTATCTAATAAAGGAATGAATGAATTAAAAAAAAAACATACTATAAAACAATTCTAACTAATTCCCTTGAATTTTGTGCCCTTTTCCTTTCCATACAGACCAATTTCAACATTCTATTATAAGTAAAACGTTACTGTTTTTAAAAATATTAGTTCTAGCCAGGCATGGTAGTACACGTCTTTAATCCCAGCACTTGGAAGGCAGTGGTAGGTGGATCACCATGAGTTGAAGGCCACCCTGAGACTACATAGTGATTTCCAGGTCACCCAGGACTAGAGTGAGACCCTACCTAAAAACAAAAACAAAAACAAACAAATAAAAAAACAAACAAACAACAACAAAAACTAGTTCCAGTCAGCTGTGGTGGTGTGTGCCTTTAATCCCAGCCCTTTGGAGGACAAGGTAGGGGGAGTGCTGTGAGTTTGAGGCCAGTTTGAGACTATAGAGTGAATTGCAGGTTAGCCTGGGCTAGAGTGAGACCTTACCTTGAAATAATAAAACAAGACAAAAATACTGGTTCTAATTAATTTAGGAAATCCTAAAAAGCTTAGTTATGTCTATCAGAATTTATCATGTTATGCTCATTTACAATATAAAACTCTGTATACCATTGATACATATAAAAGTAAAAAGCAATATCCTAGGTGATGCTCATTCTCACTATGCTACCATCTAGTACAAAAAACATACAATAGTTTAATTCAAGTCTTGCACTTAGTACTTCACAGAAAAATGGAGTTAACCCTTAAAAATTCATATTTTTTCACAGGTGATAGAGGCTTTATTGTTGATGGACAATTTAACAATATGAAAATTAAGTCGTATTTACACCAAATTTTCATGTGTGACATAATTAGTGAAATTCACTATATATGCATATAAGCATGTGCATAATTTCTATGAACATATAAAATACTATATAAATTTTTTTAATTTATTTATTTATTTATTTGAGAGCAACAGACACAGAGAGAAAGACAGATAGAGGGAGAGAGAGAGAATGGGCGCGCCAGGGCTTCCAGCCTCTGCAAACGAACTCCAGACGCGTGCGCCCCCTTGTGCATCTGGCTAACGTGGGACCTGGGGAACCGAGCCTCGAACCGGGGTCCTTAGGCTTCACAGGCAAGCGCTTAACCGCTAAGCCATGTCTCCAGCCCAAAAATGCTATATAAAATTTAAAAATAATAATATACAAAATTTTTGCTTACATATTTATCACACCACTCCATTAACAATTATGATGTTCCCAAAAGATTATATCAGTTGATAAGCATCTTAGTTACTTCATCAATGATATATAGTAACACCTAATATTGAGAGAAAGAATATTCTAGTAGGCACACTGCCTAGACACCAATTGGAGCAGACAGGGTATAGTTTGGGATTTTCTATTAAATACCTTTGTGTTTTTCTTCCTTATTTTGAGTTTTACAAAGGTACTTAGCATTTTAAATCACTATATTTTTTATTCCATTTGGAACAATAATCCAAATTTTAGAGTTGTTTTGAGGGTTAAGTAGCTGCATAAAAATATTTTAACCTATATAATGTAGCAGTTAGTCAAGGTTATGAAATGCATAGAAAGTGGCCCCTACCGTACTTTACATAACACTTAAAATATAACTGAAATGTAATATTCTACAAAATGATAAAGAAT
Source organism: Jaculus jaculus (assembly GCF_020740685.1). Lineage (NCBI taxonomy): Eukaryota > Metazoa > Chordata > Mammalia > Rodentia > Dipodidae > Jaculus > Jaculus jaculus. The sequence continues at coordinate 106,356,443 of NC_059111.1, read as the reverse complement.
ATACAATCATTATATTCCTTTCAGCCAAAATATCAATATCTCTAATTGTGTTGGTGAAGTATGAAATTGGGTACTCTGGATAAAATATTCCTGATGAGTTTTCAATGATATACAATTAGTCTAGAGATTAGTAGTTATAGAAGCTAAATAAGATTCAGTCATTTGTCTTCATCAGTGATACCCTCACTGCTCAGCTGAAGATTCAGAAGATACATTAATCAGGGATAGGAAGGGATAGGATATATTCATATGTAAGGAGAAAGAGTAAGGTCAAGGGTAAATTTTACACATATTGCCTTGGTTGGATCTAAATTTACAGAATCTCAAGCAGGCTGAGGTGCATGTCAGAAGAGTTGGATAACAGGAGAAGAAAGAGCCCTAAGGTAATATGGATTAGAAATCAGAGATTTTGTTCTGTGTCATATTACACACATGGAGAACCTTTAGGTTAAGTGCTCTTTTCAACAAATTATTTTGTAGCATGTAATGAAGTTATACCAGAAAAAAAGTATGGCATTTTCCACTCAGTATCATTCATATTTTAGAGTTAGGTGTTAGAGTCAAGTGAGAGTTTGAATAGCATGGGATTGAGATAATTTGTAGCTCATCCCTGGGACCAGATTTGAAAAACAATCAATGATGAATTGGATGCCTTTCAGTGAATATTTCTAGCAGGCAGTCAGCAGCAGTATGCCCTTCTGAATGATTTGAGTTGAAGTAAAGATTAATAGCCTGTTCAAGCTGTGGAAGATTTGCAAACACTATTTCCCATAAAGTTGCCTTCTCAGAGGACAGGCACTTGGGCACACAAAGAGGTCTGAGGAGTTGCCTATTAAGACTCTGATTAGTCCAAATAGTCTCGTGTGGCGATTGCTACTTTCACAAACAAAATCCATCTTTAAACTCTCTAGAAAATGTGTATGTATGTGTGCTTGTGTGTGCATGTTTGTTTGCATGTCCATTTGCATGTTTATAAAACCAATTTTATATTTCCTTTTGTAAAGCTCAGTAGGGAATATGATTTTTTTTTTGAGAAGTAGCTGAGATTTGTCACTTGTTTGGAAAAGGTTTAACAAAGAAGTTTCATTGGTGAATCCTGTATTGTTCTCTAGTGAAGAAATTTAAGACCTGACAAAATTTTCTATTGGTCCAACCATATAATAAAGTTATCAAGAAAAATGGACTTCATACAATCTTAGCCCTCTTTTTTCTAAGTAAGAGATTCATTTAGCAGATAAGTAGATAATAAGAAATACTGTTTAACCATAATTTTGGAGATGGATGTCTCAAGGGCTTGGCCATCTGTTATACACAGCCTAACATTATTTAACTATATTCCATATGGGGAATGATATGACATACACTCTTGGATTTATAAATAGATTAAAGAGAAGTTTATGGATTAGAGACTTAAAATACAGAGTAATTCTTATTTACTGGATATCTTTGACAAAGAAATACTTTGTCACATAGATACACTGAATATTGCAGGCATTATGCATTTTGAAGTTTATATTCTAGGGTTTAGGACTGACCTGTTAAGTGCTCTCCAGCATGATTTTATTTCTCCTTGTGTGGAAGTTTCATTTATAATATGGAGATAAAATGAGGCTTGCATGAGAGGGCACATGTAACATGTGTAGTTATATTAAGCATTCAGGACATGATAGTGAGACAAGCCAAAACTAATGTCATTGCTTACACTGCAGCCTCCCTCCTCCAAAGCAGCACAATGCAACTTAAAACAATTACTTCTCTCATTTGCACACTGAATCTTAGTTAAGGTTGTGCTTTTGTCAAGTAGAAGATAAAGCAGCACATATGTCTAAGATATGAGGATGGGATCCAAGCAACAAACACTGCATAATGAGAAATTAAATATTCAGTGCCTCAAATTTTCTCTGAACAAAATTTAATACAGATTCACTAATTAACACTTGAGGAAGTAGAGATTTAACAGTGGCTCCAGGCAAAACCATCTCATTCAATTAAACTCATACAGTTTAAATTCTAGTTATAGGGTTTACTTTCTACTACTTAGAAAATTTTATAACTTAGAAATGTGAATTAAAAAATAAAAATGTTATAACAATTGTAATTGGTCAATATTAAATAAGGAAGGTATGTTTGATTGAAATTATTGAAATAAAAAAACTTTCAGTCCAAATGATGGACCCCTCTGTTTGATGCCTGCATAGGAGAAGCATGCTTATCTGAGGTCTGCATGTCCAGTTTCTGGCTCTGTTCTCAGGTCCTCCGTCATCCATGATTTCAAAAATCAACCCTGGGCTGGAGAGAGGGCTTAGCAGTTAGGACACTTGCCTACAAAACCCAAGATCCCAGGTTGGACTTCCCAAGACCCACATGATCTAAATGTACAAGGTGAAACATGCTTCTGGAGTTTACAGTGGCTGGAGGCCTTGGCATGGTCATTCTTTTTATCTATCTGCCTCTCTCCCTCTTTCCTCTCAAATAAATAAATAAATAAAACATAAAAATAAAGAAAACTTTTCTTAAAAAAAAAAAAAAACCTCTAAGAGCAGAGAACTGAATAGGGAGTTCTCAGAGGAAGAATTACAAATGGCTAACACACATTTAAAATGTTCATCTTCCCTAGCCATTAAGGAAATGCAAATTAGAAGAACCATGAGATTCCACCTTACACCAGTAAGGATGGCAATCATAAAAATAAATAAATAAATAAATAAATAAATAAATCTAACAATGACAAATGTTGGTGAGGATGTGGGGAAAGAGGATCCCTCACCCACTCTTGGTAGGAATGTAAACTGGTAAAAACCACCATGGAAATCAATGTGGAGATTCTTGAAAAAGATGGGCATAGAGCTAGCAACAGACCTAGTTATTCCCTTACTGAGCATTTATCCTAAATGCTCCATGCATCAATACAGAGATATCTGCTCAATTATGTTTATAGCTTCTCAATTCATTGTAGCTAAGAACTGGAATCAACCCAGGTGCCCAACATTGGATGAATGGATAACGAAGTTGTAGTACATTTAAACAATGGAATTATACTTAGCAGTCAGAAAAAATGATAGAGTGAAATTTGTAGAAAAAAATGGACAGACTTGAAACAGATAATGCTCAGTGAATCCACACCATCACCTAAAGACAAACATCACATGGTATCACTTATCTGAAGTTCCTAACCTGGATTTGCTCAAGTTGCTATCATATCTGATAGGCAACTCAAGGCCCAGACAATAGGGGTGGAAAGGTTTGGAGGGAGGGGAAGGGAAGGGAGGGGGGAAAACACAAAATTAAATGCAAAATGAAACATTTGTCCTTGGAGATAGCCTTAAAAATGTAACCCTCAAAATGAGTAAGGGGGGAGCAGCAGAAAAGTAGGGCTTTGGTGAGATTAGGATGAAACCTAAACTTAAAAGAAAATTATTTTTTCTGTCTCTGACCTGTAACTCCCAGTTCCAGAGATTGGTTGCTACCCACACTGAGCTGTGTTGATAGGAGAGGCTGACAAGGTCCCCAGGTCAAGACAGCTTTCTGTCAAAGCACTTGATCACCTGCCTGAGGTGAAAGCTAAGACCCTATTGCTGAAAACACCATATGCTGCTGATACACAGCATGGAGAGACCTGGCTGGAATCCAGGAGAAAGCCAGTCCCCAGACAACCTGCTTAGTGGTGGGAAACACTACATGAGCTACTGGGGAAAAATGGTCAAAATGTCTGAGCAAACAGAGGTCTAAGCTACACAGAAGCAAACGCCCTGACAGGATGTACATGCCAGTGTAATAAGTGGCACACAGCCTCGGTGGGTAACCAATAGCTTTCTGATTGGCTGAGAGATCTCCTCAGTGTAAAGAAATCTGGAACTGGGAACCAGATCCGAATTCTATGGAGACAACAATTAAGTTTTCCCGTGTCAAGCTCTCACTAGTCTTTGGCTAAATGAGGGGTTACATACATAAAATTCTCCCGAAATTAACAATGCTTATCCTATTGAAACTATGCTGACTTCACTATCCATTGGAGAATCTGTTCTTTTTCAGAAGGTAGCAAGACCAGAGGAAATAAATTACCTCTTGCACTTACAGCCAAGCCATAGCTGAAACCACATTGGACTTGGGGAGATGAGCAAGAGTGCTGCTTCCATGCTGAACCTGATAATCAGTCCCAGGGTGAAGGAGACAGACCCTGAGGACACTCACCACCTACTGAAGCAGAGATCCCGAGGTTCCTAAGAGCTCATCACTGAAGTAGATTTAAACTCACTCACCACTGCTCAGAGAATTTTTTGGAAAAGGTGGCAAAAAAATTGTAAGAGCCACACGCTGAGACATCATGCCCAAAGGCATTCTCTCCCCCCAAAATAACTGATTACTGCTCCCAGAACATATAAACCACATCCCATGGGGAATAGTTGTAACCTGACTGAGTAGCATCCTCAAATGGAATGGGGGCTGAGATAAGGGAAAAGAGGGTACCAACACATGATGAACCCATATGAAACATCTTGTTAACAATAACAAACATTAAAAAGCAATCCTAACCTAAGTCACCAATCCTAACATTTTCTTTACAAAAGTGATTGCAAATACACCTATTCAATGTCACCTGCATTCACTGCAATTAAAACTTTAATGAAATATTAATGCATTCAGTTTTATTGTATATTTTAAATGAGCAAAGAAAATGACATTATAATATTTTTTTAAATGCAAAACTTGCTTATATACTGTCTGTGTAGCTATTCAGCAGACTTTGTGGACACAAGATTTCTTTCATATTGCATTTAAGTAGAGAGGTATTTATTTTCCACATTGTTCAGATGCATTTTAATTTTTTAAATTTTAATCTTATTTATTTGAGAGAAAGAGAAAGAGGCAAACAGCAAGAAGGGAGGAAGAAAATGGGCCCACCAGGGCCTTCAGCAGGTATAAAGGAACTCCAGACGCATGTGCCACCTTTTGCATCTGGTTTATGTGGGTCCTGGGGAACTAAAACTACGTCCTTTGGATTTTCAGACAAACACTTTAACCACTAACCCATCTCTCCAGCCCCGGATACATATTTTAATTTACAAAGAAATAAAAATTTAAAAATCCCAGAGGTAGGAGGATCACCATGAGTTCGAGGCCACCCTGATACTACCTAGTGAATTCCAGGTCAGCCTGGGCTAGAGTATGACCCTACCTTGAACCACCTCCACAATATATATGTAGATACACACACACACACACACACACACACACACACACACACACACATATATATACACATATATATGTATATGTATGTGTGTGTCTATATATATATGCATATATATTTATGTGTATATATATATATATATACACACACACACACACACACACATATATATATATATATATATATATATATGTTTAAACATTTTAAAAAATACAAATGAGGGGCTGAAGAGATGGTTTAGCAGTTAACGTGCTCGCATGTGAAGCTTAAGGACCTAGGTTCAATTCCCCAGGACCTGTACAAGCCAGATACACAAGGTAGCACATGTATCTGGGGTTCATTTGCAGTGGCTAGGCCATGGCATGCCCATTTTTCTATCTATCTGTCTCTTTCTCTCTCTCTCAAATAAAAAATAAATCAATATTTTAAAATACAAATGAGTTTCTTTAACTCTCACACAGAGATTATGCAAAATTTCTGAAGTCCTATTATGCTTGCAACAGATAAAGTTTGTTTAGTGAAGAAATCATTAAAACTAGCATCAGAATGGATCTCAAATCTTAACCTTAAACAATGTATAAGCCATAGTTACTTCTATCTCATACTTCTGTGAAAAATATAATTCTGTTTTTACCTTTATTAGTAATGATTCCTAAATTAGTGAGGGCATTCATGAATCTACTCTGTATTCTGTATTTTAAGTATTAAATAAAATGATAATGTTTTTATTGTTCAGTTATTTATGCTGGTGTAATCCTGGGACATAAGCTAGAATATTGTTGTTAACTTTCAGAAACACACATTTTCAAATATGCATGTTGGTCTTAGATAATGAGATTAGATAAACTTCTTTATCTTTGGAAATTCCAAATAAAGCATATTTGGGGTAGCATGCCTATAGCTATCCCTGTGGGGCATTGCTATGCTATGCACCTAAAGATTATATCAACAATTCAATGTTTTTCTTTTTAAAATAATTTTTATGGTGGATTCTTAACAGTCTTACCAAATACATGAACCAAAAAGACTACCATTAACCATTGAGACAGAGATAAATAAATGTATTATTTTACCAGATTAGTTTTATACTTAGGATAATAGAGACCAACTTTTAGGCCTGATAAAGTTTCCTCCCTTATTGACATCTGCGTTATAAGTGGCAGAATAATTCATTGTTACCTGAAATATCATGGAGCAGAATTGAGGAGTGCATGAATGCCACGGTTTTGAGATGTGCCTCTCTGAAACCATGAGACGCTGAGCTCAGAGCACATGTGACTGTGATTCCTGGCCACAACCCCACACCATAGATTCTTTGGCCCCTCCCCTCCCTAGGTTCCTGAATGTTGCATAAACTTAAATTATTAGATGATATTTATGTATGAACTGTGAGGAAACATTTTCCTGCTGAGAACAGGAAGCTTGGTATTGTAGTTCACACCCATAATCCAGCACTTAGGAGGCTGAAGCACAAGGAGAGCAAGTCCAAGTCCTTGTCCAAACAATAAATAAATAAATAAATAAATTGGAATGACCTGGCTGGGGCAAGTCTGTTAAAAATGCATTTTCCTTTAGAAAGCATTGTTAAAAAAAATAGTGATAAAGAAGGCAAGTTTTATCATGTGAGAGTCACAGTCACAAATTTCTTTTACAGTATGTCTACTCTGGTCCATTTTGGTGGCTTAACAAGTAGGGATATTTGGTGACAAGATACAGTTCTCTACTGTCATGGTCTCCCACTGAAAATTACCAACAGATGTTTGTTGCTTTTCCAACCAGATGTCAACACATCAGCAGGTGTTGCAGCCATTTTATGAGCACACAAACTATGTGGCAGCCTTGAATCACAACTAATGTTTGTCTTCACTTCTTTTTTTTTTATATTTACTACTTCTTTCCTTCCTATTTTCCTTATTTGTAAGCCTTTTTGTGGAAAGAAGTGAATAGATTTCAAATATTATTGAAATTTATGGGTTAATATATCCCAAAACATATTGCCAAAATTAATTGCCATGTGGTGGCTAGGAAGTTATAGTTTTACTATAAATTTTTCCATTAAGCTTACAAAGATTTTTATTGTCTTGCAGACCTTGGTAATAAAATAGTATTCTTATATTTCTTCCAAATTTTGGTGCTAATGTTAATACATCAAAGTTTTAAAAGTTAACAGCCTGTATTTTCTGTCTGTATTAAAATTTATCAAGGTGAAATCACTACCAATATCTCACTCTTTTGAATAAATAGAATAAGTTAATATACCTGCATATACTTAGTAAAATACAAAAAAAAATCTGCTTAAATCAGTCTTGGATATTTAATTATTTCTACTCTCTCCTCAAATACCTATGACTGAAAAATCACAAATAGTGGTTGGACATGAAATCTCATGATTGTAATCTTAGCTTAGCACTTGTTGAGGCAGGAGCATTGCCAGGAATTTGAGCCCAGCTTGGCTAATACAATTACTTTTAAGGAAGACTGGGTTACAGAATAAGACTTACTGTCTCAGCATAATCAAAATTAAACAAAATAAAAGGAAAATATTAAAGATGCATACTTAAAAAATAACTTATTTGCCCAAATATCCAGGATATAACCTGTGTCATTAAAGCCAATGGACAGTGTTGCAGTCCGGTTCGCATTGCTGGTAGAAATCACCTAACCAAGAACAGCTTCTGGGAAAAAGAGTTTTATTTTGGCTTACAGGCTCGAGGGGAAGCTTCATGATGGCAGGGGAAATCGATGGCATGAGCAGAAGGTGGACATCACCCCCTGGCCAACATAAGATGGACCACAGCAACAGGAGGGTGTGCCAAACACTGGCATGGGGAAACTGGCTATAAAGCCCATAAGCCCGCCCCCAACAATACACTCCCTTCAGGAGGCATTAATTCCCAAATATCCATCAGCTGGGGAGCTAGCATTCGCAACACCTAAGTTTATGGGGGACACCTGAATCAAACTACCACATTCCGCCCCTGGCCCCCATAAACTGATATCCATACATGATGTAAAATACAATGCATTCAGTCTGACTTTAAAAGTCCCCATAGTTTTTATCAATCTCAATGATGTTCATACATCCCCATAGTTCAAGATATTTTAACTGAGCCATAATACCAAAATATAACCTCAAAAAACCCAGAATGGCACAGAATAAATATTCACACTGCAATAGATGGCATTGGGCACAGCAAAGAAACATTCAACCAATACAAGATTTAAAACAACCAGGGCAAACATCAAACTCTGTAGCTTCAAGTCCAGCAACTCAAACCAGTGACAAATCTTCAAGTCCGATAATTCTAACCAGCAACAAGTCTCTGGCATTCCAATTCCACCCCTCCAGTTAGGCTACTCACAGTCCTGGGAAACTTCATCGGGGCCAGCAGCTCCTCGGCAGCCATCTCATGGTCCCCGCATCTCCACTGGGTCTCCACTGCAGCCCACGGTTCATCCTCATGGCCCCATGGGGTCTCTATGCAGGCAACCAGCAAACCTGCTTCACACTGCCCACGGCCATTTCCAAAACACAAGACCGTGTTGCAAACTCAATGACCCTCTTTCCAGCATTTCTTATACTCCACAATACCAGGTAGGGTGCCAATTTGTTAATCCAGGGGGGAATAAAGCAGACTTTGAAGAACAGGACACTCCTTGAGCACTCAGACCCCTTCAAAAGAGTTGACATTCTTCTTGTTGCCCTAGCGCAGGTCAGCTAGCCCAGTCTCAAAGGTTGTAATCTCTCAGTTGCAGCTGAACGGGCAACAGTTCACCCAAAGATTTTTCTTTCTGTGCCATATCCCTCTGCTCATACCAATTCATTTCTACGCAAAGCAACCCTGCACAACTTCTCAGGACACAGGCACAAGAGCAAGCTTCTCACACAAACTGCTAGCCCAGTCCAGGCACAGCTCTTTCTCACCCTCATAAGCCAAACCTCACAGTCCATAGTTCTTATTGCATTCAGGTCTTGGAGCTCAGACCAGAATAGTCCATTAAGCTGTACTTACAGCACTGCAAGGCATCTCTTAGGCCAAGGTTTCAAATCCTCCCACATTCCTCTTGAAAATCAGCTCCAAAAGGCCGAAGCCACATAGTCAGGTGTCTAGCAGCAATCCCACTCCTCGGTACCACTTTACTGTTGCAGTCCGGTTCGCATTGCTGGTAGAAATCACCTAACCAAGAACAGCTTCTGGGAAAAAGAGTTTTATTTTGGCTTACAGGCTCGAGGGGAAGCTTCATGATGGCAGGGGAAATCGATGGCATGAGCAGAAGGTGGACATCACCCCCTGGCCAACATAAGATGGACCACAGCAACAGGAGGGTGTGCCAAACACTGGCATGGGGAAACTGGCTATAAAGCCCATAAGCCCGCCCCCAACAATACACTCCCTTCAGGAGGCATTAATTCCCAAATATCCATCAGCTGGGGAGCTAGCATTTGCAACACCTAAGTTTATGTGGGACACCTGAATCAAACCACCACAGTCTTCACTGGCTTCATATAGTCGGGGCTATTTGAGCTCCAGCCTATCTCTGTAGATCATTGGACTTTTGTGTAAGCTCATCACCCTGAGACCAAAATCCACAAGGTGGGAAACTATTGAACACATGAGGATTTGTGGTACAACATGCAAAATATCGTGGCCTTCATGTCTCAGGTAAGGAACTTGACTCAAACTGAGAACTTAGCACAGAGATGGAGTTCATTAGCGAAGGCAATGAATAGGTCCTTATTCACCACACATGCTCCTTTTGAAATAATTCAAATTCACACACATAGTAAATAATTAATAAAACATTAGCAAAGAAGGAATATAAACTAGGCTTGTATTTCATGGATGCTGTAAGATGTGTGTGTGTGTGTGTGTGTGTGTGAGTGTGTGTGTGTGTGTGTGTGTGTGTGTGTATATATATATATATATATATATATATATATATATATATATATATATATAAAATCTCACAGCTGAATATGTTCATCACCTTCTTAAAACCAGTTGACGTTCTGAGAAGTGGATTGGGTGCTTTTGGTATGTGTGTATTCAAGCAGGTTTTGTGAATAAGCTAAAGGAAGAATAAGTAACATTGAGATTTGTGATTAACAATGGTTGCCACTCTTAACGTAGTCTGTGCCATGAGAGGAGAAGCGAAGGGACTCTGGAGTGCTGGAGATGCTCTGTGCACTAGAACTGCCCTTGCTACCTAACGTCAAAGCTTTAACCCCTCCAATTAGTAATCGGATTCCACCATAACCACGAATAAAATTTGGCAATGATAGAAAAATGCTTACTTTCCTCAGTGTAGTCAAGTAAGAGTTTGAGTGAGCGATAACATTCTGAGGGCTTTTGAATTTAAAGACAGAAAACACTCTGTCACATTCTTGGAAAATCAGTCCACATGGAGCACACAGGGCTTTACGACAACCCACAGGCTTATTTCACTTAGATAACTTTATCATTAGATTTATCAAATATGTCTGAGCAGCTCACTGCTTTTTGCTTGTTTGTGTGTTTTGTTTTGTTTTGTTTTTAATTTGGGGAAAAACAAAAAACAAAAAGCAAAAAAAATAACAGGGACATCCAGGAGAAAAATACTTCAAGAATCCTTGAAGATATTTGGGCACTGCAAGTCAACTGGCATCCCTTGATTTTGAATGAGGCAACTCCCATCTTTTCCTTTCAATTCTACTTTTTTTTTTTTTGAGCTTGACTTTACTTGATGTGCTAAAATACCATGACCTGAAACTGAGAAATAAGAGCTAAAACTGAAAAGCCCATTAATCAACTAACAACAAAGTGAAAGTATTTATCCATATTACATAAATTTCACTTCATCCAGAGCGAGAACAAACTAAGGAAAGGAAATATTCTCAAGAGAGAGAGAGGGAGAGAGAGAGAGAGAGAGAGAGAGATAAACTATTCAATAAAAAGTTAAAAGTACCACATTGCTGGTAAGACAATGCCATGTTATAATTGGAAGACAAAAGTGTTAAATGTATTCCTTTATTATGGCAGTCAGAGGCCATAAGAAACTGAAAGATGAAGAACCAACAGTCTTCAGATTTTTTTTTTTTTTTGAAATATCTAAGCTCACTGGGCATGGTGGATCAGATCTGTAATGCCAGCTACTGAGAGACTGAGAACAGGGGAAACACAAAATGAAGGCTAGATTGGCATACAGGGTCACTTCAAGGAAAGCCTGGGAAGCTCAGTGAGATCCTGTCTGGAGAAAATACATTAAGGAGACTCAGGGACAGATCAGTCGTAGAATGCTTGCCTGACCTGTGTGAAGCTGAGCTCACTTTCAAACACTGACTAATAAATTCAAACTACATTAAGAGAAATCCAAGCTCTAGCCTATCTTTATTTATTTTATCACAATGAAATTATTTATTGATATGATAATCAATAAGCATACACGTCCTTCACTCACCATAGTCTATTCTGTCAGAGTCATCTATTACATTAGCCAGTTTTTGCTGGCCAGCTATTTGATAATCAAAGGAAGAGAAAAAGAGAGATGTTCAGCTTCTCCATCAGTCTCTGCTAAGAACCTCAGGTTAGGGTTTGTAAGAGACATTTCCTCTTCCCTAATGAGATGTACATGTGGACTAACAGTGAACAAATTGAGCAAGGGGTCTCAGAGAAACTAGCAGAATGAATGGGGCATTTCTTGCCTTCTAAAGCCAGTACAGTCACTTGCTATCTTGATAGGTCTTTGCAGAGCAAAGAATATACATGCTGCCTCTACAGTGGGATTTAGGAGCTCATGCATTTAATTACTGTCAGATACAGAAAAAGCAACAAGGCCTTTTCATAAAATATTCAAATATATACTTGTGAGGCTATCTCATTAACAGATCTTGACACTATCTTGTCAGGTAGCAAAGTTATAACAACATAGGTAAGGTGATATGTGACACTGTCTTGTAGGAATCTCATTTGGGCATCTGCCTACCAGAAAAGGTATTGTGACTTTGCCTTTTGCAATGCAATTTGGAAAAGAACAGAATACATTTTTTAGCCTCACCTGTACGGTTCAAAGTCAACAATGAACTCTATGTGATACTATAAGTAATAATTCAGATTATCTAAAAATAAGTAGGATATCATAGATTTTCCAAGCTAGCAAGAGTTTTTGGAAGGCTATCTCCTTGAAAATAAACTCAAATTTTACAGGGCTATCTATCACTGATAGTATACCAGAAACTGGTCTCACCTTCTACTCAAAGCAAAGTGTGTTGCGTAAAGTACAGATTAAATGGTTATGGAATGGATTAAAACAATGAAAATAAAATCACATGAAAGCTAGAATGGAGGATTTCCCATGGATTATTTTCAATGTTAAAAAGAAGAGAATCTAGGTGGTGACACATGCCTTTATTACCAGCACTTGAGAGGCAGAGGCAGAAGTATTGCTGAGAATTAAAGGCATCCTTGAGAATACACAGTGAATTCCAGGTCAGCCTGGGCTAGGGTGAGACTCTACCTAGGAAAACCAAAATAATAATAATAATAATATTAAAAAAATAAATAAAAAGAAAAAGACAGAATCCACTGAGAAGCACGAGAAGAGGAGCTTGTGGTGACTGGGTCATACTTCAACACGGAGAGAAGCCATGTCCTCCTGCTCGTCTCATCATGCTCAGGCCTAGCATGAGCCGGCACCATCTGCCGGGCAGCTCAGAGGGTCACTGATGCCTGTGCAAGCAAATAGATGCCTTGAAATGAAATGCTTGGAACACGTTTCACGTTTTTGCAAGTAATTTAAAAAATCTCAACATTAGAAAATGTCTAATTATAATTATAAATGAATCTATCAAGATAATTCTTTCTAATACTTCTTATTATTTTATTTATTCATTTCTGAGAGAGGGAGTGGGGGGGGAGAGAAGATATAGAAAAAGAAAGAATGGGCACACCAGGCCTCCAGCTACTGCAATCAAACTCCCGATGCATGCACCCCTCCTCTGGCTTACGTAGGTCCTGGGGAATTGAACCTAGATCCTTTGACTTTGCAGGCAAATGTCTTAACCACTTGTACACCTCTTCAGCCCTAAGAGAATCCTCAGTTATACAAATCATACAAGTTTGACGTTACTGTTTGAAAAGTTAATCTTTTGGCTTAGAGAATTTTCTAATGTACTTTACATACCACTTCTAATGTGAAGAGGAAACATGTCTTGATAGTTTATTACAAAATTAAGTTAAACTCAATGACTGATATTCAAATCTAAGACTATTTGTGAAAAGTTATTTGGAAGCAGTTTATTGACTTTTGCTTCTATGTAGCATATGACACGTTAAAAATCAAAGAAAAAATATTATCTGGTGGTTTTGTAAAGAACATTTGAGAAAGAAGAATATAATATAATATTCCAAGATGGACATAGACTTAACTTTTAAATTAGATAAATGGTTAAGTTTAGATATGCAACAAACTTCCTTCTAAGTTATCATTGTTTAATCATTTGGTCTTAGCCATATATTTGTCTTTTTTGCTATTATTATTAGTTATGTACACAATGTGAATATAGCCATGTTTGTATCATTGTTAGCCTCCTCCCTGTCCTCCTCCTCTGCAGGGATCCTCTTCTTACTCATATTTTTAATGGGATGGAAGCCAAGAGAGAGTTTTTACTAAATTCCATTCTATCTCACAATTTGCTTATGAGTTCAGACATGTGTGGCTCAATCTTGTCTTATTGATTCAACCAGGAAGAAATGAGTAAGGTGAATGTCTACAGTATACTGTGCCATTGACTGAGCCACCATATAGATAAATGTAATAACTTAATAAGAAAATGAAGGGATGTGTTGGAGATAGGTATGCTTCTTTATACTTTTCATTTAGGCATAACATATATAAATTCTTATAATGTGAAGATATTAAATGTACTAAAATAGTAACTCAAATCTAGGTGAAGTTACCTGAAAATTTACTACTCTTATTAGAAGAGTCCGTCAAGATAGAATTCCACCTGGTACAGGTTTACAAACAAAAGGTATAAATCATAACAAAAATAAGAAGCAGCATATTTTGTCCTCCTATGAAATTAGAAAATGCATAACTACTTGTTTCATGGAAAGTGAAAGATAAAATCTTCATTAAGAATATAAAAGGTCATCTCCCCTTAGGAGAATTGCAGTTGTGAATTGGATAGGATTTATTGCTGTGTGCTGGTGCTCATGATAAATGTTGCACTGTCTTACGGAAGATTACAGTTGCCAGCTGAGAGGAACTGTAGCATCAGGCTCTAGCAGAAAAGCTAATGCCCCTTGTCCAGGAGCCCAGGAAAACATGACAGGCAGGCTGCCTGGTAAGCGCCTAGCCTGCAGAGGCACTCAAGGAGCTGGCTGCCATTTTTGAATTGCCAGTGAATATGCATGAGAGAGTAATTTGCAAGAATTCAGTGAAAAGTAAGTGTTTTGATGAGGAAGACTGAAATAACAAGAAGGGAGGAGTGAGGAAATGGGATAAATATACCATAATCTTTGATTACTCTGCAAATATAGGAGACATAAGTTTATCTTTTCCTTAAAGCTTGCAGATTTATTTCCTTTCACATTTTAAGGATGGCATGGACCACTGAAGGAAAGGAGTTATAATCATTCACGTAGTTTATTTTAAATGGTAAATGGGCATATTTCCTCTAACTGCTTAAAAAATCATTTTATGCTCACATTTTAAGAGGTTTTCTTTGTTAGCAACAAGACTTCTAATTCATCTACAGATTGCAAATGGGTCTTTACATCTAGTAAATCTCACTATATATAACCTCATCTCTTATTACAAGAAAAAAAATATCAATTTAAATGGAATTGAAAAGCACAGCATTGTGGATTACCTCCATGTCTACACACCCAGAAATTATAATACTATGTAATTAACTCTAATATTAAGCACACTTTCTTCTGTGAAGTTTTGGTATTTCAGGTGAGCAAATAAGAAAATGGCTATGAATAAACTTTCAGATGAACAGAAGGAAATTCCTAAAAGGAATCTTTATGCTCTGTTTTAGCTGTATTTCTCTTGACTATACCAATAATTTGTATTAAAAATACATACTGAGAACATGAATAATAACTGTCCAATTTCTTACAATAAATATTAAACACATATGAGCTATACCTTTCAGGCAAGTTGGAAGGATATATTTTGCCCAAAGTAGGATTTCATTCTCTGTCTCTTTGTCTATCTTTGTGTCTCTCTCTCTCTCTCTCTCTCTCTCTCTCTCTCTCTCTCTCTCTCTCTCTTATTTATCATCTATCTATCAATCAATCTATCTATTTATCATCTAGCTATCCATTTACTTTTTGTGTGCATGTGTTTGTGTGTGTATTCAAATTTATAAATATCTGCATATAGGAAAATGTAGTGCAGGCAATTTGAACTGTATGAAAATGTTAATATACAAAGTTAAAAATGAAAGATGGCAAGAAAGAAAGAGGGAGAGAATGAAAGGAAGGGAATGAGGGAAGAAGGGAGGGAATGAAGGAAAGAAGAAAAGAAAGAAGGAAGGTCAACAAGAAAAAAAACAAGAAGAATGCAATCATGAATGAAACATTATGTTAGGAATCAGAGTATTTGTATTTAGATCTTGGATCAATCACTAATCATGTGATAATGAGAATCACTTAACTTTTATATATTCATTTTTTTTAAAGATTTTTTATTGATTTATTTGAGAGTGAGAGAGAGAGAAAGAGGCAGATAGAGAGTGAGAGAGAGAATGGGCGCGCCAGGGCTACCAGCCACTGCAAAGGAACTCCAGATGCGTGCGCCACCTTGTGCATCTGGCTAACATGGGTCCTGGGGAATCGAGCCTCGAACCGGGGTCCTTAGGCTTCACAGGCAAGCACTTAACCACTACGCCATCTCTCCAGCCCTATATATTCATTTTTTATGCAACATACTTTTCATTTTCATATTATTATTTTTAGAGTATGTGTGTGTGTGTGTGTATGTGTGCATTGGTATACATGCATATGTGTATGTGGAGGCTAAAGTTCAACATTGAGCATCCTTAATCACCTTGTTTTCTTTTTGAGACAAGGCCAATCTAACTGAATTTAAAGTTCACTGATTCTGCTAGACTAGATACCGTGGAATCTCATATCTCTGCCTCCCTGGTGCTAGTATTACAGGCACATGACATCATTTTCCACTTTTGTGTGTGTGCAGGGAATCCAGACTCAAGTTTTTATGCACTGAGTCATCTCTTTAGCATCCATTTCTTTATGACCCTCATAATACAATGAGTGAATGCCATATGCAAATATATTTTGTAATGACTAAATGTTACATGTACGCACTTCCTATAAAAGTAGTTGATAGTGTATAATGTTCATGGTATTTTAGCTCAGTTTGTCATTACTAAAATTAAGAGGATGGGGGCTGGAGGGATGGCTTAGCAGTTAAGGCATTTGCCTGCAAAGCCAAAGGACCCAGGTTTGATTACTCAGGACCAATGTTAACCAGATGCACAAGGGACACATGCATCTGGAGTTCATTTGCAGTGCCTGGAGGCCCTGGCATGCCCATTCTCTCTGTCTCTCCTCCCTCTTTCTTTCATCAAATAAATAAATGAATAAAAATAAAATATTTTTAAAATTAAGAGGATGAAATTCTCCCTCTAGGAATATCAGGAGGTCCAAATTTAGTTTGATTTTGATTAAAAAGTAAATAAGGGATAGAAACCATTGTTAAGTGGCAAATTTAGGTAGTGTGGAGATTCAGGAGATTACCAGAGCATGAGTAAGAAGAAATGTCCTAGTAGAGAAAGCCTAGGCAAAATATACCCTGATTATGAATATGATATAATGGAATCACATGCACAAAACCATGGGCATAAAACACATATTTTATTATGATGATTCAAGATTAAAATTATTCACATGGAATGGCAATTAAATAAGATGATGTCAAATACAATTTTGGCCTTTGAGGAATGCCCTTGAGAGCTTGGGGCTTACTGGTCCCTTTGTGTGTCTGTGGTTGGCTCTTCCAAGGTTTAGTCCTCTCTTTTCCTCTCCTTTCTCAAATGTTGTTTTTGTTTAGTATATTACCATCTAAAATAATCTATCTTTATGCACACAGGATATGTGTAGGCTCACAGGGAACATGCCTTTAACTGTGTGTAACAAAAATCACTTTCAGGGTCAAAAACATGGTCTAACACAAAGGTATAGTCATTATCAATATGTAAGAGGAAGGCCAGGCTTCCAAGGTTAGCTCTGTAAAATCCACAGCAGGACTAAAAAAAAAAAAAATTCACAAGAAGATATTCACAAAGTTAAGTCAGTAGTCACTGGATGATGTCCATTCATTAACTACTTATGTACAAATCCACTAAAGATCCCCTAGGTATTTTATTAAATGTGTTGCTCGAACAAAATTAAAGTAAGGTATGCTGAATGATATCCCATTAAAAACACAAAATATGTGCATATATATTAAATCTCTTTATATTTTATTGCATATCATAAGTTGTATACTATATTAAATAGAAATATGCAAATTGCTTATATTTTTTGAAAAAATATTTAATTTAATGCTCATGCCTATCTTATCTATAATCTTTGAAGACATTCCCATCTTAACAAAGACATAAATGTTTATAGGGATGAACTACTGGCCTGAGGTAATGCTATGGACAGTTACCAAACACAGAAGTCATGTTCTTGTTTTCATTTCCTCAAAATGCCACCCCTCAAAGGTAGCATAATTTGGAGTTCATCGCTGCTCCTTATTTTTGTCCTTCAAGATGGTTCCTGCATTCTCCAAGAGTTAACTCAAGTGAAAAACTGTAGTCTTTCTTGTAAGATGCTACTTGAAATTTCTAAATGTTAGTTATAACTTAATTTAAAAATTACTTGCATAGGTACCTCTATTTTCACATCTGATTTCTGTTTAGAATTTATAGAATATGGATAATCTGACTTGTCTCTTAACACTGCACATTGTAGGGAACATATAAGACCCTGGGCAGTACCTCTGGCTCAAGACATAAAGTGTGACCAAAAGACAGTTACCTCCAGAAGAAGCAACCCTGAATAAATTAGGAGGATAATATTCCATTTATAGAGTATTGACAATTCATGCACAGTGTGGAAGGAATTGAGGATATAGATTTATGGCTAAAATGAAAGATTCTGTGAAGGGCAAAGAAACATAACCCCTATAAACTTTCCTCAAAATTAATTCCTTTGAACCAGTCTCAGATATTGCTTTGCCTGTTCCCATGATGCCACAAGACTCCATAAGATCATGGAGTTTACTTAAATTCTGTGAACTAAATAGGTCTCTGGCTCTACTATATTATCCGAGGGCTCCAGGGAAGCCAAGGCTACTACCAATCTTCCCAGGTACCAGCCACTGGTAGTAAATAAATATTGATTGGATAATTTCTATGTGCAATTTCTCCAACATTCTCTCTGGAGGATATTGAGAGAGAAGACAATGCATTCTGTATCTCATGGATGCGGTGCGAAGCCAGATTCATAATATGACAAAATGAGTTTCTGAGTCCTCAAATGAGAAAAGGAAGAAAGTGAGTCCAGAGGGCAAGGGTTTACAAGTCTTGATCTTGTCACTCTCATTTGGCCTTGAACAATGGGTACTGTTTAAAAGAAAAGTGAGACTGAGACCTGTCCTAGGCATGAAGAAATTCAAGAACATTCGTGGTGGAATTGGCAGTAATGTTCATATTCAGAGATACAGAATAAAGTAATGCATCAGGATATAGCAGAGGGTCTGCAATGAGAAAACTTCTCAAAATTCACAAGAGAACTAACTTACGTGATTGCATTGCCTTTAGAGATTTTGTGTGGCTTCAGTTCTCTGTATTTTCTTATTCAAGTTAATTTCCCTAAGACTGTATTTTCTGTAAATAATAAGATATTTTCTCATAGTGTCTATCTGATTCTATGCATAAATACCTGAGATAGACTGCTGTGTCATGAAGGCATCTGAATGAAGCCTTCAACTATAAAGAATAATGCATCAAGGGAACTGGATTCTATCCTCAATGAAAAAAAATTTTACTTTTCATAATTGGTTGAATTGTAAAATTCTTGTAGTGTTATATTGAAGGAAGAGAAGTTTAAATTCAGCTTTAGCCAGAGATTTAATAAAACAATTAAATTGAGCACTGTATCTTTACACCATGAAAATGAAAGAAAATTTGACTTGTAATTGAGGTGGGACTTCAATGACATACACAGTTGCATTAGAAGTAATTTAAAATAATGTTATTATTGCTATTACGTGTTGAGACAAAGAATTGTCTTAATAAAATTCAGCCACTATTTCTCAGTTGGAATATTGCTACCACACTTTAGCAACTTATTATGTAGTTGACTTTACATATGAAACATTTTTTTGGTTCAATCTAATTTAAATATTACCTACCATAGTATTAAAATTGTTCTAACATCATTGTTTTCTATGGGTAGTATTTAAATCAGAAGGAGTAAACTCATTACTTATTTAAGATAAGCTTTGATTAAGGAAGACTGATTGTTATATTTAAAATATAGCTAAGCCCTACACTGGACATATATATCAATGCCAGAGCCCAGGGAACATTGTAAAAAGAGGAACAGAAAGAATTTAAAAGGTGCTGGGTGTGGTGGCTCATTCCTTTAATCCCAGCACTCAGGAGGCAGAGATAGGAAGATTGCTCTGAGTTCGAGGCCACCCTGAAAATACAGAGTTAATTCCAGGTCACCTTGGGCTAGAGTGAGACTCTACCTCAAAAAAAAAAAAAAAAAAGCAAAAAACATGAATTTAAAAGGTGGAAGAAGGCAAAGAGGTCCGTGAAACTGTACAGACATGACAAGGCCATTACTTTCATAACATCATAACAGCTGTGGTTTCCTGCACAAGACCCCTGCACCTGAAGGGGACAGGCTATGTTCCGTAAAATACAAGTAAACACAAATGAAATACTCATGCCTATATAAAATACACAAATACATGGGTAGATATACAACATGTGCATGTGTGTCTGTGCTGGTAGAGAAATATGTAAAACTGTTTTATATCTACCTAATAAAAGCAACACACTTTTATGCCTGGTAGGGTCTTCTTTTAAAGTATTTTTTAAAAGGTAGTGACTTAAACATAAAATAAAGAAATAAATGTAAAATCCAAACGAATTTTGAAAGAGTATTTTGCTTCATTTTGTTTGTTTTCGAGGTAGTGTCTCACTTTAGCTCAGGCTGACTTGAAACTCACTCTGTAGTTTCAGGCTAGCCTTGAACTCACAGATCCTCCTACCTCTGCCTCTGAAGTGCTAGGATTATAGGTGTGAACCACCACTCCCATAATGAAAGAGCATTTTTAAAAATTCAAATCTATGTTCTAAATTATCTTCATATAGCCTTGTAAAGTTTTATTATGCAAGCTGACATTTTCTTGTACAAACATTTTTTGAGAAGACTATGTCCCTTCTGACATGGGTACCTTACTTCCATAAGGATGCTTTTCCTGGGCCTGCCAGTAACTTAAATATTGCTTATAAAGTTTCATTGTTTCCCTTGGGGTGGTTTAGAAGGCATCCAAAGGTCTTAGCAACCAAATCGAGAGGGTCTTATTTCCAAAAGAAGTTCTTATTACAAAGGGCAAGTAGAAGAGAATGTAGAAAGCATTGTCAAAGTGTTATTAGGGAACCTGGGAGGTGAAAATCAATTTTTCCCTGCTTTTTATGCTTCAAAGCTGGTTCATCCCAATATATATATATATAGTTTTTCATTCTAATAGATAACTGGCACCTCCATGAACCACTGAACTCTGCATTCCACAAATGGGGAGTATTCACCAGTACTGTTCTGGGGATGACACAGACATAGATGACACTGTAAGTCAGTACCTGGCTTAGACACAAAGGACAGAGACTTATCTATAATCATACTATGACAGCTGAATAAGCTGAAATTTTGGGATATGGTTATGTAAAAACTGATATTGGAGTCGAGAAGTGGAGATGGCTGACACTTTCTCAGTTAGAGAAAGACAAAACACAGGTCAGGGACTTCTCTTCAAAGAAGCAAACATCGATCTCTTAATATGAAAAATGACATACTACCACTTCTGCTCAGCTGTCACAGAGGGACTGGATCTTACTCTTATTGGAAGAAAGGAGGGCAATGCTCAGAGACATTCCAAGAGGGCCAGATGGAGATATTTTCTGCTGAGCTGAAAACTTCCCACAAATATATCTCAGAACAAGGATTTAAGAATGGAAGGAATGCCTAAGCAATATGCAAAATGCTTATAAGAAACTCATTCGAATATATATGTATTTGTCGTCATAATAAGTGTGCTGGCTTTTAAAAACTTCAGCTATTGAGAGAATTTCTTAAACTTCATTTGTACAAACTCCCTGGCATTGAAATGGGCCATCAAGCTAGACAGCTTATATAAATCATTTTCCACTTGTGTATATCTTGACTCAGTGGAAGCTAGACAGAATCAGATAACAATCTCATTTTCCTGAGGAGGAATTTAACAATTGGCAATTGGATTAATATAATCACTAAATCCTAGCTGGAATTGACTGCAGTGTCTGCTGGCATTTTATTAGAAAATGGTAACATTTTTGCAAGCAAATAAACTTGGTTTAACTGATGGAAGATAATAATTACCCAGTTTGAATACTGAAGAAAACAGACTAACATTATAATTGGTTTAAAAAAAAAAACAGATTAGATTACCAATGTGGAGTCATTTGAATGTGTGCAGGTAGTCATGAGAACAATGGGACACATAAATGGCAATTATATACCAATTCCATTTTTAATAAAATTTACAAAGTGACACTAATAAATATATGAAACTAACTCATCCAGATAGAAATAACATATTCTTTTTTAAAAAATTATTTTGTTTATTTTTTGAGAGCGACAGAGAGAGAGAGAGAGAGAGAGAGAGAGAGAGAGAGAGAGAGAGAATGGGTGTGCCAAGGCTTCCAGCCACTGCAAAGGAACTCCAGACACGTGCGCCCCCTTGTACATCTGGCTAATGTGGGTTCTGGGGAATCGAGCCTTGAACCAGGGTCCTTAGGCTTCACAGGCAAGCATTTAACCGCTAAGCCATCTCTCCAGCCCAGAAATAACATATTCTTTAACATTGTACAAAGCCGGGGAAATGACTGTTCAATAACAGGCTGAAATATATATATGAAATGTGGTTGAACTATCAAGCATGATTAAAAATTTGCTACTGTATTTAAGCATTCCATGATAGTTCACATACACATAATGCATAATAATGGGAAGCAAATCAATGAAGAATTAGAATGGGTTTATTGGTCTATTGCAGCAAACTATTTTCAATGGATACTATAATTGTATGTATTTATGTGATAGAATGGGAAATACGGATGTGTAATACATTGTGATATGATGAATCAATATTGTAAATATGCATATTATTTATTTGTTATCATTCATATGCATTATTTTTATATTTTTATAAAACACATACTTTGTTTATTACCTTTTACATTTGAAGCCTATTCTCTTGCTATTGGATATAGCTGAGTGATAAGACTATTTATCTAGCATGGCTGGAACACTTGGTTCAAGCCACAGCCCTCCAAAAATGACACAATGCTCTTTGGCTATTTTGAAATAACATTAATTTTGGCTAGCATTATTTGGGTCTAGAATAGATCTGAATCAAATTATCTCTCTTTATCAAAAGGTTTGTTGCTATATTTAACAAGTCAGTATTTCATATTAATTTTAGCTTATATCATGTCACAGTTAATAAAACTTCAAAGACCCAAGATATAAATCAGAGACCCACTTGGACATCATGGAGCGCATTGTGCTAAGTGAAAAGTGTCAGACACAGAAAACCTAAAACCACAAAACAACAAACAAAGCATTACATAATCCACAGGTGTTTTGAATCCAAACAATCTTTTGGAGCAGAAAGTGGAGTGCAGAATGGCAAGACCTAAGTGTTAGTAGAAAAAGAAAATCTTTTTAGACAAAAAATATCAATTTTCCTTTATATAAGAAGAATAGCTTAGAAATTGAAAAAGGGGAACTGTTTCTATAATTAACTACTCTCTTTTCCTTTATACAAGAAGAATAACCTAGAAATCTGAAACGGTGCTCTGTTTCTATAACTAACAATTCTGTGTTGTATATGTAAAATGTTAAGTATTCTTATCTATGAGAAATCATGTCAATAACAACTCTGGCGAACAGAAGGGACCTTCAGATGGCATCGATTGTGCTGCTGGCCAGCTTCATGAGTAACGTTTCCAAATCTATCAAGTTGAATACATTGAATATGCATAGCTTTTATATACCAATTATGCTCCCATAAAGCGGTGCACAACCCAGACGTCGTTACAATCCTTCAACTATAATCTTACATGTTATCATTATTATCATAAAGCTAAGCATCATGCATGGTGAAATAAGCCATGTACTCTTGCGGAAAATCTGTGTAGGCCCTTTGTCTTGTGTGAACAGATCCTAGAACTGTGTGGATATTCTCACTCATGGGGACACTATCTTCCTTGTGATAATCAGCATCCCAGCATGGTGTGTGGTCACTGGCTCATGTGTACAGAATCCTTGTTCTTGGCGGGGGTGGAGTTTTGTTGCATGTCAGCATGTGCGTAGTGTCCTGGCCCATCTCTGCCTCTCACAACACTGCCTCCAGGTATGAATTCCATCAAGTCCGAGGAATAGCCACCTCCCAAGGATGCTTAGTCCCCAGGCAGTTAGATGCTGACCTAGTGTGGCTAACAGAAAGCAGCAGTGTTTAATTCATTTTAATTAAAAAAAAATACCCCCCTGGGCTTGTTCCCAGAAACATAAAAAAACTCATGGAGAACAGTTTCTGACTTTTCTGCTTGCTTGGCAGGGTATATTTGGAAGGATAATAGAATTGTGGATTCTGGGCTGGAGAGATGGCTTAGCGGTTAAGCGCTTGCCTGTGAAGCCTAAGGACCCCGGTTCGAGGCTCGGTTCCCCAGGTCCCACGTTAGCCAGATGCACAAGGGGGTGCACACGTCTGGAGTTCGTTTGCAGAGACTGGAAGCCCTGGTGCGCCCATTCTCTCTCTCTCCCTCTATCTGTCTTTCTCCCTCTGTCTGTCGCTCTCAAATAAATAAATAAATAATTTAAAAAAAAAAAAAGAATTGTGGATTTTTGGGATTCGCTATCATTGTAGCATAGTGGTGGTGTGATAAGGAAATGGAACTCTTGCTCTACCTCTAAGAAAGTCTGACAAGGGAGCCAAAAAGAAAGAGTATTGGCTATGGACACACAAACCATCTTGGATTATTGTGTGATACAGACATTCACATACTTCATGTGATAATCCCATTTTACCTGGAGAGTGAGTTAGGAAATAGTAAAGAAACATCGAGTGTGGCAAGTCATGTAGAAGGGGTATTAAAATGCCTAGACCCAAATAGTATTTTAGTTGAATTTAAGACACAAGCAATGTCTCATAAAGATTTTCATTTCCTGAGAAATCTGGGCTGTATAATTTATGAGCCTTCATGCACTTCCAAAAGGCTATAATTGTATACATTTCCCAACAAAAATGGTACAAACCTCTAACTATACACTCTAAAAACAATTGGATGAATTACAAAGACAGAACATTTCTGGAACAGTCTTATAGAAAGCTATCAGATTAACAGGTTTCCATTCCTTCCCTTGTTTGTAATATCTGATACCAAAAGGTATCATTGTAATCAGTTTTATAATGGTGTTTCAGACATCTTCCTTGGAAATTAGAACACAGAACATACAATCATTCCCTTCTGTTCTTTGAATTATTTTTTCATTCCTTTCTTACCCTTTTAATTTTGTTTCTTTAATCTTCATGTTCCAAATATCAGAACTGAGTTTTTCCTGCAAGTTTCCCTATATGGCTGTAATGTTAGGAGAAGGGTCAGAAGCTGATATCTATTGGAAAGATCATTAGTAAAACAACCATCAAAATGTACAGGGACATTAACTTAAGTGGTATGTCACTTTTTAAATATTTCAGTCTGGTAGAACACTGATACCCACATGGCTACTCCCAGTATTAATATTTATACAATTTTAGAAGGGCTATTGCTCTGTTTGTTTAGTTTTCCAGAATCAGATGGAAGGAGCTGGCATGGTAGATCAAGATCCCTTGGGGCTTTTGCTCCCATATTTCTCTTCCATGTGGAATTAACTGTACTGCCAGCTAATCCTTTCACCGAGGAAAGTGAGTTTTACAAAATAGTGCCAACTCGACAAAGGTCAGATTCTACGAACTTCCTTATGCTGCCCTCTCTGCCACCGTAAATATCACACTTTGCTTCCTAAATAAAGCACAGCAGAAATTCTTACCTGATGTTTGTTTCTAGCAAACATCGAGTGTACCCAGATGATTAGAGTTTTCAACAATCCTGATTTCTCTATATGAGTTGCCCTTACTAGAACTTCCTCAAGGCCTCAGGATTTTTGCCTTTCTCTTTCTGTTGCTGAAGGTGTTACGTCCAGAAGGACTGGTGCAGAAAAGTAGAAGAACAAGTGAAAGGGGAATAAGCATTTATTTTTTAAGCATTTACTATAATGCGGGTACTGTTCTCCAATACCTGCATACATTGTTTTATTGTTCCTCCTATCAGAATTGAGAAATAATTATAATTTACCCCGTTTTATTAATGAGCTTGTTAAAAGTTGGTATTGTACTTAAATGATATGTCCCCAGTAGGCATATATATTTTTGGCACTTGACCAGCTGGGGATGGTGGCAATTTGAGAAAGCTGTTTTGTCTTTGGGAAGTGGAACCTTGCTAGAGGAGAAATGTCATAGGGTTAGACCTTGAGGTGTTTTTGTTTTGTTTTGTTTTTGAGACCAAAGGGTGTTCAGAACTAACTCACTGTGACTACTTCCTTCCTACTGATATGTGACACTGTGATCCAGCTTCCTGCTCATGCCATATTTCTCTTGTCATGATGAAATGTCACTTTAAAACTGAATATCAATCCTTTCCTCCCATGAGCTGCTTCTGGCTTGGTGTTTTCCCCCAAAGAAGGTAACTGCTACATAGCGTAATTATCTATTTTGTCGAAGTCCCAATCATATGTAATATCAGTCAGAAATTGAAACTATGCATCTTTGGAATATCATGCCTAATTTTCCCCTGAATATTGAATTCTCCCCTTCATCCTTGTAAATATGGCATAGACATGTAATTGTTTCTACATTAAGAAATGTAGTCACATTTTACACAACAGAAAAATAGTAATGAACAATCTTATTCCTTCATGATTTGTTCAAAGCATATTTCTTGGGGTTTGTCCACCACACTGACATAATGTTGGTATTGAACAAACCCATCAGGGATTTCCAGTTAATGTAGTTTTTTAATAATTACATGGGAATCTTTTTCCTTGTTTGAAAATACATTCTATACTAAGTACTAAGCCTCAGCCTTATGTACACTATGTTTTAAACCTTGGCTATACTTACATAAGGCAAGGGTTTGTGCCTTTTCTTATGAAAAAAAAAAAAAGATTATGCAATGAATTCCTTAATGTCACCCAATGTCAATTAGTAAGGCCAATTACCACCAACTATCCCTGAGATGTGAACCTGTGGGCTCACACCATATACTTTTTTTGTTGTTTGTTTATTTTTATTTATTAATTTGAGAGTGACAGACAGAGATAGAAAAAGGCAGAGAGAGAGAGAGAGAGAGAAAGAGAGTATGGGTGAGCCAAGGCCCCCAGCCACTGCAAACGAACTCCAGATGTGTGCACCTTCTTGTGCATCTGGTTAATGTGGGTCCTGGAGAATGGAGCCTCGAACCAGGGTCCTTTGGCTTCACAGGCAAGTGCTTAACTGTTAAGCCATCTCTCCAGCCCATCACACCACATACTTTTGAATTTAGTATATTAACTAATTCTGTCTTACACTTTTTGTTTTGTTTCAATTTTCTTGTATACAAATGTATGTCCTTGTAAATTTTATATAGTTCCTCATGTTTATGTGTCTATAAGAGAAAGAGAGAGAGATAATTAGAAACTTATATTTGAAAATTGCAATAGATTTTAGGTAGAGAGTTCAGCAGATAAATATAGGTAGAATAGTATGTTGAACCCAAGGCGTGGCTTAATGAAACCAAGTTAAAAGCAATGACAAGGCTTGTGTTCAGAGTAGGATGGAGAGGTGAGGAGTATGTCATTTAGTACCTTTGCTTTCCAGCCTATGGCAACTATGATCCCTGGAAGAGTGAGTGAGGAGAGAACAGAGTGACTGTGAAACAGTTCTTAAGCATTGCAACATGTCCCAGCCCTAGAGAGATGAGCTGCTAAGCATGAAAACCTGGAAGCAATACAGTCAGGTGTGAATCCCAGTGCCACCAAATGGCGGACGCATTAACCTTTCTTACTCCACATATTTTTCCGATTTGGAATGTGGGGGGAAATGATAATTAAGCCAATCACAGGATAATGGTGAGGTTCAATGAGAATAAGTGCAAATGAGCCGTGTGGTCACTCAAGTGCCATTTCAGTGCGTTTCTCTCTTTTTCATGGCAGCTAATTCCTGTTTTGTCAGAAAGCCTCTGCCTGTTTTCAGGCTGACTTGCCTCGGGGACTCTGTGCAGTTCTGGCCACCTGTTTGGGCAGCTGTCCATGGACAGGCCTCTGCATTTCGAGTTCAGAGTGAATAACAGAAAGAGCAGCAAGCAGAGCCAACTTTAGCACTGTGTCCACCCCTCTACATAACAGCACGGAAGTCAAACAAACATGTCACAAAAAGTTGGACATCTTTAAAAATAAAACTGTGCCATCCTTCCACACTTTCGTCACCTCCACACACAAGATGACAGAAAGAAAGAAAGAATGGTAAGCATCAAACAAGTAATTGTAGGGATTTTGAAGGATGCCTGTGGGGATGGGGGAAAGAAACAGCAAAAATGTAATTTAAAGAATATTCCTTAGTTTTATTAATAGAAGGAATAAAAAATAGCTACCAACACATATCTGTTGGCTTTGGTTTTATTTATTGCTAATAAGGGAAAGCAATTTGGGCTGGAGAGATGGCTCAGTGGTTGAGGTGCTTGCCAATAAAGCTTAAGGACCTGAGTTCGATTCCCTAGTACCCATGTACAGCCAGATGCACAAGGTGGCATGTGTGTCTGGAGTTGATTTGCAGTGGCCAGCAGCCCTAACATGCCCATTCTTTATCTGCCTCTGTCTATCTTATTCTCTCAAATAAATAAATGCACAAGAGTAAAGAAGAAAAAGCACTTCAAAATAATCAGCATGAATAGTACCCAAGGCTTTGGGAATGAGAAATAATTCCTACACCAAGAACAAATTACCACTGTTAGCAACCAGAAAATGAGTATTTCTTAGGAGGTTCAAATCTCACTATGTTAAAGTAAAATAATTGCCATAGGTCCGTGTCAAGGCAGAATGTCAAAGTCATTCAGCTGTCTAACAGTAGGCTGAAGTTGTTCAAGTGCATCTCCAGTGGTTTGCAGATGCTGTGTGGCCTGAGAATCAGCATTCTACATGCAGCATTCTCATCAGCTGAGGGAGAGCAATTGGCATGGATATGGACATGTGACCCATGAACGGAATACCTCAGAGCAAAGTTATTTTACTGAATTATATAAATTTGTATGTGTGCAAATTTAATTCAAATGACACAGTTATGATGTTCATGTCACAAAAAAGTGAGTAAATCACATAAGTTTATGTTGCTCTAATTAAAGCTGCACTGGGAAATGAATGCTGATCATCATGACAGAGAAAGTTTCTTACTTCTATGTGCATACATATGTATGTATTTATGTATGTTTGCATGCATACATGAATGCATGTGTGTGGCTTTGCTGACCACTGGAACAGGGAAATGTTCTTACTTCTATGCCACAAATGGGCATATGTGATACTGATGGAGGAATGCACATTTTAAGGAAACTAAACACTGACATTTTCAGTGTCCTAAAACAATGTTCATGGTGTTAAATATTAACTTTGAAATAGTTATTTACATGGTAGCTTTCAATACTAATCTATGTTGAACTAGCTTAAATCTGCTTCCTAATTAAGATAGAATCATCATTTTAATATTTATAAATATTAACTATTTTATGACAAAAATACAAATTGGATTCCCATATGTGAAAAGAGCACAGTTTGTGCATATACATACTTCTAACTATGAGACATAAAGTAAAGATGTAGATACATAAGACATTTTACTTACTGCATTAATTTATACAAAATGTACAAAGCACTGAACATAGAGTGAGAAATATTAAAAAGAAAAATACTGATGTTAGTACTGCCATCCACATTTTCAATGTGATTTTCCCAATACTCCAAAGAAAACTCAAAACCTATAAAATGCATAAAATGTGACATAACTGAGTTTTATATAGACATTCTACATGTTATAGACAAAAAATAAAGATGAATGTTCTCTACTTTGAGAGAGTTGTCAAATATTACCATGAAAGTGGTAAACACAGCACCACATAATCATATATTTGACAAATGCAATTGAGAATCAGCTACGCATGGGGAGAAATTCTTGCAGGGCCTGGAGTGGTGAATGGAAGTCACTAAAACATGTCTGCGGAACTTTCAGTCTAGTAGGAGTGACCTCATAACATAGTAAGATAAAGATACGAAATATTTTTGGTGGGGAGTGTTTAAATTACAAACAGTATGTCAAAATGCAGCTTATCTGGTGAGTGGCATTTTGGGGAAGCACAGATATATGTGGGAGTCTGATCTGAAGCATCCTTCTGTGGGGAAAAGTCTTCCACTTGAAGGAATTACAAAGAGAGCATTGGAGAATGGTTGCACTGTCACAGAACAGCAGGGTCCCATGGTGCAGGAGCAGAGATCCAGAGGAAGAGCATGGAAGAGGAGTCCAAGATAATTAGTCTAAGTAGAAAATGCCTTTTACTCTGTGCGAGAAGTGAGGCTATTACTGTGCTTAGAAAGACAAGGTCTGACTCCCTTTTTGTCTTTTAATATTTTATTTCTATATTTATTTGAGAGAGAGAGAGGAAGAGACAGAGAGAAAGAGAGAATGGACACCCCAGGGCCTCCAGGTACTGAAAACAAACTCCAGATGCACACACCCCTTTGTGCATCTGGCTTATGTGGGACCTGGAGAATCAAACCTGGGTCCTTAGGCTTAGCAGGCAAATGCCTTAACCACAAAGCCATTTCCCCAGCCCCTGACTTCCTTTTAACAGGATCATCCTGGCAGCCATACTAGGGTAGCAAAAGCAGGTCTCCAGTCACTGGTCTTCTGTGACAAAAGGGAATGAAGCTTGATTAAATACAAATGAGTTGGCCTGGTGCTTTATTCAAATATTTGATTCCCCAATGCCCACATAAGTCAGATGCACAATGTAGTACGTGTGCCTGGAGTTCATTTGCAGTGGCTAGAGCCCCTGGAGCACCCATTTTTTTTTCTCTATTTCTAGCTACCTCTTTCTATCTCCCTCTCTTTCTTGCTCTCTCTCTTAAAAAAAATAAAATAAAATGAAGTGTGAAAACCCAGAATGCATTTTCAATGGAGTGTCCTTGTGTTATGTCTAAGAAACTATGTGACAATATATTTTATAACTCAAACCAATTAAAAGACAAATCTGAATATGATCATGATAATGGAATGGTGATATTTTAAGGTGACAGAGGTGCTAATTGTGCTGAGTTGATTTCCACTCAGTGCCTATATAAATCAGGACATCATATTGTACCTCACACATATATGCAGATATATGTTGTAAAAGTAAATAATGTTTTTAAAATATTTTATTTATTTATTTATTTGACAAAGAAAGAGAGAAAGTGAAAGAGAGAGAGTGAGAGAGAGAGAGAGGGAGGGAGGGAGAAAATGGGTGCACTAGGGCCTCCAAATACTGCAAACACCAGACACATATGCCCCCTTGTGGATCTGGCTATTGTGGGTCCTGGAGAATTGAACCTGGGTCCTTTGGCTTTGCCGGCAAATGCCTTAAACACTAAGCAATCCCTCCAGCCCATAAATAATGTTTTTAAAGTATAAGATTGAAGTCAAGGATATGGCTATAAAATAGAATCAAAAATCGAATTTCATTCATTGAATTAGAGAAATGGATAATAGAGATGTTGGAGGGAGGGAAGGATTTAAAGATTTAAGTTGGCCAAAGAACAACTTCATTATATTTATCTAGATTTTTCACAATTATATTTAGGCAGGAGAAAACATATAATGAAGGTTGTAATGGCTTCAAGCTTGGCTTACAGCAATGTTGAGTATGGTTTGGATTCTTCAGTGTTATAAAATATTTCATGACCTTTGCAGTTTGACGTGTTTACACTGAATAAGCACCTGTGTTTATTCAACATTTCATTCACCTGTACCTGTGACAGACCACCATCTTGCAATGATTCCATATTCGTCATGTAACTCAGAATTGCTCAGAACAATCTAGTGGGAACAATGGGAGGCAGGGGAGGGAAGGACGATGGTGGAGAGTAGGAAGTAGTGAGGCCGCTTCATATGTGTTCATATGTTACTCATCCCAATACCTTGCTCGAAACTTCATGTGAACCTGGTTCATAACCCTTGATATGAATCTTGCATAGACCAGAAGAGAAACAGCACCAAGTATATAACAATGAGGAAAACCACGGCCAAGGTCCAGTAGCTTATTTAGGAACTGAACTGAGTTGGGTCTGTGTGGGACCTTCATGGTTATGTGGGGATGGGCTTTTCAGAAATTACTTTCTACTAAAATCTTTTTACTTCCTGGTGAGGAATTTCACATGTTCACGTGGTCCTCGCTAGTTTCTACCGTTTGTACATTTTCCTATAATTATTCTCACCAACTTATTTCTTTCTTCTTATAAAGCCGGCTACCATTATAAACCTCAAGTGTGCATTACCTATTCAATGAAGTACCTAGTGCATGCTTCTTGTTAATAACCTATAGAGCAAAATGTAAATCCTGTAATTGTTTATAAGTGTATTTTCTTATTAATTAATTTATTTTCTTAGTATTTATTGTATCCAAATTCTGTGCTGGTTACTGGAAGTAGGACTGAGTGAAAGAAGGCAAGGATGTTCTAAGAAATGCTTGGTTTAATATTTTAAAACATCTTAAATTGAATCTATAGTGATTCTTGCAAATATTGTATCTATATGAATAATACATATGACACCACAGAGGAAAGAATATTTTGTTTATTAGGAAAATGCACATGCCTGCATATACACACTCATACGCAGACTTTATTTAGGTACCAGGGTTACAATATTAGAAATTCTGCAATGTGCTTCCTAGACATTTCCAAATACCCACATTATTAGAATGGCCTTGGGTCACTTTGGACAGAAAATACAGAATAATGTGTTGCTTGGATGTGAAGTGTGCTTGACAACTGCAATGCAGACCCTGGCATTGCCAGTGTAAGTGCTTGCATATAAATGCTTTGATAAATTTAGCCTGGTAACCGGGAGTGTGCCTAGAAATATGAGGCAAGTAGACCATCCTACTTGTTGGTTGCAGTTTGGCGACCCTTGGATACATGAGGCAAAATTCCACACACAGTGGTTTTATGTCAATGTGAGCAGACAGAAGGGACTTTAATCGGGACTCAAGAGGCTGTTTAACCTGCAAGTCATTTACTCATTTTCTTCCCCCACGTTCCAGTCAGTCTACCTTTGATCTCTCTCTATCTCTATCTCTCTCTCTCTGGTGGTGGTGGTGGTGGTGGTGGTGGTGGTGGTGGTGGTGTGTGTGTGTATGTGTGTGTGTGTGTGTGTGTGCAAACTTAAAATTGTTTGCTTTTGGCTAAAGCAGTTTAGGTGCCAAGTTTACTCCTTGATCTTTACTTTTCTAGATTGGGATCTGATTCCTTGAGCCTTAGACTGATGGGATGACGATAACCTAGTGACCAAGTCTACCTCAGCATTCATGCTGTCCACTCCTAGGGTTGTTTCTACGGTGTGCATGATGTCTTTGGCAGAGAGGGCAATATGTGACTGTAATACCTGCACAGCCTGCCAGAAAATGATATTTGGGAAAATAATTTTGGTGTTGGGCCATAATCAAGTTGTTGAAAACCTTGAAAGCATTAGCAATTATTTTGATTACTTTATAATTTTCAATAATATTTTAATTCCAGTCTTGATTGTTCCAGTCGGACATGGGGTGTGCAGATCACTTGTGGTCTCTGGATTTGCTATTCTACAAATCTTCCATGATGCTCTTTTTGGAATAGCGTGCTATGTCCTTCAACTAAAATGGTAAATTAAATTCATATAAAATGTCTGAATTTACCTAAATTTCACATTAATATGAATTTATAGAAAATTTCAGATCCTTCATGTGAAGTTCAATTTTTCTTTAAATAATAATTTTATGCACAGCCCATGACAAAAGAGTGGAAATAAGTTGTGTATAGCCCGTGATCTTCTAGACACAACTGCTTTGCCAATGATTTAGATCCAACTATTAATCAAAATAATTGCTAATTTTTCTGATCATTTCCAAGGTTTACAATAATGTGATTAAGATTCAAAACCAGTTTATTTCTCCTATCCAGCACAAATGCCAGAATTTTTCACATAGTGAGTTCATTTAATATTGACTCAATAGGAATAAAATATATTTGGTCATGTAGATTTTAATCAAAGCTAGACTGGATCTGTAACTGTAGTAAAATTATAATAATCTAGTCTGTCATGTTATTAGTTTAGTAATGTGAGCTGCCCAAGCAGAAGTTTTGTTCATACTACATATAGTTTTTAATGACCTAATAGTAAGAATATTAACTGGATAAAAGATAATCTCTTCAACAAATGAGTGACCCTGCCTCAACAAATTAAAGGACAATGTGATGGAGGGAGACATGCTATGCCAGCCTCTGGCCTCCACATGTGAACCCACATAAACATAGATACATGCATATTAAATACATACAAAAAAAATAACACATATCAAGCTGAAACTCTGCTAAAAGAAAAGAGTCATGAGAAACTATTTGGAAACAGTATATATGTAGGAGTGCTTCCCAAAGCGTGGGACAAGCACATAGATGCACTGTAGAGATCCGCCATCCAGCACTCAGTCTGAAGTCGGCAGCTACGCTGTGGGTAGTGATCAGCTACTAGAGAGGGTGACTTTCTGGCACACTGTCATCATGATGAAACAAAATTCAAAGATAAATAAAAAGTAAAATGACTTAACTGTGAATTAAGAATCAATTCAGAAAATAAAGTTTAAAGTCTCATGAATGTACACTTGTGGCTTAACTAAATCAATACAATAAGAATTCTATTTTGGTTTTATTTTCTTCTTTCTTCCTTCCTTCTTTTTTTTTTTTTTCTTTTTAAATTCAGCATAGGCTCTCTTTAAGTTGTTCTGACTGGCCTTTATCTCTTAGGCTCAAGTAATCCTCCTGCTTCAGCTTTCTAAATGGTTGGGACTACCATTGTGCATACAGACTCCAACCAAGTACAAAATTCTTATATGGAGCAAATATGCCTTTCAAACCAAGATAAATTCCAGGAACACTAAACATCGTCCTTGCTTGGAGAACTTTGAATTTGGAACACTTGAACTTAGGCTAAGCTAACAGGATACACTATTTGACTTAAAGGGCAGCCAGCCTGCCTCTCTGTTTCATGTGGCTGCATACACAGAAATACCACTAGTAAAATGATCTAAACATGACAATTTCTGAGGCCCAATATCATCTTCCTCATGGTGCAGGACCAGGATAGGCAGCGGCATTGTGAGGAGAGTGGGTTTCCCCCTCACTGCTCTCCAAGTAGTTTGAATTGGTGGAGACATGAGCTTTTGGTTTCAATGTGGGAGACACTTTGATGGCAGTGTCATTTGTGTCTCCTTCAGATTTTCAAAATTCTCTGGTAAGCAATATTGTCCTACCATACCCACCAGCGGTTACAAAACTAAGACTTGTGAATATCACACACAAATGTTCCATATTTTTTTTAATGTTTATTTTTATTTATTTGAGAGCAACAAAGAGAGAAAGAGTGAGTGTGAGAGAGAATTGGTGAGCTAGGGCTCCCAGGCACTGCAAACAAACTCCAGATGCCTGCGCCCCCTTGTGCATCTGGCTAACATGGGTCCTGGGGAATCGAACCTGATTCCTTCTGCTTTGCAGGAAAGTACCTAAACTTTTGTGCCATCTCTCCAGCCCAGAACCCAAATCTTTGAATGAATTTTCATAACAAAATATGAAATGCATCGTGACCTATTGTCTTATTGGTTATATGTATCCCTCATACTTATCTACAAACGTCATCACCAATCACCTTTGTATTCTGTGACAAAATAGAATCTGAGACAAATTCATGCTATTTCATATAAATCTCTCATTTACACTTCTCAAACAATATGGCCTGCACTACTTCCAAGCATGAATAAATTAAATGTAGTAATATAATATAATATTTGATTCAGGCTCCTACTACATATATGCTGGTTTCCCTCCCAACCACTTTAATCGTCCTCTGACTCTCCTCTTCCTGAGCATCTCTGTGGCTAAGACTCACCATTCCAAAGCCCCCTGAAACCATGATCCTTCTAGTGGTTCAAGGGATTTCCACTGTTGATTCACTCAGACTTGTCTTGCTTTCCTGACTCATTCTACATCAAAAGATTTATCTAAGTTCAATAAACTTAGGAATAGTCTAATTGGTGAGACCCTCACTATATGCCACTTCTGTGCTTCAACTGTGTCTGTGATCATTCCTCCTGAGGCATTTCTGTCCTGTGATCACTCTCTCTTGCCCTACTTATATAGTCAACTTAGGCTTGAACTACAAATTAAGATTGTCAAATTATAGTCCACTCTAGTCTTTGATCCACTCAGTATCATATGTTCAGTGTTGACCATAAGTCACTCTATAACTTGCTACAGAGGTTAATCATTTCTCATTTGTTTAATATAGGTTCCAAGTTATCATTTGCTTTAAAGGTTAATCAACTAAATTTAAGTGAGAAAAGTCTTTCAAGAAGTCATCAAAAATATAGTCGTTACTTTTTCCTGAGACAGAGGAGAGAGAATTTATTAGATGCTTATATTAAAAAAAGTCATTATTCCTATCTATTTAGGTTGAATAGAACAGTATAGAAATACGTATTGGAATATGTGTTTTTAAAGGAAAAGACCTTAAAATTCTAACCAAGGGATTTTAATTTCATGTTAGTTAGATATTAAATATACAATTTAACAGGGTGAATGGTTAAAAATGCCTAGAAGACAGCACAGATAAATGGGATGTTCTTACATGTGGCTACCATGTCAAAAAGACAGCAAGGAGATAGTTATGCTGTTCTTGACTGGTTCACCTGCTCAGTCCCAGGTGTGCAGCCAAGAAGTGGGAACTCAAGGCTGCCAGGTGTTTCACTGTTTGGAGCAAGGTCAGCATACATAATCATCACCCAGAATTACTACAGTTGTAAATAGGTCCACTAGTGTGATTACAAAAAAAAAAAAAAAATTCTAAGGAGGTAAATGCGGCTTTATAGGCTGCACTTGTCAATTCACATATTTACAATTCTGGTAATTAAAATCCAAAGGAGAATACTTCCTAATCAGATCTCTATTTTGAAAAGATAAAAATCTACTGCAGAATATACAGGAAAGTTTATTTGACTACACAGTCTCGGAGAAGTGTTTGTCTGATAAAGAAACAAATCAATGAATGAACCAGAGAGAATTGGAAGACAAAAAGATCAGTCCCTGAAGACTATCCACATAATTTAGGTGAGGGCTTCTGGAGGGGCAGAACTCAGGTTGTGTCTATGGAAATTGGGTGTTTAGTATCGTTGACATGTTTATTAACGTGATGATGAATTATGTAAAGAAATACCAATGAAGAGAAGTTAAGAAGTTAGTTGTGGGATTTAATTATTTACTTACTTAAAAAGTCTGGGCTGCAGAGATAGTTCAGAGGTTAAAGGCATGTGCTTAGAAAGTCTCACAGCCTGGGTTCAATTTCCCAGTACCCACATAAAGCCAGGTGTCCAAGGTGACACATGTGTCTGGAGTACATTTGCAGTGTCAGGAGGTACTTAGGCACCTATACTCACTCTTGCAGTCTCTCTCTCTCTTAAATAAGTAAATAAATAAATAATGTCTTTTAAGAGACCAAAAAAATAACAAGAACTTACTTTATTACAGAGTTTGGCATGGAACTCACGGCGGTTCTCCTGCCTCAGCTTCTAGAGTGCAAGGACAAGAGACTTACGCTACCATGTCTGCCACACCTGGCATTAGTTATGTTATCATGGAACCCCCCACCCCCCCCCCCCGCCACCAGAGAAACTTTTCAGAGCCAAATATTTTTCACTCTAGCCTGACATTGTATGAGCTCTTATGAAGCACCATGATCACATCACTAGTGTGTGATTTCACTAATGTCAACTTCAAGGCTAGGCAAACTAATCTGTCACAGCACAAGACAGGATGCCAACAGGAGACAGGCAGGAGTCAAGACTGAAGGCCCTACAGCGTGAGATGAGACCTGGATGCCGTGCTGGTCATCCGGGTGCTTGTGATCATCAATGCATGTCACATAATGTGCTGTCGTTGCATCTTTGCTTTGTAATAAGCGGCTTGTCATCCAATTATGAAGAATTCTTGCTGGGCGTGGTAATGCACACCTTTAATCCCAGCACTCAGGAGGCAGAGGTAGGAGGATCGCCATGAGTTCGAGGCCACCCTGAGACTCCATAGTGAATTCCAGGTCAGCCTGGGGCTAGAGTGAGACCCTGCCTGGAAAAACAAAGAAACAAAAAAACAAAAACAAACAAACAAAAAAAAACAGAAAAGAAAGAGAGAAGAAGAATTCTTGAGAGAAAAAGGTTTGGAAGATGTGAATAGCTAAAGGCAAGCCTTTTGTATATAAAATATAATTTCAATGTGCAAAAACTGTACAAACTAACCAAGTGCCAGGTGATGTTTTGAATCATGCCGACATTGTAGAATGGCTAAATAGAATGCATTCATACTATTATTATTGTTTCACATACTATATTTTTTGTAGTGACACTTCATTTATTCAGCAATTTTCAAGAGTACCGTTTACTGGCACTCACTATAGTCACCATGGTGAAGAGGAGATGATTGTAATCACTTCATGTTATTTAACTTAAATTTTGTATTCATTGACCACCATATCTCGACCTCACCTACCACCCCCAAATATTTGATATTAGCCATTGTAGTCTCCACTTCAATACTGAGCACTTAGAAGAATTTCTACTTGGTCCACAAAACTTCTGAAATAATACATATCTAAAGAAAAATTGTGGAAACAAAAAAATCATTTCATTAGCATACCTTCCTATCTCATATACTATTTCCTCCTCGTTATTTCATTTATCATCCTCTATTGCCTCATTACCTTCCAGTGCCACTATTCCAGTAGTGGACAGCCAAAATCACAGTGAGGCGAAAGTGATGTATATTCAACTACGGTGGGAATAACATATATTAGAAGAACAAAGAGATGCGTCTAAAGGGGGGCTAGTGGAAGGGCGCCTTAGAGTTCGGTGGCTGGCATAAGTCTTAGCATGGGTAGGTGAGAACAGGTCTACTAGGAGAATGGATGAGTCATTGTTTACAAAATAGGGGGTCTGTACAGAGCTCCTGCAGACTGGCTTTGCTATGGTCTTATCCTGGAATCCCCGGATCTAAATGAGACTTGGGATCATCTGTGATTGCGGCCTGAATTGGTATCAATTGCATGCTTTGCAATCCAAAGACAGTTCATTTGTAAGCTGTGGCTTTATTTTTAATTCTCAGCATTCAGAGGCTACCTGTCAGTGGGAGCGTTTTTCATTTTATCACTTTAAACTAAGAGAACACACACATTGGCTGAGCTCCCCATCAAAACTAATTTCCACAAGAACCAAAGGAGACACCAGCAGGAACAAATCAAATGGGTTTAATTTCCTTGAGGGACACAGCCTGACTCTCACTGGCTTCCTGCCTTTTTGTTGGAAAATACACTTCATCTCACTTTTAAGGAGTGGTATCACCAAAGAGAATGTTTGTTTTCATGGCTAGATTAAAATAATAATTCCTATCCTGATGTGATTGAAGTTTTCTATTATATCAACCTTGTGGCTTGCATTTTCTTAGTGATAACATTAAATTAGCAATGTGGGAAATTCACAATATCTTGGTAATAAATCATTCAGTAGTGGTAGTCACAAAGCAAGGAAGTGAGGGTCTTCTTTGTGACAAGGCTACTTGGAAGGTTCCCATTGTCTTTGTGACATGTGTGCTCCTTGTCTTTGTCAGTGACAAGAAAATGAGGATCTATGCAGCTACACCAAGTCAACGGCATCTTCCCTAGATATTTATATTTTGCCAATGTCCATCACTCTGTGTTTTGCTGTGGCTGCTAATAACCTCCCCTCTCACACGCCCACAGCATGTATGGGATGGAGGCAGAATAACAACTAAATATGAGAAAAAGTCAAGTCAAGGGAAACTGGAAAATATAAGAAATATCCCTACAGAGTGAAAATGATGGGGTGGGGAAGACAGCATGCAAGCTCCCTTACAACACGTTTTCATTTAATTGACGCTCTTCTAAGCTATTCTAATACTTCTTTATATATCATGCTCTCCCACTGATTTCTTCCAAAGGAAACCATCTTCAAATATTAAAGATACAGACCTGATAGATCTCCCTCTTATCAGACCTAAAAAGGGAAAAATGTGGAATAAGCTATTTTTATGTCTGGAAAGAAAATGCATTATTGAGGGAATCGTCCATGTGACTTGTGTTATATTGTGATTTCAGAACACTTGTCTCAAAAAGAAAATCCTTGACATAGCAATCATTGCATCGATCTTCCCTTGTCTGATAGGAATAATTCTGTATTCATTCCTTGTTAGCTCTGACATGGAAAAGGATTAGAAGCAGATATCAGTGGAGGTGATGGATCTTCCCTGCTTCTGTATGACCTGAAAAAAAAAAAATGATGCTAAGAAGAACTAACAGTCCAGATACCAAAAATAAATATGACTTCTATGTCCCCTACCCTCAAGTATCGCCATCAGAAATCTAAGTGACTGGGCAAATTTATATGTGATGGCACTTAGGGATATAGAGATTGACAATTGAGAGCTACCTGGGCTAAATGAGTACTTATAAATTATTCACCAGCAAGGTATGGGGCGATGGCTCAGTGTAGAAGAATGCTTGCTGCAAGACCTTAGTTCATCCTTATCACCAAGGAAGAAGGACAGACATAGCCACAGATGTCTGTGACCCTAGCTCTGAGGGCGGCAGGGAAGCAGAGACAGAAGGCTTGATGGGGCTCCCTGGTCAAACTAAATGGGGAATTCCAGGCTCAGTGAGAGACTCCCACACAGAGAAATAAGGGAGAAGAAGTGTGAGAGATGACTTCTTCTGCATACATATGTGCTTACACTACGCATGAGCACCCACATCCACACCTCCCCCCACACACCATTTTTTTTACGTTATTCAACAGTAGGACATTGGTAACAACATACACATTTTCTAGTAGCAGATTGCTTTTCCCACCCCAACGTACTGCCTTTTAACCATAATTTTATTAAGTATTCTTTCCATAAATTGGAAAATAAAAACAAACAAACAAAAAACCCACTACTTTTTATGATGCACAATTTGGCCCCATTTTCTTTTCTATCCCACCAAATCTCCCATTTTCCTACTTTTTTTTTTTTTTTTACATGTTTCTACTATAACTTTGTGTCTCTGGATAAACATGAATGAATATGTAACTTTTTTTTTTTTAGCAACATTTGAAGTCTAGCAAAGGTATAATTTCCATTGAACTACCAGATAGCTTTTTAATTTTCTGCATGGATGAATTTTTTTTCCTACTTTTTGTCCGGTAGTTTCCAAAATACTTTATGCGTTTTGATGGAGAGGCTAAGATGCTTACAAATTTTGCTGATCTCTTCCCAAAGCTGATTAACCCTCCCTCATTATTTATAAACCCATGTAGTAGCAGGCTTAAGTGATGTAAGGAACATGATAAACCTTTATGAAATGAGCATCTTTTCACAGAGGCTGCAAACTGTTACCTGCGCACAAGGTAGATGTATGATGAGTGTTCTATATAGATGCTGCACTAGGTAGGAGGCCTTTTAGAGGTAAGGAGACTATTTAGGACACTTACTGATGTAAAATATGCAACAGCTTGAAGGAATATCAACATTGTGCTACAATAGCTGATGTATTTGAATAATAGTTAAGTGATTTTTTAAAAGAGATTGCAGTTAAGAACACAGGCATTTTAATTATCCCATGTCAATTGTTTTCAATCTTTCTTCTTATTCATTCCATATCATAAAGTCCCAGCACGTACAGGCTTCTGAAATAATGTATGCTTTTTATGGCCATTTTCAAAATAATGTTTTATGTTGAAACATTTTCATAATAATGTTTGGCAACA
Source organism: Jaculus jaculus (assembly GCF_020740685.1). Taxonomy (NCBI): domain Eukaryota; kingdom Metazoa; phylum Chordata; class Mammalia; order Rodentia; family Dipodidae; genus Jaculus; species Jaculus jaculus. The sequence continues at coordinate 106,314,762 of NC_059111.1, read as the reverse complement.
TTAAATACCATGTCCCAATTTATACTATTACTGTCATCAAGGTTTATTTGAAAAAAAAAAAAAATAAGCCTTTTCCACTGTGGTAGTTCCCATCTCATGGCATTAAACCTATTTCCAATAGGTTTTGATTAGGAATTAAAAAAAAAAAAAAAAACTTGATTTTTTTCCAGTCTGTAGTATGTTCAAGTGACTTTCATTTTATATTTTCCAGCCGCATGTTTTCTTCATGGTGAGATGAAGAGATGTAAGATCAAGTAAAGGAAGGCATGTCCTCTCAGTCATCCTGGCTCAGCAAGGTAGTGTCTAGCATTAGATGCCAGTGGTTGTGTTGGTTTGAATATGGAATGCCCCCCTGTAGCCTCAGATGTTTGTGATTAGGCCTCATGTTCAGTTCCCAGCTGGGGGAGCCTTGCTGGGGGAGCCTTGCTGGAGAAGGTGTGTGGTACTGAGGACTGACCTCGTAATTTAGTAGTCTATCCCTACTTGGTGTTCACTGCCTCAATGACCAGTGCTACCTTCTCCTGCTGAGCAGACAAGATGCGATGCTAATACTCTGCTCTTATCATGTTTTCCCTGACATGATGGAACTTCCTCTTGAAATTATAAGCTGAAATAAACCATTTCATTCCATCAGCTGCTTTTGGGTGAAGGTTTTGTCTCAGCAAGAACATCAGTGCAGCAACAGGCAACCTGTCGTCTCCACACAGACTTTCAAAAGGTGGCTTCTTTTCTTTTCCTTTGTGCACTCTTGCCTGCCATGAGTGCAGGAATTCACTGGCTAGAGATCCAAACCAATCAGCACCAGTCCACCCTAAGATGAGCAACTGGTCTATAGCTGTTTTAGGTAAGCTGAAGAAGAAATTAATGCTTACTGGAAAATACTAAGATTTGGGAAACTTCTAAGGCTCTCTAGAATCAAAGCATTAATTAGAAATTAATGTTGCCTATATTCGAATTGTCAGATCTCCTTATTAGCTTGTCCATCCTATTATTTCCAATACAATATTACTTCTTCTTGCTCCTCCTGCTATATGTAATTTCCCCCACATGGGCCCCGATGATTCCTTCTTTTTCAGCTGACTCGCCATTTGTGATAGCTAGTCTTTATTGACAACTAGATGATATCTACAATCACCTAGAAGGTCAAGCTTTGCATGTCTATGTGAAGTGTCTAGGTAAGGTTAATTGGGGCTGCAAGACCCAACCCAAATATAGACAGAACTACACTATGAGCTGAGGTCCCAACTGAATGAAAAATGAAGAGCTGACCACTAAAATTCATCTTTCTCTGCTTTGTCACAGTGGATACAATGTGACCAACTGCCTCTTGCTCCTATCATTATAACTTCCCCATAATGAACAGTATCCCCTCAAACTGTGAAGCAAAATAAACCCTGCTTTCCTTAAGTTGGTTTTGTCCAGAATTTTGTCATAGTAACTGGCATTACATCTCTTTCCAACATGTTACCTAGATAGTTATTTAGAATTGTGTATCAGATGATGTCACTTTAGAACCAAAATCACAGTAACTTAGAGGATGGCCCAACACCCTATGAGTCTCACAGGACTGTCCACTTCTATGGCTCTTCTCTGTCCATCCTTAGGTTCAATCTCCATGTCTTGCTGATAAGTCAAAGGAACCAGATGCTTGGTTCTCAACCAAGATAGCCTGAGCTTGGTTGAGAATAGACATGCTCATTTCATCTGCCTGAATGGCTGCCTGCCCCTTGGGAACACAGGCTTCCATCCTCAGTTCTCTATCTATCTGTTTAGTCACACCTTCCCTGTAGTACACAATTTGAAAAGCTAATGTCTCCTCACCTCTAGAGCTTCCTTGCTTGCTTCTGTGTATACTATCTTTGGCTATAACATAATCTGACTGAATCTATTCTCATTTATTTATACATGTTATAACTCTAAAAATTGAGAGCTTCATAATTAAAGTTAACTAGTTATTAATTATTTAGTTTTTTATTTATTTTTCTAAATTACTGTACCCTGTGTTACTGAGAGGATCTTAGTAAGTCTATGTATTTGTGAAATGAACCAAGAAATGATTACTTTTACAAAATAGGTGAATGCCTCTATACTTTTAATGGGTTTTCTTTGCTTCTTCCATAGATAAGTTACTTTTCCTCTTATTTTATAAATGCTTAAAATATTTTAATATTTGTAAACGCAGGTAGTGATTCTGTGTCAGATTTATCTCCTAGGCTTTTTATCTCTCTGAATTCAACATGTTTTTGAGGGTGATATAACGTAGATATTGTCATGCGTGGTTCAGAATCCAGAGAAATGCCCTTCCTCTCAAAACCTGCTGTGTTAATGTAGACACACCTAACACTCCACATTGGTACTTTTGTCCCGAAATCCATGTCTGAAATTATTACACACTGGAATAGTCGGAGTAAAAGCCCCAGTTTCTCAAATGTTAATGTCTTGCAAGTTATGTAGGATGTATACAATTCAGAATCCGTAAAATACGTATCAGGTTATAGTCTTCACTAATTTTCAAATGTATTATTTACCAGAGATATACTATGGAAATACTTACAAGTAGAGAATTTTCTAAAAATAACGTGTGTTGCTGTTCTGCGCATATTTTGAAGTAATTAACAATCTGCAGTAGATGTTCTCTTTAACAGAATTTCCTAAAGCATGATTGCATCCTTGACCCTTGCAGTGGGAATAAGCGTGCCCTGGAGTATTTTCTTGCACAACACAGCACAGTAGTACAAGGACATCATTTATTTTTGTGCTTTAATTTCATATGTTTCTTCTTTGTAAATCCACAGGTATTTAACCTATAAGAAAGGTAGCATGCTGGAGAGATTACTTAGTGGTTAAGGAACATGCCTACTAAGCCTAAGGTCCCAGGTTTGATTCTCGATGTCCCACGTAAGCCAGATGCACATGGTGGTGCATACATCTGACGTTTGTTTGCAGTGGCTAGTAGCCCTGGTGTGCTCATTCTCTCTCTCGCTCTGTCTTTCTCTCTCCCTTTCTCTCTGTCTCAATAAATAAAAATAAATCTTTAAACATTCACAAAGCGAGCCAGGGGCTGGAGAGATGGCTAAGCGGTTAAGCGCTTGCCTCTGAAGCCTAAGGAGCCCAGTTCGAGGCTCGGTTCCCCAGGTCCCACGTTAGCCAGATGCACAAGGGGGCGCACGCGTCTGGAGTTCGTCTGCAGTGGCTGGAGGCCCTGGCGCGCCCAGTCTCTCTCTCTCTATCTGCCTCTTTCTCTCTCTGTATGTTGCTTTCAAATAAATAAATAAAATAAAATAAATAATTTAAAAAAGATAGAGCTGTGGGGGTGGTGCACGCCTTTAACCCCAGCACACAGGAGGCAGAGGGTAGGAGGATCACCGTGAGTTCGAGGCCACCCTGAGACTACATAGTGAATTCCAGGTCAGCCTGGGCCAGAGTGAGACCCTACCTCAAAAGAAACAAAACAAAAATTGAAAAAGAAAGGTAACAGACAGTAGAGGGTGAGGTTGAGAAAGCTAGGCAGATAGGCATCCACCCACACTTTATTCTGTGTTCTAGTTTTCCTACGTTACTTGGATTGTTCCAGTTTGTCCTTCTCGACCGTGATCATTCCTCTAGAGACACATTTCAATGAGGAAGAATTCGTGGTTCCAATTCTTCCCTCTATCTTTTCTTTTACAACAAAATATATAATTGTCTAATATCCATTTGGAAGCAAAGCTCCAATTAAAGCCAATACTAACAGTAGAAAAGTCATTCCTAGTGCGATTTACTAAGTTCTCAGATGTAAATTGAGCCAGTTGCTCTTACAACAGAAAGAAAGTGACGAATTGAAAGCTAGACATTCTGAGGATATTCTTTAATTTTGAGAAAATTCATTGTCCTTGGGTAAATCTGATTCTGAATTAACATCTTTCACTGAGATGGAAGAACTTTGTATTATTCTGGGAGCCATACCTTCCTCGTTACATAATGAAGGATTAAGGGGGAAATAATGCATCAAGTAAAGTTCTAGGTGCATATTATACTATACATGTATATGGTTCCTCTTTCAATCTCAATTTCCATAATAGCTCTTTAAGAGTGTCATTAAAATCTACTATGAATCAGTTCTCCATAATTTCAGACTGAACAGTCACAAAAATCACCACAATCCATGTAAGATTGTTTTATCAAAGTATACAACATACATTTAAAGAAATTTAGCTTTGTGAATTTTATAATAACCTATCATGGCAATACATAAAAAAATTATTTAAAAATAAAGTTATTGTTACAGTGCTGGTAGATATGGACTTTAAGATGCTATGCTATTTTGCTTGTGTTAGAAAAACTTTATGCCTAATTGTGTCAAATAAGTAAAATATATATTCACTTATATGCTATACAAACCTTGAATTCCAATTTTCTAATACTATTAAGGAAATAAATATCACCTGAACTAGAACCCATATCTGGAGTGCAACAAAAGAATATAGAGGGTTAGTAAATGTCACAGCATATATTTGAAGGCTTCTGGTTACGTCTACATTTTCTTGAGTTAAAACTATGTGTGAGTCAGTTGTGGTTGTTCACAGTGGTAAGATATTGCTGAAGAGGTGGAGGCAGGAGAATCAGGAGTGTGAGGCCAGCCTGGTCTAAAAAAAGAGAGAAAGAAAAACAGAAAGACAGAAAGATAGAAAGGAAGGAGCGAGGGAGGGAAGGAAGGAAGGAAGGAAGGAAGGAAGGAAGGAAGGAAGGAAGGAAGGAAGGAAGGAAGGAAGGGAAAGCCTATATCTGAAAATGAGCTTTCTAATTATTGGGGATAGTAGATTTATGCATTTCATGGCCTGTGAAGCTAGCATTAATACAATTGTCTCAGTTGCCAAGAAAGTTTAGATACATGTAGATTTTGTTACGCCCTTTCATCACAGAGAGTACAGTTTAGATAAACAAAAATATTATATTCATTGGGCTTTCCATCTGGGTCAAGAATATTTCTGCCACACTCTGACAAATTGCTGGTCACGTACATAGTACGTATGCAATTGATAAATGCCAACACTGTTGAGAGGAAATGCACTGGTATTGCATCTCTGTCATTTCCCCGTCAAACAAGCCTACTTCTGTGGCAGGCGCTGCTATAGCCACAGAGGGCGGGACAGTCTTTGCTGCTGTCATGCAGACCACATATCCTACTTCTCTTGACTCTATTACAGAAATTTCTCCCAGCTACAAGAAATGATTCTCATACAGAAATGGACTTCAACTTTATTCTGAAGCTTGTGCTTTTTTTCTGTCACATTCTACCAGAAGTCTTCCATTCTAAAATACTCTTCTGTCCCATTTGTTTTACACCAGAGTCCTTAAACATAGAGAGCCAGAGTTGCTGGTTATTCCATTAATAAAACGAACATAGTCATGTTTAGAATCTCACATTAGCATGCATACATAGTCCTGAACATATTTATAAATATATCATTTAAAAGTGACAGACTTCTGAATATTACCTTAGTTTTAAGTTTGATATTACCAGTAATACTAGACTTTCACAGACTTATTTTGTAAATTCATTATTGATTTGTATGTGTGCATGCGCTTGCACATGCATGTGTCTGTATCCCACCTCCTTTGAGGTAAGGCTCCTTGCCACCAGAATGAGCTTCCAAACTGCAAATAACTTCAAATTAACAGCCCCAGGAGCTTTAAATTCTACTGGCTATGCCTCCCATTGCCAAAGGATGTCCACTGAGGTTACAGAAGTGTGAGTGCTGGGGAACTGAGCCCAGGCTGGTAGATTTGGCAAGAATGTACCTTTACACTCTGAGTCATCTTCCTAGAGCCAGACAGATACAGACTTCTTTTTAATTAAGTAACATTTTCAAAGTATGTTAACATTTTGGTCAGTTTTTGTTTTTGTTCTTGTTAATATTGGATCTATTTATGAGTTATCTGGAAAAGCAGCTATAAATTTGGAAATAAGGAAGGATAGAAGGACTCTTTTTCAGGTAGACGCAGATCCTAAGGAGAGAGCCACCCCATCATACCTCAAAAGGGCCCAGCTGAAACTAAGAATAATTGGGGAAACATGCAAGAATGCTGTTTTCTTGGTGAACCAGGAACCAGCACAACAGTGAAGGAGATAGAAACAGAACAATCATCCCCTACCAAACCAGATATACAGAGACACAGAGGTGCCCAGGATCTCAACATGGAAGCAGACCTAATATGAACCCAACATGGCTCAGGGAAATTTGCAGAAGAGGGTCAGAAAGAATATCAGAGCCACACATTGGGTCATTATACTCAGAGACATTTCCTCCTACCCATAACTGATGGCTAACCTCACAATGAATGACACATATTCCACAACAAGGAAGGTCCCTGTGGAGGCGGGGAGGACAGGGAAGAGGCTAGCAATGCTACCAACTTGACGGTATTCACTGAGTACAAAAACAAAAACAAACAAAAAAGAAGTTGAAGGACAGAAGGAGAAAGTATGCTAACAAACAAACAAGCAAACTGGGCAAACAAGCAAATTGGGGGTTCCATGTAAACTTTTCCAAAACAAGCCAAGAAGGTAGTTCTCCATCCTGCTGGAATCACCACAGCATTGAGCTCCTGGGATGTGTGAGGAGCAGGGCAAGGGCCCCTGGGAAAGGAAGAAGGAGAGGTCACTGAAGATGAACCAGGATGCTGCTGCTGGTCCCAGGCCTGGTTCTGGAGCAGGCGTGAGCTTAATGAACTATGGGACACAAAATCCAATCTTCCTTTCCCACAAGGGGCAATGTTTATATGATGGTGTGTTTTACAGTAAATGACTGTGCTATTGGGAACAATCACTTTTTCTTTAAGACTATAATTCTCCCCTCGCTAATGCACAAGTGGACATTTTCAATAACCTATAATATAAAGCTATTTCATAAGTGATACTGTTTGCATTCCAAGTGCCTTTCCTTTGGTGTGTGAGTCCTCATCTTTTCTACACCAATTCCATATTCTCTTACCTAAGGATAGATGTCTGTATGCACGTTGATTTGTTTTAACATTTCAGCCTCAGGGCTTCTACTTGCCTGTACTAATTCAATTATACTAAAGGAAAACCTAGTTGTTCACATGGTCAAAGGGTTTTGTTAAATTTGCCAGCTTTAAAAATTATGATTGATTAAGATAGTTGGATGATTGGCCCTGTCTTAGATTCTCCCAATGAGCTGTGTTTTCTGTCAGGCAGTGGTTGGAGTACAAGCAATATTATGGGGAAGTAGTTGAGAGGATGGTAAGTATCCAAGAATTAGGTGGTGTTGTCAGTGTAAATTAAATGATTTTGTAGCCACATCCATGTGAAATTTCAATGTTGTTGGACATTTTGGTGTATGAATAACTTCTGCAACTACATTCAAAAAGCATTTTGATAAGAAAGTCCATGTTGTAATCTTGTGGTGCTTGGATATCATATTCTGATATTCATATCACATGCAACTGGTACTACTTATTAGCGTTGCCAGTATCATAAGAATGAAGAAAAGAGGATAAAGAAGGTTGAAAAGGTTGACAGCTTGAATTCAGTTCGTAAAAGACCTGAAAATCAGATGCACAAAATTGCAAAAAGGATTTTATTTCCCACTGAGGACAAGGTAAAAAAAAATAATAATTCTCTCCCATCAGCAATATTTTATGGTAATCATGGAGTACTAACTTTATTAAAATTCTTGCATTTTGTCATGTGCACTATAGGATAAACCAAACAAATTCTAATCAACTATGCAAAGCAAAAGACTGAATTGTCTTCATGATTTCTGTATTAAAATATGAAAATTAGCATTTTACAAAGTGATAAAAGTATAATTTGTTTTCATTTCTCTCTCATTATAGTCATTTTATGTATAACTAAATCAATTTCACCATTCTTTTCTTATATTATTCATAGCTTATTGTTTTAATGTTCAGGTCTTTATTCCAAAATTTTGATTTTATGTTCTTTTTATCTTTTACTAAAAACTATCAATTCATCCAATACAATCTTCCCATAATTGTGTTCAATTATCTTTCAAGTTATTTCACAATCACTTGGTATTTTTACACACACACACACACACACATACACACACACACATACACATATATATATGTATATATGTATATATATATATATATATATATATATATATATATATATATATTTGAGAGTGAGATACTGAGAGGGAGAGTTGGCACACCAGGGCCTCAGCCACTGTAATCAAACTCCAGACCCTTGCACCACCTAGTAGGCATGAGTGACCTTGTACTTGTCTCATCTTTGTGCATATGGCCAAGGTGGAATCCGGAGAGTGGAACATGGGTCCTTAGGCATTGCAGGCAAGCTCCTTAATCACTAAGCCATCTCTCCAGCCCTATTATCTTTATCTTAACCTAAATCTTTATTTTGCTTCTTCCTACTTCTTCCTCATACACTCTAGAAGTTTAAGCTGGATGAGATCAGCATTTTTTTTGTCTTTTGTAACATGCTAAGTAATCTTTCTTTGCAGGCTTATACTGGTTTCTGTGACATCATTACTGTTTGCATGATTACACATTTGACAGGAGTTTTCCTTTGTATACAGCTTCCCTTGATGCACTCCATAAGCCTTTGCCTTCCTTACCTGTCACTCTGTGGTTCTCTACTCCGTTCTGCAGGTTCTTTGTATCCTGCAGGGGGGCAGTTTTCTTTTCCGCAGAGAATTCCCTTCCTGGTTTTTGAGACCAGCCCATATAATCCACACTGTTGCCCTGCCACAGTGAGCTCAGTGCTTTCTTCCATCTCTAGCCCTCTAAGTCACCTATGGATGCAAACTGGTGGCACAGCATTTCTTCCAGTACAGTTAGAAACTGCCTTTCTCATTTCATCCAAGCTACATATGTTCTTAAAAAGCTGGTGAAGCCAGGCGTGGTGGCACACGTCTTTAATCCCAGAATTTGGGAGGCAGAAGTAGGAGGATCACCGTGAGTTCAAGGCCACCCTGAGACTACAGATGACTTCCAGGTCAGCCTGGGCTACAGTGTGAGACCCTACCTTGAAAAGAAACAAACAAACAGAAAAGCCGGTGACCACTGACACTGAAGCATTTCCTCTGCTTTTCAGACAGGTACAGAATCGTCTTCCCTTTGATGGGAAGGGATTTCTTTAATTTTGCTTTCATGGATATTTCAATTCTTTCTCATTATTTATATGCAGAGTAATGAAAACATTTATCTTGAACAAATGTGAAGTTTCTCACAACATAATCAATAGGCTGTTGGCTATGGTGGTAGAAGACACATATCCTATTAGAAATGTTAAAAAAAATGAAAACAATAACTTTCTTGTGTTCTGTGCAAGTTTCCTTTCATGCATATTTCATGTAATTTATGCCTTTAGCATCATGTTTTCCATCATACACATAAATTTCACCATATCACAACCCCCCTTTTAATCATACACAATCTAATGTCAATCCTCTTGATTCCTTTGTTTAATCTATGTATACTTGTTTGTTTGTTTGTTTGTTTATAATGAGGCCTTTCTACAGTGTTATGTGGAACTCCTTTTCTTCCAGCATATAGTAACAGTGTGACAAAGTCAACATTTGAGATAATTGAGCTCTGCCTGCATCACAATATCTCGCATCTTCACTTCCCACTTCTTATGTGTTCAATAAGGGTTTATCTATTATAGGATATGCATGCTTTAGAAACCAGTGGTGAGCTTGTGGCCAGCCACTTCCTATCCTCTCTGTTGCGATATAATAGTCATGTTAATTTCAAGAACTTTTATGGTAGCCCATATCTTATTTATCTACTATTTATTTTTATTTGTGTGTGTTATAGTACATGCAGCCCAGGGTCTCTTGCTTCGGCAAATAAATTCCAGAAGTGAACAATGCATCTGATTTTATGTAAGTTCTGGGGAGTTGAACCCTATCCGACAGGCTTTTTGAGCAAGTGTCTTACCACTGAGCTATCTCCCCAGCCTCATGGTATCTTAAGTCTTTCCATGAATTTAAATTGAGAAAAAACTTTAAAACTTGCCATTCTTCTACACAGACCATGATAAAAATATGGATCATCCCTCTTATTAAGTCAATTTATTTGCTTTAAATATTGAATGTGAGAGTTCTCCAAGCTTGAGCACTGATAACAATTACTTCTGGGCCAACACCATGAACCTCCTTCATGATTGTCAGGTACTGCTAAGCTAAGTGCTCTACTCTGCACTTTTAGCCTCGTTTAGCCTTTATGACAACCATAGCTGTAAAGGCAATGCTTTGGCGACAGGCAGTTGGAGGTAGGACAGAGCAATGCACAGTAATACAGAAGCTGAATGACACATTCCTGTTAGGTCTGGACAGGCTTCTAAAAATGGAGCCACCAAGCACAGCAGGCTGGCAACAGAAATAAGGAAGTGGATTATCCACATTCCTCAAGAAACCGCCCAGCCGTTATCCCTTCCTTGCTTAACAATGCCTCCAGGTCATGGTTTCCTGACCTCTTAGCTCCTAAGTCCCTTGCTCACTGTTCTGGTCTCACTCCCTAGCTATGTGAAATGGCTCTTGTAAAGAACAAAGGAGTTCCTCCCCTTTCTCACCTTCCCCAACTGTAGAGCCCTATGTAGCCCACTCTCTGGAATTTCAGGGTGGCTGTGCTCTGCTCTTGCTCTTGAGAGTCAGTTCTGGCAGCTTGTGTTTTCCCCAATAAAAACTTTAAACTTTGCCTCATAGTGGTTTGTGTGGTCGTGGTCACTCCCAAACCTTACAGTGCCTGCTCTAGAACCCACCATCCACCAATAATTCACAACCTGTCACATACTGTCTTTGTCTTTCCAAGGACTAGGATGTATACATTGGTAAGTTCCCCACCTAATTTTTACATCCGGGTTGTCTAAAAATGGGTAAATCAGACCTAGTGCCACTGATACATACTTTTTTTCTTAACCTTTAAGAAAAATCTGGGAAAGACATCAATGGGAAGATGGTGTACACTGAAAGGTCCTTTTCCCCTTTCCATTCATTCATTTTTCATTGCTGACTATTATTGTACATAAAATTTAAAAGCAAAAAATGTAACATTGAGTTACTTTTCCTCATGAGAGTTTAATTTCATTTGCCTTCTTTTCTCTGCTTTGTTTGTTTGTCATGATAGGTCTGGAACTGAGAAACCTGTGCATTTTCAACATAAATCTGCCACTGAATTACACTCTCAGATCGCCAAAAAGTTTAATTAACAACAACAGCAAGATCTTTTCTGTAAACCATTTGATATAAATGTTTATATTTTATTCTCATTTTAAAAATATTTAAGAATTCTATATTGATTGATTTATTTATATAAACAGAGCATAGTTCAAATAGCCTATCAGTTTTATCAAATTATCTAATACGTTACTTTGACCATTTATACAAACATCTGCAGGAAGAAATAATCAAAGTTATATATTCTTATTTTACTAGTTTATACATAGAATTTATATATGTATATGAATTTATTCATATACAGAGAGTAAGAGACTTTGAGCATATAATTCTATCATAATTTAAGTTAGACTTAATCTTAAAATGTAGTTTGCAGAAAATTACTGTAAAAGTATCAATTTTCAAACTCAGCTTACTTTTTGATTCATATATACCACCTAAGCATATATAAGTTGCATATTCATGACCCTGGAATTGACATTCACCTAACTCTTATGCTCATTTTTGTCAGGTGAATAAGTTGACTCTATATTACTTGATTTCTCCTTATTCCAAGAAAATGAAAAACAGTGTTTAGTTATTGTATAATATGTAAACAAAAGTTTTGAATCAATGAATAACACCTTTATTCTGAATACATAAATTAGCAGAATGTACCTGAACAATTGATTATTTCATATATTCTAAGCTCCTCTCCTCCTCCTTTTCTTTTCTTTTTCTTTTTGGTTGGCCTTGCTTTATTGTAAGTCTTTTAGTAACCATCATCAATTATGTATTTGCTTGTGTGGAGATGTTGAAATTCATAGACCATGTTAGTGATAAGACAAGCTAAGTACGTGTGAATACCCTCATACGCTGCATATCAAGGTCTGCTGTACAGTGGATCGTGGATTTGATGGTGGAGAAAGGAGCTATTGCACATATACTAGGGTAATGAGGTTTGTGCATGTTTGCTATGTTGTTCATACAAATGAACTCATCTACCAAACACATTTATCATAATATACCCATTGTTAAGTGATTCGTGGCCATAGGACATATTTTATAACGTAGTAAAGTGATTTTTTTTCCCTAAAAAATGTGTGAGAGCATTTTTTTCATACACAATCTTTTTATGAAACAGTTTATAAATGTATGCAGTAAGTCTTGAAATGTTTAAATTTTAATACATCTCAGTTATGGAAATTCAACCTGAAGATTTAAGACAGAATATTTGAGCAATTTAGCTATTGGGTTACTCATAATGTCAAACCATTGGAAATTAGATAGTTCATGTTAACAATAGCTAAACAGGACATAACAACTTCCGATAAGCTGTTCCATTTGGTCACAATTTTCCCATTCATATATCTACATATTGGGAAGAAATTATGGTAAGCAATGGCCATTCAACAGCAATTATTAATTCCTCTTTTATTTTAGATTTCTTTATACTTGTGGTTTGGTTTTCTTCTCTTTTTTTTTTTTTTTTTTTTTTTTTTGTTTTTTGGTTTTTGGTTTTTCGAGGTAGGGTCTTACTCCAGCCCAGGATGACCTGGAATTCACTATGGAGTCTCAGTGTGGCCTTGAACTCACGGCAATCCTCCTACCTCTGCCTTCTTCTCTATTTTTAAATTATTTATTTATTTATTTAGGAGTTAGTGAGAAAGAGAGAGAAAGGGAGTGAGAGAATGGGTGCACTAGGGCCTCTAGCCACTGCAAACAAGCACCAGATGCACATGCCACCTTGCATCTATGGCTTACATATGAACTGGAGAATTGAGACTGGGTCCTTAGGCTTAGGCAAGTTTCTTAACTGCTAAGTCATCTCTCCAGCCCCTATATTTATGGTTTTATATTTGTTTATTTATTTTCACTTTTAGGGGGAGGATGGCAGTGTTTCTTGCTAACTGTATCCAGCATTACTGTGGGTAATGGGGAATTGAACCCAAGACCACAGGTTTTGCAAGGAAGTACCTTTAACAACCGAGAAATGTTTCCAGCCTATTTCTGATTTTCTATGCTAATGAGTCAGGCAAGCATAAGAAATACTTTGGCAGGCTGAACCACTGTTAGCTAGTCAGAAAAGGCACATTTCCTCACACACACTTGTGCTAGCTGTTGGCAACCTGACTCCCACACCTTTACCAAACTGCACAGCCACTCCTAGTTATGAGCATGGTTTCTCCTTCCCCTACAGACTATGACCAGTAATCAGTTCCTGTTCAAATATGTTCTTATTTTCCTAAAAGTATCCAGGATTGGAATAGTGGAGGCCATCTTTCCTGAACTGGTTTTGTGTGCACTAAGTGAACTTTAAGGGAACAACCTCACAGCCTCTGTGTACCTTCTTCTGTCTCTGTATAACTGGGTAGACTGTGATGAAAATTAAATGCCTCATGAGAAGGAACATGTGTAGTAGATATATTTATCCCATATTGTGAACTCAACTGGAAAATCACCCAAACTACAACTCTAAAGAAAATTTCTAGACCATTTTCTTGATCATAAATAGTTAAGGGACCCACTGCTACTTGGTTGTGTATTTCATTTTTTTTTTTTACTAATTTATTTTTCTTTCCATAAACCTTTACATTGCTTCACTATGTGTATGTTTTTCATCAATGTGTTCAGTAAGGCACCAAGAACCAGGCTCAAGAGATGGATCAGCAGTTAAGTAGCTTGCCCACAAAGCCTAATGGCCTGGGTTTCATTCCCGGTACCCACATAAAGTCAGATGCACAAAGTGTTGCATGCATCTACAGCTTGTTTCTGCAGTGGCCAGAGGATCTGGCAAGGCCATTCTGTTTGTGTGTCTCTCTTTTCTCTATCTCTCTCTGCTTGAAAATAAATGAATACAAATATTTATAAATGACAGCAAGAACTAGAAAATCCCCAAACGCCATCAATAACACTTATACATATTTATTTTAAAATCAGAAAAGGAAACCTTCACTAAAATGAAAGTTTGCTGTTTAACACCTGCCTGGCTCTATTGACAAGGCTAGGGTTCGATGTGAAGATGGGGAACTGATGCTAACAGCAGTAAGTTCATCTCTTTCAGCATCCATCAGTGACAGCTGCATTCAGGATGTGATGAAACCTATCGGTGCTCAAAGGTCGTGACAGGAACTGGGCATGGTGGATCATGCCTTTCATCATAGCACTTGGGAGACTCTGGTATGACAGTTACTGTGAGCCTGAGCCTAGCTTTGCAATTATGTTGTTTGTGTTTTCTAACAATTCTCAAATGTAAATGTGGTAAAAAGATCTGATGGTACCATTATTAGTAAATATCTATCTATTATCTATCTGTCTATCAATTATCTATCTATCTATCTGTCTATTTATCTACCTATCATTAAGTAATAAAGTTTCATTGATTTTTTTTTTTTTTTGAAAACTCAGTGATCTTAGCTGCCTCAGAACCAGAAGCCTGAGTTTGGGAGCTGGCCCAGTAAGTTCAGCACTTGCTATGCAAGTGTGAGGAACTACGTTTGGATTCTCAAAGCCTATTTAAGCCAAATACAGTAGTGGGAATCTGAAATTCCAGCATTACTATGGCCGGCAGGGAGACAGAGTCAGGAGTCTCTACCAGAAGCCAGGCAAATGGAGCGAGGGGTATATAATGAGAGATCCTCCTCAGTGGAGGTGAAAGGTTATGACCAGCATCTGAAAATTCTCCCTGTGACCACACAGGTGTGACATGTATGTGTGTCCTATCACACATATAAGTATATTCACACATACATGCATACACACACACACACACACACACACACACACGAACCAGGAACTTTAAACTGTGTTCATTGATAGGATAGGTTTAAAATAGATATGCCCCACCCTTTCCATCCCCACGGAGTTATATAAAAATTTAATTACCCATGATAAACCCTTCTCATTATTTTTTTCTTTAGATAAAACAGAAATCTGGATGCGCTATGCCTATGTCCTCTTTACTCTGGAAAATACTGTAGACTTTTCATCGTTTCCAAGCTATTCTTTCTACATACAATGTCATCTTTAAAGACCCCAGGTTTTTTTTTTTTTTGTTTTGTTTTTTTTTTTTTAACAGCAGAAACCCTATAAATACTTCAAATGCTTTTTTAAAGCTCAGGAGAGACTTGGAGAAGTTCTTCTCAAATGATAGAATTAATAAGGATAATATATCACTGAAATTAATTTATTATGATTTTATGGTTTATTTGAGAAACTATCGTAAGTAAGAAGAATTATTTCCAGCCTGTATTTTTTCGTAGTCATAGGCTTAAAGAGTGCTATTATTCAAATTACATTAGGACATGTGAGATCTCGAGTGATGCCTGTGTACCATGGCATTGTGGGTCAAATGGAGCATCCTATAGACAGGTCAGTGCAGGAGCATAAGTACTTATGATTGACATGACTTTTTAGGAAAACAAACAGAAGAAAAGGTTAGATGCAATTGAGTTCATTTGGCCCCAAGGAACACTTTTTTCCAGTACTATGGTCAGACAGGCCCATGCTGTGAGTAATGGAGACCCTTCAATATGTCATCATGCAAATATGTGGCTGTCACACAAGGCAGAGATGTGGGAAAGAATGAAAAACGGTCATGGTGATCTCCACCTTGAGATTCCTGTGAATGAGGAATGATGATCCTAGATACCTCAAACACATTTTTAAACTCTATAATACGACTTGAGGTAAGATAAATAGCAGGTATTTTGCCAGATATAAGTAAAAGTGATGGGATTACAGATTCATAGCAACTTTTTAAGAGCTCTGAATTTTCTTTATGAGCCTCACATGGCTCATAGACCTAACGAGTCTGTGTTTCAACCAGGTAGTTGAAAGATTCACACAATCTCTTGTGAACAGAATGGGGAAAAGTTTGGTGGTGTTTCAATGGACATGTTTTAATGAATGTGTTCTAGAGTACAGGTGATGATTCAATAGTCACATGCAGCTTAGCTTAGTGGGAATGTGAAAGATAGGGTTATTTGAACTTTTTCTAATTAGATTTTAATCAACAATTTGGAAAAAGGCACAGATTGAACAGATTTTGTGGGAAATCTGTGAAGAACTATATGCAAATGAAGAAATCAACTGCATAAATATTGAATGCAAATATACTGATGTCTCAGTAACATTTCAGGTTGAAAATAAGTAACTGGTAGTTTAGGTGAATATGGTCAGAATTAGGCACAACTTTGATGCATTTTAATTGTTTGACTCTTATGTAATTTGAAGTTTTATCAATGAAGGTGATATTAACCGTGTATGGCAAAACACATATCACCACTTCTCCATTTCATGCTATGGTATGCTATTGCCAGATTATTATTTTTGAGATTATATGAACTTTTTTTAAAAAATTATTTATTTATTTATTTGAGAGCGACAGACATAGAGAGAAAGACAGATAGAGGGAGAGAGAGAGAATGGGCGCGCCAGGGCTTCCAGCCTCTGCAAACGAACTCCAGAGGCGTGCACCCCCTCGTGCATCTGGCTAACGTGGGACCTGGGGAACCAAGCCTCGAACCGGGGTCCTTAGGCTTCACAGGCAAGCGCTTAACCGCTAAGCCATCTCTCCAGCCCGATATGAACTTTTAAGTACAGACTTTATGTTTTTATAGTATGTTCCCACAACAGTAGTGATAAAAGGGACTCACAAAGGTAGTAATGTGACTATGAAGGGGAGAAAATTGTCTAAATGGGAGACAAAACAGGTTAGGGAAGTAGGTTTTCTCTCCTTTGCAGGGTGTGTGTGTGTGTGTGTGTGTAGAGAGCAGTATGGGAATGGGAACTATTGGAGGGGAAGAAGGATACCACTAACAGGGAAATAGGACCCAAAAGGGAAGAGTAAATAGGAAAAAAAATGTGTGTGTGTGTGTGTGTGTGTGTACAAATGAAACTCATTATTTTCATGCTAACTAAAATGGCACACAAAAGAGTAAATCATAAAAATTATAGTAAACATGTTTAGAAGTTTAGGTATGTTACTTTGAGAATGGTATAGTTGGGAGGTGGAATGGACAGTTGGCCTTGTGTAAATATTTTGATATTTATCAGTAAGAAAATAGACACCAAAGAGTGATGGGAAATTAGATCCAGAGAAGAAAACTTACACAAATACAAAAAGGTGCATTTGTCTTAAATGAATTTTATTTTTTAAGAGAAGACTGCTCATTTTTATTTAAAGTGTAAACATTTTTAATATTTCTTAAATTTATTTATTTTGAGAGTGGCAGAAATGAGAGAGGGAGATTAGAATGGCCATGAAAGGTTTTTGTTTTTTGTTTGTTTGTTTTTGTTTTTTTCTCAATGTAATTCTAAATGTAGAGCTCCCCTTGTCCCTTGGTAAACACTGTTGTTTTTAAGAGGGAGTATCCTTAACTCTACGTAATTAGACTGAATCCTACTATTTCATATCAATATTTAGTGACCTAACTTTACGTGCTATAAATTCTATTTAAAATAATGAATTATTTTATAAAATATTTTCGTTGAAAAGTCATGTTGGGACATTTTAGCCGGTTTTCATCCTGTAGTGTTTACGCATTCTACAATACCTCAGAGGCTTTCCTGGCCTTTCAAATTTGATTGTAATGTGACAGCTTTCAGGGCCCAGACCTCAGGATGTCTATTGTATTGGTGGGAGTGTCATTCACTGTGAAGTCCCAAGGTCATTCTTTCCTTACTTCATAAACAAACAAACAGAAATAATTCTTATGTTTTCAATATTAAGATGGACTGCTCATAAGGGTTTTCCTTTTTGTTTATATACTTATTTATTTATTTATTTTTAAGCAGAGAGAGGTAGAGAGAAGAGGGACGAAAAGCTAGTGCACATGTGTCAGAACCTCTGGCCACTGCTAACGCGCTCCCATGCAGGAGCCACCATGCATGTGGCTTAATCTGTGTCCGAGTGAATCGAACCTGGGTCGTTAGGATTTGTCGGCAAGCACCTCCACCATTGAGCAATCTCTCTCCAGCCCATACATAGCATCTCACATAGACAAGTTGCTTCAATGAACCTGTAAGGTTGCGAGTGATAGTTATTGCAAACAGTGTGCCAAATAATGACGCCTACTTTGGTAATGAAATTTGGAGCTCTGACGCATCAGAGTTCACTCTATTTGGAAACCTAATGCCCGACTTGAGGTAACTAAATTTTAATAAAATTGAGGACTTTTGTCTCCAGCATGGCAAGGTGTTTTATAAACAACAGGTACTTCAATCATGTCACTGTATAGAAATTCATACTCACAGACAAAATTGTTCTGTCACCTCTCACACAAGAAAACACTGATGCTTTGGAAGTGTAAACATTGCTTACCACAGGTATCTCATTATATTGCCTTTTGTCCTTAAGGAAGAGTGAAAATCTGTATAGTACTGGCAGAGGGTAGGTGTTGAGAAACATAAGAAAACACTGAGGGAAAAGAGAACATGCTTGTATTATTTTTTTATTGTACTCTATTAAATAAGATGACTATGAGAAGGTCCTTGACTTCTTATTTATTTTGAAAAAAATGAGTTTTTATGTTCTCTGAGTTTTACGTAACTAAGAATCTCTCCCATGAGAGTATTCTTTTGAAGAGTTGCAGCAGAAAAAATGAAATGAATGTATTTTATCAAGTGTTTCATGTTACAGTTTCCTGATCAGCCTGCGACTTGGAAGCAGATGATCCGGGCTCAGGTTGTAGCTGGACTATATCTACCCTGCAGTACTCCTACTAACTTCGGAGATGACAGATGACTGTACTAAAAAGATGGGGCGTTTGTTCAGTCTCAGTTTGAGTAAAGTTCCTGACAAATCTGTTTAATTAGCCTGTTGTCTACAGAGAGGAGATAATTTTTGTCAGCCAGAGATTTTTCTCTTAGCAAAGGTTGTTTTAAATAGAAAATTTCCTTTTGTGATATTGCTTTTAGTTTCAAGTAGTAACGAAGGAAGATAGGAGAAAGACAGAGATTGAGGCCCAGAGAGGTTGGTGATGCCACCCCACATGCGACCTTGTCCTGACACAAGAACAGACCTCTTGGCAGAAATGGACCTCCTCTCTGATCAAGACTGATCCATAGCGCCTCCTGCTGCCCACAGTTTAATACGCTACCTAGATAGATGACCTTGGTGGGTTACCTCCACATCTGCAAATCAATCAGGCCTTCCTCTTGCATGAAAAGACTTTCATCTCCTTTCGGTATTGCCTTCCTTTTTTTTTTTTTTCCATGATGGTGCACATACTGTTACATGCTATTTCGTTGACACAATAGTCCTGGGACTTCATGATTACTGAATTTTTAAACCAAGCACTGATTTACACATGTGCTACTCCAAGCCGAAGTGTTCAGATTTCCAAGTGTTTCCTGTGCATTCCTGCAATCAGTACTCTTCCCTGAGCAGTTACTTGAACCCCTTCTCTTTGCTCTATTTCTAGATCCTTGCTACATTTCAACTCAGTCCCCAAAGGTAATACCAAAGGACTCGTCACAATAGGCTACACAGTGGATTCTCACAAACTCAGAGCTCTCTATATCTCTCTCTACAATGCACTGTGAAGAGCTGATGCAATGTGAATAGTGCCTCTGTCTGGTATATTCTGTGGTCAGCTGACCACACAATTCAAAATTAGATCACCAACCTAGATATAGTATAGCATTAAGAAATCATTCTTAGTGATGTAGAATGATACACAAGTAAAAAAAAAAAATCTTGAAAACATCCATAATCCATCTTCCTTTCCAATCTACTCTCCACAAACATCAAATGGTTAATGATCTGCCCAGATGATTCCATCCACATGAGTAGGATTAGAGTTCCCAGTGAGTTCATTTTCGGACATGTGAACTCTCAAATACTTTAGGACACCTATTAGAAGATAGACAAGGTCTCGTGAGCATGGCCAGCCAGGCAAGCCCAGGCCACTGATGGCCCTAGCTGAAGCTGCCTTGCAGCGTCACTTTGCTCTTATATCTATGTGTCATTCTGCTCCCCTGCATCCTCCTTTTCAGCTGCCAGCGGAAGCAGAATAGACCCGCCTCCTCCTCTTAGCTATCTTGAAGGACTAGAGGTTTTCTTTCTCTCATGTTCTCCGCCTGTGTTGCCTCTGTGACTTCCCTCATACAGTCTGTGCTGAGACACACCCCTTCCACCAGAATCTACTAAAAGGGGACTACCTTGATTTATTCTTTACACTTCCACTTTCCACTTCAGACTCCACCGTGTTCACCCTCAGTGGCTATTGAATCTCAACTGCCTCTCATTCTCCAGGCCTGCGTCTCTCCCAGCGCTCTCCAGCTCTTTAATCTATTAACCCCAAAGCAGTATAGCATACCAGCAACTGCCTTGCACTGTTTCTTGTTGGTCATCAGCAAGCCACAGTGAATAGTCCCAACAACAGCGTGTCTGATATGCTAGGTACTTAGGATGCAGCACAGCCACTTTCCTGGATGACCTCACATTCCTACAAGGTTGTAAATGTGCACATGGAAGCAAGGATAACAGATATTCCAATAAACTTATATTGAAGAAAGCAGATTTATGGATACGACATGGTGCACTGATGTTAACTAGTGATCTGACAAAGCAGATTAAAATGGCCCATGTAACACAGAGCATATGCATGCAAGTCTTTAACCTACAACAGCTGTTGGTGTCACCCTAGTGAATTCCAGTGTGTTATAAACCAGGACTCTGCAAATGTATTGTAAATATGGCACCTCTCCCTCATTCCTGATGCACTATGATTCATCTCTGCTAGAAAATAATTTACTGATATTTATTTCACATAAGCTATATGCAGCTATGGTTTGCTTACAAAATCATGCAATGTGTTCTCTATAGACCACCACCCATAAGGCAGCATATAAATTTTTAGGTCAATAAACATTTTATTTAAATATTTTCCTATCTCTTTTGAAAGAAAAAAAAAAACACATTTTGTGGAAAGGTAAGCTATTTCCAACCATCTGTCAAGTTCCTTTCTACATGGGAAAATCATAGAGGATTTGAGTGATTCAAATATGCCTACAAGTCTACCATTTTAGTGAATACACTTACTATGCATAAATAGGAATCATAAAGAGAAGGTGGAATGGGGGAGATGGATGAAACGGCTAGTTTGAAGGCATAGTTACAGAATGAAGAGGAAAAGTCTATTGACTAGCAGTAAGTATGGGTGCAGAGTGACAAGGAAATGAATGCACAAGACACCTTTCCAGTCAATGGAAACCATATGCACATACCAATACAATAGTACAGTGAAATATCCCTACCAAATGTTCATTCTTCCAATACCGAGGACACTGCACTGTAAAAACAACAACAAAAACAAAGTATGAAACTTCCCATAATAGAATTCTGCTCATATATCTAATGAAGGTTCTTCCATCTTTCATTTGACAAAGATGGACAACTAGAAACTCTGTAATCCCTGGCTGATTCTAGGGTTCTAGCTATGGTCTGTCTATACAAGTATATAAAACAGAAAATTAGCTTTGGCTTCCTTTCCTAAGTAGCATCTTTGTGATTGTTCCCCCCTTATTTTCCATTATGCTGAGCTTATCGGCATCTGCTTCTCCCTGCCACAAGTACAAAGTTCTAGAAACTACTTTGTATGCCTCCTCAGTAAGAGCACAGATTATCAGGAGTCAGTCTTCTCACCCACTAACACAGTCATGGAGATAGCAATGCTGAGATATAGAAAGTGTGGCAACAATAGCAAGACAGATTTGGAGCAATGTAGCTTTCTCTTGCTAGGTAGTTATCTAGAAGCTGGCTCACAAAAGCAATAGAGGCCATTGAAGGCTCTGGTCGAGAATTCCCACCTGATTTAGACTCATTCCATATTGGCTGCAGGCAACAAGTCCAACATGAACTTCCTGCTTCTCAAGTCACCCAGGATTATGACCTGTTCGCCAGCTCTTCCTCAGCCTTTGAGCCAACCACATACTCAGGCCCATCCTTTGCATACCTGGGCTCGTGAAGAGGCACGCTCTAATTGGATGTCTGACTCATATAGCTAGATCAGAACCACGTGTCTGAGCCTTTCTTTGTTTCTTTCTCTCCCTTTGCCCTTTATCCCTTAGGCCTTCCTCCAGCGGCTTCTTTCCTGGGGAAAAGGCCAAGAGATGGGAAGGAGAAAATAATTTCTTTTGCTTGAACACTTTCCTGTTTTACTTTCTCTCAACCCTCCCTAAAATATATTGCACCATTCATAAACAACCCTCATCTCAGTCTCCTTTTTCTTTCTTTTGTTCATGTACAGGAGAACCCAAGACCCAAGAGGTGCAGGTGTGGGTATTGGAGGGTTTCTCATCCCACAGAGCTCTCTCACTTAAGAGTGCTGTGATTTATTTCAGCTCCTTTGGAAACTACTTGCAATGATTCAAAATGTCTACCTAATTTTTATTTTATTTTTTTATGGTGGTTTAGGTGCTACATGGAGAGATTCTGTTGGTGTATTATTCTTTAACTAATTTCTCTGAGTTGAAACATTCCCACCTGGAAAGAGAAGGCCCAGGAGACTCTGGAAGTTCAAAAAATTCATCAGTGTCAGAGGAAGCTCGGGAAGTTTCCAGATTCACAAAGACTTTCCCCAAGTTTATGAGGACAATCAGCTACTGCTGAGAGAAGGCGTTGAGTGGCGGAGCTGCCCATACCTCAGGCAGGGGCTGGATAATAAAGGCAGTAAACACTGCTGAGAGGTGGGTGGTGGAGCTGCCTACAAGTCAGGCAGGAGCTCTAGAGATGCAGCTTTCATGAGTCATCACCCTTGGGCTTTTCAGTGACTCAGCTACTTTTGAGTCACCTATGATCCTGTCAGTAACCCCCCCCACCCCGACCCAGTCATGTTCCTGTAAATAATCCCTGCAAATTCATAGGTTCAACAAGAAGAGTTAAGTGTCATTTTCTGGGGTAGGAGTGTTGGTCACACTGGTGCCCTATCTGGGTGAACAGATGTTTGTTCATGTTTTCCCAGAAGAGTCACACAACTCTTGAATCCATACAGGAATCCGTAGTGGTCAGCACCGTGGCAAGAAAATGTCCATGAGCCATGCCAAAAATCCACTATGGGGCATGTGTCACTCTTTGCACAGACTCAGTCCAAACTCAGTTTCCAAGAGGGATCAGTTCATTGCTCTGGCAGTAAGGGCTATACATTTCAATAGGGCCCAATACCTTTGGATACTGGGTCTTCAGGAAACCTATGCAGAACTGCCATGAAGCAAACCCTTGTTCCACCATATTTTAATTTGCTCTGGGGGTTTTCATTTAGGGACAGAGAGAGCAGCAAAAGTGCAAGGCACTCTTTCTTTCCAGGGTGTTCCTGTGCTAAGCGTGGCTGTTGAGGGTTCTATGAAGCCTTCTTCTGTACTCTGGCTTGTGAAGTCACTGGAGAGTTTATGCCTTGAGTCATTCCTCACAGTGCTGTGGTACATGCGAAATGCCTGATGCATGACATGTTCTGTCAACTATCTAAAACTAGATCGCTATGGCTTATGGTGAATCACTTACATGCTTTGAAAAATTAGTGTGTTTTTCTCTATCTTCACTTGGATATGAGAATCTTTCGTGGTATGAACTTAAAGGAAAAATCTCACCTATTTTCTATTCAATATATTAGTAATGTTTTATAAAGTCACATTTTAACCCTCCTGGAAATTTCTTTTTCTTCTGTTTTCTACTTAAAGTTGACCAATTGTAATCATTCATTTTTTTAAAAAAATGTATATTTTTATTTATTTATTTGAGACAGAGAGAGAGAGTAATAAGCAGAGAGAGGAGATAGAGAGAAAGAGAGAGAGAGAGAGAGAGAGAGAGAGAGAGAGAGAGAGAGAGAGAGAGAATGGGCATGCCAGAGCCTCTAGCCACTGCAAATGAACTCCAGATGCATGTGCCCCCTTGTGCATCTGGTGTACATGGGTCCTGGGAATTGAACCTGGGTTCTTTGGTTTTGCAGGCAAGTATCTTAAGCACTAAACCATCTGTATATCCCAAAATTATGCATTTTTAACGGTTGCCACAAAGCAATATTTCATTAGAAGAAAGTTCCCAAAATGTGTGAACTATACAGTCTCATTTTAAAGATGCTTTATTCTTTCTCTTTTGACAGTAATTCTCACTAGTCCGTTTGCTTAGGTTCATAGTATAGTGAGGGGAGTGAAAATGAAGAAGACGGCTACTGACCATGAGTTTTTTTTTTTTTTTGTTTTTTTTTTCTGTGGGGCGGTGGTTGAGGAAGGGTCTTACTTTAGTCAAGGCTGACCTGGAATTCACTGTATAGTCTCAGGGTGGCCTCAAACTCACAGTGGTCCTCCTACCTTAGCCTCCCAAGAGTGCTGAGATTAAAGGAGTGTACCACCACGCCTGGCCTGAGCATGAGTTCTTTAAGACAGCAGGTGTACAGGAAACATTTGACATGGTAGGCAGCAGTGAGTTCTGCCTTGGACGGTGTCATGCCAGAAGCGCAGGGGTTATGTGACACTCGCGTATCTCTCTGCAATGTGCAATAAATGGAAGCACAGGGGCTGCAATGGGACCACACTAAATAAACTTGAATTTCTACCCAATTTAGCATTTCTGATTGTGCAACTACTTGATTAATCTTTCATTTGGTCACATTATCATAGGTACCCTGGTGCTTGTCAAATCCACATCAAGACTTTATTAGGGTAGATATGCTTTAGGACATTTTGTGCCATATATCTTCCCATAAAATTCATTCTTGAAATAAGGAAAGAAAACAAGAGATTGAGAAAATTATACAAAAAGAAATTCAGCTTTGACTATAGCAAATGTCACCACGATTCCTGGCACTTATAACCCAGGAATTGAACCCTACTATTCTTGTTTCCTGTGTATAACAACACCAGTGACTGAAGTCAATTCCCTAACTTTTTAAGAAAACTATATGTTTGTTGAGTAAATGGAATATGCTTTATTTATTTAGATAAGTGGAAATTTTGGCATTTCACACAAGTACTTGTATAATGAAGCTATGGAGGCAGGATCAGCTTATGTCCATGAAGGTGTAATTAATGAATAGTGTCAACTGCACTTTTACTTGCAAACCTTGAAAATATATCACTACACTTGTAATCTTGATGGCATGGGAGCGTAACTACCTCTCAAATAAGACTCTGTGTTTATAAAAACTTCTACCTGTCCTTGTAGTAAATCTCATAATTACTCTAATGCTGTTACTGCCATCCTTCACTGACATCAGACTCCAGCTACATCACCCTTCCAACACAGGCTGAACACCAGAGTATCTCTAGGAATCGTCCATACATTCAGCATCACAATTAGGACTACAGTGGTACTGAGCCTCATGGCTGAGTGGCTAATGGGTTTCAGACTCTCCAGTCTACTGAAAACCATTGTTGGAAAGCCCAGACAATATAGTATATGTCAAAGTAATACATCATCTACACACACACACACACACACACACACACATACACACACACACACACATTTTGTTGGCTTTGTTCCTCTAGAGAACTCTAGTACAATTCTTAAGAAAATAATGTCATTTGTAATGAATCAAATATTCTTAGGGATATATTGCACATATGCACTTCATACCCAAAGTGAGCTTTGTACTTTGACAGCTATAAACATTGATGAATGAAACTGAAGAAGATGTAATCTAATGATATAGTATTATATGCCTGTGAATTGGAATTACGTTGTTCAGAGAATAACATTTCTCTGACTGATTCCACATTAAAATAAATACTTGGCATAACAATTGCTATTTTAAAATAATACCAAAGGAAATATTAAAAGTCATGTAGAAAATCAAAGAAAAATTTTCAAAAATAATCCTGGAAAAAACTTGTCTTTTCCAAATCTTATTTTATTTTAATTTTTTGTTTATTATTTATTTATTTGAGAGTGACAGACAGAGAAAGAAAGAGAGAGAGAGAATGGGCGCGCCAGGGCTTTCAGCCACTGCAAACGAACTCCAGACACGTGAGCTAACGTGGGTCCTGGGGAATCAAGCCTCGAACCAGGGTCCTTGGGCTTCACAGGCAAGCGCTTAACTGCTAAGCCATCTCTCCAGCCCTTATTTTGTTTTTTAAGTAACTGATTAAGGCCATGTAGAATGGAATTTGGTGAAGTCTATAAATTGGTAACACAGAACTGAAAATACAGAATATTTATGAACACTAATTTTATAACAAACAATGATGCATTAAAATGTGTTTTTAACAAAGAATGCTAGGAAATATTCAGTGTTCTTTAGAAAAGAAGCAACTCAGATCTTACTAAATATAAAAATGATCTCAAATTCAATAGAAAAAAGAATAAATAAAAGTTTAAACGATGAACCACACACAAGAAGAAAGAGAAATAAATCATACTGAAACTACATTTGGCAGTAACTATTTTTAGACATTATTCTAAAAGTGAAAGCTTATTAAAGCAAAAACAAAGATAAGTTGTATACAGTAAAGAAAAATTTTAGCTGGGCTTATTAGTGCATGCCTTTAATCCTAGCACTTGGGAGGCAGAGGTAGGAAGATTGCCATGAATTTAAGGCCACCCTGAGACTACATAGTGAATTTCAGGTCAGCCTGAGCTGGGATAAGACCCTACCTCAAAATAAAGCAAAAAAATTGTTTTTTTCTTGAACTGGGGAGATTGTTCAGATATTAAATTGCTTGCTTGCAAAGTCTATGGCCTGAGTTAAGTTTCACAATACCCACAAAAGTCTCATGCAGAAGGCAGTGCAGGTATCAGGTTTTCATTTGCAACTAGTAACCAGAGACTCCAAAGAACCTTTAGACACACATGTGCATGCACATACACACATGCATACATAAATAAATAAATTTAATCAAGAATTTATGCTCACGTTATCTGTTAGCTTGGAAAGGTAATCTACAGATAGATACAAAATAGACTGCAGAAGTTACAAAATGGTAGACACACAAATTCTGTTCTTGGATATAATATTATGCAAAATAGGTATTGTGTGTAATGATATATAAAAATGTAATTTAGATAAATACCCCAAATTACACTATCCAAATAATCTGAATATTTTTTTTTTCCTTAGAGAAGACTGAAAATTGATAAAACATATAAACCAGTGTTCAGCTTCATAAATCCTCATAGAAATAGAAATCCAAACCAGCAATGAATTACATCTTTATGCCAATTAGGCTGCCTGTAACCTAAAATACTAAAAATGACTTGATATACAGAACATATAAAGAACAGATCATTAGATAAATACAAGTCAAAACCACAGTTAAATGTCACTTCACCTAAGTAATAATGTGATTAGTACAAGCAAGTATGTGGAGAAAGTAGAGAAATACCATACTTTTTGTGGTAGGTAAAGTAGTAAAACTGTCATGGAAATCTATATGATTGTTCCTTGTAATATTAAAGATAGAAAATTATATGATTGAGCAAGCCCCCTACCATGTTTTGAGGAAAGAAACATGAAGTGAATTCAATGAAAAGACATCTATATTCCTATGTTCATTGCAGAGTGATTCAAACTATCAAAGAAATGGGAACAATCCAGGTGTCTATCAGCTGATGAATTGATAATAAAATATTATATATTTTTCAATATATAGAATAGAAGCTATTGTACTGTAAACCTAATCATAAGCCTATGGCAGGGAAGTCATGAGCCTTTGGGGTATAAAACCTGCTCTTGTCTGGATGAATGCATGTATTACTTGTATTACTCTCACCAAATTGCCCTGAAAGCACTACATTTAATGCTCATATTCATATATTAATGTTATTCTCACTTCTGGTTAGAGAAGCTTCTCTTTTCAGATAGCAATGATCACTGGGATGACCCAAAAGGCAACATAGTCCTAAGAAGAAGGGACAGAGGGGTGTCCAGCACTGAAACATCTCACACCCCCTAAGGCTCATGGTCCATTGTGGAAGAGGTGGTGGAAAGAATGTGCCAAAGGAAGGGTACCACTCCTTACATGCAACTTTGCAGACAGAAATTGGCCTTGAGATCCAAGACCTCACAGTGCCTAACAATATCTTCACATGACCCTCATTATAGGAGAAAAAGATGATGACATCAAACTAAAAGAGAAACTAATGGAGAGAGGGAGAGGATATGATGGAGAGCAGAGTTATGAAGAGGAAAGTGGGTGAGGGTAGGGAAATACCATGGTTTGTTTTCTGTAAGTATAGAAGTTGTCAATAAAATATACATATATTTTTAAAAATCTTCCATTTTTGACAATATAAATTAACTTGGAGATCATTATTTTAAGTGGAATGAGCCAGACAAAGAAAAACAAGCCCGTGATCTTGCTCATGTATGGAATCACAATAAATTGATCTTAGGCAAGTTGAAAGAGGTATGATGGTTACCAAATCTTGGGAGAGAAGAGAGGAGGTAGGTGTCTGGGGAGTTCATAAGTGTAAGATGGAAGTTAGCTAAATGCAAGGATTTATAACATTGCAAGGAGATACTGTTAGAATTAATTGGGAGCAAGTCTCTCCCATATGCTGTTTCATAATGTGGTGACTACAGGTAACAATACACTGAACTTTTCAAAACCCCAGATAGAATAATTTTTTGCTAGAAAGAACAGAGGGATAGTTGAGGAGATAATGTTGAATCTGATTTAAAACAAACAAACAAACAAAAACAATACAAAACAAAAAAATACCCATGAATGGACCAAAAATTTTAATGATTTTTGCATATCAGTTAAAATCTCTCTCTTTTCTCTTTTATATTACCTGTCTTTTTCATCCTTCTTGTCCTTGGCACTGGCCTGTAACTCCCAGTACCAGCATGTGCATAAATCCATAATGAGCTGTTGATCAGAGAGACCTACAAGGTTTCCCAAAATAAGACAGATTTCTGTCAGAGCACTTGATGACCCACCAAAGGTTAATGGTAAGACCGTACTGCCGAAGACACCAAATGCTGTTCGTACGGAACATGGAGTGAACTGGCTGGAATCTGGAAGAGATTCAATCCCTAGACAGCTCATTGAGTGCCAGAAGTTGCTACATGAACAAGTAGGGGAAAATGACCAATATCTGTCCAAACAACCTGTAGTCTAAGCTGCTCAGCAGCAAACAACCTGATGTGATGCTAACACAAATGCAATAGTGACACACAGCCACAGTGGGTAACCAACTGCTCTTGATTTAGGTAATGGAACTTCTCAGTGAAATGGAACCCATAGCTGGAACTTGGAAACAAGTCAGGACCATATCCAAAAACTGAGCCTGCTCTCCAATATCAAGACCCCACCAATCTTGGGCTACAAAAGGGCCTACACCTATTAAATTCTCTCTAAAATAATAATGGTTAACCCGTTTATCTGGTACTGACTTCACTCTCCATTGGAGTATCTGCTTCTCTTTTTCAGATGGAAACAGAACCTGAGGAGAGAATCAGCCCATCACACCTCACCAGGGCCCCAGCTGAAACCATAGAGTAATTAAGGAAATGAACAAGAGTGCTGATTTCTTGCTGAACCTGGTACCAGCCCAAGAGTGAAGAGGAGAGACACAGAGAACATTCAACACCTACCAAGCCAGATATGCATAGACACAGAGGCCACCAAGACCTCATCATTGAAGTATACCTAAAAGAAACCCAACATGGCTCAGGGAAATTCATGGAAGAGGGGGCTGAAAAGTTGCTATAGCCACAAGTTCGGACATTATGCCCAGAGACATTGCTTCTTCCCCCATAACTGATGGCTACCCCCATAATGTATGGCCCACATTCCCCAATGAGGAGGGTCCCTTTGGAGGGGGGAGGACAGGGAGGAGGCTAATGATGGCTATATACATACTGTGTACATAATTTAAAAAATGCCGCTTATAGGGCTGAAGATATAGCTCAGTGGTTAGGACACATGCCTATGAAGCTGAAGGACCCAGGTTTGATTTCCCAGTACCCAAATAAGTCAGATGCACATGGTGGTGCATGTCTGTGAATCTGTCCAAAGTAGTTAAGATTCTAATGATAAAGTATAATATTAGTGAAGGGAGGAAGAGAGAGACAGAGTAAGGTTAACTTGCAAAAAGTAAAGCTGGTTTTCAGCTTATGAAAATTTTGTGGAAATTTGTATTGTATAGCTCCAATTATACTTTTACAAATTGAATTACACTCTGATTTTGTGCTTACTATGACACTTTGATTATGAATGTGCTATATGTGTATTATGTTTCAGTAAAACTTTTATTTGAACAAATAATACCATGAAGTGCTAGTTAACTTTTGTTTCTTGTGTTTTGACCTCCTCAGAGGAACTCTGTCCCAAAAGAGATCCTAGAAGAAGATTACCTCTGTCAGTAATGTGAAGAAAATTTTATTCATGAGTAGAGACAAGATTAACCAGAATTTAGAAACAGGAGAGATAAAACTCAGAGCACTGAGATTAAAGGACAGGCAGGAAAAGGTCTAGGGTACCAGTGTAAGAGCTAGGGCAGGAGAAAGATAAATTCTTTCACCTTAGGCTTCAATTTTCTTAATTATGCAATCAACATGACAGAAGCTGCTTCACTGAGTACACCTTGAATTGGAAACCTCTGAAAAGAGAATAATGTTGGGTTCACTACAATGTAAACACTGAGGACATAGTGACAGGTGTTTTATTATTTGATGGAATAACTTAACAGGGTGTGACAAATTCAAATAGACTACTTACCTCCAATTTTTTTTTTAACATCTGAAAGGCTAATTTGCTCAACTGCATGTTATAAACAGATACAATTTTCTAACCATTGTCAATCCCATGAAATGTTATGATAAAGCCTGTAAGATCTCTGGTCCACATGTGTTTATTCTTATTCTTTATATGGGAAGAAGGAAGAGTTAGGAAGTTGAAGTAAATGGCAACCAGAGGAGCAATGCAGGCACTGGGCAGCTGGATCCTGGGACGACAGACTACTTCCAGAAAGAGCATGCGGCATGTCTCACAATACTGCATGCTTGGATTGCAGGATGCATGAGAATTATACATCTAGTGCACTCTACTTTATGTTTTACTTTTGGTAGTTCTCCCTGAAAAGCACATTTTAATCACAAAGCAGAAATGGGGTCATTTAATAGCCTTAGCCTGGATGGATTGAATTTATTTACCACTGCCATCTTTTATGGAAACTGTGGCTTTAGACCATTGATGCCTCTAAGACCTTTCTTTTTTCTTCTTTCTTCTTTTCTCCCTTCCTTTCTTCCATCCTTCCTTCCTTTCTTTCCTTCCTTCCTTTCCTTCTCTCCTTCCTTCCTTTCTTTCCTTCCTTCTTCTCTTTCTCTTTCTTCTTGCCTTCCTAACTCTTTCACTCCTAGCCTCATTCTTCTTCACTCTCTATTCTCTTCCCCCTTCTTGAAATCTCTCTCTCTCTCTCTCTCCCCTCTCTTCTTGATACATACATAGCGGTATAGTTTCCGATGTTGGCATCAGGGCAGTAGGGCAGTGTAGCTGTGACAAGGTCCCACTCAACATATCACCCACATTGGCCTTCCTCAGTGAGGACACATATAAGCTCCTATGAAGAACTATCAAATTTTGGAGAAAATGATCCTGCTTCTTTTTTTAAAAAAAAAATTTTTAATTAATTTATTTATTTGAGAGTGACAGACACAGAGAGAAAGACAGACAGAGGGAGAGAGAGAGAATGGGCGCGCCAGGGCTTCCAGCCTCTGCAAACGAACTCCAGACGCGTGCGCCCCCTTGTGCATCTGGCTAACGTGGGACCTGGGGAACCGAGCCTCGAACCAGGGTCCTTAGGCTTCACAGGCAAGCGCTTAACCGCTAAGCCATCTCTCCAGCCCGACACCCTGCTTCTTGAAGGGAACCTCTGTGGAGACACAGGTGAAGTGGTAGAGATATTCCATATGTGTCCTTGAAACCCCATTACTTAACAGATGACAAAATTTTCACAGTGAGATACAAATGATTTATCCAATGTCTGTGGTAACTAGGAATCAGGACGAAGACAGAGATATATAATTCCCCTTATTGAATCCAGTTCACCTCCCCCTCATCAGTGGAAATTACGAATTTTTCTGGTACCTCTTCTGTAGTCAGCCACAACCATGCTTAATAGGAATCAAACACACATGTGTGATACATGCTTTACTCACTGTGGAAATGGGAAGATGATAAGTGGCTGTTTGAGAAAGTGGCTTCCTCCCAGGGATCTGGAGAGAAGTCAATCATGAGAAGATTCCATTATGACAAAGATCCAAGGGAGCTGACCCTGCCATTGTCTCATTGCTGTCCTACTTCACATTTGACAACAGTGCACACGATTTTATCAAGAAATGTCCCATTTATATGTTACATATAATATCTTCTTTTATGTATTCCTTAGAAATTTTCATAGTTCTTATTGGAATGGTGATAAGTTGATTTTTTCCCTTGGTAGTTTGTGAATCACTGGTTGTGTTCTGCTCTTTCTGTGAGTGTTACATGCAGTTTGTAAATGAATCTGCAAGTCTTGCACACATCCCTGCATGTGGAGGTCAATTTCCTTCACTAAATTGCTCAGCTATTACTTTAAGTTAAAAATAAAAGTATAGGGCTGGAGAAATGGCTTAGCGCTTAAGCGCTTGCCTGTGAAGCCTAAGGATCCTGGTTCAAGGCTCAGTTCCCCAGGTCCCACGTTAGCCAGATGCACAAGGGGGCACACACATCTGGAGTTCATTTGCAGTGGCTGGAAGCCCTGGCGTGCCCATTCTCTCTCTCCCCCTCTCTCTGTCTTTTTCTCTGTGTCTGTCACTCTCAAATAAATAAATAAATAAAATGAACAACAAAAAATATATTTTTAAAAATAAAAGTATATAGCTGGGCGTGATGGCACACACCTTTAATCCTAGCACTTGGGAGGCAGAGGTAGGAGGATCACCATGAGTTTGAGGCCACCCTGAGACTACATAGTGAGTTCCAGGTCAGCCTGGGCTAGAGTGAGACCTTACCTCGAAAAACCAAAAATATAAAATAAAATAAAATAAAATAAAGTATATTATCAATTTGCCAGCTCAGTAGAGGAATTTAAAAGCATTGTATCTTTTTTTTTTTTTTTTGGTTTATTTTTATTTATTTGAGAGCAACAGACAGAGAACGAGGCAGAGAGAGAGAGAGAATGGGCGCGCCAGGGCTACCAGCCACTGCAAACGAACTCCAGATGCATGCGCCCCCTTGTGCATCTGGTTAACGTGGGACCTGGGGAACCGAGCCTCGAACCGGGGTACTTAGGCTTCACAGGTAAGCGCTTAACTGCTAAGCCATCTCTCCAGCCCAGCATTGTATCTTTTATAAGGGATATACTTGGATATAAAATGAGATCCAATGTGTTTGGAGTGTAACAATTAAACACAAACCCTTAAGGATTGTGTTCATTGGCGTCTACAATTTTTGCCACATAATGGGATCCATCATAGTCAAACATGTATTGGAAAGATACTACACACACCTGATGGTTAGTTACTTGTATTTTATATTACAATCTTACGCTGCTCTGGTGAAAGGATAGCTATGCCACTTTTTATATGACTAAATTTTATTCATATGTGTGTGTATGTATGACATATATACTCACACACACATATATATGCATACATATAACTATAATAACATTAAACATATTTTTCAGTAGATTTTTGAAGTGATATTCCTTTTGTTTTTAGTAAATAATTTTAATGTTACTTCTTAACATTCTTAGGTAATGTTTTTCTCTCTAAGCATTTTCTTTTGCTAATGTTACATTATCTAATCTTATACTACATTGTATTACATGAGCGATTTTGCAAATCACATTGAAAATATCTTTCAGAAGGCTATATTTTTTATTATTTCTGTTTTCTAACATATGCAGGGGCTGACTTTAAGTGTGAATTCCCTTGGAGGTGATGGTGGTTAAGACAGTAGACATGAAGATAAAGAGTACCTCTCAAGGCTGTCCCATCTGATTTTATAAATCTTGTTTGGCAAATATTTGGCAAACCTCAGACCTGATTCTGCTCATCTTCTCCAGAATTTGAGTCATGTTATCATTTGTCTCCTAATTATCTTTCATCTCTACAGCCACTCCTTAGGGACTCTTTCTACACATCACTCACTCAATAGCTGAAGACCTTTTTCAAGGCCTATCAGAATTAATTTTCAAAATATTTTAAATTGCTTTAAACAGACATTGCTAAAATATGATTTGAAAATGCCTTATTAACTTTATAGGTTCCCCCTCCAAGCTTCTGCCCAATAGTATATATTGTTTGTAGTTTTTAAAATGTTTTTGTTAAAATTACCATTTGTCAGGGAAAGATTGGACACCACTGAACAAAAATCAAAACAGCTTTTCTACTCTTGCAAAAATGAATCTTAACTGCTCTGTGTAAGTAAACAAAAGTATACAAGTGACATTAAAATATTGCCTGGGAAGTAAATTAAAAATGTGTGTTCCTTTGCTTCTTTTAACTCCTTATTTGGAGAAGTTCTTTTGAAAGTATTATATCTTCCTAGATGATGGAATACATATTATAACTTTACATTACTCAAACATTATTTCATTTGCCCCATGACAAATAATAAGAAAAGTGTAGTGAATGTTTAGGATAAAATAAGTTGAAATAAAATCTCACAAAGATGAAGCAAGTTTGAGCTTTGGTGACTACAGTTACATGCAAAGAAATGAAGTCTTAAATGTTGCATACATGTCTTATTTAGGGTTAGGAATGAGGGATTCTACCAAAGGAATTAGCTTTGCCCCTGTTTCAGAAAGATACACAAGACATTCTGATGCATCAATTCATTACATTGTATTAATAACTCAAAGAGAGAGCCAAAATCATTATCCATTCTTTTGTTGATGCACATGTAGATGTCCTCCATCTTCTGGTTTGTGGCAAGTATAGTAATGAGCATGACTGTGAAGTATCTCCAATATAGGACTTTGAGTCATTTGGGAATAGCATGCGGTTCATGTATCTGACAGAATTTTGTTCAGCCTTATAGAAAGATGAACTCATGAATCTTGAAATAAAACGGGTTTAATTAGGCAAATATTACATGCTTTTACTAATTTGAAGGGTCTGCAGTTTTATTTCATATATAAAAATATATATTATATGATATATGTCATGAAACTAGACAATTAGAGTAGAAAAGAGGTATCAATTGAAGTTCAAGAAGGGGAAAGGGGCAACACATGCAATATGGAAGAGGAATTTGTAGTGGAAAGGGAGGTGCATAAAGAGGCAGGATATTTGTAATAAAAAATGATGATAGTGTCTCCACAAAACAAAAGTATATATGAGAATTTCATGGTTAAAACCATTATTCTGCACATTCATCTTAAATAAAAAACTAATGAAATAACATATAAAAATCAGAATAAATTTATCTATGGCATTAGCCTTGTGGGTTTGTTTTTTTTTTTTCCAAGCAAGAACCTTGAATCACTAAAAAATCTCCACAGCACCAACTCTACATTTCTTTCAAAATATGGAATCATTCCTAATACAAAAAGAGCATTGGCTAATGATTTTCATGACAAAAATTAATGTAAGGATGGTTAACACATTCAACAAGGGGATATTGTCTTGCTAAGTTCTGATTTAAGTTATGGATACCAAAGAGGCTACACAAGACTTTTCTCTGCTTCCTCCCACCCCTTCTCCAGTTTCTTGTATCATTCTTGCCATTTTTCCTTTTTCCTTTACTTTTTATAATATGAGTTCCTAGACAATAGCAGGCCACAGGATTGTATCAAGATAAATACTTACAAGACACTTTGTTTTGTACTGCTTACACTCCTTCTCATCATATTTCATATGCATATTATATTCTGTGAAAAAACTATGGTGGTTTTTCCCTGGAGAGATCTATTTTGTAGTAACGACAACATCAACTAAATCAAAAGTAAACTTAAAACTTACCCACCACCCACCATGGCTCAGGGAATTTTTCAGAAGAAGGGGTAGAAAGATTATATGGTCCACAGTTTGAGACATCAGGCCCAGAGACATTCCTTCTGCCCCCAAATAACTGATTGCTACTCCCACAAATAATAATCCATAACCCCATGGGGAATACCTGCAACCTCACTCATGGGTTGTACTTACTTATTTGTTCTGGGCTGTCTCCATCTCTCCAGCTCCAATCCCACTTAAAGCAGGACTGACTCAGGCTTTGAGCTGAGCAGGGTGATATTGACCCCTACTCTACATCCCCCATTTTGCCTCACAGCCTTTCTTTAAGGATCAGGTTTGTACACTGCTAGTGCATTGTCTGTTTTTGCTCACTGGGTCTTAGTGAGGCTGGATAGTCAGACAGAGGGTGGGGTTCTCCATACCTCATCCCAAGCCTCAAAAACCAGCATAAAAAAAAATTACAAGAGAGAATAACACTTCCATCTATATTACAAACCCATAGTAATAAAAACAGCATGGCAACTGGCATAAAAACAGGAGTATAGACCAAATGGAATAGACTTGAGGACCCGGACTTTGGGTCAAGCAACTACAGCTACTTGATATTCTACAAAGGCATGAACAATATAGGCTGGAGAAATTGGCAGCATATTCAAAAAATGGTGCTGGACAAACTGGATAACCACATGCAGGAAACTAAAACTTGATCCACACATTTCACCATGCACTACACTCAAATCCAAATAGATCAAAGACCTCAATAAAAGACCAGAAACATGAATAGTACTGGAAGAAAATTTAGGAAGTACTTTCCATGATATAGGAATGGAAGAAGACTTCCTGAACAAAACCTCAGTAGCTCATGATCTTAAACAGTCACTCAACCAATGGGATCACATGAAGTTGAAGAGTTTCTTTACAGACAAGCATACAATAAGCAAAGCCAATAGATTTCCCACAGAATGTGAGAAAATATTTGTTGATTATCCAACTGATAGAGGCTTAATCTCTAGAATCTACAAAGAACTCAAAAATCAAAACAGTAAGAAGTCAAACACCCCAGTCACAAAATGGAGCAAAATGCTGAACAGGCAGTTCACAAAGGAAAAATTACAAATGGCAAACACACACTTAAGAAAATGTTCATCATCCCTAATCATCAGAGAAATGCAAATAAAAAAAAAAAAACACATAAGATTCTACCTTATCCCAATAAGGATAGCAAACATCAAAAAAATCAAATGAAAATAAATGCTGGCGAGGATGTGGAGAAGTAGGAACACTCATCCACTGTTGGTGGGAATAAAGGATGGTACAACCACCTTGGAAAGAAATATGGAGACTCCTGAAAAAGCTGACTATAGAGATACCAACAGACCCAGCTATTCCATTACTGGGCATTTACCTTCAAAGTACAGGCCAGAGAGATTTGCTCAACCATGTTTTTAGTGGCTCAATTTGTAACAGCTAAGAGCTGGAATCAATCCAGATGTCCATCACTAGAAGAATGGATAACTAAGATGTGGTATATCTACACAATGGAATTCTATACAGCAATAAGAAAAAAATGACACAATGAAATTTGAGGAAAAATGGTTGAACCTGGAACAGATCATTTTCAGTGAACTTACCCAGTCACAGAAAAAAAAAAAAAAATCACCACATAGTCTTAATCATCTACAACACCTAACCTGAATCTACCCAAGGTACCTTACATACCCAGCAAGCATCTCATGGACTAGACACTAGGATAGATGGGGAGGGAGAAGAGGGCATCAAATGGGTGGGAAACACTAATCTAGAACCAAATGGCAATGGTACCATAAAATTCTACTTCTTCAAAGGCAAACCAAATGACTGAACCTTCACCAGGCCCTTATAGGAAACTCCTAAACCACAAGACACGAGGGTAGGATCAAATCTAACCTAAATCTTCTACGTCTTCCCTCCCTCCCTCTCCCTCTCTCTCTCTTGTCTCTCTAATTCTTGTATATTAGTTATTTTTTTCCTCATTTTCTTACAGGGCACTGACCTGTAACTCCCAGTACCAGCACAGGGCTATCATCCACAAGGAGCTTTTGATCAGAGAGACATACAAGGATTCCTAAAAGAATGACAGATTTCTGTCAGAATACTTGATGACCACCCAAAGGTTAGTAGTAAGACCCTACTGCTGAAGACACCATATGCAAATGGCACGTAAAATGGAACGGCATGGCTGGAAGCTAGGAGAGAGTCAGACCCCAGTCAGCATGTCTAGTGCCAGAAGTTGCTACATGATCGACTGGGGGAAAATGACCAATATCTTTCAAGCAACTCATGGTCGAACCTACTTAGCAGCAAATAACCTGTTGTGATGCCCACACAAGTGCAATAGTCACACACAGCCATGGTGGGGAACCAACTGCTCTTGATTTGGCTAACTGATCCCCTCAATGGTATGAGACCCATAGCTGGAGCTTGGAAACAAGTCAGAACCATATCCAAACATAAGCCCACTCTCTAATATCAAGCTACCATCAATCATGGGCAACAAGAGGGCCTACACCTATTAAACTCTCCATAAAAAATAAGTAAGGGTTATCTCATTTGTCCTAGTGCTAAATTACTCTCCGTTGGAGAATCTGTTTCTCTTTTTCAGATAGATACAGATCCTAAGGAAAGAGCCACCCCATCATACCTCAAAAGGGCCCTGGCTAAACTAAGGAAAATTGGCTAAACAAGCCAGGGTGCTGTTTTCCTGATGAGCCAGATACGAGCACAAGGGGGAAGGAGATCAACACAGAGAAAAATCAACGCCTACCAAATCAGAAAGGCAGAGCCCCAGAGGCCCCCAACACCTCATCACTGAAGCAGACCTAAAATGAACCCAACATGTCTCAGGGAATTTTTGTGGAAGAGGGAGTGGAACGAATGTCAGAGCCACATGTTGGGTCATGATATGCAGAGAGAGTTATCGTACCAATAACTGTGGGCTAACTCCACAACGCACGACCCATATACCTCAAGAAGGAGGCATCAATGTAGAGGGGGTAGATCACAGATGAACCTAATAATGGTATCAAACTGCCTGTATTTGTTGAATACAAAACTAATAAAAAATAAAAATAAATTAAAAAAAAAGATAAAAACATTTTCTAAATGTGGAAATACAATTAAAAAATAAGAGAGAATACCAAATCCAAAGACTGTAACTGACCTGCCATTGATGAATGCATGAAGAGATTCCAGAGAATGAATGAGTGTGTCATCGCTCATTTATGTGAATGCAAACATCTAAGCTGGAGATGTTAGATAATGATAAAGCAGTGTCATACATGATGTTCCATGTGGAACTACATGTAACAGATAAGCATGCTAACATAAGTCCACACTATACAAGTGAGACAAACATCCAGCACTAAAGCAAAACACCAACTCTTTGTATTGTGAGGCTCTTTAAGCTGTGAGAGTGTCTGCTTTAGCCTGCTTCCTACCTT
This sequence comes from Jaculus jaculus, assembly GCF_020740685.1. Taxonomy (NCBI): domain Eukaryota; kingdom Metazoa; phylum Chordata; class Mammalia; order Rodentia; family Dipodidae; genus Jaculus; species Jaculus jaculus. The sequence goes on along the minus strand of NC_059111.1, from coordinate 106,275,243 downwards.
GGAAGTGTATCATCCTTTCTTGACAAATTCTTTCACTTTGCATGCTACTAACTAAATGTTCCTGTCCAATGACGAATTCTAGAGCATAAGATTCTAGAACTCCTGGGTGTTGCTCATGTCCACCAATATCATTAGTACAAGCCCCCAGCTCATCATCTCCAGGCTTCACTCTGCTCATGGCGTCTGAATTCTCAAGAACATTTCAAATGTTATCCGCTGACTTTTCTTTTCTCACTTTGCAGCTGCGAAAATTGATCACCAAACACTTCCTACTCTCTTCAATTTCCCTTCTCACCTGTAACTATCTAAACTATCTGTACACAAAATTATTATAGTAAGTTATAAGTCATTCCAATAAAATATACCCAAGATGTCTTAACAGGCATTCTATTTTGCCATTTTATGAGATGTGTTTAGCAACAAGACAATAGGCGTGTTGATTTCATTTCTTCTTAACATTGTAACTTGTATACTTTTAGAAATCTTTTGCTTGATTACTTTCAGAAATCTTGTGTCTCTATCAGCTAAATAGCTACACTCTTTTCTTATGAAATCATTCAGGCATGATTGTCGGAGAAAACTGGACATTAGTATAACATTGCTTCTTTCTGTGTATGTGAGTGGTATGTATGCCTCACATGTATGTGATGCCATCTTTCTTTCTAATGAAAATAAATATCAGTCATTGCTTGGCTTTGAAACTATACAGAATTTTCATTCAAGCCAACTGTTGCAGTCAGGTTCATATTCCTGCAGAAATCACCCAACCAAGAGCAGCTTGTGGGAAAAATAGGTTTATCTTGGCTTATAGGTTTGAAAGGATACTCCATGATGGCAGAGGAAAACAAAAGCATGAGCAGAGGGTGGATATCACCTCCTGACCAACATAAGGTGGAAAATAGCAACAGGAGAGTGTGCCAAACACTAGCAAGGGGGAGCTGGCTATAACACCCATAGCCTCTAGGAGGCATTAATTTCCAAATCTCCATCAGCTGGGAACGTAGCATTAAGAACACCTAAATTTGTGGGGAACACCTGAATCAAACCACCATATTCCACTTTTGGCCCCCACATACTAATAGACATACAGGATTTAAAATGCAATACATTCACCCAACGTTAAATGTATCTATAGATTTTAACAATCCCAATGATTTTCAAGCATTCCCATAGTCCCATGTCTTTTAACTGAAACATAATACCAAAAATACCCCCTGCCAAACCCATATTGGCACAGAATAAACATTCATACTGCAAAAGATGGCACTGGGTATAGCAAAGAAATATTCAACAAATACAAAATTTAAACAGGGCAAACATCAAAATCTTTAGTTCCAAGACCAACAACTTTAGCCAGTGACAAGTCTCCAAGTCCAATAATCCTAACCAGCAACAATTCTCTGGAGCTCCAATTCCACCCCTCCAGCTAGGCTTCTCATAGTCAGGAAAAACTTCATCCGGGGCCAGAAGAAACTCTCCTTGGCAGCCATCTAGTGGTCCCAGCATCTTCACTGGGTCTCCACTACAAGCCCTGGATCATCCTCATGGCTCCATCCAGTTTCTATGTAGGCATCCAGCAAACCTGCTATACACTGCCCATGGCCATTTCCAAAATACAAGAACATGTTGCAAATTCAATGACCCTCTCTTTCCTGAATTTCTTTTCTTAAAAAAAAAAAAAACAAAAAAACCTTTTATTTATTTGACAGAAAGAGAGAGAGAGAGAGAGAGAGAGAGAGAGAGAGAGAGAGAGAGAATAGATGCCCCAGGGACTCCAGCCACACAAATGAACTCCAGATGCATGGGCCCCCTTGTGCATCTTCCTAACATGGGTCTTGGGGACTCAAACCTGGGTCCTTTTGGCTTTGCAGGCAAACACCTTAAATGCTAAGCCATTCCTCCAGCCCCCCTGAATTTCTTATACACCATAATACCAGGTAGAGTGCCAATTTGTTAATCCAGTGGGGAATAAAGCAGACTTTGAAGAACAGGACAGACATTCCTTGAGCACTTAGGTTCCTTCAAAAGAATCTATAATGCTTCCTGTTGTTCCAGTGAATGTCAGCTGGACAATCTCAAAAGTTATTATCTCTCATATAATTGCAGCTGAATGGGCATAAGCTTCAACCCCAAAAGATTTCATTCTGTGCCATAACCTTCTGCACACACCAGTCCATTTCTATGCAACACAACCCTGCACAACTTCTCAGGACCCGGCCATAACAGCAAGACTCACAAAAACTGCTTGTAGTCCAGTCCAGGAAAAGCTTTTTCTAACCCTCATAAGCTAAACTTCATAGTCCATAGTTATTACTGCATTCAGGTCTTTCAACTCTGACCAGAATAGTTCACCAAACTATAATTATAGCACTGCAAGGCACTCTTTAGGCCAAGGTTTCAAATTCATCCAAATTCCTCTAAAAAATCAGTTCCAAAAGGCCAAAGCCACAAAGTCAGGTGTCTAGCAGCAGTCCCACTCCGTGGTGCCACTTTACTGTTGCAGTCAGGTTCACATTGCTGGTAGAAATCACCCAACCAAGAGGAAATTGTGGGAATCAGAGGTTTATTTTGGCTTACAGGCCTTAGGGGATGCTCCATGATGTCCGGGGAAAACTATGACATGAGCAGAGCATGGACAGAGAAAATGGATATGTTAGGGCCTCCAGCCACTGTAAACGAACTCCAGATGCATGCGCCCCCTTGTGCATCCTAGGGAATGGAGCCTCGAACCGGGGTCCTTAGGCTTCACAGGTAAGCATTTAACCACTAAGCCATCACTCCAGCCCTCCTCTCTCTATTTGACAGTTATTTATCTGAGATTTGACATTTTGCAAGCACAAATGCTCCTTCAGGGAAAGGAATAGAGAAAGAATAAATGAGAGACAAAACAAAGAAAAGAGAAAAAGAAAGGAGAAAAAAAGAAAGAAAAGCAGATGGTCAGAAATGAATCTGACATGGGTTTAGCACCAGCTCTGCCAATTATCAGTAAGTGCAGAGCACGGAAAATTTGTTACTCCACTCACCTTACTTTTCCACCTCAGAGTAGAATCATTCCATGAATTTCTTAGATTTTTTTTGTGAACATTTAGAAGCATAGTGAAAGGGCTCATAGTACATCTTATAGAAGATGAATGTCTTATACTTCTTCCCTGCAAGTTAGCATCTGTGACATGATATGTCCACGGAGCAAGTGGTTAATAAAAGCTGTTTATAAATGGTGTTCATCCATGGTCTGTTTGACTTTCCTTTTTAATTTTTATGTTTATTTTCTTTGTTAGTTATGTACGTGGTCAGTGTGTAAACAGCCATGTTAGTACCATCCTTAGCCTTCTTCCTGTCCCCACCCCCCCGAAGGAACCATCCTCGTTGGGGATTGTGGGTTATGCAATGTGGGAGTAGCCACCAGTTATGGGGAGGAGGCAATGTCTCTGTGCATAATGCCCCAACGTGTGGCTCTTAACTATCTTTCCACCCACTATTCTGCAAATTTCCCTGAGCCATCCTGGGTTTGTTTTAGGCTACTTCAGTGAAGAGGTCTTGGGAGCCTCTGTGTCTCTGGATAACTGGTTTGGTAATTGTTGAGTATTCTCTGTGTCTAGCTCTTTCACTCTTGTGCTGGTACCAGGACAAGAAAGCAGCACTCTTGCTCATTTCCCCAATCCCTCATGGTTTCAGCTGGGGCCCTGGTGAGTCTGTTTGACTATTTATTTATTTATTTGTAAGTAGATAGAGATATACAGAGAAGAGAGGCAGACAGACAGAATGTGCATGGCAAGACCTCCAGCTGCTGCAAAGGAAAGATAGATGCATGTGCATCTGACTTTATGTGGGTGCTGGGGAATCAAACTCAAGTCATTAGGCTTTGCAAGCAAGTGCCTTAACTGCTGAACCATCTCTCCAGCAGCCATGTTTGAAACAAAGATCACAGTAAGCTAAATTCAACAAAAGTGGATATCAACAAAAGTGACCTATTTTTTAAGGTCATCTGGCAAAATCAGAACAAAACTATTTCTCTTTCATATGCATACAGCTATACACTATTATAATGTTAAGGAGATATTTTCCTGTTTTTATGCCCTTATCTACATGATTCATTTCTTTAAATTTAATATGGCTTTTAGACCCAGTGATAAGAAAACAAGAAGAGGTTGTGAGCATTAAAAGTAAGAGCATTTAAAAAATAGGTAGGTGGGTGTGATCATACATTATAGATCACGCTCATAATCCCAGCACAAAGGCTATCCACAGTAGGAGGATCTCTCTGAGCTAGGCCAGACTGGGCTACAAAGTGAGTTCCAGGTGAGCCAGCATTGGTTTAAGATCCTACCTTAGAAAAAGTGAAGAAAAAAAAAAAAAGGACCTTACTTCAAGCCTAAGGATTCCTATTCAGGGGCTGGAGAGCTGGCTTAGCTGTTAAGGTGCTTGTCTGAAAAGTCTAAGGACCCAGGTGGAATTCCTCAGGACCCATGTCAGCCAGATGCACAAGGTGGCACATGTGACTGGAATTCATCTGCAGTGGCTGGAGGTCTGGGCACAACCATTATCTCCCTTACTGTCGCCTCTTTCTCTCAAATTAATAAAAAAAATAAATAAAAGGTACAAAAAATATTCCTGTTCACTGAACTCAGCACTAACAGCAACAAAGCTTTACACCAAGAATCTCCCTTCCAGGAGTGAGAACAAGTATGGTCTCAAAACAAACATTTTTCTAATCCTTTTTTTTTTTTTTTTTTTGCTTTTACTGATACAGTTTCATCTTTTATAATTTCTTTTTGGCCACGATTACTCTATGTTTATCTAAAGGATTTATGAATGTGTGACAGAGAAATCTGTTTGTGGCAGCATAAAGTGGACATGCATTTTATTCTGGAAATCTGATAATTATAAAATGAAACAGTCAGCAAACAAAGCACGTAGTTCCTAGATGCTATTTCCTTTAAAATGCTTAATTTCTCATAAGTTTAAGCCATGTCAGTACAATATTATATAATTTAAATAAAGATCTTGTGTCCCAAAATAAGAAGGCTCAATTATAATGTGCCCAGTAGTAGTTTTATCTGAACACAGTCAATAGTAGATTCTGGGAAACAGATTTATTCACTGCGATATCTAGAGGCCCTCTTTTTATAGCAACACTTCTATTGGCATTGCTCTAGGCCAGGCTGGATTGTCGACACAGCCAACACCCTCGGATTACGCTGATCTGCCAAGCACCCTGTGCAGCCTGTCCAGCTTATGGAAATCAGATCATAAAAAGAAAACCCACCTGGTAAAAACTGCTTGTTCTTAGGATGTTTTATTAACTAAGTGTAAAAAAAATAATAGCCAAATAGCAACGATTGCTTACACAAAGATCACAATTGCCCAAAATTATTGGGAAAAAAAAAAGCAGCCTTCAAACCTAATACCATAGTAAAACTTGTCCTCTAGGTCTTCCATGGGCAACGTTAATGCCCTTGTTTCTGTCAGTATAAGCATGCAGCCACGTGTGCAAAGGCATGTGTTAGTAATCGTGCCGCTCAAATTTGTTTCATGCCATCAAGTGTCAATTGAAAAGCACTGTACAAGAAATACATCAGAAGCCTTATAATTTTAGGGGTTAATGTGCAATAAAGATTTAGACCCCGGACAGAGAGAGAGAATGTATTCACTCCTCTCTATGTATGTGAATACATAATATAGTCATATCTATGTAAATATATGTGTGGTTATAAATTTAGATGCATATGTATAACTTACACTTTTCCTCACCAGCACTTTGCTATTCAGAAAATCGCTCTTCTGGGCAGGAACATGGCTTAGCAGTTAACGTACTTGCCTGCAAGACCTAAGACCCCAGATTTGATTCCCCAAGATGCACATAAACCAGATGCACAAGGGGGTGCATGTGTCTGGAGTTCATTTTCAGCAGCTGGAAGCCTTGGTGTACCCATTCTTTCTCTCTCTTCCTCTCCCTATCTCTCTGCCTCCTTCTCTTTCTGTGTCCAATAAATATATAAAATTTAAAAAAAATGCCTATTTAATAAAAGAAAAAAACATTTCTTCTGGGCTTGAGAGATGACTTTGTGGTTAAGGCACTTGTCTGCAAAGCCAAAGGACCCAGGTTTGATTCCACAGGACCCATGTAAGCCAGATGCACAAGGGGGCACATGTGTCTGGAGTTCATTTGCAGCAGCTAAGGCCCTGGTGTGCCTGTTCTCTCTCTCTCTCTCTCTCTCATTCTCTCTCTCACTCTTCCTCTTTCTCTTCTCTCAAATCAACAAAAAATAAAAAATAATAAAAAAAAATCTCTGTTTTTTTTTCTTTTTAACTCTACCTATCTGGAGTATTTCACCACACAAAATCACCATCTTGTTCATTCCAGGTATGTGAGCAAGCTTATCCCCAGACATCCACTAGGAATCTTGGTTGGAATCTATTGACACTTGCTTTGGCTGACTCTTAATCATTTGGCTGTTGTTTTTAAGTTCTGATTTTTTTTACTGGCTGTTCCCCTCATAAGAGCTGGAGCATTATATACGGGCCTGCTATGAAGTGTAAACTGAAGGTACTTTCCTCCAGACAAGATTTGTGTTTATCTCAGACAGGCTTCGGAAGGCACTTTCCTTCTGTGGCACCTTTCAATAAATTCTTCACTGTGCTTTCCCCTCTATCCAAAGTCAAACTCAAGTAAAGTAATGTGCATGTCATAGCTCTATGAAGGGGAAACTCTCTCCATGTCTGCTTCCTTACAAGATGGGCCATGTTCACTCTTATCTACAATTAAAAATCTCACCCCAGTTAAAAAATGAAAAAAAAATGATAATACAATATTGCCAGTAAGAGCTAAGCAAAAATGATTACACATGTGTAATCATCTAATGAAAATTACTTCATATACATATATAAATTTAATTTTTCGAGTTAAGAGTCTCACTGGAGCCCAGACTTACCTGAAATTCCCTATGTAGTCTCATGGTCAGGATGGCCTTGAACTCAAGGTGATCCATATACCTCTGCCTCCCAAGTGCTGGAAATGAAGGTGTGTTCCACCATGCCATATATATTTTTAAATATTTTATTTATTTGTGATACAAAGAGAGAGAATGTGCGCTCCAGGGCCTCCTACCAGTGCAAACAGACTCCACTTTGTGTCTGGATTTATGTGTGCACTGGGAATTCAAACCCAGGCAGTCAGGCTTTACAGGCAAGTACACCTGACCAGTGAGCAATCTTTCCGGCCCTAGTTCATATATTTTTGACAGTGTTTACTTTTCTCTGTTAAATCCACTAATCCACTAACAATTAAAAAATAGCAGCCCATAATAATGATAAAGATGAAGAAAAAGAGGAACACATTGAATTATTGCTATGTTAAGTATCTTATTGTAGTACTATGTTCAATCATGTTGAAAATATCATTTACTAGTTATCATGCCCAATTTATATGTAAGGTAATGGAGAAATAAAAGAGTAACTTTCCAAAGGTTACACGACCAGTTGATGTGGCATTAGATTTCACATCTATCTGATTCTAGGACCACTATGCTTATTGTCTTGATAGTACATAGATCACGAAATATTTCCCTGAGTGTTAAGGCTGTGCACATATTAAAGAAGATTCTAGGAATGTTTAAAAATTAAAGGTTTTCAGAGTGTGATGATTAATTTTAACTATCAACTTGACTGAATTTAGAATCATCTAAAAGATTGGTGAGCCACAAGTGTGGGCATGTTTGTGTGGGTGTTTCCCAAGAGAACTTTGCAGAAGACACACTCTGAGTGTCAGCAGTAACATCCCATGGTCTGGGGGAGCCTAAGTGTAAATAAAAGAGAAAAAGGAAAGCGCCATTCCAGAGGTGGCTGTCCTCTCTCTCGCATCCAGTCTGCCTGAAAGTGAAGAAGAGATTCTGCTACAAACTTCCACTGCTGTCACTTGGCCAGCGGGCATAGGCCATGCACTCTGAGTCAGTGAGCCAAAACGAACCTTCCATTGTTTCTCCCAGCTAGTTCATCACGATGGTATAATAAATAATTATTATGGGTAAATGTAGAAGTTAAACTTCAGAATATACATTCATGTTGTAAGATAGAGTTCAGCTTTAAAAAGTTGACAAACAATTTACGAAAAGTGTTTACTACTGACCAGCAATTTCACGTGAAGATACTCTATGGATCTAAGTGTCTCAACACTAAAACCTTTAAATTCAGTCTTCACTGATTTAAAACTCCACTGCTATACTTAAATTAGGAGGAATTGCTTCCCAGTCACAAAGATTGTGAAACCAATAGGATTTTTCCATTTGTGAATGGGAGCTTAGATTCTGACAATAGGGACAAGGTGCCCGCCATCTGATGTGCAGATCACAGTAAAATTCAGTAGTTCCGTAGGGTCAGAGTATATCATGAGCATAACACATTATTCTACACACACACACATCCCATATATGTGCATGCACGCATGTGTGTACACACATAAACACAGCTCAGCAACATACTGAAATCATAGCTATCCTTTCAAAGGTAACTCACTGGGAATGGTTATTTACTTATAAAGAACCAATTTCGGGCTGGAGAGATGGCTTAGCGGTTAAGCGCTCGCCTGTGAAGCCTAAGGACCCTGGTTCGAGGCTCGGTTCCCCAGGTCCCACGTTAGCCAGATGCACAAGGGGGCGCACGCGTCTGGAGTTTGTTTGCAGAGGCTGGAAGCCCTGGCGCGCCCATTCTCTCTCTCTCTCCCTCTATCTAGCTTTCTCTCTGTCTCTGTCACTCTCAAATAAATAAATAAAATATTAAAATAAATAAATAAATAACCAATTTCCTCTCCCTTTGACATCTTTTCATCACCTTTTCTCTAGCTTCCCAATCTCATTCCTGTTCTTCTTTCCTCTTTATAAACCTCCTCTTCTACATTCATGAGATCCCAAGTGTGTTTACCAATTTTCTAAATTATTTCCTAGATAATAATTTAGAGAGCAGGGTTTAATTCTGCAATATTGTTTGCTCATAGTTGATTAATACCTCAACAACCACAGAAGGTAACAGGTAACACTTAAATGGACACAGCATCTGGCCTAAAATCTAAAAATATATGATTTCTACCTCCTCTATTGCTGTCTTCTAAGGATCATTAACTTAAAATAAGTGTTTCATTTAGTTTATAGAGTTAATTGTTCACCTTATTTATAATGTTTATTAACTGATTTGTGTATACTACTGATAAAATATGTATAAATTAATTTTTTTGAGGTAGGGTCTCACTCTCGCTGAGGCTGACCTGGAATTCACTATGTAGTTTCAGGGTGGCCTTGAACTCACAGCGACCCTCCTACCTCTGCCTCTCAAGTGTTGGGATTAAAGGCATGCACTACCACACCTGGCTATGTATAAATTAATTTTATCATATGCTCAAGCACTAAGAAATAAAAAGACTGAGGGATATATCCCTCTTCCTCTTTATGCTCTTTTCCACAAGAACAATCTTATTTATTATATCTTTTTAAAAATAAAATGACAAATTTACATTAACTTGTTATAATTTTTGTGACTTAGCTTACATGAATAGAAACCCAAATAAGTGCTTCATTACAATGAATAATTTTTTAAAATTTATTTATTTGAGAGCGACAGACACAGAGAGAAAGACAGATAGAGGGAGAGAGAGAGAATGAGAAAGACAGATAGAGGGAGAGAGAGAGAATGGGCGTGCCAGGGCCTCCAGCCTCTGCAAACGAACTCCAGACACGTGCGCCCCCTTGTGCATCTGGCTAACGTGGGACCTGGGGCCTTGAACCGGGGTCCTTAGGCTTCACAGGCAAGCGCTTAACCGCTAAGCCAACTCTCCAGCCCACAATGAATAATTTTTATTGAACAGTGGTGGTAGAGAGAAGAATATCCAAATATGAGACTAACACTCATGTCTTTCTCCTGATGAGTTTCAGTTCATTTTAAGTGAACAGAGAGGCAACTAATAAAGAAGTATTTTGTTTCTTTTAAACTTAACTTTTTATGGACCACTTCCATATATACATATAATTTTTGTACCATGGCATAAAAATCTCCTCCCATCATCCTCCTTTGTCCCCCTTTCCCTATCTCCCGCCATTGAATATCTTTTACTGTTTTAAAAGCTGTTTGCTGCCATTGTAACAGTACTGTGACATCTTTCTAGGGTAGGCTTTTGTTTTGAATGTGATAATGAGTGACATGCTGTAGCTAACATTTTTTAAAACCAAAGTTGAAAAGCTTTCCTGAGAGCAGATTCACTATAGAATACTGAGATCTCACCGAGACACATCTGCCTGTCACTTGTTCTTCAGAAACAAATGAATGCCAGCTATACAAATTACTTTTATGCTTTTACTTGTAGAAACGCTAAATATGTGAACAAAACACATTACTTTTACCCAACAGGTAGCAATAAGTTTACCTTCAATAAACACCATCTATGTCCTATGTGAGGTATTTTCTTTTTAATAAGTATGCATAAAAGTAGATTAAGTGAATCAAAAATAAACCTGTAACCATTATAATATTATATTATATTATATTATATTATATTATATCATATTATGCTATATTAATTATATTATATTATATTATGAGTCTAAAGCTCATTAATAAACTTACTCTTACCCTCCAACTTTTACTTTTTAAATGCCCTTAACCTGTGCACTGGATGGCTGCCTCTGTGTGTATTCCCCGTTATTTTGCTGAAGATTTACAATGAGTGAACACACATGTGTTAGGTGGTGGCTCTGTCATGAAGGGAGATGTTGAAATCTGGATTTTGGCACCTTTTCCTGAAGTGGCATAATAGATACTAGATATGGTACTTATACCATTTACTGGTATACAGAAATTTAAAAATATTTAGCCCAATTAACCTACCTTTCAACATGTGTGGCTAATACCCAGATCTCCTGACAAATCCCATTACTGACAAGCAAACAATCAAAGAGGCTCAGCTCAGAGGACGCTCCTATCTGGGAGGCAAAAATGCCAAGTTGGCTAAGAACTTAATTAGAGCTGAAAAATATTGATCACCCTCCCGTGGGTTTTAATCTTTATCCTCACTCTACCTTTTGGCTTATTTTGTCTTACTTTATTGTATTCCACTAATCGCCTCCTTGTTCTTGTCTTTCTTGCCCCTCTTTAGATCTCTCCCGAACTCTTCACTCAGTCTTGGAATGATTCCTGTGAAAAAGCACCAGTAAGTTATGATGATGAAGAAAGTTCAATAATTTGGAATAAACTTCTAAACTCTGCCATAAATCTGCCTCAAACTATTTCCTCACCTGAGGTCCTTTTCTAACTCACTGCCAAGCCTGTATAACTTAAATTTTCCTGCCTGACACTCCTCCAAGGGCTGTTCTGTTAGAGCTGAAGCACGTTAGCAGGGCTGCGTGTTTGTGGAGATGAGGCAGCTTCTGTCGTCTCCAGACTCCACCCACTGCATCTTACTTCTGTTCCTTAACTCATTTTGTCCTCACATTCAACATTCCCGCTTTGAAAGTAAAGAATCAAAATTTTACCCATGGGCACAGTCTACAAATGATCATTATTTGTAAATTTTAAATTAATCTTAGTCATAAAGCTATAAAATTTATTTTGTTTCTTTTTAATTTTTAATTTCTTTAAGAAACAGAGAGGGAGGGGGAGAAAAAGACACACACAGAGAGAGAGAGAGAGAGAGAGAGAGAGAGAGAGAGAGAGCGAGAATGGGCACACCAGTGGCCTTTAGCCACTGCAAACAAACTCCAGACTCATGTGCCACGTTGTGCATCTGGCTTACATGGGTCCAGGGAATCAAGCCTGGGTCCTTTGGCTTTGCAGACAAGCACCTTAGCTGCTAAGCCATATCTCTAGACCAAAGCTGTAAATTTTAGTGTATGTCTATGAGATATTTGTTTACCTAAGTGCTTCAAATTTTTATGAGACTCTTTGAATAGCAGAAGCTTCTGTTCAATTAATAAATATAGTAAAACATATAATTATTTAAGTATAATATAATCAAATACAAATTTTATAGTTATATAGTAGTTATTAAAAGTTACTAAATGTAGTCATATGAACATGATTGAGACAAATATCAAATAATCTTATGTATTACATAAAAAACAACATCATAATACAATATCTTTATGCCTTTTTATAAAGCAGCTCATAACAGAACCATCAAAAATCATTTGGCAAGCTTAACATTATAGCTGTATATTAAATATACACATAAGACTTCTTTACACTGCAAAAAATTAGAATTATAATTATCCTAATAACATAGTAAGAAAATAAGTCCAATTTTCACAGGCATTTTGTTTAAACTGATCTATTTGAATTAAAAATTGGCATTAAGAAGTGATACTATTCTGAGGTCCTGAGTAACCAATTCACTGATGCAATTTCATATGGTCAAATATTGGTCTTTTCAAATACCACATTGCTACTGATTGACCTGCAGCAATCCTAATCAGGTTGGTTAATGAAATCTCTTTGTCTAAGATCATGCTCGGTGCTTACCTTGCCCCATTATTTAAAACACTGTTGATTTATCTTCATGCTTAACTTGTCTGGGTTTAGAGTCATCATAGAAATGTACCCTTGAGGTGTGCATGAGGGATTTTCCAGAGAGATTTATCTGAGGAGGGAAGAGTCACCATGAATGTGGGCAGAACCACCCAGGGGTTGGATCCCTGCACTGGATGAAAGCAAGTGAGCTGAGCATCAACATATTTCTGTCTAGGCTTTTTGCCTGTGGCTTTGCACTCAGCTGTGACCTTCACCCCAGAATAGACCCTTCCTTCTTCAAGTTGCTTTTGTATGGATTTTTTTTTGTCACTTTCAGAAGAAAAACAATGCAATTTAATTTCTCAAGGTTTTCAAAAAGATACATAATTCATGAAAGGCAGTAATACAAAGTTTTTGTTGGAAATTTCTTTGAATAGTGAAGCTTTCTATGCAAGGTCTGATAATCTTGTCGACATCTGCTTTTCCTATAGAGGGCATCTAAGTTCACATATTCTGTGTTGTTCTGTTCTCTTAGCAATTCATCAAATGTAATAATAATAATTATTATTATTATTATTATTGATGGGATTGTAATTGAGATTGTGCTTCACAGCAGATCTCGAATGCTTTCTTATTTAAACTATAGTAGTATTCCTGCACAATTTATTACATGCCACATGGTTAGAGGGACTCATATTTTAAAGGAGCAAGTCAATTTCACCCTATTGTTTCAAAGAACAAATACCTCATTCTAGGGAGAATTTTCATACCCACTATGATCGTTTAAGGGAGACAGAACAAATATTTCTCTATCTACAGCTATGCAGTCAGTTCATAACAAAAACCTTCCTTCTCCAGAAATGAAAAAGAATAATGATAATAATTACAGTCATACAAAAAGGGGAAGAAAGGAAAGCAATCTGTTTTCTTTTGAGAAAATAAATACTAGGAGTTAGCTAGGTTTCTTTTATTTTCCACAGCAGCTATGAAGTATCTTCAAAAGTGTTAAGCTTGGATAACAAAGTATGTAATTTTTCTTTTGTTGGAATTTTGAGCATGAAACAGAATTGCTGATGAATATAAATATTGCAAGATTCCTCTGGTGACTATAGTAGTTATTTGGCAACAGATCCGTGGAGCCTAGTCTAGGTTCATGCTGGAAACTGAAGAAGAAAATCATTTTTTGTTGTCTTTTAAAGGAAAAGGGGAGAAAAATTATGGCGAAGTTAATAGTTTTCTTTTAACCGAAATTGGCCACCATACCCACAAAGGTACACATCCGAAAGCGAAGAACTCTGATGGAGAGACCTTCTGGGTTTTTATCTTTGTGTTCAGCTCTACTGCACAGGGACATGGCTCCTTTTTCAAGATCAGCACATCTGACACCTCACTTGGGCTTCAGTTCAATTTAAAGTGACTTTAGGATATTCTGAGTTTTCCAAATCTTTTTTTTAAATGCAAATTTAGTTGAAACCTAAATTCTTGGGTTTCTCTGAAATTTTTGTCTACTTTTCAAGTTAGCTGTCAATCTATGCCGACATCATTAGCTCAAATTTCCTGGTTGAATCATAGGAGGTATTTTTGGATACTGGGAGGAGTTAAAAGGTAATCAAAGCTGTCAGCTACTCATTTGTCATCTGTCATGGATACACGTATTCCTTGCCATTCCTCCTGTCACCATTGTGATACAGATTCTTGTCACTTCCTACTCGGATGGTTTCGCCTTCTTCCCACTGATCTCCTGTCTATCAATTTTACTCTTCCATATCTGGACTGCGTACCTTTCTTCACCTGAAGTATCACACCTAAAATTCCACTTAATCTCCATGTCATTCTCTCCCAGAGCCCTCTAAGGCACAGCACATGCTAGTCATTAAGGATCTGAGATACACACCCATCTCTCACCATTTGCCAATGAAAACAATTCCATAAATTTAAGTAAATATCTACTCATTCTCAAGTTATGTAACAAGTTTCGAAGCAGGGTTTATTGGACTAGGACGATATTGCTTCTTCTGCAACAGTAATGCATATCTTCATCTCATGTCAAATCAAGTCCTGTCTGCTATGAGTCTGGAGAGATTCGGGTAAACAGCTGGTGTTGAGAAGATTAGTGAGTATATACATTGATAAAAATAAACTGTATATAGTCAGAAATGAGTCAATTTCTTAGAAAAACAGTTAGACTGACAAATGCAAATTGGAACCATAACTGCACTGAAATCCTCAGAATTCTTCACTCACGGTAGGCAGAGGTACGTATTGTATGTTCAGATCCTCCCAACATTCTAAATCATGACGTCATCCAGCCCAACTCAGGGAACTATAGCAAGCAGAGAGGGCTCCACCCCCCATCCACACACCTGCAGCACAGGCCACTCACTCCACAACCCTGGTAAGACCTAACAGAATAAAGAAGTGCTCAAATTCATGCTATGTACACAATTTTGAAAAGGTTTATTTCCATAAAGCAAATATGTTTTACCTAAAGAATGTTAATATTGTATAAATATGTAATATTTGTTGATAAGAAAATTAGAATGATAATATTTTTTTAAAATCACGTGCAATACAAGTATTAACACGTAATTTAAAAGCCTATAATCCAGGTTGGAGAGATGGCTTATGTGATTAAAGCACTTGCCTGTGAAACCAAAGGACCATGTGTGATTCTCCAGTACCCATGTAAAGCCAGATGCACAAGGTGGAACATGCATCTGGAGATCCTTTGACGTGGTTAGGGGCCCAGTTCTCTCTCTCTCACACTCTCTCTTTGCTTCTCTCTATTTCTATCTCTTTATCTCTTAAATAAGTAAATGGGTAAATGCCTATAATTCCAGCATTCAGTACTTTGAGGCAGGGGGATAACCACGCATTCTAAGCCAGCTTGGGTTACATAGTGAGTTTGATAACAGCCTACGCTCTAGAGTGAGGTTCTGCTTTCAAAAACAATAAGATTAAGAAATGAATGGACTTACTAATAAAAGGAGCTGGAGAGAGCTCAATTGTAAAGTGCTTTCCAGGCATGAGCGTGACCTGGGCTCAAAGTCTCACAGGAGTGTGTGTGCACACATATTTGTTAGGTTAGGTGTGTACTTCCATGATTCTGCTCTTACCCAGCATACACCTAACTCCAAAGTTTGATCCCTAGCACCACAGAAAATAAAGAACTATAAGTATCTTGTAAATGAAAATTACTTTTTAATTATAAGAACGCATATGACTATTGTACATAAATTAATGATTTCTTAGAAAGATTTCTTTTCATATTAGTACTCAAAATATTATTTTTTTTTTTTTGGTAGAGATGGTGACTCAATATTTGGACTTGAATTTCATCATTGCTCTTGTTGTTACCTCTTAGAAGCTGGGAGACAGGTGAGGCACATCAATCCAAACACTTGATTTATTTTGTTAAAAAATGAAGATTAAGTTAATACTAGGACAACAAAGCAATAACAAATATATGGGACCCAGGAGGATGTGACTTGTGATCAACTAACTAGGCCAATAAAAAAAAATTAAAATGATGTTTACATGTACAGTCTTCAGAAAGGCAGGTGTCTAAGGTTTAGATAAGTTTAGATGTAGGTAGAAATTACATTGAATAGTTACAGACCATAATCATAATAATGTTTAAAAGCAAGTGGGATTAATTTAGAATAATATGTTAAGAAAGAGAAACAAGAAAGAAAAGCAGAAAGAGAGTAAAGGAGGAAGGAAGGAAGGAAAGAAGGGAGAAAGGAAAGAAAGGAGGAAAGGAGGGAGGGAGGAAAGGGGATCTAGAAGAAGGGAGGGAAAGAGGGAAGATAGTTTACACTGAATTCTGCATCCAGCTCAATGAATCAATGAAGAATGTATGTGGCTTTTTTAATGGAAAGAGGATAAATATAAGAGAGTTTGGGTAAAACTGAAGGTTTTATATTAAAAAGGAAAACATAAATACAAGAAAGAGAACAAAGGATAGAAGGAAATAAAACATAAACATGCTACTGAACTTGTACAAGGTCCTATTATCTTTAAACACATTCTACCTAGAAATCACCAAATGATATAACACTTAGAAATTTCACTCATCACTCAGTGGCCACATCCACTCTCCTGTTCTTAGAGTTGTCCACAGGCACCATTGACATTAACAAAATGAGCCAATCTCTCTTCTTACTGATTTCTCCCCACAGTCTATTAACTGGTATTCAGATAGGTTGGAATTTGGTCACCTCCAATGGCAATGATTGGTTTTAGGTTCAAGATTTCTTTAATACCATATGTCCAAGATTCTTTTTTTTTTTCCCAATGAATACAAGTCTTTTATAACCTTAAAGTAAAATATAACTTTAGTATAAAATATTCAAAAAATGAGGCATTAAAAATATGCTAATGTAAAGTTTTTGAAGGTCATAAAGTAGAATTATACCTGCTTTTGGTTGTCAAATTATAAACTCTTGAAAATAATCAGACTCTTGGCTACATGGTTAATGTTTTAAAATATCACCTAAACCTCCAATTTAAAAACATTATTGTAATAGCTATCTTCAGTTAAAGGCAGATGAAAGAAAATATAGTTATTTTACTTGTAAAGGAATTGGTTTCATATTTTATAATATAAAAAGATTTTATAAGTAATTGTTATTTAAAGTTTACATGCACATGTCAAAACTATTTCCAACAATTGTTTTTATGTAGTTATTTTGCTTTTTAATATTAACCTAAGGGTGTCCATGAGTATTGGCTCAAACTCCCGTTTTAGACTAATGATGAGCAAACCATCTGAGATGAAATTGATTAGAATGAAGCTCTCAGTTCTAATGCTTATCCAAGTGCAAAATAAGTGCATTGCCTTAACTTTGAGGTTGCATATTATATTTGGTTCAGAAACCAGTTATCTGCTTAGAAAGTAATTTTCTACAGTAAACAGGCATGATTTTTCTTGGATGCAGGACTTATAAACGTCAATGTAAATGGAGCACAAATGTGGCCTCGTCTTGCATGGATTTGAGAGCCATGTATAGAATAGCCAACTGTATACCTTGTGTTAGGTATAAATACATTGACATTGAACTGTAATGTTAGATCTATCCATTGTTAAACAGAATTACCTCAAGTAGAGTACAGAACAGTGACCTATGTAAGAGTACATTTGTATGATTGGGCTAATGTAGGAATGTTAAATTGAGCTACATAAAATGTTAATAATATTTCTGCAAACCAGAACACCCATAAGAACTTTGATTTCCATTACCTTCTCCCATTTTGGTCCAAAATAACAACTCCATTTTGGACTTTCAAGATATCTTAGCAACTGTTACAGTCCTCTGGAATTTCCTTTTTGTGAATGCTAGTGTTCAACTTAACTTCCCACAATGAATGATTCTTGGAATTCAATTTCTGGTTATTTGCTACTGGTTATTTGCTATTAAAGTCACTGGTAGTAGTCAGCACTCACTCATGGGAATTGAAAATCAGTTCTCAAACAAAAAAAATAAATAAATAAATAAATCAGTTCTCTGGATAACTAGAAATGTCCATGAACTAGTTCTTATAGGAAGAGATGTGCAATAAACATGTTTGAATTGCGTGAAAAGTTCAAGCACAGTTTATCTTACTGAGACTTCATCTGATCATTTACGGACTAGCGAAGTTGCAAACATGAGTTAAGAACACTGTAGTTGAATTACTATGCTGATGCAAACCCGTGCAGAACTGGGACAAGAATGAGTATCTTTCATGTGGATCCATCATATTTTTGTCATCAGAGGAGAGCTTCTATGTGTGTCCAAATCCAGTAGCTGTTCGGCCACCTCACTCCCCAGCTGAGGTGCAGGGAGAAGCAGCATGATACACGGCCAGGAAGAGCAGCCCGCAGAGCCTGGCGAAGCCCTCAGCCGAGAAGCCTGGATTTGTGGGAAGCTGCATGTCAGTAGCTGGGCCATACAGTGCGCACGGCATACAGGTGACAGTCAGGTGCCAGCGCAGGCTGAGTCCTTGTTTGCACAGTGGTTTCAGCAAGATCTCTAGTGAGTTTATAGGTTGCATTAGGTCTACTCAACCGTAAGCTTATCATTCTTTGGGAGATAATTCATAACTTATCTAAGTATTTTCATAATTATGTCCAATACTCATTCCGTTCACAGTCACTGTGTGGATGCTATGATTGGTGAGTTCAAGCAAGTACACATCTCCGGAAGCACAAAACTAACAATAGGGCATAGGATTCTGAAAGCCTGCATGGAGCGGCAATTTTTGTTTCATTTATTTATTTATTTATTTATTTATTTATTTATTTATTTATTTATTTAACAGAATATTGCCTCAGTGAGACTTAATCCTTTCTGGCTATACTACTTAGAAGAGCCATACTTGGGATTCCAAATGGGAAGATAAAATGTGGCAATTATGGAGACAGCAGACAACCACTCTGGAAAGACTCATCAACATCATCAGAGGGAGAAGGGTAACCTTTGAGGTAAAAGGAAACATCCAGGGTTAGTGCATGGACAGGACTTCAAGGCAAGGAGTCCTTCTTATTTCCTAAAAGGGTGGGTGACTTGTTTTGCACTTTAAACATTGTCTCACTGTTGGCTCTTCAGGAAGTAGTTCCTGAGGTTGTTTGTGTACAAGAGTGTACAAGGCCTTGTCTTTGGGACAAACCTAGGGGAGAGGTAGGGCGTGATAGCAGGATCCATCTCCAGGGAGGTCAGCTGAGGTGCAAGTTGTCATATGAAGGCAGGGCACTCAGACTTCCTTCCCAGGCAGAACTGTCAGAGCTGCCTTGTGTTACCTCTGAAAGGCTTAACGTTCTCGTCCCGCCTCTACAGTTGCCAGCTGTGAGCCTTTCCTGTAAGGACATATCTGGGACTCTTGTTTGTCTCTGAAGGGTTGAGAGGTGTAAGCTGATGCCTCCTGTATGCCGTGAAGCTGATCGTTTCTTTGGCTTGACACCGCAACGCATGCATTTTATTCAGCGACCTGCATCTATTTCTTCAACAATGGTTTTCCAAAGAAAACACATTTTCACATCCTTTCAACACCCCTTAAGGCATATTGTTGAAGTATTGTTGCCCAATACTCTGTTGTTGCTTCACCCATTCCCCTCTATAATTCCCATTTCGCAAGGCTGTTTGTGCCACGGCCACTTTCTCAGCCGATTCCCCTCACTGAGGAAGGTGGAAGCACTTCGACCTTTGGCTTTCCCATCCCTTTGTCAGTTGACATTTCACATCTCACCAACTTTCTCAGGCAGAAGGTTTATTTCCCCCTTGCAATCATTTATAAAGAAAAACCCTAAAGATGTGTTTAGCACATTTCCTGTACTGCAGCACAGCACCATGACTAATTCCTGCTGATATGTATCAAATCCTGTTGAATCTGACAGTGACATTTCCCTGATAATCATGAGCCTGGCTTGCACACTGTCGGCTAGGGTCACACTCTGTTTCCCTGCAGTTCCAATCATCATTTACACTGCTCTGTTCTGCTGTAATAAGTTTTCTTCTTTAACTTTTGACTGAGTTGAGACCATTTTAACACACTTTATTTTAGTATTAAATGTACCCTTGAGTCTAATTTCTTCTTATGCTTTCAATTAGGATTTCTCTTTCATTGCTTTGTATCCCTTTCCTGTTTACTGTTAGAGATCATAGCAGCTCATTTTATATGCATTTGTTTCACTTAATCCTCAACTTATTTTTCTCCTAAATTAAAGATAGGATGCTTGTCAAGTCTATGGTTATATGTATTTTAATTAACTGTTACTACATTGAACAGCATTTTCTATACTGTTCGAAAGTATGTTTCATAGAAATGCTTATAACTTCATACTGACTAATTAGACATTTCATTTATCAAGCATAAATGCATGTTCATGTGAACACTGGATCAAAATGACTAAAGTGAATTCTTTCACTTGTGATCCAGAAAGGCTGCATGATCATGTAGGATTTATTTAGGTGCTTACTTTCCAAGGAAATACGATACTTATAACACACGACACTAGCACTAAGAAATATATCCTATATATATCTTGTCAGGAAATAAAAATACCCCCACAGCTTAAGCTTTAAGAAAGTACTTTATTTAAAATTGCTCAAATTATTTCCTGTAGTATTCATCAAACTACTCCGAAAGATGGATGGACAGTCTGGAAAAAAATGCAAGAAGATGAATTGAACTGACAACACATTTAACTTTATGAGAAATTGTCTGGAAACCCATTCACCACAGTCATCTTTTGCACTAGCCTGTGCCACAGTGTTTTAATGAAAGAGACAAGCACAACCTACTAATTATTGGAGACACTGGAATCAGTTATGTCAATGATTCCATCTCTTACTGTCTTGGCTTGTCTACTGATTTTTCTTGAAGGCAGCAGAATTACCAGAAAATTTAACAGAGTGAAGAATACAGAGACAGGAGCTCGAGAAATGGCAAAGCCTGACAATCCAGGTTCAGTTCCCCAGCACCCACTTAAAACCAGAAACAAAACCTGCCACATGCGTCTGGAGTGGGTTTGCAGCAGCTAGAAAGACTGGTGTGCCCATTCTCTCTTCTCTCTCTCTCTCTCTCTCTTTCTCTGTCTGCAAATAAATAAAATATTTAAGAAAAAATGAATGGAGAAGCTGGAGATAAGGCTAAGCAGTTAAGGCACTTGCCTGCAAAGCTTTATGACCTATGCTTGACTCTAAGTCAGATGTACAAACACGAGGCAAGCACAAGGCTTTTTTGATGCAAGCATCTGGAGTTCAACGATTGCTATAGCTGAGAGGCTCTGGCATACCAATTGTCTTCCCCCTTCTCTGTCTGTCTCTCTAAAGAAAGAAATTAAACCTAAATATTACAAAAATGAAGATCGATGATGATCATACCTTAAAATGTGTACTTAACAATGCATCAAATGAACATAGTCTTTTACATCTACAATACAGAAATTATTTGAAAATATATTAGGTTACATAAAATCATCAGTGTTTTATGGACTGCCTCTGGTTAGCATTAAATTATTAAAATACATGATATTAAATATTAATATTCTATTGATAACATTATGCAACTAGCTTAGGTTAAAGAGAAAAAATAAGTATAGATTAAAAGATATTTGAAGCATGTCTTCAGAAATTCTTGAAAAAAATATACATAAATCATGTGAATTTCTAATAAATACCAACATCATAACCATATACACATTCAAAGATACATTGATGTTTTCAGCATGATGAAGTATTAAGTACAACTGTGTTAGATTTCAACCTGTAGTTTGAGAGTTAATTAATATTTTGACAGTAAGTATATAACTGATCTTGTCAAAAGTCCAAACCCAAACATATTTCTCAGGGAATAAAATAATCATAATCTATCAAGTGACTTTAGACATATCTTTTACTTGAAATTGCCACCCTTTTGCCCTATCCTACTGGGATGCAAATAAACATGATCGGTGTATCTATCCAAATGGATGAAGGGAAAGTATAGATTACATTTATGTATTCTCCTATAATATAATCTTTTCCTTTACTGTATAGTAGATAAACAAGGAGACAGTTTAAGGGTGTGGAGAACAAGGGAGCATGTTGTCAGTCTGTTTACTTATAAAAGCAGACTGTAGAAACAAGGACCGATCCTAAGAAACTAGACACAGAACTCTAAATTCCCAGGTTTTATATGTCTAGAACTTTCCAGATGGCTGATGAGATCCATCTGCAAACACCCTTATGAATTTAAGTGTTCCCATGTCTTAGACAACCTGGCCTGGTGACTTCTTCCTTTCTGGTGCTTGATAAGAATGCTTAAACTACATCACTAAAACAACTGCCACCAGGGAGAAATGGAATTTTGAGTAGCTCTGACTCCACACTTGATTTCCTGGCAATTTGCTTCTTTTGCTAATTTGATGAATGAAAAACAAAGCAAAACAAAGCAAAAACCATAGGTATTCACGGACTGTAATTTCCCCTAGTCTTTGGGACACAAGCAGCCTTTATGACCTACCCAGCTGAGACATTGAAAATCAAACAACCTGTCTAGCCAATAGCCTCTAGCTCAAATGGCTACGTCCAGGATATGCATAAGGTAAGATGCCAATATTTCTATGAAAGTTAAAAATGAGAAGAAAGAAATAGAAGCAAAGTACGTCCTTTCTCCCAATAGTTTCTGATAATGCATACCCAATACATGATTAAGACATAAATTATTTGATTGTTGTAGTTAAGTTGTGATGTCCTAACAAAAGAATTTGAACTGAGTGTGGTGGTGCACACTTACAATCCCAGCATGTGGGAGGCTGTGTTAGGAGGATCGCTGAGTTTGAGGACAGCCTGAGACTACAGAGTAAATTGCAGGTCAGCCAGGGTTAGACATTACCTTGAACCATGCCCCTCCCCCCCACACAAAGAAATAAATTTATAAGGAACACAACAAATTATCCACATGAATTTTCTTCTTCTGGACTCTGAAAATATTTCACATATTGACTGGAGCATCTGATACACAAGGGCTTAAGAGCACCTTGCAAGGCTTCAGAATGTCCATCGCTTAGTGACACTCAGAAGCCAATGAAACATGTAAGTGTCTGGTCACGGGCAATTAATTCTGTCACATAGACCTGGAATATACAGCCTAGGCCCTATGAGTTGTAGATTTGGAGTTCCTGGAAAAGGACTCCTTTAATACTTCCCCACCAGGCAGTTCCAGTACTTCAAATTCCCTTGAACACCTGAGCAAATCTCACATTGAGTCTTTATAGCTAGAAATGCTAATGGCATAGGGGTTTTGATGGAAGGAGAAAAAGCTATTCATCCAGATGGTTACATGTGCACCTCCATGCTTTTCTAAGGGCCACCTCCATAATCTGAGTCCGTTTAACCATCATATCCCACTTAACCCCTTTATAAAACAAGTTGCATAATGTTCACATCACAGTGCAAATTAATTCTGTCTAGGTAACACTGCTTCTTTGGCTGACTCCAAGACTGCCCCACCTTGAACAAGAATTTGAAAAATCAAACAGCCATTGTTTCCTTCAGACAAGTCTGAGATGCTTTAGCCCCTGCTGTTTTGATCAGGAGAGCTTCTTCTTATCTTTCTGAGCAGCTCCAAGGAAACTGAGAAGGTCACAAAAAGAGCTCAACTAAAGCAGAAGTTATACTATCTCCAGAGATTGCATAGTCACAAGCTGCAAAGAAAAATGAACCAATGGTATAGGATACTGAGGAGGTCCAGATAGTGAGATTGACTAGGAAACCACAGGGATTCAGGGCAGGTTTTGGGACCAAGACATAACAGTGACAAGCGTGTCATTCATGTCCATGTGCTCTGGCAATGCAAAAGCAACAGGTCTTTCACATTGCGGCAACAAAGGCATTCATTAGATTTACCAGCCTTGTGGGTCACATGTGGTGGTGGATGCTTATTTAACTGGTGGAAAAATAAAAATAACAGAGAGAGGTGATGATGCACTCCATATCACAGGCACAGCAGGCCACTTCAGAATGTCACTGTGCTAAACAGGATAACTTATCAAATGCAGAAGGTATCACACATGTAGTTGGCACAGGAGAAAGCGGAAGAGCAGAAATTCAGGGAAGAAATGCAGTAAATGTTTTCACATTATGAGATCTAAAATGACATTTATCCTTCCTGTCGCTCTGATGGCTTTTGTGAATTCCACTTGCATGCTTGTTTGCCTTGTGAGATAACCCAGCATAGCCTGAACCTTACTCTGCAGCCCAAGCTAACCTCACAATTGTGATTCTCCTGCCCAAGTTTCCTAAGTGCAGGATTAAAGAGTGCTGATATCATAAGCAATTGCCATTGAACCTGGCCAGGCTTAGCTTAGTTACCCAATTGTTCTAGTCTACACATAGGTGAATAGTTAACAAATGAGTTTTCTTCTGTTCTTCCATGTAATTACTTTGAAAAAAATATAATCAGTTTTAATATTCTAATTTTCTTGAAGGGAGGGGAGGCAATGCCTTAGGTACTCATGTAATAGTAATCAAACGCTTCTCAGAAACAAATATTTATTTATTTATTATTATTTATTTATTTTCACTTGCAGTCTTGGAGAAATTTTAGTTCACCATGGTAGGGAAGGTAGTAATAACAAGTTCAGTTTGTGGCTTTGTGAGCTTGAGGTAGTTTCTTGTCCACAGGGCAGTGGACAGAAATGAGAGCTTTCCCAGGGCAGGGCCATAGCTTTTGAAATCCTGTTCCCAGTGTCCACTTTTACTAACTAGGTCCCAATTCTTAAAGGTTCTACAGCCTCCTCATAGCAGACCATCTAGTCAGAGAACATGTGTTCAAAATGTTCAAAACATAACAGGAAATCTCTGATGTTTGGCATTCTTTCCTCTCCCGTCTGTAAAAGTATTGCCCTTTAAAGAAGACTCTAGAAAACAGATAGACTAACTTTGAGTAAGTTATAGAAATTTTAGGAATATTACTCATTTCTGAACTATTCAAAAAGAGATGTCAGGAGAGACACTCAAACTGTTATTGGAGATCAATGATGGAGCCAAAATGCTATTAAGGCAACAAATTGTTCACCACACAGAGGGAAAATATGTTTTTCCCAATGTCAACACCATTGTGTGGGTCTCATATATATTTATCTTGTGTTAATGATAGATTTTGGAGACAAGTTCTGCTTTCCTGAGACTGTGGAATATGTGCTGTTGTGCACACTTGGGCTTTGACAAAAGTGACTGTGAAAACAAACAGTGTCAAAGAAGTACATCATATGTAGACATGATAATCAATATTACTTTAGTTAGAAAACCAGGTGGTGATCAGCATCCTGACATGTTTTCAAAAAAGGCTCACCAAGGTCAGAAATGAAGAGAAGTTTCTGGGTAATAAGTTTTCCTCTACCCTCACAGTGAGAGGGTGGAGAGTGACAGCACGGAAGGGAAAGCATTGGTTTTCCTTATCGGGAGCCTGCATATGAGCCAGAGCAGGGAAAGATTCTCATTTTCATTCAGATCTCCCCTTGAATAAAGACAAGAAAAATTGCAAAGGAGTTGCCCAGAAGAAAAGCAGGCTGATGAAAAATAGAACAAAGGAAAGCTTCGCTTTGTGGCTTAAGTAGAGATACAATGGTTTGTAACACACCAAGGTGTATTAGGGGGCCCAGGTAAGAACATCTGGTGTTATTGTTTTGGGGGTTTAAACTATTCTCCTTACTGTGTCTGGTACTTTGGGGACCACTTCTGACTTATTCAGGTCTCAAAATGCATTTCTTTGAACTAAATAGAAACCTCTCAATTGAACAAAAAAATAATCTAAGGAAACTATAGAATATTTCAACTGGTGTTTATGCTGTATAGAAGCAATAAAATATGTGTGAAAGGGTAGAGAGGTTTCTGGGGGAACAATAGGAGAAGCTTATCTGTGTTTCTGTTTTGTTTTTAGTAATGGAACAAAACTAGTCTAGTCTACATTGATCTCCCTTTTTCCACAACATTGACCTTCAAATGATTATCTGCAAGGATCATGTCCATTCTAACACTCTCTAGTCACATGCACTTAAGTTATCTCTATCTAATACTCCTACATTTTGGCATGCACTGAATCCAAAGGTAAATGTGTTCCTTAGCATAGCACACAGAGATGAAAAGCACAGGATTGAGTTTGCACTCTATTTTCTTGCTATGGTAGAATTTGGACAATGTGTGCTCATCGAACACATCGCTCACAGTTCCCTAGTTGCTTTAGAGATTTGTGTACAAAATTCATCTATTTTCTTAAAAAATGGAATTATTTTCAATGCAATAAATATGGTCATATTCTAACAGAAATCTTTCAGACACTTTTTTGTTTTTACTACCCTTATTCAAAGATAATTAACAAAGATTGTCTGCTATGTTAAGGTTTGATAGCTGTGTAGATTATGGGATGCTTAAGGTAAGCAAGGTGACATATCTACTATCTCACATTCTATTTTTTCTCTGTGAGAATACAAGAGATTTAATATATTAGCAATTTCAGGTGCATGTCATTACATTTTATATTTATTATATTTACCATGATGTACAATAAAATTATGTGAATTGATTTATCTATCCTGCCTTAACTTAAGTGTTTGGATTGGACCCGATATCAGCATCTTTTAATTTCTGTGTCCATCTCCAGCCTATGACAATCCACACTCTACTTGCTAATTCATTGAGGTCCGTTGCATCAGTTTGTGCAGGTGAATGAGATCAGGCAAGTTTCTTCTTTCAGAATGTGATCTATTTTATTTAGCATAAAGCCTTCATAATTCATGCATGCTTTCACAAATGACAATATTTTAGTTTGGATGGCCAAGTAAACATTTCATTGTATGTTTGCACCTGAAATTTTCATACCAATTAATAGATGCCCAGGTTAATTGAGTATCTTATATACTTGCTCTTTTTCTGTTATTGGAATAAGTAACTATGAATAAACTTTGATTGAGAACCTCAACTTGAGTCTTCTGGTTATCCCTGTATATTTCATGTACATTACCAAGGTTCTTGCACCTTGTCCTTAGGTTAGGTTAGGTCAGCTTAGGAATCTGATGGCCCACATTTCTATGTCCCGTGTTTATCCTTCATTTCAATGCTCAAACATCTTACAGCTTTTTCTCATAATAAGTACCTAAAATATAAAATGTTCCTTTTTTAAATGTTTTTTTTTGGTTTTATTTTTATTTATTTATTTGAGAATGACAGAGAGAGAGAGAATGGGTGCGCCAGGTCTTCCAGCCACTGCAAATGAACTCCAGATGTGTGCGCTCCCTTGTACATCTGGCTAACGTGGGTCCTTAGGCTTCACAGGCAAGCGCTTAACCGCTAAGCCATCTCTCCAGCCCTAAAATATAAAATGTTCTTTATAGTGTGTATTTTACTATGGGCCCTCCACATCATTCACAAGCTACTATATAGTTACAAAGAGAAGCTAATTGCTTGGAGACATGACAAGCCATAGAAAGAGTAACTTGACTGGGTAAGGGTGATGGTTATGCTAGGTTCAACACTATGTTTATATGACTATCCTGTGACCATGTCAACACCTTGAGGAGACGAGGAAGTCAATTCTGCCGAAATACTTCTATAGGGATGATGCTAAAAGCATGTGGACATTCACATTTTTTTTTTTCAAGGTAGGGTCTCATTATAGCCTAGGATAACCTGGAATACACTGTGTGCTTTGAGAATGGGTTTGAACTCACAGAGATCCTCCTACCTTGGCCTCCTGAGTTCTGGGATTTAAAGATGTGTTCACTTTGTGCATCTGATGTTATGTAGGTCTTAGGGAATAGAACTAGAGTCATTTTAGCTTTTTTTTTTTTTTTAATATTTTATTTATTTATTTGAGAGTGACAGAGACAGAGAGAAAGACAGATAGAGGGAGAGAGAGAGAATGGGCGTGCCAGGGCTTCCAGCCTCTGCAAACGAACTCCAGACGCGTGCGCCCCCTTATGCATCTGGCTAACGTGGGACCTGGGGAACCGAGCCTTGAACCGGGGTCCTTAGGCTTCACAGGCGAGCGCTTAACCGCTAAGCCATCTCTCCAGCCCATCATTTTAGCTTTTTGAGAAAGTGTCTTAACTGCTGAGCCATCACTCCGGCCAGACATTCTCATTCTTCAATACATACATGTGTTTTGTGTTAGTTACTTTTGCTATAGCTATAACCAAATAAGTTACCAAAGTAACTTAACGGAGGAAAGGTTAAATCTGGGTCATGGTTTGGGGCTATAGTTCATAATAACTAAAAAGGCCGGGTGGATTGGGTGACTTTCTTCGTGGTGTTGGGAAACTGGGCCAGTTCATGTCTTGGGGAGCCAGGAAATTAGGTATTCAGAACCAGAAGTAAAACTCACTTTCAAGGTCCTGTCCCAAAAACTTGAGTACCCCCAACCTTTCTGTTCTGCAAAGTGCAGGACACATAGGTTATTTCCTGGAGAATGCTCACTTGGTATCCCCAGCTGTTCCTCAGTAAGCATCCCAAATTCCTAGCATCTCTGAAATTTTTCAGTCTCCACAGAAACTCACATTTAACCTTCAAAGCTTTATGTATAGCTCTTTCAGGAGTTCTTTGAAAGTAATCCAACACTGATAGCCCCTGCCTGCTCTCCCAGTAGAATGGAAGATCTAGTCCTGATTACAGATTCTATGGCTCCTTCAGCCAGAAGATCCAAACTCACCCACATTCCTGCCATGGCCCAGTTCCAAAGCCTCAGAACCATACGAACAGCCCTGTTGCAAAGATTACACTTTCCAGGTGTGAATTTTTTCTGAACCAGCCATTTTTGTCATTATGGTGACCTAACATCTGACAGAAATGGCTTTAAGTAGGAGAGTTTTAATTTGGCTCATAAATCAGTGGATACAGTCCATTATTTGAGGAAGGGCATGGTGATGGGGTCCGATTAATCTGTTTGGGTTAAATATTGTTCACATCTTACCAGTCAGAAAGCATAAATCTCAGGTTGAAACCAGAGTTCAACATCATTTTGGAGGCCCACCCACTTTAATCCACTCCTTTTATCTAAGCCATAGTCCCAAAGATTCCACAAACTTACAACAGCATCACCAGCTGGTCAGAAAATGCTCAAACTCTTGAACATGATGAACATTTTCAACTAAACTATACCAGTTTTATCAGCAATTATTCAAGCAGATTCATTGCTAGCCAGTGAATAAATTATTGATTATGTGAGTGGATGAATATATAAATAAATAAACAAAATTTATGAAATGAGAAAAATTGCATCTTGATATTATGCAAAGAAAAGCATGTTGGTCAGGAAATAGAAAACACTTAGAGGTGAATTAAATGAAGTTAGCTTGATTTTTTTCCATTTCATTTGCAATTCAGTATGTTACATTTGAGTGAAATTAACTTCATTGTTTCATGATGTTAAATAACTTTGGGTCTGAGAAAGTCCTTTTGTCTCATAACTGTAAAGAAGGAGTTTTTTATTGACAATACCTTCAGTGAGTATTAATTCAGTCAGCTGATTCAGTCAGTAATAATACAGTGTTCCCCAGAGAAATAGAGAAATGGAAGAGGGGTGTGTGTGTGTGTGTGTGTGTGTGTGTGTGTGTGTGTGTGTGTATGACAGATTGATGACAGATGGATGAGTAGACAGATGGATGCATAGATAGATAATAGATAGATAGATAGATAGAAAGATAGATAGATAGATAGATAGATAGATAGATAGATAGATAGATAGATGGATAGATAGATAATGGAGAGACAGATATTATAAAGAACTCACTGAAGGAGTCTTGGCATGTGGGAAGTGCCAAATCTGCAGAGCCAGCTTGCAAGCAGGCTGACCCAGACTGAGCCTGATTCTGTCAATTTAAATACTAGGGCTGGAGAGATGGCTTAGCGGTTAAGCGCTTGCCTGTGAAGCCTAAGGACTCCGGTTCGAGGCTTGGTTCCCCAGGTCCCACGTTAGCCAGATGCACAAGGGGGCGCACGCGTCTGGAGTTCGTTTACAGAGGCTGGAAGCCCTGGCGCGCCCATTCTCTCTCTCCCTCTATCTCTCTGTATCTGTCGCTCTCAAATAAATAAATTTAAAAAAAAAATTAAAAATAAATAAATAAATACTACTTTCCAAAATACTCTTCACATAAATGCATAAAATAATGTATGGACAAAGCACCAGGGTGCTCCATGGGCCAGCCAGAGTGACAAAGTAACTTCAGTATCATGCACTTAGTGTGCATTTGTCCCTCAGTAAACTTGCACATTGGTTCCAGACTCTTTGAAGACATCAGAATCCAAGGCTTCTTAGGTCTCTTTTTTAAAATATGTAGTATTTGTATAAAGCTTATGCACATCCTCCAGTGTCCTTTAAATTATCCCTAGATTACTTGTAATATATAATCTAATGCAAATACAATTAAAATAGTTTTTATACTCTGTTGT
This sequence comes from Jaculus jaculus, assembly GCF_020740685.1. NCBI lineage: Eukaryota > Metazoa > Chordata > Mammalia > Rodentia > Dipodidae > Jaculus > Jaculus jaculus. Next base: position 106,244,851 of record NC_059111.1, on the reverse strand, counting down.
CTAAGGTATAATGACATTAAAACAATAATTTGTACAAGTTTAGTACAGATAGATTTTTCTCCTTTTTTGCTTATTTTATTTTATTTTTGATGATGTGAATAAAATGATGGTTTCACAAATGCTACACAAGTGTTTTGCCATTGAGCTATAACCTCAGGCACAGACACTAGTTTTTAAACATGTTTGTGACTGGTATTTTGGTGATTTTGACTGTGATATCTCCATAGCTTCAGGCATTTGTGATTACGTTTCCGACTTGGAGCCTGGATAATAGAGGATTTGGGAGGTGGAGGCTTACAGGAGGAAGTGTGTCACCAGGGGTGGGTTTTGGAGTTGAGGCCAGCTCTATATGTTCAGAGTCAATTTGGGCTTCCTGGAACAGGCTGTGGTCTCTGCTGTGGACAGATGTGCAAGTGAGCCAGCTTGTTTGGCCATGATGAAGCTTCCCCTGGAAACTCTCACCCTGAAACACACTATTTACTCAAATAAGCTGCTTCTGGAAAGGTGATATATCCATTGACAAGAAGGTAGCTGCACTAGTATTTGTCTGAATTGTGCATATAAAACATATATACATATATATATATATATATATATATATATATATATATATATATATATGGTGGTTCCTTATTTACATGTATGTCATTTAATATGTAATTTCTATAAAAGTATACCACATATCAACTACATAATTTTCTAGTATCATTTAAAGAACATATTTGCATAAATAAATGATTCATGTGCAGGTGACTGCATCTTTTATTTATTTTGTTAGATAGCCCTGTCATTTTTTTATTAGGTAGGGTGTTTTAATTAGGCATTATTTCATTTATAGCATTAACTTATTACTGAATGGTGATAATATTTTACATTAACGCTTTCCAAAATTATTTTGCATATTGAAAGTGGAAAATATTTTGATTTGAATATAGCCTCAAGTGTATATATGATCATACATTTAGCATTTAGCACAGCCTTGCCAAGTAACCTCCTAGTCACCAGTTTTATATTCATGTGAACTTTCTTCATGTCAATACACTTTGCTTAGACTTCCAAACAATCCCATCTCTCTCTACTATGTTTACCTCATATGCTCACTTGCTTCCTGTTAAGATCACAAACATTTTGAGAATATGAACTTTAATTTTACACATCTATAAATACTTTTGTGATTATAGCCGTCTTCAGGACATCTGTGTCAAAGTACATTCTGACACTGCACTTAGCACACAACAAATAGCCATTCTAATCCTATTGGGCTTCATTCGAGAGTGCTTTGCATATCAAAATAAGGAAAACTGTATGGATGAGGTCAGCAAAGAGTCCAGTAGTCATGCAATGAGATTTCAAAGTACATTTAAATAATACTTATATTATTGACATTTTTTTCTGACAAACATAGCATAGATAGTGGTCTTTTAGAACTTGATTTGTATGAACATCTTTCCTTCTCGCTTCTTTGTGTTGAGTATTTGCTTTGTAGTGAGTTTTAAATGAGGTGCTAAATGTTTAGGCAGCCTAAGCCATGTGGATGGGATTTAAGTGATGATCAGTCAAACCCTAAGCTTTAGGCAAAGTGGACCTTGCTGGCCTGTGTCCTTTCTGAGGCAGAATAGAAAACACTTGGAAACAGCACTTTCCGAAAAGGTGGGGTGGGGCAGAGACTTGGGGGATTCTGTGCAGATCAAAAACCAAAAGCAGCAGGTATTCCAAACCCAAAGTGCTTCTATTTGTGGATTCTGGAGATTTCTGTTCTTTCCTCAGCAACAGTGAGCCCTTTGCTATGATTCGTACGACTCAGAGGTGTTTGTAAAAAGATAAGGCCCCGAGCAGAAGAAGTTCCCAATACCTAGGCTTTCAGAGCAGTCTGAGACTAGAGGTTTGAGTTCTATTTCCAGTTCCATCAGACCTCTCACCTTCTAGGGCTGCACCTGACACACTGAGGCAGTGGTTTCTGAGATCTTACCCTGATGTCAGTGTCTGTCACGAAGTTTTCCAAAGTTTTGGTGGTTTTAAATAAATAAAGAGCCTGTACTTACAATTTCTTCCAGCTCTGGAAGTCAACCACTTCTTCTTTTTCTTTGAAAATATTAAAATTAATCTGATATGACCCAGACATTTTTTTATAAAGACTAGTAGTGGATTTCAGGTTTTCTTTGGAGCCAAGCAAGTATATTTACATATACAACTTTTTGTTCATTACTAAGGAAAACAAAATTCTTCCCTTGTGCAAAGGCAAGTAGAATTCTACCTTTTGCTCAGATCTTATATTCTTTAGCAACATAGTACAAGTTACAAACTTATAGCTTAGAATAATGGGTCCTGTTATCTCTATATTTCACTTTTAAGTTATTTTGAGGCCATTGGTATGTTGTTTTCTCCATATGCAGTTTTCTGTGTGAAAACGCAAAGAACAACTAACCACAATTCTCTTTAATAAGGAGTTTGCATCAATGCTGAAAGCTGCCAAAGTATGCAGCTGTGTAATTATTATATTTCAGTTATACTCAGGAAAAACACATGACAAGAGGTATTAAATTACATTTCCCACTCTAAAGTGAGTTGCAATTCTTCATATATACAATTGATTTTCTCTTCTAACATAAGACACAGTGAATTTTAAAATCACAATTCTGTATGTAGAAAGGAGGGGTCTTAAAGTAAATGAACTGAAACAAATAGGAAGCTTTCTTTCACATTAACCGAACGTTTGATGTCACTTTCACTTACTAATGCTCATAAGGTCATGGATATTTGCTCCAAATTAATACCTGCTTCCTGATATTTGTTCCATAGAGAAAAGCCTGGCCTGTAAATGGACAATTTAATACTATAAAGATGGCTCAGTGTATAAGATCATTTGCCACACTATAACAAGGACTGGCATTTATTTCCAGGTACCACGTGAAAAGCCAACACATGCCTGTAACCTCAGTCTTGAGAGGGAAAGAGGTGAGGTAGGAGAATTGCTAAGACTCACTGGTCAGATTTTCTGAATGAAAGAAAAGTCAAAAAAGGCAGCTCAAATTTCAGTGGCAGACTCTGTCTCAAGTGAACATAATGAAAAGTAATAAAGAACTCTTGATGTCCTCATCTGACCTCTGTATACATGCACAAAGGGTATGAACATCTGTCTACACATGAATATATTATACACGCATCACACATTACACACCAAAAAAAAAAAAAAAAAAAAGAAAAAGTAGAACATACTGGTGTTTAGCCCCATGGAAAATAGGAGAACATGAGCCAGTAACAGAAGTCAGGCATCAGGATACTTTAGTAAGAAAAGGCAGAGATAAGGCGGGAGAGATGGCTTAGCAGTTAAGGTGCTTGCCTGCAAAGACTAAGGGCTCATGTTTGGCTCTCTAGATCCTCCGTAAGCCAGACACACAAGGTGACTCAGTGTGTAAGGTTGCACATGTGCACAAGATGGTGTGTACTTCTGGAGTTTGATTGCAGTGGCTAGAAGCCCTGGTATACCAATTATCTTCCTTCCTTCCTTCCTTCCTTCCTTCCTTCCTTCCTTCCTTCCTTCCTTCCTTCCTTCCTTCCTTCCTTCTTTCCCCTTTGCCTCTCTCTCTTTCTTTCTTTCTTTCTTTCTTTCTTTCTTTCTTTCTTTCTTTCTTTCTTTCTTTCTTTCTTTCTTTCTTTCTTTCTTCCTTTCTCTTTCTAACCCTCCCTCTCTCATAAAAAGAAAAAGAAAAGGCATATAAAAGTGAACCTTTTTGGTGGTCACACTAAAGTCATCTCAGAAAAGAAAAATGATAAAGCCTACTGTTTACCTTCATAAATCTACTAAAAGTTTACCTTTTACATGATAAATTTACATCTGTAATGAAGTAGTGCTTGCACACCCATAGAGTATGAGATGATGACACCATCTATCTGAGGAGGATGTGTAGATGAGAGTGACATCAGATAGGCGGGCTGGACAGGATAGGAGCCCTAGAAATCTCCAGACTGCATTAACAGGAACAGCTCTACATGAATCCATAGGTATAGCTTAAATAGAATCAACAACAAAATGGACCCTGACTTGGGTGTTTTATTAGGACTGGTTATTTGTTTACATAAAACAGGTTGGTTTCAGAGTCAGGAAATAACTTGGAAGAAAAACTCATTCTTCCATTAATTACAGTATTTATAAGCTGATATGTATTTATTATACTCACTTTATTACCAAAATGTGTTCTAGTCAATCTGTCTATGTACTAATCAAACTATTTTATTACAGTTTGATATTATTTTAGGAGTTCAACAATTACTCATTATAATTGCCCTGTGAACATAAAATTTCAATAAACTTAAACAATTTACATTGATTAGTCATTTAAAGTTTTCCTCTTATCATACCTTAAGATTAAATAAGTAGATTCACATTAGCTCTCCAGGTTTCTTAATGCATAGTAAATTTTTTAAAGGGATGAGTCATCTGACTGAAATTTGTGGGCCTGACATCATTTTCCCATTATCTCTAGGATCATTAAATTTTATGGATGTATTTACAGCTTCCTTCTGTTTCAATTGGTACAGGAAGAACCGCATATCCCCAGTACATACAAGTAGGTGAGTTTTAACATATGCAAATATGATTGTGGGACATTGCCATTGTTAGGAGACTACACATATCCCACACCTCCCAAACGTAAGGACCCCGTGATCCTTTATTGATTATGTTAAATGTCTTAAAACAGCATTTTTTTTTCTGAGTTTCTTTTTTGCAGAAGAGAGAACACTTTTACCTCTGCCACTCTATTTTGGCCAGAAGTAGAGCTTCCCCTAGTACATAGATCCCCCAGTGTGAATGCCTTTGTGAGGGTGCACTGGGGGAGGCTGCAGGAAGAGAGCGCATGGGTAGGTAAGCTCTGCTGGCTCTTCTTTAGTTCCAAGCATCCTTGCTCTTGCGAGATTGTCCTATAACAATGTATTTTTGTTTCTATGATAAAAAAATTAGTGTGTTTTCTTTGTCAGCATATACTCTAGATCATCAGAGTAACAAATATTGAGGAGACAATTTGAAAACAGAAAATTTACTTTAGCACAAACTCAATAATAGATTTAAAAATATTATGCCCTTTGGCTGAGTCATTCATAGATTTTGTTGTTGTTTTCAAATCTAATGATGTTAATCTCTTTCTCAGATTCACCTTCTTCTGTTATCAAATGTGTTTAGCTAGCACTTCAGACTATATAATATCTCTTTTCCTTCACAGAACCTCTATTTCTACCATAATTGTTCTGTGGCATTCATTCTCAATGAAGCCATAAAAGTTAAGCCCAGAGTAGCCTTTAAACCATGTTAGCACATCCAGTTGTCCCTGAATTTTATAATTAACATAAATCCTACAAAAGCATATGACTTTAAAATGTGACTTCACTAACATGACATGACCTACATTTTGAGGCAAACTGATGAGTACATCATTGCATTAACTGATCTCTAGAATGATGACTTTTAAAGCGAAACCAAGAATGAAATTAAACATTTCTTTTGCTGGAGATTGAAACTATAGCTGGTGAATATTGCTCCTTTTGGAGTTCATAAACATTAAGTGTTTAATGTTAATGTGATCTATTCAAAGCTGGACTTCAGTCAATTTTGTGGGCAATCCACTTGCATATCAGTATCTTGAGATTTTATATGACATTGAACAATACAAACAATGGGATATTTGGGGGAATTAAAAACACACACACACATAAGTATACTGCATATTTCAAGTAGATTTCTCTGTAAGTTCCTAAGTAAGAACCTTCAAGAGCTGCTCAAGTGTTCTGTGTGATAATAAATGCTCAGTGTTGACAAAAACAAGATGTGGCAAACATATCTGGGAGCCACCTTCACCCACTTCTCCTTCACTGGGAGTATTCACCATCTCACTCACATATTTCCTTTCATTTCAAATGAACTGTCCTTTTTCTTACCTCAGCAACCAATGAGGCAAAGAATGCTAAAGATATACGTATTTTAAGAATAAATGAGAAGCTGATACAAAACTGATGCCAGGGTGATCTGAAATGCTGTGTGGCTGCATTTTTCTCTCCACCATACTTTTTGCTTCTAGATTGTAGATTAAGCAGGAGATGTCTTTAGATAATTTGACGCTCATTCTCCAATTTAATTTAGTTGTTAATAACAACCTAGAAGCTGTTGTCAGTACTGTTTCTGGTTTCTTGTAGGCTTACTTCATACCCTGCCTGTAATACAACCATGATGAATATGAGAAAGAAATGAGCTCTCACTTTCAAAGAAGCCCTTTATGTCCTTGTAGCTTCTGAGGTGGTTTGGTTCTCATTCGTTGCTTTGCACCAATCAGCAAGAAGTAACTGAATCACTTTACCAAAATGGTGCCTTTCCCTGAATAATCTTTCAGATAATATATCTCTCTAATAGTCTGCAATAAATTGCCTACCCAAGATACTGGAATTCTATTTCACAACTAGAGCGGCTACACATATCTGATCAGTAACCAAACATTCACAGCCATCCCAGCCATAATTTGTGCAGTGAAGGAGGCTCTGAGAGGCTTCTCTTTCCATATCCACTATTCATTTATTCCCTCCATCTTCCACTTTGTTCTCTTCTTTCATATTACTACTTAGTGCAGAACCAGAAGTTCCTGCTAACAAAAGTTGGATATTGGGAAACTGACTAGATGAAGCAAAACCCCAGTCAGAAAAGAAAAATATATAGAAACACAGGACCATCCATATACTCTTTTAGGTACCTGTTCCTATAATGAGTTGTCTTAAATACTACCTCATTCCCCCTAACTCATACTACCATGACCATTGAATGACAGTATTCCCTAAAAGCTCTCTTGTTGTTTTATATGAAATTTATTACTGTAGATTTATATTGCATCCTGTTTCATTAGTTAAAATGGTATCATGTTACAGAAATAACTGAATGTTGAAAGTCACTGAGATAAAATTTTATCCCAGTTTGTTTCCTTATTTTCAAATCCACTATGAATCCAAGAAGTACTCAGTTGATGATTACCTGTCTCATTGGTATTTTGTTTCCTGTTATAGGCACCAGTTCTGGAGAATAATAAAACCATGTAGACTTCAGTGTAAACATCTAAGTATACTTTTATCATCCCAAGAAAAATAATATGATTTGTATTCTTCTTATATACAGAGGGAGAAATTTGAGACTCTAGTAGAAAATGATTCACTAGCTGGGCAAACAAGCCCTAAATCACAACACTTGGGAGGAATAGATAGGAGGATCACCATGAGTTTGAGGAGGCCACCCTAAGATTACATAGTGAATTCCAGCCTGGACAAGACAGCAACACTACCTGAAAAAGCTAAGAAAGAAAGAAAGGAAGAAAGGAAGAAAGGAAGAAAGAAAGAAAGAAAGAAAGAGAAGAATCCCTTTCTGAAAACTGTACCAGAATTTATTAGAAGAATATTTATGATTTATTCAATAATTTTACTATATAGAATGACACAGGATTACTTCTGTTCAATACATTTATAACCCGTAGATGCATAAAGCATATCTGCTTGAAAAATGGAATACATCTCTCAAATGTTGAGATGCCTCATCTATATTTTCACCTGGAAGAGATATCTGCCACAGAAATGAAGGATAAGGCATTCCTCTAGAATTTCACATGTCCCTTTGTGGTGGTTTGATTCAGGTTTCCTCCCCATACACTTAGGTGTTCTTAATTTTAGGTTACCACCTGATGGCGATTTGGGAATTAATGCCTCCTGGAGACAGTGTATTGTTGGGGGCGGATTTATGAGTGCTATAGCCAGCTTCCCTATGCCAGTATTTGGCACACTCTCCTGTTGTCCATCTGATTTTGGCCAGGGGTAATGTCCACCCTTTGCTCATGCCATCATTTTCTCTGGCATGGTGGAGCTTGCCCTCAAGTCTGTAAACAAAAATAAACCCTTTTTTTGCCCAAAAGATGCACTTGGACTGGTGAATTCTGCCAGCAACGTGAACCTGACTGCAACACCCTTTTTATTTCATCTCTATTCTTTAAATTTCAGTATATCTTTATACTCAACAACTTTTTTTTTAATCCATATAAGTCTTGCATTTTTTTCCTGAGTTCAGCAGACAGAAATTCTACAGAGCAAAGATTAAATGGTCTCTGAGGACTTCTTCCCATTCCTTCTGTCATATAGCTTTTACCATAAAGGATAGAATTTTAAAAAAATATGTTGGAGAAATTACTTACTGGTTAAGGCACTTGCCTACAATGGCTAAGGACCCAGGTTCAATTATCCACTCTCCATATGGCTTATGCATCTTTAGTTCATTTTCAGTGGGAAAAGGCCCTGGTATACTCATTCTTTCCATCTCCCTCTCTCTCCCTCTCTCTCTTTCAAATAAACAAATAAGCAAATAAATCAATAAGTAATAAAATAAAATAATAAAATTTCTGTAAAAAACCCATGTGGTAACATGCACCTAAAATTTCAGCTCTTAGGAAGCTGGGGCAGGAGAATCATTTCATTGAGGGCAGCCTAGTCTACATAGTAGGACATTGTCTCAAAATATACAAAAAATGCTAAATTTCAACATAGTAGAGTAACTTTTAACCAACATGCTAGTCTTCTGTTTACATAAATCAAAAAGAAAAATACTACACATAAACACACTCCCATACACATGACATTTGGTAGCCACATCACAAAGACTAACTGCGCAAACATATTAAGGGGAAAGAACTTATGTTCCGTACTTTCACAGGTAGCTATTTCACCTCTTAGAAATGAGGGTAAAAATCAAGACATTTTTCAGGACATCATAAGTTTGGCCACATACAGATATGCATGTGTGCAGTCTCTTTAGTTTACTCAGAGAAAGTACTCCCCCAAGAAAGAACAGATAGGTCTAAAAGAATGATGAATGAGGCAAAAGATATGAAGGATGTGTGCGTACACTAAGGTGTCTGTCACATTTTGTGACAGGGTGATGCTCTGTCAATTTACAAATGTTAAGAATCCTTGTAAGCATTATATAACTTAACTGTTGTTTATTCTGTAAAGCTTCCTGAGTAGGTCATAGTACACAATTAAAGCTAGTCAAGCAACCAATAACCAACAAAACAAAACAAACGTAACCCAATACACATATCCAGTAATCTAAGTTTTGTTTTGTTTTGTCTTTTACTGTGCTTATCCTATGGCTGATGACACACACACACACACACACACACACACACACACACACACATAAAACGCAGGATACAGAGGCTGCCAGAGATGATAGGAGAGGAAGAAGAGAGAGGAAAGCTTCTTGTCTCCTTCATAGGTGGATTTCTATGAAGTATAAAAGACAGATGTGGAATGGAAAGTGAAAGAATAAAGGGGCCTTCCTCAATAAACACCAGAGTGTCAGAAAGACACTGTAGAAAGACACTTCTTGGATTCAGGCAGGTAGATTCCTCTTGAAGACATATTTGGACCTGGGAAGGTATGAATAACCCCCATGCCAACTTGTCCACTTGTGCCGTCAGCTACAAGAGAGCCATTATAATGGAGGGACAACCTTGCTGAGGCATGCTTATGCACATTTGTGACTGAGGGCCTCACAGGGTGATGCCTGCATGAACACGTGACATCTTGTAGCCTGTTTGAACATTGATTTTTCTAGTACGGTATCAATCTCATGAAATGCCTTCATAACTTTAAGGAAAGCATTGACTTTGCTAAGTCAGAAGAAAAGGGCCTAGAGACTATATTAGTTGTTTTCTTGATGGAATTTTTTTTCCAGCTGAGTTTTTGGATGAATAGTTGTTTGTCCCCATTAAATATTGTTAACATTTTAAACAGATACTTTCACAATAGTTTTGTGACTATATCCTGTGAGGATTATTTTGGATTTCTCTAAATTCTTCATTATATAAGTAAAGTGCATGTGAAATCTTGCCTCTTATTATAGAACTGTAGAATACAATGTCATTGTAATATTTGATTTACATCCTAGTGGTTGGTGGAATGATTTGTGAGCAATTTAAATGTTCAATCAAGTGTCAGGTTAGCTGCTTGGAAATGAAGATAATTTCTTATTGAACTGCCATCTCTTTGTCAAATTCTAACATTGAGATTTTCAGTTAACTGGACAAGATATAGATATGAAATAAGGACATTATTTGAATCTAAACTATAAATCCACTTATGTTACCATGAATGAAGTATAGGTCCTTCAGTATTATTATTTTGGAAAAAAATTCTGCAAGATATTAAATAATATTAAATACAGTAAATTATTATTAAATAATTTAAAAAAATTGAAGTTGTGGAGTGCTTGCCTAGTGATACCCTGGCATTGGAAAGACAGATATATTCCTCTAATGAGTCTTATGAGAAACATACTGACAGAGATCATATATGTAATGTGACTTTAAATCTTCACATCTTCTTTCTAGCTAAGACACATATCTATCTACTTCATTAAATGTCAAGCTATGTTGCTATTTCACAGTCATCATAAGGACTTTCATTATATCCTTTGGATTTTAAATACAATGTCGAATAAAATTTAAGCAAGACAGAAGTACAATGTCAAAATTTTCTTATGAGAAAATTTAATGAATAAGTTTTAATAATATACATTATTTTATTTTAGATTTAATAAATTTAATTGACCACACTTTATTTGAACGTATGATAATTTTTACTCCCCACCTCAGCTTCTTATTAATAAGGTGTATGTCTTATACTTTGAAAAACTAATCTAATAAATACAATGACTGGCATAAATTATTTTAAATACATATGTTAATAATGGGACTAAGGATTTTTTTGCTGTGAGATTTTTTTTTCACACATTAAGAAAATATGTTAATGTACATATAATGTTAGAAAACATGGTTTGAGGGCTGGAGAGATGGCTTAGAGGTTAAGCACTTGCCTGTGAAGCCTAAGGACACCGGTTCGAGGCTCAATTCCCCAGGACCCACATTAGCAGATGCACAAGGGGGAGCACGTGTCTGGAGTTCATCTGGAGTGGCTGGAGGCCCTGGCGTGCCTATTCTCTCTCTATATATATATCTGTCTCTTTCTCTCTGTCTGTTGTTCTCAAATAAATAAAAAATAAACAAAAAAAAATAAAAAAAGAAAACATGGTTTGAAAACAATCTCTCCAAACTACACAGGCACCCTCCAGTTTTGTGATAGTTTTTTACTTTATATAATGGAATAGGGAATTTTATTCTCTGTTGAGTTGTAGGAAATGTATACTTTGGTTCTGAAGAATATGAACAAGTAGATACAGGCATCATGGTGTCGGTGGCATGTGGACATAAGTGGTCAGTTCATGAACTGAAGCCTTGGCAGGCGTGTGACTTTTAAATCTACTTGGGCTAAAGAACACACCATGGCCCTAGAGGAAAAGACTAAAGATGGATGAACATATCATATTATCTCCTGGATGAATATCTATTCTTAAGGGAAGAAGTAAACCCAGCATTGCCTCTAAGAGTGTAAAAATGAGAGAATACTGATTTTTATTTTTATGTCCATGAAGCCAGTGGCTTTTACATCAATGGACAAACCACTAAGCACATAAGCATAATAGATTAGACAAATGGTCACATAAACTTGGGTGATGCCTTTGAAACTTAAGAAAAATATTTGGTAAACTGAATTAAATTGAACATAAGAATAAAAAAAGAAAGGACATATATTTTGTTTCTGGGAAGAAATATAATCCCATTTTTTAAGTATAAACTAGGATGTATTTCAGCAATCATTGGATGACTATGTTTTGTTTTTAATAAGTAATTCAAAACTTGATCCAATAAACTCCTAAGGCTTATGAATTCATTTACATCGTGCTTTAAAAGGTAATATAAAGCAAAGTTGAGCTAACTAAAGGAACAATGGTTTCAAGGTTTGGGAAGGAATGGGTGAAAAGGGATGACTTTGGAGAGATCGAAAAGCTTTGCTTCGTGGGGGCTGGGTGGAAGTTGAGTAGGAAGGCATGTGAGTGGAATGTTCCAAGTCCTGACTTTGAATTCCTGAAACAGACACACGCCCACACACACACACACACACACACACACACACACACACACACGGGCATGGAATCACAAGTACACACATACATTCACTATATCTCAAGTTGATAAGCTATAATAGTAAAATGTCTCTTCCCAAGAAGAAAGAGAACCAGACGTAAAATGACTTCCTATTTTACAGTGTTCTCTGTTCTTCAGAGTTTTCTGAGAAACATGAGGTGCTTTTGTATCATACTATATGACTTATGTTCTCAACATCCCTGAAATGCAAGTATCATCCACCAACCCTACATACACAGAGCTGAAGTAGCACAGTTCAACCAGAGATTTTTTAAGGCTGATAAATGCTGAATGAAGATAGTGTTAGGTGTCGACTCTGACTGCACACCAATTGTTCTAAGAAAGCCTGTTCTCTCAAAAAAGTGTGTGACTGTATTAACTAAAGACCCAAAAGGCAGAACTAAAATGAACCTTCAAATGATGGGCACAAAGTTTTACTAAGATCTAGGAGCAGTAATTACTAATGCAATATAATGTCATTTCCTTCAAAGAAGGATAGCTGCTGCAAACAATCACAGATGAGAAATTTTCCTAAAACTTGTTATGCCATTGGTACAAGCTTTGGATTTAAATAAGTCAACATAATATAGTTCTAGTAGTACTAAAATTTAAGTTAGGCCACCTTTTAGTTACACATAATCTCTTACTAGCTGTATCAATCAAAGGAAAGTTGACTATTTGACCATGATAATTTTTATTATGTAATTTAATGTCTACCTACTTATATCTTATCAAAAATTTACAACAACCAGAAATTTTATCTTGCCTACATTATTTAGTATTATTATTATTATTATTATTATTATTAGCACCAGATACAGGCCTTTCAGGGCTCATGCACTGCAGAGTAAGAATTCCCACCTTTGACTCTGAATTAGATATATTGATATATGCCTTATATAGCTGTGGACAATGGATTTAGAGATTGAGTAAATATTGTTGCAATCCTCCTGGATTGCCACTAGGTATTAGTTAAGCCACTGAATATAAAAGCATATTGAATTGCTGAATTATGGCAAACTATGAGCTGTCTCTTCTCTCATGAGTGTTCTAGCTCTCCTCCTTACTATTATTTTAATCCTTTGCTGAAATCGTCTAGCAGCTACTCTACCATCATGATAGAATTACTAGAAATATCTTTAATAAAACATGAATTAACTTTAAAAGAAAAATTATTTCTAGTGTTCTCATTTGCAGAAAAAAAAAATTCTCCTTTTTCTGAAGCGTATTACATTCAGTGTGTGTGGTGTGTGGTCCAGTGTAAATGTGGGTATGTGCATTCCATGGTGCGTGTGGAGAGATGCGAGGTCAATACTGAGTATGAGTTCTCACCTTCCTCATCATTTGAGGCAGGCGCTCACCTGTGCTCTACCACTGTGTTCACCAGGCCAACTGGAACACAAGTTCCTGTAGGATTTACTTGTCTCTCCTTCTCTTCCTAACTTTGCTGGGAATACAGACACATTACTGAGTCAACTTTATTTGGGTTCTCTGCATATGGATTCAGGTTATCTTGTTTGCATGGCAAATACTTAAGATATCCACTGAGCCATGTCCATAATGGTGTCATTCATCCATTTATAAAGAAATGTATATTAATGATATAAATTTTTGAGTTATGAAATCATAAAAAGGTATGGGCTAAGATTATTTCAACTCATACTTGAAAATTTCATATTGCTATGATAGTTTGCCATGAATACTGAGGGTCCCCTGACATATATTCATGATGGTGTAAAAGCCATGAAAGCAACATTAAAATTTTAGTCACACTAATAAATAAGAAAACTAATAATATTGTCTTGTAAAAATTCTGTTGGCTACATTAGCTCTTCATTTTATATAATTTTATTGAGTAGAACCAATCAGAATCTAACATCACAGTGCAATTCCCTCATGAACCCTTTTGCATATTTAAATTGGAGTAATATCTGGCCATAAAAACACAGTTAAATACTACTATAATCATAATATTCAAGATACAGTCTAAAGTTTGTAAGTCGCTTTGGCCTCAGAAGGAAAAAAATAGAATATTTACACCTCCTATTTTCAATCCAGCACACAAAAGCAAAATTATAATCTTCAAGAATGAAAACATGAGCTTTAGACTGAGGAAGCATGTACTATTTTGTCTGTGGCTTTATATGGGTTTGCTGGGGAGGATTGAACTCTGATTATCTGGCTTTGACAGCAAGAGCCTTTAACTGCTGATTCATCTCCCCAGACCTGAGAACACCTTTTCAACAACACCCTCTTCCACTGCAACCCAATGGAGAATATTTTCCACTGCAGGTTTAATTTTTATCCAAGGAGCTGTGCTTTATCAAACTCGCTGACTCTTCATTCCCCTGAGCTTCATAGCAGAGTCACTGGGAGGGAGTGTTCAATGAGAACCTGTGGGCCGGACCCCAAACAAATAAAGTTCAAAGAGACCACCAGGTCAGTGCTCTCTTTTTAGTTATTCATTGCATTTCCTTCTTTGTATACTTAGGCCCCAGTGATCATCTGTAGCAAATATGCTAAATTCCATTTAGCAGAGAGGACATGGATATTGAGACCATTAATCACCCCCTGTTCTGCATCCTCCAAAGTATTATACTTAGAATGAAAACTATTACAGCAGAGAACACAGGTTTTGGTGATACAGGACAGCTTTTAGTAGGGAAAGGAACAAAATTCAGTCACTTCAAACAAAATTGTTTGGAGGTAGAATTGTCATTAGCCCCTGCCTGTTTAGAGAAGACCTCAGGCTGTGGACAGATCTTGTCATTGGTGCTCCTAAGCCTAAGGGGTTCTCCAAGGTCAAGTATCTGAGGTAAGGAAGCTCAGATTCTCAGTAGCCCAAGACTAATACAGTTCAACTTATTGAAGGCACATAGTTAGATAAAATATTAAATTTTTACTTTATTTTCATTCTCCATGCTTTAGAAAAAAGAGGTGAAACAATAGGATTCTATCTAATACCACAAACTAAGAACTAAACATAAGCTTTGTGGTACTGAACAGAACAACTTCAGTTAACCATGTGTGGTGGTTTTAATGAATGCCCCCCAATTGATTTAGGAGTTTATGCAGAGCTTGTAATTTGGATCTTCAACCACACGGCTGGAGGAAGCGTCACTGTGGGTTGGTGCTAGGGTCTAAAGATGTACCAACTGCTTGAGGCTTTGCCTAAATTCCTGAAGTGTGCTTGCCTGCACTGGTGGTGTGCCTTTGGTTTTGCTCTGTGGTGCTCTCTCTCTCTCTCTCTCTTTCTGTCTCTCTCTCTCTGTCTGTCTCTCCCTCTCTTTCTCCTTGGACCTGTGAAAGTGGGCCAGCTTCCTCTGCTATTACGGAATAAATCCCTTCCTCCCATAGCTGTGCCTGGTCTGGAAGTTTATTCCAGTGACATAAGGCCCTGCGCTACACCATGTGTGGTTGTTTGAATCAGATGTCTCCCTAAAACTCAAGGGTTTCTTTGTTTTATTATCAAAAAGAGTACTGCAGAAATTTTGGTTTAAAAACTCCCATATTTATAATGCTTTATAATGAAAAATATATATTCAGAAGAGAATGAAGTATGATAGAATACTCAGTAATCCACAGAGGCAGAATTTCTTATCCTATTGAAGTTTCTGTCTCTGGTAAAAAAAAAAAAAAAAAAAAAAAAAAAAAATCTTAACCTTTTGTTGCATAAAAATAGTGAATGTGACTCAAGATGACAATCCATGCATGATGTTCTGTGGAAAAATGAAAAGCAATTCTGTTTCCTTCTTAATTACTGAACAGAAAAGTGTGGTCTTACTGAATTGTTTTCATTGCCATTGAATACGTAGTCTTACATCAATGAGTAGTTAAAACCTGCTATAAGTCTGTCATCTCCAAGCAGTAGTTGAAAGTGAGCATGTTTTGTGCCCAATGTTTCCTTATTGTGTCCAGATTAGAAATAAGGGTGCACAGAGGATAACAGGTTATTCTGTGTCATATTCACATTCTTGGTTGTACATTGCTTTTGTATACTGAAATTAAAAGAGCGAGGATTGGGAATTTTTCACATATGAACATCTTTCATATATTGGCAGAGCTACTTTTGAAGGATTTAGTCATCAGGATGGGCTGTCATGACTAGAAATGTAATAAGACACACATATAAATATTTTAGCCTGGAGCTAGACAGAGTGTTAAATCCTGTCTCCCTAGTAACCCAATATATGACTGTCTTATTAATTTAATATATTTTTTCCTTTTTACATTAGCATATAAATATAGATGTGCAAAATGTTTTGTTTCATTTTGTTTCTATCAATATATCACATACTTTGATGACATTAATCTCCACTTACCTCTCTTGGCATGCCCTCTGTATCAATTAATTTCTCATTGATGGGACCAAATACCTGCCCAGAAGCAGGTTGCAGACAGTAAGGGTTTGTGTTCCGCTTGCAGTTCCAGAGAGGTGGCTCGGTGGCTAAAGGCACTTGCGTGTATAGCCTGATGACATGAACGTGGTTCCCCAGGACCCATGTCAAGCCAGATGTGCAAGGTGGCACCTGCATCTACACTTCATTTGCATCGGCAAGAGGTCCCGGTGTGAGCATTCATTCTCTCTCTCATTCCCTTTCAATCTCTTTCTCTGCTTGCAAATAAATAAAAATATTGAAAAGGGAAATTAAGTGGAATTCAAGGTTTGAAAATTATAAATTTGTTAAAAACCCAACATTCATTGATTTTCATTTTCATATTGTAGGTTTTCTCTAATGACACTGCCTTGTTGAGACAGAAATTGTTGGATCATAATCACTCTGGTTTTTACCAAAATTGTTTAGCTCTGACCTACATGCATGGAGGTGGTATATTTTGTAATCTTATAAGTATTTCCACCTCACAAAATAAACACAACCAGAAGATAAACCACAGAAAGTGTGTTAAAGAAAGTATATGCTTGCGGTCTTTTAAATTATCATGGAGGGTAAGAGAGTGAGTGAGTATACTTGCTTTGTTTCAATATAATCTTTGGGTCTTTATACTACTCCCTAGAATAGCTAAATCACGCAACTATCCATCTGCATTACCTAGCTTATACACTATTTTTAGGGTAAAACCCTTGAAACTTATTTTCTTAGATCTTTTTTATATACTATATTGTTTAAGCTGAAGTTCAGATGTAGAACAGAGTGCTTCAAGTAAATTTCTCCTGTCCAGCTGAAGTGTGAAATATTGATGGATATACTCATAACCTGCTACCACCTAGCCTTTAATAGAGAACGTATCACTCTCCATGGATGATTATTTTTTCTTTTTTAACAATTATATTGTCATAAGTATTATAAAACCTATGCTTATTAATAACTGTAAAAATAATTTTGAAATGGTTTAATATCAATGCATCTGTATGAAAAGACATGTGTAAACACACAGAAATATATTCTTATAAACGCTGAGGTGTGGGGATGCAGCTCCGTTGGTAGAATGCTTGGCTTGTATTTATGACACTCTCCGTTCAGTCCTTAGTTTCACATAAATTGGACATGATAGTACTCGCCTCTAATCCTAACATTAGGGATACGAAGGCAGGAGCATCAGTAGCCCTGGTTATCCTCAGCTACAAAACAAGTTGGAGGGCAGCCTGGGCCACAAGAGACCCTGTCTCAGAATAATAAATAAAAGAAAAATAAAATGATAATGGCATGTGACCTCTGTTATCATTGCACTAATGTTCTAATGATGACAACTACATTTCTGCAGGGTTACTTCTTCCTGGAAACCTTGAGGGCATAGTGCCCATCACTCCATATAGCTCCATCTGTGAAACTAATTATTTATGTCCTAAGACACAAAGGTGGGAGACAAGGGACCACAGAATCAAAGTTTTTCACTTTGTTTCTTCTTTTACCAATGCTGATTGCTCTGAAAATGCCTGCTAGCCAGTTCTTGTTTGTGTTGGAAAAGAGCCTCGCTGAGAAGAACAGAAAAAGGAAGGGTGAACTTCCCACTTTCCTACAAGGATTTGCTTTTCTGCTAATGATTAATACTGGCAGAAGCTAAAGAACTGAGGGGTTTTTCTTTTCTTAAAGAAGGATTATTTTAAATCATCAAAAGTGCATAAGTGTAGAGTATCAAAGTAGCAGGATCAGGAAGTCTTAGGGAAGTGTAAGGGCATGCTTATAACCAAAGCTCAAAGCTCAACTTATACAAAAGCAATTAAAACAAAGCAATACATTTTGTTTCATAAAATATAAGAAATAGGCAAAATGCACAAACACACACAGAGAGACAGAGACACAGAGAGAGAGAGTGAAACCATGATTTTAAATGTTTTGTATATGTATGATTTTTTAAATCTTTTCTTACAGTACTGTTTATAAATATAAAGTGGATCTATGGTATTTCCCTTTCTCAATCCAATTTTCTTCTATTGACTAATAATAAATTGTAAGCTGTGTTATACGTCACGAAGGACTAGTAATTATAAAGCTCAAATTGTAAAACTCTTTACAATACGTGTCACATTTATGTAATCATTATCTGCAGACAATATTGCAATACGTTCTTAGAGGAGAATGAGCCTTTGAGTAGAGGAGCCACTATTCATATTTGTTCCATCAAGTTAAGATTTTCACTGAGTTCTTCCCTGCCATTGACAACACCTGCACATCAAAAGGCAATTTAGTACCAATGAGACTATGGTCCTCAGAAAGGGCTGTTTGTGGAGATAACGTGCTCCTGGGCTTCAGGAATTTCCTGGCCAGCATAGATTTGCAGTGCTACAAACATCTCTAGACAGAAGAAAATTCCACAGTACCTAAACAAAGAAGCTAGATACTGTGTTCAACTTTTAATCTGAAAGTCCAACATGTGCCTGATCAAAGGTGTCTATTGACCTATGGTACTGAAATTCTAGTCTCAGACAATCTTTCTTAGTAGATATTTCTCATGTTTCTTTCAGTTCATTGTTAGAGGACTAGAATGTCCCAATCTGACACAGTTTGAGAAGGGTTTTACAACTTTCTCCACAGTTGGTTCTGGGAATGTGCTCATGTCAGCTCTTTATTTGGATTATTTTTACTTTGTGTCTCCACTGTAACAACTCAAAGCTTTAGTGGGACTTTTTTTTTTTTATGTATCCAGTTTGTGATTTCCAGGAAATCAGACAACTGGGGATGTGGGGTCTTGGTGATTTCAAATACTAGGCTTTATTCAATGTGATTTCAATATTGAGTACATAAATCCAATGGGGTATCATTATCCTATAATTTTGGGTTAGCAGTGACATTGGGGATTTTTTTTTGTTGTTGTTGTTTTACATTTTACCACTTCTGATTGAGAGCACTTCATAAGGTTTCCCACAATGTTCTTATTGAGTGAACTGTGAAAGGTGCTACTACTCATGAATATTCTGCACAGATGGAACAGAGTTACTCAGAAGAATTATTTGAGAGATATAACATTTTATCTACAGCACATTTGATGCAACAAAGCTCAGAAACATCACTGTACTTGAAGAAAGTAATATAGTTAATGGCTTCATGTTTTTAGTTTAAACTACAGCTTGTCTGTCTTTAAGCTGGTGTTCTAACATTGTGAATATTCTCTTGGAAACAAAGAAGAAAATGTTTTATTTCTCTGTTTAATCCCAGAAATGTTTGTTTTATATTAAAATTGATACTGTTGGTAGCATAAGTACTTAGTGTACATTAAGGACATCCTTGTAAGAGATCTTCTCTGAGATCTTGGAAGCCAGTGAGTGTGATTAGAACACTTGGACAATGGATACAGTCATCCCTCTTCTGTCATGGTCCCTTTTCCTTACAAACAGATAAACTGGATACTTACTAAAAGCCAGCACACAAACATCCTGGACTTGTGTGGTACTCAGAATTGAAGATGCCCCTCTCATATCTCTGGCTCTTCTAACTTTATATACCAACCTCTAATACTTCTGGGACTTCCCTAAATATTACTATTTTTTTTTTGTATTTTTGAGGTAGGGTTTCAGTCTAGCCCAGGCTGACCAGGAATTCACTGTGTAGTCTCAGAGTGGCCTTAAACTCATGATGATCCTCCTACTTCTGCCTCCTGAGTGCTGGGATTAAAGGTGTGCGCCACCATGCCTGACTCCCTAGATAATTTTTAAATCTACTACGTTTACCCATGGAATTAGTAATGATTCTATATACATTAAACTAAAGCACACTGATGACAAGGAATGTAACATTCATGTTTTCAGAAGGGTACGTGATCAGATGAGATTGAGCAGGTTCAGAATGGAAAATGAACCTTAAAAGTTTTAATTATAGCTATTAAGTACATTTTTAGCAAGCCAACCCTTAGTTGTACTACTGGCATATCAATAATATTTTTCAAAGAAAATGTAGAGCTCTAAAATATATATATATATATATATGTATATATATATACATATATATATACATATATATATATATATGCCCTTGCATTTTATGAAAAAATACATAATTCAGATTTTATGCAATTTAATTATTTATTACTTTGAAAATATAATTTATCATTTTGGATAGTATTGTCTTGAGTAGTGATAGAATCTCTGAGATATAGATGAAAAGTATCAAAGCAAATTACAATTATTCAGACAGAATCCAAGTTATAGGAGGCCTAAATAACTTTTCTGAAGTTAGATCATCCTACTGTAACAAACTGCCTGACTTTTTCACGTATTCTTTGATAAAACAATGCTTACAGCAATATTGAGTGTAACAACAAATATCACATGACATTTACTCTGAAGGGAAATTATGACTTGGCACTATCTCTGTTGAAAAGAATAAAGTATGGCAGAGGAGATGGGGAGGACACAGACTGGTTGCTACCCAAGCACAGATACCTGATTTGACGTTCCCAGATCCCGGAATCCACTGGGCAATATAGCAGGGGTCTATAATCCTCATACACCCACGGCAAGAAGAAAGGTTGAAAGAGGAGAATCTCCAGGTACCCTTGTGTTCCTAGTGGTGAATGAGACATCCTGCCTCAAACAAGGCGGAGGTGATACCTGGCACCTCAGACCATCCTTTGGGCTCCACACCTATGCTGTGGGAACATATCACTACACAAATATATACAAGGAAGTGCACTTCTGAGTGACATTATGAAAATAACTTCAAAATGAAGTCAAGGAAGTATCTATATAGAATGTGTAAATTAAAAGGGAACTACTTGTCTGCCCATATTCATATGTATGTGTATATGTATATGTGTATATATATATATATATACATATATATATGTGTATATATATGTATATATATATATATATATACATGTGTGTATATATATATATATATATATATACACATACACACACACACTCACACACACACATATAATTATGTTAAATATATAGCTGCAAAATTTCAGTAGTATTAAATAAGAAAATGATACGTTAGTTTCATCTATAGATAAAGGACTGGGTGCTTGGACTGAGGAGTAGAATCATTATAGTTTATCTTATGTATCTATTTGCAATTTTCTATGACTAGCGTATGAATGATATTTATATATATATTTTTTTCTATGACTAGCGTATGAATGATATTTATATATATATGTATGAATGCTATATATATCATTCATACATATATGTGTGTATATGTATATATCATTCATATATATGTGTGTGTGTGTGTGTGTGTATATATATATATATATATATATATATATATATATACACACACACACACACATATGAGCTGGAGAGATGGCTTAGTGGTTAAGCGCTTGCCTATGAAGCGTAAGGACCTCGATTTGAGGCTCCATTCCCCAGGACCCACATTAGCCAGATGCACAAGGGGGTGAACGTGTCTGGAGTGTATTTGCAGTGGCTGGAGGCACTGGTGCGCCCATTCTCTCTCTCTCTATCTGCCTCTTTCTCTCTCTGTCTCTTTCTGTCACTCTCAAATAAATAAAAATGAACAAAAATATGTTTATATATGCACATATACATGGAGCACAAATAAATGGATATATACATTCATTTAAATTTTAACTTGACTTTATAATTTAAGTCATTGTTCCACTACTCTGAAAGTTACTCATTGTTTAAAAATATAAGTATGGACATCATCAATGACTTAATGGTTTTACATATTACAAGACCCATATGAAAAATCCATTTTAATTTATTTTGTAAATTCTATCCTGTTGCAGTCCAGTTTGCATTGCTGGTAGAAATCACCCAACAAAGAGCAGCTTCTGGGAAAAAGATTTATTTTGGCTTATAGGCTCAAGGGGAAGCTCCACGATGGCAGGGAAAAATGATGGCATGAGCAGAGGGTGGACATCACCCCCTGGCCAACATAAGGTGGACCACAACAACAGGAGAGTGTGCCACAAACACTGGCATGGGGAAACTGGCTATAAAGCCTATAAGACCACCCCCAACAATACACCCTCTCCAGGAGGCATTAATTCCCAAATATCCATGAGCTGGGGAGCTAGCATTCACAACATCTAAGTTTATGGGGGACACCTGAATCAAACCACCACATATCCCATCCCTACTTTTCCAACTGGCTATAGATTCAGTTTTAATTTGAAAAAAAAAAAATGTGCTTCCCACAGAAGTTTTGAGTATATAAACATCAGTATTACTCCAGCTAACTTTTATTGATAAAAACATAAATAGTTTATAAAAAATTCATTCTCTGTCAAAAAATTCACATTTATGCCTTTTTTAAGTAGAATAGCCAATAGCCAAGTAGTACTATTGAGATGCCTTCTTTTTTTAAATTCTTATTTATTTAGAAAAAGGGAGGGGGAAGAGAAAAAGAGAGACACAGAAAGAATTGGTGTACCAGGACCTCAGCTACTGCAATTGAGATCCAGGTGCTTATGACATCTAGTGGGCATGTGCAGCCTTTTGCTTGCATCTTTGTGTATGTGGCTTATGTGGGATATAGAGAGTCAAACATGGGTCCTTGGGCTTTGCATGCAAGTGCTTAAAAGGCTAAGCCATCTCTCCACCCCTAAATAGCTTTTTCTTGTCCTATGTCAATAACAGGATGTTCAAACTTAAAGGAAAGAAATACAAATATCAAGATAAATTTTACCACATTTCCAATAATTTTGGAGATATAAAACTGACTTATAGTATTCATATAAATTCAAATTCCTTATCTCATTTTCTCATAAGATGCCTCTTCTATTCCACCTATGTGATTGACCTTTCAGTTTGAAGTCCATTTTCCCTAGCAAATCTTCACATAAATACAGAAAATCTTGTGCAAATATTTCAGTGTGTTCCCAGAGTTCCAAAATAAGTCATAGGACAGTCTGCGCATTTCAACCTAAAATCCTACATAACCCTTCCTTTTTATTCCATTTATTATTTCCCAAGGATATCTGAGTAACTGTGAATTGTTACCAATGCCATTTGTTCAACAATGACTGTGATGCCCCTAAACTTGACAGTTCTTAGATGTATGATCTACCTTATGTGACACTGTATAATCATTCCTACTTAAGTAATTTGTCTCATGCACTTTAAGCTGATCAAGATGGATTTGTCATTTTAAAATCTACCAAATCTGTCTCTACCAATATATGAGCATTCAATGAGAAAACACATAATTGCCCAGAAGAGCTATTGATGAATAATTTTTTACAAGGAATTTGAGAGTTTAAAACAAGTAAAATTTCAGTTAAAGTACGACAGTCTTTTATTTGCAAGTATATTGCCATTTCTACTTTTTTGTTTTGTTTTGTTTTTTGTTTTTTGAGGTAGGGTCTCACTCTAGCCCAGGCTGACCTGGAATGCACTATGGAGTCCCAGGGTGGCCTCGAACTCACGGCAATCCTCCTACCTCTGCCTCCCAAGCGCTGGGACTAAAGGCGTGCACCACCACGCCTGGCCATTTCTACATTTCTACCTACAAATTAGATGGGCTATAAAAGTGTTAATATAGGTTGAAGATATGACTTGCCTGGCAGGAAGGTTTGCTGGCCAAGCCTAAGAAGGAAAGATCTAGCTCCCACATAAAAGCTGGGCATGGCTGCACATTCCTGCCAACCCAGGGGTTGTAGATGGAAGATCACTGTGGCTCCCTGTTTGGCCATTCTAACAATATCAAGAAACAAAAGGCAAGCTCTAGGTTCAGGAAGCGATTCTGTCTCAGAAAAATAAGGCAGAAGAATAGTAGAGAAGGACACAAGGCATTCCCTGTTTGTCTCTGCATGCACGTGCACAGAGCATGTTCAACTGCTCACACATGTACTTACACTAAACATATGCAAACAGAACACTGTGCATATTGAGCACAACCTGAAAATAAAAATAAATTAATAAAACATATTAATTAAAATACTTTTACCTCAATAATAGGATATTAAGATTTAGGTAGGGGATAATATCAATTATATGTGTATGAGGTATGTGAATGTATGTGTGTACATGCAGATATGTACATGTCAGAGTATGCATGTGGGTTTTGAGGATACCAACTCAGCTACACATACTTGCATATCAAGTACATTATCCATTGACCCTTCTCCATATCCCTCACTTTTTAAAACTGCAAAAATCCATATGGCACTTGTCTCTGGAGATTTGTTGATGAGTGGTATGGTAGGGAGAAAAGACATATTAGAGGAAGAAGTGACAACGTGAGACATAGACCGTGCTCATTAAGAGTGATGTGTTTAGAAGGAAATTAAGTCCTTCTGATGTCAAAGGAGTGTTTGCTCGCTCAGCACCTTCAAGTTCGAAGCTGAATTGCAAACAGTGGGGCTCTAGAGCAGTTGCCTAGGTCTTTTCCAGTTCAGAGTTAGCCATCAAGATTCACATAGCGCAGCAGAAAAAGTAGCACTCAGTTCGTCATTTCCTGTTTCCTTATTGCTACTGATAATTTCTCAAGCTTTGGAAAAGTTACTTGACAGAGTTCCACTTTCACTTTTCCCACTATTGCTTGAAGATAGATCAAATTAAACTAGTTCTGTTAAAAGATACCACGAAGTACAACAGTAGCAGCAACTAATCCCTGTCGACATTTTGTGGTTGTTAGTTGCTTTAGAAAAGAACTTCCTGTAGACATACACAATGTGCACATAGATGTATCCTTTTTTATGTCCATATAAAGCAATGCCAATTCACAAAAGTTAAAGTACCAAACACAGTTACAATTATAATCAGAGGTCTTCCAAACAAAACCATCTTGCAAAGTAAGTAGTGAACAATCTGGTGTCTGGAATGTAATCATAAATATATTTCTGACCAGTATGTATTTGTTTAATAACAGTAACTATAATCATAATGACTAACTCATAAAACTAACATATTAATTGCCTGGAGAAGCTTTAACTCAATAATGGGAAACTTAAACTAAAAAAAAAAAAAAAAAAAAAACAGCGCCCTTCATACTGAAGGTTACAAGGACAATGTGAAGGTGTTTGCTCAATGTTAGTTCCTCTGATGATCATGAGGGACAACTGGTTCTATGTCCTCTTCCTCATTTTTATATTTTCAGACAATCTGTGGATTGTAGATGGCTGTCTCCTTCTTCTGTTGGCATATTGTCTTATCTCTTTGTACAAATTTCCTTTTATAAGATTACCAATTACATTGTTCCAGCATCCAACCTAATGACCTCATCTTAGGTTCATTTGTAAAATTCTTTTATCTACATAAAGTCACGTATGCAAGTACCCAGTTTAAGATTTCACTTAGTTTCCACATTTTTATGAAAGGTGATATATATATACATACATACATACATACACACACATATACATATATGTGTGTGTGTGTGTGTGTGTGTGTGTGTGTGTGTGTTATACCGATTTAGGAAAACTAATTAACAAAAAGTCATTTAAGTCAATTATGAATTTCCCGTGCCTGCTACTATTTACAAGAAATATAGAAAACTGCAAAACCTACAGTTGGTAGTAATTATCTCTGGGGGAAGTAGGGTTAGCTTAAGTAAAAGGAGTGAAGATCTCATCTTTTATCTTCTCCCCTTCTACTTAAAAGTGTTTATAATTTAAGACATTAATCTAAAAATTCTCTTAAAGACTTCCTTTGAAATTCTTTGAAGGCATTTAGTCTGTGCTGGGGTGTGTTCTCCAGTTTAGTCACCTGCAGAGTCTAGAGAGTCTTGCAAGCAAGAGGATGTAGATGCCAAACCAGGACAACTCCGGCATACACACCCTGTCCAAGCTCTGGGTTTGAATACCCAGATGAAAGTTGAGCTTCATTTTTTCTGTAAGCCAGGCAGATCACATGGACTTACATTCTCCCCAACCTTGAAGAGTATCTGAGAATGTGAATGTCAAAGAAAAGTGGAACAATCTCTGAAATTATGAATGCCTGTGTTTTAGTGATGTGACACAGTCTGGATTCCTAGCTCATTTTATGTTCTGTGCATTTCCTACCTGTTGACCAGAAGGTGACCCCCAGAGCATCTCACATCACTGCAGCTGGCAGTCCTGTGGGACACTTGCGCCTGGTACACACCAAACATCTATGTGTTTGGGGAGAGCATGTATAAAAACCTCTGGAAGCCAGGCGTGGTGGCGTGCTTAGGCGGTAGATGTGGGAGGATCCCTATGAGTTTGAGACCAACATGAGAGTACATAGTGAGTTCCAGGTCAGCCTGGGCTAAAGCAAGACCCTACCTTGATAAAACCAAAAGAATATGTATATATATATATATATATATATATATATATATATATATACATATATACATATATATATTTAAAAAAAAAGAAAAATAGACAACATCTCTGAAAATATTTTCATGATTAATCTACTCAAGTGTTCTTGTAGCTAACACATGTGCATGCATTCACAACCTTATATACTAAATTTTCTTTTGAGGCTTTTTCAAAGTTTTTTATTTGAATAAATCATAAATTTAATTATTGGCAGGGTGTACAATTTTAAAACATGGCCATATTGAAAGCAGAGAAGATGAAAATGATTCTGTTATTTTGGTGGTGCCTGACAAAAATGTAAAACAAAAATAAAATATAAAATCTTCAGTTGTAAGTAAAGAATTAATATTTGACTTAAGACAAAGACCTAAAAGCATGTTTGTGTTTAACTTGGGTCTGTGTTAGAATTCCAATTTAAACCCAAATGCTATCATAGACATGCTGTCTTTGAGAGCTCCTCTTGCTAGAGAGGTACTTAGCATGCAAATCTACAACATAAATTTAGTTTATAAATGGCATTGCACAAAGATTGCTGCTACATCTTATTCTCTAGTCACAATGGATGTGGAAAAGATAACTAGTTAGTGATGCAACTATAATTCAAGCAGAAAACTGACATTCCGTCCCATAAGCTTTACTTCTGGACTATTCAGAGAGCTCTGCACAGATCTATCTTTTGGTTCAAGACGGTTTTATGAGAATAAAGGATGGACAAGAATTAAAGTGCCTCAGGGTAGTTAATATGAGCAGACAGAGTTAAGAACTCCACCTCCTTTTGTGTCCCTATTTCCCAGTAAATGTCAAAACTGTTGTGTACATCAAGAGAGTGTCTGTTGCTTAATATGTTAGGATAGAATCTAAGCCCTCATTCAGCCTTTCTAAGATCAGGAGATAGAATGAAACATAATGTCCATTCAAAACAAAAATGTTAATATGCATTTGAGGCTTTGTTGAGTCATGAAGTGAGGAGATAAATGACCCAGCACACTCCAGCCTGGCCCCAGCTGAAACCACAGAGGACTTGGGGAAATGAGCAAGAATTCTGCTCTCTTAGTTAAGCTGATATCAGTACGTACAAGGGTGACGAAGAAATATACTGAGGATATTCAACGCCTACCAAACCAGAGATCCAGAGGCTCCTAAGTGCCCATCACTGAACAAGACTTAAGATGCTCCCTGCATGGCTCAGTGAATTTTTCGGAAGAGGGGGCAGGAAGATTGTTACAGCCACAAGTTGGGTCATTTTGCACAGAGGCATTGCCTCTCCCCCATAACTGACTGCTGTCCCCATAATGCATGACCCCCAATCCCCATGGGGTTGATCTGCATCCTCAAGGAGGAAGGCCTCTTCAGAAAAGGGACAGGGAGGAGGGAAATGTAATACATAAAAGCACAAGAAATGTTATTTTTTCTCTAAAATTAGACATATTTTCTGTTGACTTGTTTTAAATTTAAATTTTATTTTAATGCTTTTATGTGTGTACATAATGTGTTTCATAATATGTTTGGATCCTACTTAGCCCCATTGCCTTCTCTTGTCCACTTCCACTTTCATTAAACACCTGCTTCTTCCAACGTAGCCTCCTTCCTATTTTCATCTCTTTTAAGTTATGAATATGTATTTGCTGTGTGAATGGACAGCCATTAGTTTCAACTGAAAAGAATTTATTTATTTGGTTTTTTTTTTTGCAAAATGAATACTTCATTTTAAATTAAACTACTTTTATATTTATTTAAGTTATAATATAATTGCTTTATATTTTACATTTTATATACATATTTTAAATTCTTTTAAACTAATATTATGAAGATCATAATTTGTAAAGATACATCATGTGCTGATAGCCTCTTTTACCTCATCCCTGCCCCTATCCTGCTCAGGACCCTCAAATTCCTAACAAAGTACTTCTATTTAACTTAAGATTCACACTGATTCTAAGTCACACAGACATACCCCAACAAGTCAATAGCATAAAAATTAGATGGCGTTGGTTGCACAAATATTATATATATATATATATATATATATATATATATATATATGGTAGTATTCTAATATTATAAGGAATAAAAATAATAGAGAGATTTTCCTTAAAGAGAAAGTATTTCAATTATGGAGATGTTAAGCTATGTGAGTCCAATCCACCAAGTTCATGTAATAGAATTCAGAATGAGTTGTACTGTAATGTTACAATTTTCAAAGTTTATTAAACTGCACACTTAATTTTCATTTTTGAAATGAGCCGGTAGAATTACATTTTATTAACTCTAATATACTTTAAGTATAAATTTACAAAAATTACTTAATTATATTACCCAATTATTTAAAAGTTAAAGCAGAATTTGCTTGAAGTTGATTTTTAAAATTGTTGTAAACACAGTAAAAACAAAATAATTACCAGTAAGGTCAGAAATACCAGAGGAATATTGCGAAGAAATAAGTTTCAGAATGCATTCTGTTCCTACAAGTGAAACTATCATTTTGTTCAGGTGTGAGTGCTCATTAGGGCTGCATGTTTCTTCATGAACTCCGGAACCTTGTTCGTTATGAACCCAAGCTGTCGACTTTGATTTTCCTACTAGATACTAGCATACTTGGCTTGGCACACAGAGCTCCTAAGGAAAGCCAGGAAGCAACCCAGGCTTTACAGCCAAGAGGCTCCTAACTCAATTTTTGCCAAGTACTGGCCAGGATGGAATGCTCTCCAATATATCTAGTCTGTGTTTCTATGAGTCTTTTCTATGCTTATAAAAGTTTTGTTTATTCAATCCTTGTCCAAATTGTATTTATGTTAAAAAAAACAAAGAAAGGAGAAGAAGAAACTAAAAACAGGGTAGAGAACCCATGCTAACTTATTTTTTTCTGAAAAGACAGTCATGGAGATGTTCTTCAAAATGTTGCACATATCAGCAGAATCATATCTTTTGAAAGTACCTCTCTCAATTCAATACAGCACTTTTCCTGGTTTTGTTTCTGGATCTTGGAAAATGTTTGCCCATGATCTGTTTGGCTCAAGCATCCCTGTGAGGATTTCATCAGAGAAGCTCTCCACTTCCAAACACAATCCTCTTGATACATCCTGACATCCCCAGCCCATCACAGTCTCTGCTAATCAGCTAGGGAGAAAAAGGTGAAGAGGACTATAAAAGAAACAAGAAGAAGGAAGGAAGGAAGGGAGAGAGGGAGGGAAAAAAGAAAGGAAAGAGGGGAGGAAAGAAGGGAAGGAAGAAGGGACCCAGGGAGGGAAGAAAGGAAAGAAAAGGGAAAGAAGAAAAGTAATTAAATCATGCTGTGATTAGATCACTCAAAGATGCTGTGAAATTCTTACAAGGTTCAAAATATTTTTAACTTTCACAGTTGGATGGCTCGGCTTACAATGTTCTCTCTCCATACATAAATAGAAATGGACTGTTACCAGCTATGCGCAGTGCGTCTATTCAGTTATTAATTTTTCTCAGGGAGGTCTAAACTGTGTATTTATTCTTACATTCCCCTGAGGGGTTAAGAACTGTAGACGACGTCTAAATTCTATGAGAAAAGCGCAGCAGTAAGACAGGTCATGCAGCGGTGATCGCGCTCCTTCTCTGTTCTAGTGTACCGACTGGGGCCCCGTGGCAAAGTCAGGCTGGGCCACACGGCCAGTTTCCTCCCCGAATCTCCCGTGCTCATTAGAAGCAAGGAAAAAGCTGACCAGAGAGCCCCTTTTCATTGACTTATTAGAGAAATATTCTGCCTTTGTTTTTATGTGGATACAATTTTTTGACATATGGGTTACGACCAATAAAATCGGTCTATTTTGTTGTTGTTCTAAAGTTCAGTTTGTGATCTTTAATAGCTTATTTTGTCATGCAGAAAAAAAAACACCATATTGGTGGCCAATTCAAAGTGAAGCATCTCCTTTTTTTAAGTTTGTGATTAAAAGCCTATGTGGCTAGGAATACAAAATGTATCCATTTTCACGAGGCGCAGATAAAATGAAGCATTCTTCCCCAAGCTGTTCAGTTTACGACGAAAAGGAAATCCTTGATCTTCAAGCTCTGAGATGCCATCGTCGTGTGAGGAGCCACGGAAAATTCACCACCTTTATGAACTAGCAAACTCGACTGACTTCCATGTCAGTTGGCTGTAAGTGGTGCATTCACTCCAAGCCAGGCATCACGGAGATCATCAGTGGCGACTCCTAGATAAGCGTCACTCCTTGCAAGGCAGTGACTGAAAACTGCACTGTTTAGTGGTGGCGGGGAGCTTGCCTTCTACACCTCGCCAGCAGCAGAGGTGGCTCGCGGTGCAGGAGATCGCCTTCCAGAGGAAAGATCTGCCTAGGTGTGGCCTGAAGAAATTCAATCACCCTTTTTCTCTGTCCACTGCCTGATTTCACTAAATTCAGTCAAACAAGGAATTTGTCTTTAGAGAAAAAAAAAAAAGTTATTAAAAATTATAAAGCACAGCTACACACCAAATCTTCCCCACATTTCTGCCCATGCGTCTCCTCGGAAGGAAGAGAGACCCATGAAATGCTGTGTGTCCTTCCCTGCAGGTCAGTCTGAGCTGCCCCAAAGGGCTGCTTGGGAAGGTGGTGGATGCGCTCTCCTCTCCTCGCCCACACTCTGCAAAAATCACGATGTCAGGGCTATTCAAAAACTATTGCCAAAGCAGTGCATCCATCTTTTAAAAATTATGCCACTCTCTGGATGAGGTCTTGGGAACTTTCATCAATGCGTGCTTAACTTTGCATGACTTAAGTGTGTGATTGTAACTGTTCCTACCATGTTTAAAACTTTCTTTGGGAGCTTTAATATGTGAACATGCTATAAATTGGTTATACGCCCATCAGGTTATATTCTTTAGTCCCTTCTCCACCACATGATTTCCACTGAGGTTCCTGCTGGGTTCAGGTATCTGTCTTCACTGTGGGGTCAGGAAATTCCAGTCATTCTTGTGCTGAGAACAGAGATCCACAGTCCACCTTCCCACCCTGTGCCTCTTAGATTCTTTCCAACCCCTTTGAAAGCTAATTTGTTTCTTAATGATAAATAAGATACTCTATGTATCTTAAGTGGGCAATATGATGTTTTGGAATACGTATGCATTGTGGAATGGATAAATGAAAATGATTATTGTAAGCATTACTTCGCCTGACTATTATTTGTATACGTGTGGTGAAAATAATTAACATTTATCCTAGTAACAATCTTCAATTATGCATAAATTAACTATAGGCTTCATGATGAACTAAAATTCTCTTCATCTATAGGCACCGTAATGTCCCATATTCATTTTAACAGAATAATAATTCAAAAAAGTCAAGATGTACAGTCAACCTAAAGATTCACCAACAAAAGAAAGAGTACTCCAAGAAAATGTGAGCATACATATAAAGGTATATAATTCAGCATTAAAAACAATAGAAGTCAGGGCTTAGGAAATAGCTCAGTAGGTAGAAGTGCTTGCTACACAATCATGAGGACCCAAGTTCGATCCTCATCACCCACAGGAAAAGTTAGGCATGGTCCCATATGCCAGCAACCCCAGCTCTGAGGAGAGGCTGGTTAAGATAATTGCTAGAGATCCCTAGTCAGTCAGCCTAACCGTACAAAAACAAGAGGACTGTCTGTGGTTTTGTGAAAGACTAGGTCATAAGGAGGTAAATCTGAAGGACCATAGAAGAGGACAGGTGGAATGATGTCGTCCTCTGCCTCTGCCTCTGCATATACATGTGAAATAAGTCACTCAGAAAGATAAATACCAGGTTATCTAACTTAAACAACATAATCCAAGAAAACTAAACTCACATAAGCAAAGTACAGTGGGGGTCTCCATCAGCAGGGGTTCCAGAGAACTGGAGATGCTTGTCCACGAGGCACCATGTTTGTTTGTTAGTTTCTTTACTGACTGTGCACTGCGTTCTAGTAAGATCAACTTTCAGATAATGGGCTTTTCTTGTATTTGTCTAGGGCAGAATTCACAAAGTGCTTTATGTTAAAAGACATATTTTGGACTCTGTGCATTGGAGCTGTGATGAGTAGTCAACTTTTTGCTTGTAGTATGGAACTAACCATATGCAATGACAAACAATGGATGTGATTGGGTTATAATAAAAGTGGTATTAACAAAACAGTAGAGGGTGAAAGGATTTGGCTTGTAGATCCTTGCTCTAGGGATCAGTGAGGAGGTAAGAACTACTTTGAATATTTGCAAAGACAACAGATATCAGAAAGTGTGGAACAGATGGGGAGAAAGGAAGGAGGGAGGTCCCCTGTGAGAGTACTGACTTTCTTCACTTATGTTAGTTACAGGATTGTGTACTGTAAGGTCTCTTCCAACTCCAATGCTCATAAGGAGTCTAAAAAGCCACAGAAGTCCTTGGAAGAAAGACAGGTGACACACAGATAGGAGAGTCAGAAGGACCCAATAAATCTTATCAAACCTATACCTCTTTCCCACTGTTGAGAATTTCACTCGGTGGAGTCTATCATGGTAAGAACCCCGAGCTGTCCTTCTCAACCTGTCCTCATTTCTGATCTGTTATCAGGACACAAGCAACTGCTTCTGAACAACTTGTGACAAAGATTTCTGGCTTTGGATTAGGAGTAAAACTTGAGAGAACATAAATCTTGGAGAGGAAGAGAGAGTGATTTGTCTTATGCCTAAGCACAATATTGCCTTTACAAAGAGGAGAACAGGGGCTGGAGAACTTGCTTAGTGGTTAAGGTATTTGCCTGCCCAGCCAAAGGATGCAGGTTCAGTTATCCAGATCCCACATAAGCCAGATGTACAAGGTGGTACATGTGTCTAGAGACCCTTCACAGTGGCTAAAGGCCCTGGCATGCCCTTTCTCTCTGGCACTTTGCCTTCATCCCCTCCTCTTTATCTCTCAAATAAATAAAAGAACAAAATTTTAAAAAATAATAAAGAGAACATGAGAAAACTCACAAAGCTACATTAAAATATTGTAACAATGACTTGCTTTTATGATAAGCAGTTTATTTGCCATTTACTCTGATATTTCTATTTTAAAGGACAAGATGTCCAAAAATTCTAATTAGCTGAGTAAACTCCATGTCCTTGCTTGAATTAATCATTTGTTTACTCTTGATACGTGGTATGTGAATTGACAACTATTAAATATTCTAAAAGCTTCTCTAAAATTAAGTTGATTGTAGGAGATAGTGGTTCAAGTCTACAATATGAGCCTTTGGCAGGTTGACAGTGGGGTATAGGGAGTTGGATGCCAGAGTGGGTTACAAATCCATACCCTGTCTCAAAAATGAACTACTTGAATAAAGTAAAATAATTAGTTCATCGATAGTAAAACCTGCTTTTGAAAGATGATTTAATGAATTTTAACTTATTTCAAGTGATTTGTTTTATATGATGTCTGCTTATCCATTATTTATAAAACTGTAACCATATTTGCATCTCAAAATAGTTGATTTCTTTAGATTTTTAATGTAGACTTCGTTGGTTGGTTCAAAAGTCATACACCCTATGAAAGCATTTTGTGTGTAAAGGCTAAGAATTAGGGAAACATACGAGGTCGTGAGCCTTCCATGTATAGAAAGTATCTGGCCTAAGTTCAAAGCATGCTATTGCAGAGGATCCAGTGAAGTCAACATCTTCTTAAGTAATGGTTAAGCAGGGGCAAGGCTAAGAGTGACTACAGAGCAGTCAGAATGAGATTCAAATGATCTGCAAGAGCCCATTTTGCAGACAGTGTTGTCTTCTTGACTACTAGAGCTCCGTCTTCAAGTGCAATGGATAAAACTTCAGAAAAATTAAAAACTGAGGTTTAAATAAGCTTCTTTATAAGGCCAAAATTACATGAGTGTAGGTTAAGGGGTGTCATGGGCAGTTGGGAGTAGTTAGTAGACAGGATTAGAGGTTCTGATAGCCTTGGCGAGTGATTGATCCTGAACAGGGGAGACAGTGTTGGGAGGAGTGTGGGCACACGAAAGGAAGGGATGCACTTGAGGCCTTCCTCCTAACAGCCACCCTTTCTGGTGCTTGTTGGAGGCCAAGAGATGGAACCAGACCTGCATATTTGCTACTGGCTTCTTTTCCACCCTCAATTGTCTTCCATAAAATTCAGTCCAGAAATTCCTAGAAAGACTTTATCCTACAGGAGGTAAAAATCTCCCCCCTCCCGAAAGAAAGGCCACTTAAAGCTCCTTGATCTTGAGTCTCTTTAAGCTCCTAAAATGAACAGCACGTTATTTCCGTCTGTTCTCCTTTAGTCAAGGAACTATTTTGTCAGGACAGTAGAAACTTAAAATTATGGTTTTCTTTGTGAAGACTGTATTAGGTCTCCTTTGTTGTAAATTCTAGGGAGGAGATCTTAAGTTTTCCTATGTCCAGTTGTATTAAACAGTATTATTGTATATTATACATAGCTTAAATTGGTTTTAATTTTAGATTATTACCATTATGTTCTCATCTGTGAAGATTTTGATGTATCTGTGAGAGTGAAAGAGTTTGTGTGTGTGTGAGAGAGAGAGTGTGTGTGTGTGTATATTTGTTGGCATTTAATATAAAAGTGGTTACCAAAGAAATATTTAATTAGAACTAACATCACCAGGTCTGGTCCTCCTAAAAGAATCATGTCAAGTAGAAGGAACTCAGCAAAACATAATTTAAATGATCAAATTTAAATTATCTGAACTAGTGTGATTTAATATTTTATTGTATACAAAAGCTATAGGAAAGTTCAAGTTAATACTATGTAAGTTCAGTTATTTATAGCACCATATAATTATAATAAACAGAAACCCACACATGTGTCAAAAAAAAGACTAAAGCCTTAAGGGACTAAAGTATAAATATTTCATTGTAGTATGATAGTAAATTCCTAGTGGTAATATCAAAATTGTCACTTAATTATATTGTGTGCATTATTTTACAAATTTCATACTTTACATGTTTAAAAGTATTACCATAATTTTTTTAAAAAACTCTAGGAGCCTTATAAATAAAAAGTAACTTCAATTGCCTAAGATATTTTATCCTAATCAAACATTACATAATTGTGTAATATGGGAATGGCAAATATATTTCAACTAGAATTCATTACCACCATCTTTTTTTTTTCCCACTAAATAAAACTTCCAAGAAACACACACATAAAAGAACTCCACTTGGCCATGAATTGCTTATAGAATGAATAGTAAATAAAATATTACTTTAGTAGTCCAAATGAATATTTTAAAAATATAATATAAAAGTCTCAGTTATAATTATAAGACTCAGATCAATAGTCGTTTAATTTAGAATCCCTGAAATACCCAAGAATTTTAATTAAGAAAAAAACACTATCAACTGTTAATCTTGTCATGTTTTAAGCTCTATATTTTATAATTTGTTTGCAAGTTAAAACTTTCCTACCTAAGCATCTGTACCCTATTTTTAGATTTCTGTGGACTAATACATAGATCCCTACTTAGAGCTAAGAAAGCTTTATAAGCTTAAGCAAGAGTAATTCTGGAGCACAATGCATGTTCTGACAAGATAGCACATTATATGAAATAGGAGCAATTACATCGTAAACATGTTCATCTCCAGGACAATTAACCTCCCTCTGTGGCTTTGCATCTTAGTTTAGAATAATTAAAGTATATAATAATTAAAGCATATATCTGATTCTGGATACACACTACTCAATATTTGATTCTTGCACTAGGTAGGTATAGAAGGGGAAGGAGAAGAGAAGAGGGTGAGACACAGAAAGAATCAGAGTCTCTGGCCCATTTGTTTCTAAGAAAAATATAGACTTAACAACTGATGTGCCAGATTCAAATGGCAACTTTAGTTCAAATGCACAGGAACCAGCAGAAAAAAGTCTTGCTTGTTGAATGTTCTCTATGCAACTTAATATCCACAAAATTGTTGGCAATGTGAAGGTTTATTGCAGATATAAATGATAGGAAATGAGGACATCTTTCTCTATAAAAATATGATAAGACAGTTTCCTCAAATAAGTTATAGAAAAAGCTCATTATATATAACCATACTTTAAAGCATATCTTTAACTTTCAAGGAAAATTAATTTAAAAAATTCATCTCTACATATATTTATTTTAGTAATAGATATATACCATGCCCTTAGTTTTAAATAAAACACATTTTCATATTTTATATTTATGCTTTTTTATATTATAGCTGTAAATGTGAGAAATACATTTACTACACACCAACTTTATTCTGTGACCAATTACTCTAAGAAATATTTATTTACATAAAATTGTATTGGGCTGCATGGTTTCCAGTGATGTCATAAACTTTTGTTGAGGGAGATTTTCTAAAAGAAATAGAGCCCATACATTTTACAATTTTGCCTAAATAGTTTTTATTTTTTTCTGAGCAGAAATTCAAATACTCTTAAATAATATATCTTACATTTCATGCAATGAAAATGAAACTTAAATAAAGTGAAAAATACAAAACCTGTGTAAATTCTTCATCATGAAAAACATCATAATATATTAAGAAGGATATAAATTCTTAAAACAGTATTTATTAAAACACATTTTTCAGATATAGGAGAAAGGTGATGTGTTTTTTCTGCAACAGAAATCACAGTACAGGTGTGCCATATGAGGTGTGTGAGGTAGCACATAAATGTCTGATCATAAAATAGTATTTTAGGAAAAAAATCAAATATCACAGAAGACTTATTTTTGCCAGCCTATTTTACTGATCCTCTCCTGATACACATGGTTTTCTGCTTCTCCCTAATATATTTTTTAATTTGTTTTCTGCTTCTGGCTTTGTTGTATCTTTCTACATATCAATTGAATACAAAGGTTGAGCTTTGGTCCTTGTTTGCTGTACTATTTTGAAAAGAAGCACAATTCTCCACCCCTCTGCTTTATTTTCCTAAGTGTTTGCTAGCTACATAGCATAGTAAGGAGGAATGCAATAATTTACAAGATGCTAGTTTTAAAGTTTTTAAAGTTTTAAAGGTGATTTCAGGTGTGTAATGAAATTTAAATGTGTGTTTGTTTTCATCTAGCCTTATTTTTTACTTTTGTACTTATTTTTCAATACTTTCCATTTATTTATAACCACTGCCAATGATACTAAGTCCCTGAAGTTGTCACACAGATTTTAGTTAATGCTGGTTCAAACAGAATTCTTAGCTGTTGAGAATCTGCTGGCTATCCACTGGAAAGAATGACCTTAGGAAAGGTAAAAGCACTTCTTTAGAATGTATTTCCGAGTTAGAATGATCTCTGTATGTAAAACTTCCAAAGTCTTTAGGACTGCTTCTCTGTATTTATTCTTAACCCATTTCTCTATATGCTAATAGGCTTTATGCACCAGTCAGCAAAATAATTATTAAAGTGGGTTCTACCCATATGTGATCTTAAGTAGTATACTTATGCAGGATAGTCCTATCGTGGACCCTGGGGAAGGAAAATCAATCCAAAAACCCTCTTTTCCCACCCTGTATGTTTAATGTGTCCCTTTACTGACAATTTTCTGTTGATATTTGCAGAAATGGAAATTTAGTCCTTTTCAAAGATTACAGCCTATTAGGTCATACACTATATTTTACTTTCTACTAAAATGACACCCTTTAGATCTCAATTCATTTTCTGGCAAGAAATATTTAAATATATTTATTTAAGACTACTCCACCTCCACCAGAAGGCACTGTAATGCACACACACAAACACACACCCACCCACACACACACACACACACACACACACACACACACATATATGTATATATTTAAAGAGGAGAGTTTGTTTACTTAACTCATTGCACAATGCAGACTTTCTTATTAAAGATGTCATTCAATACTCAAGAGAAATAAGCATAACCAGATATTGCCGACAGAGAAAATTGTCAGATTACAATGACAGCAGGAAAAAAATAAAAAGTTCTCTGGAACTGTCTAGATGAAAAGGAGAAAATTCACTCATTAGAACTGAACCTTTTCTATTTTACATTCCTAGAATTTCAGGTAGTCCTTGTGTACTTCATCATCCCAAAAGGCAAGAATGAGTCCAATAAGTCATGCTGTTTAAACAAAAGTTAAAGTACAGTAGTATTGTTCATGTAATTAAGAAATAAATGACTTTAAAAAAAATCTTACATGAAATGGATGTGAAAATAGAAATAACTATGCTAGATTAAAATGTACTCTGTCACATAAAAATGCTATTCATGAGCAAGTTACAAACCATATACAATTAATAGAAAAAGTAAAGTTCAAGGTTTTTCTACTTATATGCACAATATTCTGCACAGAAAATATAAATCTCATATATTCATCTTTAGATAATTATCTAAGTATTGTAGGAAAAAATAAAATTCCCATAACTTTAAGTTGATAAGAAAAAGCAAATGTTTGGTTTTATACTCTTTCTTCCTGGCTAAGCCCAAAGTTTTAGAATACCAGGTAAATGTTCTTTCTCAGTCAGCAAGCATCAACTTTTTGTAGAGTCAACCAATGTGTTCATTTCAGATATACACTCCACTATAAGAGAACACAAAACAAAACCTAGCTTAGCATCTTCCCAAAGATGAGGAACCGCTCTCATAATCTATGCATCAGAGTGGTGTTTAGTTTCATGATTTAGTATTCAGAAAATATTCAGTTTAAAACTTTTGGCATATAAAAATAAAAGTTGATTAAATTTTGTAGTATGAAATTTATTTCAATTGATATTCTGGCATGACTAATAACACACACACACACACACACACACACACACACCACACATACATATCTTGGTCCTGCATGTCAACAAGGGGAGGTGTATAATTCTAGGCATTTTTAAAATAGTCACTTCACAATCATACAAGAAAATTTATAAATAAGTAGTATAGATAATTAGATCAAACAATTCCATGGTGAATCAATGATAATACCCCTCATCATCCTTCATGATCTTTACTAGGAACACCTGGACATTGAAATTGACTCAATTCCTGGTCCCTTAGCTAGTTGAACATGATGATGTTTCAGGTTCATATATCTTAAAATAGCATGTAGCTCTTTAAATGACTTCTAGGCAGTAGAAATGAGAGCTAATTAACAACATCCTGTTGAAAGGCAGATATCCAGCATATCAGGAACTTTCAAACATTACTGGTGACCAAACAGAAGTGTGTAGAGAAGGTAATGGAAGGCAATTATAATGAAAATCTCTATTATATACATGTATGATAACTGACAATGAAAAGCTAACAACTATATCCATGCACATCTGAAAATGACCTGATTTAAAAGGAGGAGAAAAACTTTATGCTCTGCCATGATGCATGGATCCAGAATCAGTCAAAAATATGAGTGAGCAATGGTGTTTAAGACTGTTGGAGAAAATGGAGGCACTTTTTAGAGAGTGACAAGTATTCCATTCATTCTGATCATAAAATAAAGGACACAAAAAATGCTCAACGGTCAAGATATTTGGAAGTTTGTTATAAATTGTGAGTAATATTTAAAACATAAATTGACTTTAAAGTGTCTAAAAATAAGCTGTTATTTAACCAGATATTTTTTACATGAGAATTGGGAAAGATTTTATTATCATTTATGAATGTGTCAAAGGTACAGTTTGCAAATCAATGTATTATTTATTCTGTTCCTACAAATTACAGTAGACTAACAAGTGTTTAAAACATAAAATAGTGCTCTCAGCAATTCTGATCTATGGGACAAACACTCTATTTCATAGTGACCATATATTTTTTTTGCATTCTTTGAAACCAGTATGACTCAAATACAAAAGTGACAATTTAAATATTTAAGAAGATAGTTTTCTATGATTCTGGAGCACTGTTTTCAGGACATCAGCTCCACAAAACACATTAACTGACTCCATTGTTCACACAGGAAAAAAGGTTTGTTTCCTTATAATTGCCTAATCAAGTAAGCTCTAATTACTATATGCTATAAGTATCTTTAATAATGATTTAAAAAACTAATACAAAATTAATGCTTTGGTAATACTAATTAAAATTAGAAAGTAAAAAAGAATACATGGGCTATTTTAAAAACAACTTCACAAAAGATGTTTTCTTGCTCATTATCTTATTTTCAAATAACAAAGATTTAAATTTAAAGTTTTTGTTATATACAGCCCTCGAAAAGTGAAGCACAGAAGATTTTAAAATGCTGCAATTAAAGTTGTAGTTTTACAAGAGCCAGTTCTCAGACAGTTAGCTCATCTAGTGCCAGAACACATAAGCTACTGGGGGAAAATGGCCAACATCTGTCCAAGTAACTCATGGTCTAAGCTACTCAGCAGCAAACTACCTGATGTGATGCTCACACAAATGCAATAGTGGCACACAGCCATGGTGTGTAACCAACTGCTCTTAGATTTGCTAACAGATCCTCTCAGTGGAACACATCCCATAGCTGGAACTGGGAAACAAGTCAGAATCATATCCAAACAACCAGTTGGCTCTCCAGCATCAAGTTCACATCAATCTTGGGCTACAAGAGAGCCTAGATATATTAAATTCTCTAAACTAATAATGGTTACCTCATTTATCTGGAGCTGACTTCACTCTCCATTGGAGAATCTGCTTCTCTTTTACAGATGGATACAGAACCTGAGGACAGATTCAGCCCATCACACTTCACTAGGGCCCCAGCTGAAACCATAGAATAATTGGAGAACTGAGCAAGAGTGCTACTTTCTTGGTAAACCTGGTACCAGCACAAGGGTGAAGGAGATAGACACAGAGAATACTCAACTCCTACCAAACCAGAGGTCCCTAAGACCTCATCACCGAAATAGACCTAAAAAAACCCAATATGGCTCAAGTAAATTAGTGGAATAGGGGGCAGAAAGATTGTTAGAGCCACAAGTTGGGATATTATGCACAGAGACACTGCCTCTTCCCCATAACTGATGGCTACCCCCACAGTTCACATTCCCCAACCAGGAAGGCCTCTGCAGAGGGGGAGAATGGGGAGGAGGCTAACCATGGTACTGCCATGGCTGTTTACACACTGACTATGTACGTAACTAATAAAGAGAAAAAGACACGTATAGGGCTAGAGAGATATCTCAGTGTGTAAGACATTTCTCTGTGAAGTCTATGGACCCCCCCCCCCAAAAAAAAATGTGTAGCATTATCCTGTCAACTACAGTTTTGGACTGGTATAAAGGAGAAAGCCAGCTAGG
This sequence comes from Jaculus jaculus, assembly GCF_020740685.1. NCBI lineage: Eukaryota > Metazoa > Chordata > Mammalia > Rodentia > Dipodidae > Jaculus > Jaculus jaculus. The sequence continues at coordinate 106,202,981 of NC_059111.1, read as the reverse complement.
CTAAGCATTCACTGCTACTTTTCCTGGGTGTGGACACGAGATGACAATTTTCTCCATGCCCCTGCCACCTCTACTTTCCCACCAATACGGCTGCCTCCACAAACTGTCAGCCAAAAGGAACCCTTTTGTACTTTGAGTTACTTTTTTCCCCAGCTGTCTTATCACAGCAATGAGAAAGTAACCAATATTCTATCTACCATATATAAATTCATGTCAATTCTGTCCACTTACCTACCTGGCCATTCTATTTAATTTCATTGATTGTTCTGCGTTTGGAGGGATAGAAGACATTTAATTATAAAAAATATCACCACAATGCATGTGCCATGCCACATTCAGTGCCTACCCTATGCCTAACTCCTATTCCTCCAAACACAAAACAGTGTAGTTCAGACAAATTGCCTAAAATACATCTGTTAAAATTCCTTTGAATAAAGCAACAATATCATTAAATGTGTCATGGAATGCTCAAAGAATATAAAAGTAGCTCCTCTGTAAACACTTGTCACAAATGTAGATTGCCACTGAATGTTCACACATCATTCAACATAAAAGTCTACATGCCAGTAGACTTGGATTTATGGCTCTTTCTAATTCTTTTATTTTTCAATTTCTGTAGTATGATTTTGTGAATTCTCACATATTAGCCTTCCCCACAAACACACAAAAAAATATATTTATGTGTTAACATAAAAGATAAAACAAAATAGTTCATTAAATGGCTTTGACTTTCAGGCATAGAAACGGTCCAGAGAATTAGGCAGATCTAAAGAGATAATGAGTGGTTCCTATTCTGCCTCTGTGGAGCTTTCTGCCCCAGTGGAGGGCCCAGGTCAATTGTGTTAGGGAGGCTCCACTGGAGACCTGAAGCAAGCATACACAAATGCTTCAGGTCTCTGAGCAATCTGGACATGAAATAGTGTAAAGGCCACAACCATGATTCCTCCGCATTGACTGGTCTTGTCTATCTCAAAACTGCTCATCAGGGAAGACTATTTGTTTCAGGCAGATCTCCAGAACTGAACAAACATCTCAAGACCACTACAAATGCTTCTGTCAGGTGATTTTTTTTTTAAAATTTACCTTGCTACTCACATCAGAATGTGGTATTTATTATATATGTCTAATTCTCCTTTAGGGTGAAGACTGGAAAATATATTGTGTTTCTAGATTGAGGAAGGTATTGATGAACATTCTACTGTGCAAATGTTGACGTAGGAGAGTGTTCAGTTCCGAGTGTCATCTAACGCTATTATCACAGCTGTTATTACTGGGAATACTTAACAGAAAATGGTGCACGTAAGAATTCTAACAGCATAAATATTGTAATTTAGATGAATAGAAGTGAAAGCAGTTTTCATCTTTTTAGAAGCTCTGTCCTTTGGCTGTTTTGAAGGTGACTGAGCTAAAACACTTCCTTGTCTTTGGTCTGAAGGCTGTTTTTGTCAGGACACTGGATTTCTTTTCCCCCATCTTTCCTCAATTTTATGTCAAATACTTTGCAAAACACCACCTGAGTGCAAATGATTACTCAGCAGTTGTTTTCTCTTCCAGGAAGGTTTGAAGATTATTGGAAATGATAGCCTGAAGCATTTTCCTGAGAATCTCAGTCCTGGCTTCTCAGACCCAAATACTCCTCAAAGTTGGCCTGCTGCAGGACATCAGGTCACTACTCAACCCATGTTTGCCAAATCACATGAAAAGTATATCATCCTGTGACATTTCATTGGGAAAGTTAATATTCATCTTTAATAGAAGGAGTCATTTACCAAAATGAGCACTACACTTTTTACAGGTTGACAGACACTTCTATAGGTTTCACTTCACCTCGATCTCCAATTTAAAAACACAGTGGTTGGGCTAGGGAGATGGCTTTGCGGTTAAGTGCTTGCCTGTGAAGCTCTAAGGACCTCAGTTTGAGGCTTGATTACCCAGGACCCACGTAAGCCAGATCCACAAGGGGGCGCATGCGTCTGGAGTTACTTTGCAGTAGCTGGAGGCCCTGGCATGCCCATTCTCTCTCTATCTACCTGCCTCTTTCTCTTTCTCTCTGTTGCTCTGAAATAAATAAATAAAAATAAACAACAAAAAAAAACATTAAAATAAAACCACAGGGGCTTTTCTTTTACCCAAAGGATCATCATGGACTCTGATTTGATTCAAGAGTGGGAAGATCAGACATCAGTAGTGCAGTTTAGCTTTCCTTATACTTCCCATTATGTGACATGCCTCCCTACTTCCTGGTCTCTGCCTCTACTGGGAACCTATTCTCTGTTCTCATTCTCAGTTATGTGATATTTAATAGGAGTGGGACTAACGGCCCAGATTGATGCTGTGTTAAGTGTTTCAAATGCTCACCAATGCCACAAAATTACGTGAGTTAATATGACCAATATTTACAAGTTGTCAAGCTTGAAGTATATCCTGAACTCAAGTGATGACTTAATTGTGTTTGGGTATTTTAGCACTATCACACAAAAATACATATGATCTTTCAGAACTACTAAGGATTTATATATATCTGAAAGAGGTGCAATGGCAATATATTCTTGCTTTTCTGCTTTATTTTACTCACCTATGTTAACTTAAGATACTTAAATTGGTATGGATCTCTTTAAAGTGAATTGATAAGCAATTGAGCAATATGCTATCAATTGGAAGTACTTTAAATATATTGTTAATGTTTATAAAATGCACTATAAAGATAAATTAAGCCCTTAAATGTCTTGGATTGTTTTTTACTAAACCTATTGAATACAAGTATGAGCCTTGAAACCCCACAAAATTATTATAATAATGAAATGGAGGAAGGTGCTACAGGAGATGAGGAGTGATGAGACATCAGAGATAATGGATTAGTGTAAGAGATCTAAGTGGTAATGGTTCTCCAGGCACCACTCAAAGTCTGCCCTTCTTTGTAGTGCCACAGGAACAGTGAGAGAAATGGATGATGCTTGGTGAGGTCCTTGGAGACACACCCCATATGGTGTTGCCTCTGCCATGTAGGTTTCCAAGTATTATTAAAGAAATATTTACTGTACTTACTTTTCATGTATTCTTTCTTCTAGAACAGCCTTAGTCAAGCTCATGTCACATTTTTGTCTCATACCTGGCATGCATGAAGGTTCTATCCCAGTTAATGTACAGCAGCATTGGACATTGTCTGAAGTGGCTTGATTATTTCCTCTTAATCAGAGCAGGGTCACACAATGATGCTTTGTATTCATCTCATCTCACCGCACTCGATGGTCCACTGAGCAAGCTCGTTTCATTATGGGGGATAGTACTTGATCTCCTAGTAAAGGTAGCAGCTACTTTTCAATACTTTGTTCTTGAAGGTTTTTTAACAAAGACTGAAAATCAATGAAAAAGTGATGGGTGAAGCTTTTGTATGACAGGAGGCAGACACAAAGACAAGAGAGCCATGGCAGAAAAGGAGCACATGGAGGAGAAAGCATTAAAGCCTCCAGCTATGGCAAACTATTTAAAAAGCATTACATCAGTGAAAAATACAGCCACTGCTATAAAACTGAAGGGAAAAAAAAATGACAAAATCTGCTTTTTTACTGAGATAATAATGATAATGCATAAAAGCAGAATTAGAACTTGAGATAAATGTGATAGTGTTGGAAGAAAATTCCCACAAAGATTAATAAAAAGACAGAAATTAGGAAAGATATGGAAGAACAGTTCACAGTAGATGGAGGAAATTTAAGAATAACACAGAGAAAAGGGGATGATACTGGGAAGAAATAAAATGTAAAAATAGTAGATCAGCAGCATAGAAGTGTGTAGTTCTGAAGCAAAAACTAGGCTGTCTGGCTTCCCATATCTAAGCTTTTCACAGAAATAAGCACGTACAAACACACCCAACCCTTTTTGCCTTGGGGTACATCAACATTCATAAGACTAACTTAAATTATTTGATTATGTCCGCTAGCTGACTGTGTGCCTGAGTTTTGCTATACGAACATGCACTGTGATCTTTGCATTGCTAGCACAAAGCACTCAACTAAGAGCACTTATGGGGGAAAGGATTTGTTTTGGCTTACATACTTGCAGGTGGGGGGGGGCTCCATTAATGGCAGGGGGTATTGACAGTATGAGCAGAGGCTGGACATCTCCTCTTGGCCAACATAAGGTAGACAACAGCAGCAGGAGAATGTGCCAAACACTGGAAAGGGGAAGCTGGCTATAACACCCATAAGCCCATCCCCATCAACACACCTCCAATAAGGTTCCCAATTCAAAACTTGCCATCAGCTAGGGATCAAATATTCCAAACATAGGTGTTTATGGGGGATACTTGACTCAAGCCACCACATTATCAGAAGTATCTTATCTCTCTGTTAATTTATTTATTTATTTATTTATTTATTTATTTATTTATTTATTTTTTTTTTTTTTTTTTGGAAAATAGCCAGGCTTGGTGGTGCATGCCTTTAATCCCAGCACTTGGGAGGCAGAGGTAGAAGGATCACCTTGAGTTTGAGGCCACCCTGAGGTTACATAGTGAATTCCAGGTCAGCCTGGACTAGAGAGAGAGAGACCCTACCTCAAAAAAAAAAAAAATTGGAAAATAACCATTTGATTCAAGTTTAAACAAATGATGCATAATTAAAATCAGATGAGTACGGCATATTAAGTTAAAACAATTTTGCTATGTTCTATGCTAAAGACACAGGGTGAGGGGATGAATGACATGTAGAGCATTGGTAGCTAGAAAGAATATCATATGACAAAATGTATTTAATGATAACTACCAGTCAAACATTATTCATAACTCTAAGAGGAAATTCAGAAGACACAAGCACGGAAGTAAGAACAGGAAATGGGTTTCAGGAAGAAAGAGGCCACAGCCTGCTGTTTCTCACTATAAGCCCATTGCATTTTTTATTTCAATATTACTTCTACATGTTACTATAAATAAAGATTCAATAAAAGCAAGTCATTAGCTCATTTGCTAACAGGAAAGTGTTTTGTTTCTTTGTTGCTTAGAGGATTATAGATACAATAACAACTTTTTTTTTTTTTCTATAGAAACCTGATTCAGAGAAGTCCAGGTCATAGTTCACTGAAGAAAGCATTTCAGAAAATATGTTTTTGCAACAGAAATAGCATAATTTTTCACTCTGTTTTTGTTATGTTCAAAGTACAGTCTCACTCTAGCCCAGGTTGACCTTGAACTCAGTCTGTTGTCTGAGGCTAGCCTTGAATTCACAATTATCTTCCCACTTCTGCCCTCCCCCCAAGAAATGGAATGAAAGCTGCTTGCCACAACTCCTGGAAGATGACTTTTCACTCTTGTATATGGCAAGGAAATCAAAAGCCCTAAGTCCCAGGTTACCAGAAACATGCCACTGTGAGCACTGCGAAGGAAAGGGCCAGATCAACCTTATCACACTTAAACTAGAGAAAGATCAACTGGTAGCCAGGCTTGGTGGTACCCGCCTTGGGAGTTTGAGGTAATCGAATTGTCAAGAGTTTGAGGCCAACCTGAGATTACATAGGGAATTCCAGGTCAGTCTGAGCTAGAGCAGCACCTTATCTCAGAAAAAAAAAGTAAATAAATAAATATATTTTTTAAAAAGTCAACTGATCTTGAGCCTAAATTCCCTTTGCATCATGTTCTTTATTATTATTATTATTATTATTATTATTAATTTGAGAACAACAGATAGAGAGAAAGAGGGAGAGAGAGAGAGAGGCTGTGTTCCCCAGTTAACTAGCTGTTCCTCCTCATTTGAGGCATGGCCTTTCATTTGTTCTCAGTCTTGTTCACTGATACATTTGCTTTGGCCCCTGGTCTGTGAGCTTCCCAGAAATTCTATCCCACCTTCAACATGCCGGGGTTCTAGCAGCTCTCCACGGCTTCTATAGCCTTTACGTGGAATCTGGGCTGGTGATACAAACTCGGGTGCTCACACGTGTAAGACAAGAGCTTTAGCCACTGCAAACGAACTCCAGATGTGTGCACACCCTTGTGCATCTGGCTAACGTGGGTCCTGGGGAATCAAGCCTCCAACCAGGCTCCTGAGGCTTCACAGGCAAGGGCTTAACCACTAAGCCATCTCTCCAGCCCAGCATCATATTTTGTGTTGATTGTTCTTAATTCTGATGTAAATGACTTCTTCCAGCTATGGTCTAAGAACCCATTTCAATGTTATTTAAGTGGTATGCTTGTTGCCTGGAGCTTCGTTGTTTCCATCAGTTTTAAAATAAAAAAGATTCTAGGGATAATGGTATCTAAGTGACTAACCTGCAGTTTGGAAATGCTAAAATATCTTAGAAATACAACTATACTTCCTTGGTAAACCCCTAGGGATTTTTCTCACATGGGAAGAGCAAGAAAATATAGAGACTATGCATAGTTGACAGCCATAGAATTAAGAATTTTAGTGCTGGAAGGACACCAGGAGATGGAGAAATGGAGCATAGTGGTTTGATATAACCAACATTGAGTTTAGTCTTGTAATTGTGCCCAGAGCAAGCCCTATTCACAGTACCAACACATTGCAGAAACAAGCAAGACTCACTCATTAAAGGCACCAAAGGCCAAGCATGGTTCTGGCTCCCTCCAAACACTGAGGATTAAAAAAATAAAGGAAAACATTGAACATGTTTTCTGATTCTTGTGGTTCTGGGAAGTCAAGTAGGTAAGCAAGTCTTTAAGGTATGATGATGACATCATTGTTATTTCTGTGAGGACACTAAGTGGCCAGCCCAATAAAGCAGCTCAAACAGGCAGAAGAAAAAAGCAGAACCTTGGCTTATAAGCACCTTTTTGTGACCTTTGCAATTAAAACATGCAGTATTAGCATTATTCTTTGATACATTATGACCATGCAGGCTGTTGCTTAAGCACAGGGAAATCGGAAGCATATTTCTCCACATGAAATTACACACTTGTAACTGCAGAGCAGGTGATGACTAAAGCCTTTCTGGTTTACATGCAGATTTTTAACTACTGAGCATACGCACCGAGGTTTGCGGGGTGGGGTGTGAAATGTGAAGGCTTTATATAATTGCATTAACTTATAATTGCATTAAATTCTCTGTGCATCAGAAGGAACTAGACAAATGAAATTTTTAGCCAGTAAGCTTTCTACTTCTCATTGCATGGCATGCTGGGTGCATTCACAGGCTTGATTAAATATTTTCAATATTTTGTGACTCTGATAAGTCACAAAAAGCACACTAGAACTTTTACTACTGTTACCTAATTGTGGCTAATCAATACTGCCTCTTCTCTCTTCCCACATCACTCTCCCTGGTCTCCAGTAACTACCAGCCTACTCTCAACTTCTATAAGATAAATTGTGTAGGTTCCACATGAATGACATGATGTCTGGTTCACTTCACCTAGCAATCTCCATATCCACAGATGTTGGCATAAATTACATAAAATCATTAGGTTTTTTATGGCTGAATAGCCTTCTGTTATATATAAGTTCCATATTTTTTATTCCTTCACCAGTTGAAGGACACACTTAGGTAGTTTTTTATCTCTCAACTACCATGAATAGCATTGCTTCAAACATGTGGATCAAATGTTTTTTTGACATATTATGGCAGGACATTGTGAAAAGCAATGTGGTAGCTAAAAATAAAACTTCCATATGTCTCAAAACTCCCACCATTGGAGATATATATACATATATACATACATATATATATATATATATATATATATATATGATTTATTTATTTATTTGAGAGAGAAAGGGAGAGAGATAGAAAGAATTGGCATACCAGGACCTTCACCCATTGCAAATGAACAACAGATAGATGTGCCACCTTGTGCATCTGGCTTTACAGGTCCTGGGGAATTGAAACTGGGTCCTTTGGCTTTTCAGGCAAGCACCTTAATATATCTATCTATCATCTATCTATCTATCTATCTATCTATCTATCTATCTATCTATCTATCTATCTATCTATGCCAATAACATTATAATGTCAAATGAAGCCTCTAAAACTAGTTATTTGGTAGAGCAGGTTTATGTTTCACTTGCTCCAAACAGCATCTGTTTTAAACCATACCTCTCCATTAACAATGTGAGGGATACTGGGACTCATGTCACTTATTTTTCAAATCATATCCAAATGCAGAAAAGTGTTCAAAATTTTTGCAGCTTTCCAATTTGTATCATATACATAGTTAAAGGCTAGCTACATGATGCATTTTAAGTGGATCTTTCTACTATCATAATAAATAGTATAGTTGATAATAATGGTTATCCAAATCTACATTATAATATATTGATAATTGGAATGTCATATTTTAACAAGTAATAGAGAAATCATTCAATGTAAATTACTGACATCTGTATTAAAAATAACATATTCATTAGCATGTCTTTCATTCAGTTTGAAGAATATACTTTAGTATCTTACAGAAATGGTCTGAAAAATAAGTTCTATCAACTTTTATTTCTGTGGAAAGAACATTGCAGGTGTTAGTGTTTTCTCCTTGTGTTTTTTTTTTTTTTCTTTAAGTATCAAGAATATCTCATGCCTCTATCTCCAGTCCTGAAACCTTAATGACCCACAAGTAGAAGACTTTAAAAAAAACTCCTTCCTTCCTTCCTTCCTTCCTTCCTTCCTTCCTTCCTCCCTTCATTTTTTTTTTTTTATTTTTAAGAAAGGAAAGAAAGACAGAGAGCAGGGGAATGGTCTTCCATGGCATCTTGCTGGTGCAAACAAACAGCAGATGCATACAGCACTTCTTGTATATGGCTTTGCATGGGTACTGAGGAACTGAGCCTAGGCTATCAGGCTTTGTAAAGAAGTACCTTTAGGCTGAGCTATCATTTTAGTTCCACCAGCAGCAGATTCGGGAAAACCCTGGATCCAGTCTCCTTCTCATATGGCAAGAGGAGCAGTGACTACAGACTCAGAGGGAATGAACAGTCAGTGTATCACGTCTGACGAGTCGGACATAAACAGACGAGGAATACTCGAATGAATCGGAAACAGTTGATGGTCAGATGACGTCATGCAGCTGCAAACATGAAGAGTGTTTGGGAAGGCATGACTTCATCTAACACTGAAAACAAGGTGCTGGAAGCTGATCAGTCATGATCAGTGTCAGAATGTTTACACAGAAAATATAAAACAGCTGTTTGAAGGAAAATAAATGAGCTTGAAGAAAACACTGATAATTTTTTTCAATTTTCAGACATAGAAAATTTACAGTTGGTAGCTATTTGAAAAACAAAAAAGATTAGAGAGAAAAATTAAAATTATGACAAAAGACATTAGTGTCCTGATAGATAAACACAAAGAAGAATTTGTGGTATGTTAGACAGTCTATTTGAAATACAGTTAGAGGGAAAATTAAAATCAACAGAAATAAAGAAAGCTTATGGGGATATTAGGACATTATTAAGAGAACAAATAATTCAGGTTATTGGAAATGAAGAAAGACCTGATTATACTAGGTAGAAAGTTTATTCAAAGCTATAAGATAAATTTGTCTGAACACAAAGATCCAGGCAAATTTAACCACGTCTACCTCTAGGCATTTTCTCAAACCCTCCAAGAAGAAAAATGAAGAGAATATTTTTCAGGCTGAGGAGAAAAAGAAATCATACAGATGTGTCCCAATTCACCTTGATATTCTTTTCCTTAAATATATTTTTTGTTCATTTTAATTTACTTATTTGAGAGTGATGGAGAGAGAGGGAAAGAAAGACAAATAGAGAGAGAATGGGCGTGCCAGGGCCTCCAGCCACTGCAAACGAACTCCAGACACGTGCGCCCCCTTGTGCATCTGGCTAATGTGGGTCCTGGGGAACCGAGCCTCAAACCAGGGTCCTTAGGCTTCACAGGCAAGTGCTTAACCGCTAAGCCATCTCTCCAGCCCAACCTTGATGTTCTTTTTTTTTTTTTTAAATTTTTTATTTATTTATTTATTTGAGAGCGACAGACACAGAGAGAAAGACAGATAGAGGGAGAGAGAGAGAATGGGCGCGCCAGGGCTTCCAGCCTCTGCAAACGAACTCCAGACGCGTGCGCCCCCTTGTGCATCTGGCTAACGTGGGACCTGGGGAACCGAGCCTCGAACCGGGGTCCTTAGGCTTCACAGGCAAGTGCTTAACCGCTAAGCCATCTCTCCAGCCTTCAACCTTGATATTCTTGATAGAAATCTTGAGAGAAATATTGCAGGCCAGGAGAGAAGGACATGAGAGTTTCTTGATGCTTAAAGAAAAGTAAATAAATAAAAAACTAGGAAGGGAACACACTAACCTCAGAAAGGCTCCGCCACTCAAACTGTTACCATCTGGAGACCAAGTGTCATAGACATATGAGTCAATGGAGACATTTCTTTCAAACTGCCATAGCAGGCAAGATTCATGTTCTGAAAAGACCAAGGCCTACCCACCACATGAGCTGCCTATTGCTGAGGCAGAACCAGGGACTAAATCCATTGCAACCAGCGTGCGTGAGTCTACATTAAAGAGCAATCTGATAGACTGAGTCTATGTCTCTTCTCCAAGACTGACAGTTAGTTATCCAGATGACCTTTCCGAGGTGTGGATCTGCTCAGTGTGAGACTAACACTGTTAGCTGACACTGAGCTTTAAGAGAAAAGTCTTGTCCCTACTATCCTGTTCCTACACTATGCTGGTCAGGTTAGAGTCGTGCTGGCAAGGCAGTTCCCTAGCTACCAAAAATAATACTAAGATTGATTCTGCCTGAGTTTCTTAGCAACAAGGACTTGCAGTCTCATGGGAGCCTTGCCTCTATCTCCTCTGGAAAACACAGGAGTCAATGCCCTGTATATATCTCTAACTTGTGCTAGTGAAGTTCTTAGGGACATGTCTGTTAGCCCTTGCCTGGGAAATAGCAATACTGCCAACCTGAGGTTGTGTGATAGCTCATAGGAATAATCCTGTGAACACCAAGGGTGGAATTAAACTGGGTTATACTTGAGTCACAGCCACAGGGTCCTTTACAATCTTAGAAGAAGGGCAGGTATGCCTTAGGCCCACTCAAATATTAACAATGCCACAAGTGAAACTAGGCTGTTCCTCAAGTTCACGGGTCTCTTGCCTGGTGCCAGTCCTGGCTGAGACCACTTCTGTGAGGTCTGTTCTGCAGTATACATTCCCAGTTATTGCTAGGTACTGTGTCTCACTTCATTGGCTCTAGAACTGGGATGAAACAAGTCCCAAGCTTGCTTCTGCACCCTATTTCCCAGTGGGAAGTCTTTTTTAGCTGCACCACCTGAGGTTAATGGAGGGGTAGCGCCTGGCTAACAGTTATGATACTCTAGAACTAGGCTAGAAATAGGGGTGGAGGGTGGAAGGACCTTGACAATCTTGTGTTTCACCAAAATAGGATTGGTAGTGAGTTTCAAATCTAAGGTTCTGACTTAATTTTCTATTCTTCCCCTAAGTTGGAAGCCTTTTCCTATGAGCTGGTCTGGTTAGGTACAGCTAAGTCTTTAGATAGATAGATAGATAGATGGAAAGATAGATAGATATTTAATATATAGATATTGAATAAGCTGTAATGTGTCAGTCAACTTCCTAAGCCATTATGAAGGCAGCATGGTATGTGAAGAACTGTTCAGTGTGGAGGGGTCCATTTCCATTGACTCACAGGCCATTCTGAATGGTCATCTATCTTAGCCTCATCCATGAAGTTTCTTCCCCATACAAGTGAATTCTTTACAAACCCATCTCTTCTTCTGACTCTAAGCTTGGATTCTACATAACTGATGTAACCCACTGAACTTTGGCAATGACCAGATGATGTCCAATGTTTGCCAGTTTGATACATATTTATATAAGCTTGTGTACTCCATATGCTCAGCACTATAAAATATAAAAGTTAACTTAGTCAGTTCTTCACAAAGCCTTTGAGGTAGGTGCTGTCATCCTGAGATTGAAAAACAAAAATTAACTCAGAGTGTCTAAATGACTTTCACACCCATTGCAAAAGGCAAAGCCAGTCCTGTGGAAAGTGTGGTTTAATCAAAATCGAACAGGGAAGCTTGTGGTTTCTGCCAGAATGCCATTCTCATAATGTTTCAAAAATCCTGTGATTCTCAAATATGGGTTCATGCTCAAACACGAGGTACAAGTTAGATTTGACATTGGCCATAGACAATCTGAGGTCAGTGATGCGAAGAGCATGCCTCAGTGTGTAAAGAGTCCACCCAGTCTGTGTGTGACATGCTCACCAGTGTTGAAAGGAACTAAACAACGGACATGACCTCAGGCAGGGTAATTTGTAGTGAGGATATTTTTTGTAACTAATACTAATTATCTTTTTCATTTATTAATTGTGCAGAATAATGCATCTCAGCACGTCATTTTCATACATCTATGTCCTATAATTTGAGCATACTCGCCATCCGTTCCTGTTCCTTTCCCCTGTTACTGGCCCCCTTTGTCATCAGATTGACCTATCTATCTTCTTTCACGTCATATATATATATATGTGTGTGTGTGTGTGTGTGTGTGTGTGTGTGTGTGTTTCAAGAATTCACATATGAGTGAAAACATGTGATATTTATGTTTCTGAGTCTGGTTTATTTCATGTAACATGACCTGTATTCTTTTCAAGAAGTCGACATAATTTCAAGGAAATAAATGACAAATCCTGAGAAGGATACTTGGGAGAAAGGAAACTTCATATACTGCTGATAAGAAAAGAAAGCAGTGTGACCACTATGAAAATCACTAATCAGTAAGCACTATTACAGTACTGATGTTAGGGAATCAACCTAGATGTCTGGCAGGAGCTGAATGAAGTAAATATATATATATATATATATTTTTTCCACTGAAGTTAATAAAAATACAGAGGCTGATGAATAAACATGATTAGAAATGTTGTAAAGGAGGAATTGGGTTGTTTCTATTTGTCTGTGTAATCAATGGACAGGGCAGTGGGAAAGAAAATACAACTGAGAAAAGTCTTTGGAAAATATTTGATGGGATGAATATGCTGGGAGATTTTATAAATTACATGTTAAATGAAGAAGCAATTTCAGGGATGGAGTTACAGCTCAGTAGTTAAAAGCACTTGCCTGCAAGATCTGATGGCCCAGGCAGCATTCCCCAGTACACATAAAGACATATGCACAAAGATGGGGCATGTATCTGGAGTTTGTTTGCAGTGGCAAAAATGCCCTGGCACACCCATTCTCTCTTTCCCCCTCTCTCATCTATCTCTTATTGCAAATAAATAAAAATAAAATATTAAATGAGAATAACTTGCTTTTTAAAATGTCTTGGTAATGAACACAAGAATAATCAAAAGATAAAACCAGAAATGTTACAGGGTCAATCTTGCTTATCTCCATTTCATAGAGAATTTGACATAAATTAGTTCTGGAATTCACATTTAACAAATCTCTATTTGCTTACTTTTACTTATCTTTCACAGAAATATGATTTACTTTCCCTAATTCATTGATATAAATAAAAAAATACTAAACAGAAATTATGCATTCTGCACTATTACTTTTTACAGCAGCCATAAGCAATGCGAGTACATTTTTGCAGTATACATGGATATCCTCAGTTAAGAAGCAATCTAACTTTAAGACTGATTAGTCTCAACATTTTCTAAGCAGAAATTGAGTATTTTCATTCTAATTTAAGAAGTCAGCATTCTCAGAAAGCACATTGCACTTGATGTATTCAGCTGTTTTTCTACTTACCTGAAAACAGAATGAACTTTCTTGACCTAGAAAAAGTAGTATAAAAAGGTTGGAAGAAATCTGCACATAATGTAAAACCAGCTCACATGTATTACTTCAAGCTCCTGATTATTCAGTATGAAACAATTGTTTAGCTAAATTTGAAAGCTACAAAATCCTATTATGAAAGTGTTTCCCTTTTCAAAGCTGACTCCTCATTTTATTTTGAAATTTACATAAAACTTGAAAATGTAACCCAAATTATAGTTCCCTATACATAGGCAAAGAAGGGTCACAAATGATTCTCAGGTGACTTTATTGCAAAGGGAGTAGAATTTTAGTGTAATAGCATAGAAGAAAACATCAGAGAGTTCTTTTGAAAGCATATCCTATCCAGAAAAAAAAAAAAGGCCAATTACAGTATAATGTTTTCTCTTAACACACGGAGAGTAAAAACGAAAGCGCCTTTCAAAAGTCAAACAAATTAACAGGAATAAATTGCTTTTGCCATGGTTAGTTTTGATTGTTAATTAGATTTCAGGTAGTCTAAGAGATTGGTGACAGACTTCTCTGTGTATGCTTCAGGGAGTGTCCAGGAAGGATTCGTTGACTGTGGGCATCACCATGCAATAGACAGGAGGCTAACATAATTTTTTTTTAAAGGAACAAAAAGCTTGCACACCTGAACTGCCCCCAAAATAGACACAAGGAGCAACCTCCACCCTACAGCAACTTCTTACAATATGGATGCAGTGAAAGGCAGTGCCAAGAAGGTCAAAAGAGTCTGGGTGAGGAACAGGGCTCATGCTCATGTTAATGGCACTGATCTCATCTGCAAACAGTAATGCTTGACACAATGAAAACTCCTTTGTTGGACTATATTTCCATATTTTCTTTCTTTACTTATTTAAAAGTTCCCACTGGTGACATGATACTGTTCCTCTTAGTAACATTTATAATTCTGCCTTATTTGAGTCCTATTAGTAAAGCCTAAATTTGTGTGTATATGTGAAGTTGATTGAATCATAAGGGCTTTGATCTTAATGGTTTAAGTTCTCAGTGACAGAAAGCGGAACTGTAGAAGGTTGGGCCCCAGTTAGAGGAACCAGTCACTGGGAGCTACACCTTACCCTGACCCCTATTTGTTACTGCTCCGTGCCCCTTCTTGTACTTGCTCTGCTCCACTCCCTATTCTCTTAAAATGACAGCCTTTCAGAAAGTTGAACCATGATATTTGGGACGAGACCCAAGTGTCTGGAATTTCTAATCTCACAAGGTAGCATACAAAATTCTGGTTCATGTCATTGATCTACATCTGTTAGTTCAGTGATGAACATTGCATCTATTGTCTACATCTATGGCTATATCCATTATTCATTTGCTATGGCTACCTGTATTGACCTCCACAGAAGTATGCTATGAATATTTATGAAATGATTACAGTCCAAGGCTCATATGAGCCTGAAACATAGTAATACTGAAATAGGTAAGACAAATGCCCTTATACTGGGAAAGGGAAAAAGAAGACAGTGAATAGAAAAAGGGTTAGCTCACAAACAAGGTGAGGAAATCGACATTAATAATAAATTTGTCTGGAAGGGACAGAAAAAAGCAGGTGGTAGGAGTGTACTATGTAAGTTTTTATGAAGTTTTTACATTAAAATAGAAAGTAAGTGGCTAGATTAATGACTTAAAGGATAATTATGAGTAACGTAAATTCTGAAAGCACATGGGTCAAGGTTGACAGGGTTTGGAAAGGTGGCAGGTATGGTTTTAGTGGCACCAGTGACCATTCAACTGTATCATTTCAGATACTTAAGTAAATCCAGTGGTCTGTAAAACATGCAGATGGACATATGAACAAAGAGACTAGGGGATGTATCAGAGACCTGGGAGATGTGAAGGTTCAATGGTGGGTCAGTGATGGGCATTCAATCTTCGCATTCTATTCAAGTGTACTGAGATGGCAGGAAAGTCAACAGAAAGCAAAGGAGCCACACATCGTTCAGAAGAGGTTCCAAGCTTGCCTGACAATGCTTAGTGTTAATTTGAGGCTAGATGTTCATCTCAGTAAATAAAATCATGCAGCTGACTTGAGTGACTTTCATTAGCAAAATTCAACTATGAGGACAGGTAAACAGAAGGCAAGAGCTGCTTTAAAATCTGTAAAAATCCCTACAGAACCTGTGGTATTATACTGAGGACCAACAGGAATTTGTCTGCAATAAGTAATGTGTGCTTACAAGAACCTGGTCTTACCTAATATTTTTTTTTTCGTTGTTCATTATGTCACAACTTAAAGATCACAACCAAGTCTCCCAACTCAAATAAGTGTAAATGAACGAAATTAAATGGGTCATGAGTATTTAGTTTATTGTTTAGTTCACTTTATAAAAGAAATCAACAAATTCAATGATTTCTCATAAAACCTGAATTTTCTTAAATAAAACTGAGATGTAATAATAACTGACTAAAATGTGAATAGAAAATATTTGAATCTTCATTTCTATTTTTCATGTTAGAACATTTTTTTAAAAGTATTTTTGGGTTGGGAAGATGGCTTAACACTTAAGGCACATGCCTTTAAAGCCTATGGACCTATGTTTGACTCCCCAGATCCCACATAAGTCAGACTCACAAGGTGACACATGCTCAAAGCCATGCATGTGCACAAGTTGACGCATGTGTCAAGTTTGATTGTAGTGACTGGAGGCTCTGGCACACCAATTCTCTCTCACACAAAAATATTTTTATTTATTTACTTACTATTTATTTAAAAGATTTGGAAAGAGGCGGATAGATAGGGAGAGAGAGAGAGAAAATAGGCATATGAAGGCCTCTAGTCACTGCAAATGAACTCCAGACACATGTGTCACTCATGCGTCTGGCTTTACATGGGTACTAGAGAATTGAACTCCAGCCCTTAGGCTTTGCAGGCAAGGGCCTTAACTCCTGAGCAATCTCTCTAGCCCTCATGTGAGAACATTTAAACTGTGTTTCCACTTAAACTTCCATTCCATGAATGTTGCTCACACCACACGGAGCACTTGCAAATCCTTTCTCTGCCAGAGTTAATGTGAGAGCCCAGTGTGTCTGATGTGGCTGGGAAAAGATTATGACCACCATCGGTGGGTGTCTCCTCTGCTCTGCTTACAACTCTGTGGATGCCACAGAGACTCGTTCTGACTGCAGTCCACATTCCTGCGCATGAGTGCTTTCATAATTTCTAAGAGGTGTTCTGCAAATATAGAAAAAATTAATTAATTGATGTGTTGTTTTTTTTAAGAAATTCAAGCTACAATCATTTTGCTTGAGGAAACAATTATTTTCCTGAGTACTTAAGTGTGTCATAAAATGATTTCAATGCATTTAGTATTAAAGTAATGTCAACAAATACTATTTCCTTTTTTTTTTAAATTTCTGTCAGTAGTTGAAATAATATCAGAAATGGCCCACTTGATATATTTTTACCAGGATCTGGCATTTATAAGTAACATAACGTAAAGACCTAAAAATAAAATATCACAAGAGTTAAGATAAATCCTGTGGTTGAACAATACACATCCCTTTTTTATATTCTGTTTGCAACCTCATAATATTGTTTAAAATACCTTTAAAATAAACTAAAAACCCATCCATTGAACCCGTAACTACTTTAATCCATGAGTAGAGTACCGTACCACTCAGAAACAGATTTGAGCATGTGCCTTTGATCATTTTTTGTTTACTTTTGGGAAGCTGAAACTGATTATTTGATTTACCACATCTCCTTTAACCTGGATGAGGAGCCCAGCACAGTAGCTTCCATCGTACCATCAATTAGGAAGTGTTGGGGCGTGAAAGCGCGCATCCACTCAGATGCACCCAAGCCTCATTCTCTGGACAAGCTCTCCTGTTAAAATCTTCACTCACTGCTAAAGCGAAGTTTTAATGATCATGTGGCCTTTTGTGAATATCCCTTTTGTTATTCCTTTCTTTTGACATCTTTAATGTGCTTACATAAGAATAGGGACAATTTAATCTTCTAAGAGCCAGGAAGTATGACAGATGTCATGGGAAGATAGCAAATACTTCTGACTCTTGAGATTGCTAATATTTGTAATTAAGAGACTGCTAAAGTTTATGAATCTCCCAGATGTTCTAACTTTTGATGCTATCTAACATTTGCCTTACAGACACTTTTAACCAGCTTTATGGTTTTCTTTTTAATTATTATTTTACTTTTTGCCTTTTAGGGTGTAGAATTTTATGGTACCATTGCTGTTTGGGTCCAGATTTGTGTCCCCACGCCTCCATTGCCCCCGTCTCTCCACACCCACCCTATTTTCTGGTCCTAGAGATGCTTGCTGAGTATGTTGGCATTTTGGGTAGATTCAGGTTAGGAGTTGTAGATGAGTGAGACTATGCAGTGATTATCTTTCTGTGATTGGGTAAGTTCACTGAGAATGATCTGTTCCAGGTTCAACCATTGTTTTTTTCAAATTTCATTGTGTCATTTTTTTTAACTGCTGTGTAGAATTCCATTGTGTAGATATACCACATCTTAGTTATGCATTTGTCTAGTGATGGACATCTGGGTTGATTTCAGCTCATAGCTATCATGAATTGAGCCACTATAAACATGGGTTGAGCAAATCTCTTTGGACTGAGGCTTGAAGGTTTTAGGGTACATGCCCTGTAAGGGAATAACTGGCTCTGTTGGTAACTCTATAGTCAGCTTTTTCAGGAGTCTCCATATTGCTTTCCAAAGTGGTTGTACCATCTTACATTCCCACCAACAGTGGCTAAAGGTTTCTATTTCTCTACATCCTTGCCAGCATTTATTTTCATTTGATTTTTTTGATGTTTGCTATCCTTACTGGGGTAAGGTGGAATCTCATAGTTGTTTTAATTTGCATTTCCCTGATTCTTAGGGATGATGAATATTTTCTTGAGTGTGTGTTTGCAATTTGCACTTCTTTCTCTGTGAACTGCCTGTCCAGCTCTTTGCCCCATTTTGTGAGTAGGTAGTTTAACTTTTTATTGTTTAAGTTTTTGAGGTCCTTGTAGATTCTAGAGATTAGGCCTCTGTCAGTTGGATATTCAGCAAATATTTTCTCCCATTCTGTGGGTAATCTATTGGCTTTGCTTATTGTATGTTTCTGTGAAGAAACTGTTCAGCTTCATGTGGTCCCATTGGTGGAGTGATTGATTAAGATCCTATGCTACTGGGGTTTTGTTCAGGAGGTATATTCTCATTCCTATATCATGGAAAGTTCCTCCTATATTTTCTTCCAGTAGTAGCCTAGTTTCCAGTCTTATACTGAGGTCTTGGATCCATTTCAACTTGAGTATTGTGCAAGGTGTGATGTATGGATCAAGTTTCAATTTCCTGCATATGGTTATACAGTTTGTCCAGCACCATTTGTTGAAGATGCTCTTTTTTTTTTTTCCAGTCTATATTTTTAGGGCCTTTGTCAAATATTAAGTAGCAATAGTTGCTTGACACAATGTCTGGGTCCTCAATTCTATTCCATTGGTCCATACTCCTGTTTTTATGCCAGTAACAAGCTGTTTTTATTACTATGGCTTTGTAATATAGATTTAGATCAGGTCTTGTGATGCCTCCAGAGGTATTTCTAATTTATTTATTTGACAGAGAGAAAGAAGCAGACACAGAGAAAGAGAGAATGGGCATGCCAGGGCCTCTAGACACTGCAAAGGAACTTTAGACATATGTGTCTGGGTTATGTGGGTCCTGGGTATTCAAATTGGGGTCTCTTAGGCTTTTCAGGCAAACACCTTAACTGCCAAGCTATTTTCCTTGCCTCTTTTTTTAATTTTTTATTTGAGCTTTAAATATAATTAGGCTTTCTCCCACAACTCTGATCCCATCGGTGTTATATTAGTCTCTTTCTCATTGCTGGGTCAAAATCAATGATAGGTAGTAACTTAAGAATGGAAAGGGGTTATTCTGGCTTACAGTTTCAAGGAAATGCATGCCATGACGGCAGGGAAGTCATTGCAGAAGGAGCATGAGCAGTGTTGCGAACGCTGAAACCAGAGCCTTGAAGCAGACACAGCACAGGAAGTGGGGCCAGGCCCTCACATCTCCAGACTGGTCTCCAGCAACGCCCTTCCTCTACTAAGGGTCTATCCCCTAGAAATCTTCACAAAACTTTTCACGAACATCCAGACATTACCAGCAGCATTGAAATTATTATGCCAAACTCTGTTTCATAAATTTTGTGTTTTATTTTGTTTTTATTCACTTAAATAGTTATCTATTGTGAAGTTATTTTTAAAGCATTGTAAACCCATTCTATGACACATTCACACATAAGGAATTAGGAATCTTGGGTTATTTAACTCATCACTACCTGTACCATTGTCCTCTTGCTAGCTTACACAGAAAAAAAAAATATTATTTATGAAAACAAAGGTTCAAGCGCATTGCAAATGGACTTTTAAGGGTGACACTGAATTAAGATGATTTTGACATTTATGCTTTCTAATTATGCTGCTCCCAATTTGTATCCTTTACATTTTTTGTTAAAAGATAGGAAATGTACACAATATTATTGTAACTGAATCAGTGACATATTTGAAAAGTGTATATGTATACATTTTTGAACATAAAATTTTAAAGCAATGTATTTTCTTAATGTAGACAATAATGTTATAGGCAAAAATAATACTTTAAAGAAGCTCCCTATATAACTTTCATCTAACTTTACAATCAGGGTAGGAAAAGATTCAATAAGCCAAAATAGCACCAGGACATGTACCAGGAAATGAAGAAGCTACAATATAAAGTTATCACAATTATAGTATAATTACCTCCTCAGAAAATCCGAGAGAGCTGGGAAATTGTTATTATGTTTTATGAGTAGATTTAGTATGGATATTAAGAATAAAATATAAAATATACATTAAAAGATTATACATTATAGGCAATCAATACTCAGGACTACAAAATATTTTAGGCAAATACTATTTACAGTAAACCACAACTTTTAACTGTTTAAAATTTATTTAAAAATCACTAGAACTATGCAGTGAATTCTCAAAATGTTTATATGGTGTATGTCAATGACTCCAAATAGACTTTTGCTCATTTATAGATTTAAATTCTTACTTGTTTTTTGTGTGTGGATGAGTGCATGCCCCATACAAACATTAAAAAGTTATCTTATTTGTCTCTATGCTTTTTGATTTGTAAGTAGATAAACTGATACCAGAAAATCACATGGAAAATGTAATATTATAAAATCACACACATGAGCCCAAGGGTTGTAGCTCAGTGACACAGGGTTGAGGTCAGAAGCAGAGGGAGGCCTAGCATGTGGAAGATGCTAAAAATTGAAGAGAAAAAAAAAATGACGAGTGATGATAACATCTTCCAAAGAGTAAAGTTTTTTTTTTTTTTTCCAGTGTTACAGAATGAACGCAGGACTTACTGTCTGAAGGCTAAGCTGACATTTTACCACTGGCTACACTGCAAACTAGAACCTCTTTTCACATCACACTAATTCACAGTTCTGTGTTCTTGTCTAAATAGACAATCAGGTGATATAAAATAAACTGTCTAACAATGTGGCCAAGGAGTATAAACACATGTATATATATATATGTAATACATGTAAATTATATATGTATGCATATATATATATATATATATATATATATATATATATATATATATATATATTTAAGGAATAATAATGAAAACCTTAAAATAAACAGGATTTTATCATAAGTAATCTTCATACTCTTAAAAAGAAATTTCAACATAAAAGAACAGCAAAATTAGAACTTTATGTCACCCCCAATCAAAAATTAATTCAAGATTTAACAAAACTTTATGCATGACAGTAAATTAAATGACTCTAAGATCTTTAAGTTAAACTCCTCTTAATTCTGGTCCAAATTCTAAATACTAAAAAATATAACATTAATAAAAGAATAATTAGCAATGCATGGATTTCAAATATTACAAAATTAAACAGGATTATACAATAAATATGATATATTAAAACCTCTAATTTAATAAAAAAACAGATTCATAATCATTTTAAAATACCAACAAAACATAAAAATAAGTTTCTATTACATGTATAGACAGGCTAAGAACTTTTAAGTCAATATGTGACCTTCAATAAACAAAAATGAAAACATGTGTTAATTGGAAATGATTCCTGTCTTTAAGCATTATTTGAGAAAAATCAGAACAACTCTGTAATCTTGAGAAAGTATAGAAACAAGACCACTTGTACATTTTAAATAACAAATTTCTATTACTTCTTGGAAGACTATTTTGCATTATCTACCAGAATAGAAAATGTTCATGGCCTAGATTCTTATCTTGTTTGTTCACATTCCACAAACTTTTTAAATTTTTTTTTATTGTTTTTGTTCATTTTTTATTTATTTATTTGAGAGCGACAGACATAGAGAGAAAGACAGATAGAGGGTGAGAGAGAGAATGGGTGTGCCAGGGCTTCCAGCCACTGTAAATGAACTCCAGACGCGTGCGCCCCCTTGTGCATCTGGCTAACGTGGGACCTGGGGAACCGAGCCTTGAACCGGGGTCCTTAGGCTTCACAGGCAAGCGCTTAACTGCTAAGCCATCTCTCCAGCCCTCCCCAAACTTTTTAATAAATATATGCATTTTATTTCTTGCAACTGTAATTATTGCATGAAGCATCAGAAAATGTCTTAACTGTCCATCAAAAAGAAAATAATTTAATCACAGCATGTCGATCATAAAATGATTTCCTGTGGGTAAAGTAAGGAGAATTAAGTGTTAAAAGATGAAGCAGATCAAGGCTCAGGGTTCATTGTGGAAGACATGGTGGAGAGAATGTAAGAGCCAAAAGTAGGACACCAGTCCTTACAATGCAGCTGTCCTGACAGAAATTGGTCTTGATAGTCATGACCTCTTAGTGCCTAGCAATACCTTCACAAGACCCTCATAATAGGAGAAAAAGATGATGACATCAAATAAAAGAGAGACTAATGAAGAGAGTGAGGGGATATGATGGAGAGTGGAGTTATGAAGGGGAAAGGGGGGGAGGGAATCATCATGGTTTATTGTTTGTAAGTATAAAGTTGTCAAAAAAATTACACAGAAAAGAGACAGAGTGGCAATAATTCGCTGTCTTTCTTGTACCCACACATTCTCACCAATAGTGATGAGAAAGGAAAATGATTTAAAATAGAAGTTAGAATTGGGAAGTAAGTAGAATACAGCCAAGTGAAGCTGATTCTGAAACATGAATGACAACATTTTCCCATGATGTCTATATATTTACAAATGGTGGAAAAAAACATAACTGTAATGGGAAGAGAATTCCAAGGTCACTTATAGTGGTGGATCATGGCAACAGATCAAAGTTTCTAAATGAAGAACTGTTCCTCTTAGTGATAGTGAGACTTCTTTTCAGCTAGAAGAGATAGTATTGAATAGATTTAACAGTCTCTTCACATTAGCAAAAGACAATTTATGAAAGGTTTTTTTTTTTTTCAATTTAAGGTTATTTATAATTCCAAAGTTATTTAAGAACATTAAAAATACTTTATAGCTGACTAGAATGAAGTATGCATAATTCAATTTTATGAATGCATAGTTCATTCCAGTAATACTATTTAGCATGAATAGAAATTTGAAATAATAGTATGCCATTCAGGAAAGCATCTATGTGTTTATTTTTTCTCCAATAAAGATCTGAGAGGCAGTGAATTCGATAGCATTATCCCTGACAATTATGAAGAGCATAGCAATTGCTGTTCAACATCGACTCAGGGCTGCAAATTCAGGGACATAAAATGACTTGTGCACAAACACTGAGGAACCACGAGGATACCTGCATCCATGAAAGGCGACACGTGTCATAGCGTTGTAATGTAAGTCATGCCCAGTCTCTAAGTTCTCTGACACGAATTTATATTTTATTTTTGATTGATGCCAGTACTCTGAATGGCAAGTGAAGCTCTTTCTATGTATGCCTAAAATAATGTATGATCTGGCCATTATCAAGGTGATAAGTAAATACCAACACCAAGTCTAAACACTAGACCCTCTGACTATTAGAGCAAGTCTCTTCTTCATATGCCAATGAATTGAGTTTATTGTACATATTTGTAATATCTTTTTTGTATTTTTGGCTGTCTACATTTACACACACACACACACAAAAATACACATATATATGCCATTACAAGGTACATTATATATGTATAGGTAAAAATATAAATACATGTGAAATTATTATACCAAATATGATTTACCCACTTAGCCTTTTTTCTGTAGTTTTAGTTTCATAGATCCTGACTACCAGGAGAACACCAAATGGAGAAATATATGTAATGAAGGGAAAGCACACACACAATAGATACAATCCTACATCCTCACACACAAATGTACGCAGAGAAGGATATGTGAGGAAATTTCCTGCCTATATGTTGATGGAGGAAAATGAGCCGGCTGAAGATACAGAAAAGCACATGGTTCCCATACAAGGAAGGCTAGAGATGTGCTGACTTTTCATGCATGAGAGAAGATGGGTTCTAGTTGGAATAGAGAACTATACTTGGGTCAGAGAGTGCTTACTCTTCTTTCTTTAAAGATCTCACATCCAGCCAATTCTTAGATTACACAGAATCACTAGTTCAAGGAAAATAATTTATCATATATATATATATATATATATATATATATATATATATATATATACATATACACAGTGATAAAATGTCAGTTAAAAAAATGAGCAAATGGGCTAGAAAGATGGCTTGCAGTATATGTGCTTGCGTGTGAAGCCTAAGAGCTCAGGTTTGATTCCCCAGGTTCCACATCAGCCAGATGCACCTGGTGGTGCATGCATGTGGAGTTCGTTTACAGTGGATAGAGATCCCGGTACACCTATTCTCTCCCTCCCTCTTCTTCCTCTCTCTCTCTCTCTCAAATAAATAAATAAAAACCTTTTAAAACATAGAGAAAAAGAAAATTTGTATAGAAAAGAATAGACTAAAGGAAATAGGCATTTTGTTATGAACGATTTAGTATAAAGTAACTTTTTGAAAGTCATTTGTATAATGTTGAGCTCGTATTGATAACTAAGGACTGTATTATGGACATCGATACTTGTTTTGTCCCAATTATTGATTGAAAGCTTCCAAACAGATAAAACTCATTTCCATATCTCTATTTTCTTTTTTTTTCTTTTCTTTTGGTTTTTCGAGGTAGGGTCTCACTCTAGCCCAGGCTGACCTGGAATTCACTATGTAGTCTCAGGGTGGCCTCGAACTCATGGTGATCCTCCTACCTCTGCCTCCCGAGTGCTGGGATTAAAGGCGTGCGCCACCACGCCCAGCTATATCTCTATTTTCCATAACACATGGTTTCTTCTAAGTATGGCTTTGTTAACTCTTGCATTAAGGAATCTCCTTCTGGACATGTGAATCTAATAGCGGATTACCTATACTTGATTATCTTTATCTGCATTACATGCCTAAAATTTAATGTATAATGAATTGGACCTGCCAATTGTATATTAAATTATTAGGTTATTTAATAAGATAAATATAATATCAGTAATTCTATAGCAAGCTTTTTTTTTAAGGTAGGAACTCACTCATTTTTCTTAAGATAGTAGCCCAAGCTGGCCTCAAACTCATGATCGTTCTTCCTTCCACAGCCTCCTCAAACCTGGATTTACAATTGTGTATTACCATAATTTTCTCCATGGCAATATTACTACAGTTAAATTAGATAATTCTTGTAAGGCAGGGAACACATAGTAGTTTCCAAAAACTTGAACATTCATGAGTGTTACTAATCATTAACTAATCACTGTGACTGAGGGAAGGAATCATATGACTAATAAAAATTGTTGACGCTGGGGCAGGGGGATTCTGTTTACTTCTCTGGATCTCATGCAGTGCTATAATTTAACTGATGTTCTTAAATCTGATACTATTATTTTCTAAAATCTTCCATGTTTTCTTTTTTTAATTTACTTTGTCTTTCAAGAAAAAGCATTCCTGAGAAAGTGATGTCAGCTTTCCTTTCATGATTGGAGATGACAAAGTATACACATCAGTTTAACAATGTGCTGTGTGTTTTCTGTGGTTTTCCCCTTATGCTCCAAAAGTAGATCTGAGCTGTAAGACTCTACATCGCTGTGAATTACCACTTAATTTTCAGGAAAAGGTTGTATCTTGGCTTCAAATTGCTTTGCACAACTCATACATTTAGGAAATGAATGAAATGAAATCTATTCAAACACCAAACTGAACTGATCAATGAAAGACAGGTACCACCTCCAAGAAAGGTGGAGATTTTGATGGATTGGCCAGCTGAACATGTGAACATTAATGAAAGGCCAACTTGGAACAAACATCCTGAATCTGCTTAGCTTTCTTGGATCCATTAACTGATGTCAAAAATTCCTTTTATGTGTCTAGAGAGATGGCTCAGCGGCTAAGGAGTTTGCCTGCAAAGCCTAATGAGTTGGATTCCCCTGGACTCACGTAAAGCCAGATAGAAATTTAAAGTGGCTGGTGGACCTAACTCTCTCTATCTCTGCCTGGTCTAGTAGCACGCACTTTTAATCCCAGCACTCAAAAGGCAGACATGGGAGGATTTCTGTGAGTTCTAAGGCCAGATTAGACTACATAGTGAATTGCAGATCAGCCTGGGATAGAGCAAGACCCTACTTAAAAAAAAAAAAAAAATTAAAAGTTGTATAACTATGTCACAAATAGATATAATGCACAGACTTATGCCCATATGTATATGAACATACAAATAAAACATATGCACATAGATATTCTAAAAAAAAATAGTCCTTGTGTGGATGAATTTTCCTTGAGTTTTTATTTCTCCTTTTAGTTTTAGTTCTAATTATTTTTGAATAAAAATATAATACAAGAATGTTTTTTATGGCTTCAAAGCTAGTGATTTACCTTGTCTAGATATATGGTTTGTGATGTCTGGGTTGACATTTAGTATTTGAATAACCTACACTTGATCAAACATATTCAATGAAATAAATTTTAACATTGTAAATGAATTGATTATTCTGGGACTGATAAAATTGCAAATGGATTGTGTGGTTAAAAATTACTTTAAAAAAACAATTCTGGGGCTGGAGAGATGGCTTAGTGGGTAAGCGCTTGCCTGTGAAGCCTAAGGACCCCGGTTCGAGGCTCGGTTCCCCAGGTCCCACGTTAGCCAGATGCACAAGGGGGCGCACGCGTCTGGAGTTCATTTGCAGAGGCTGGAGGCCCTGGCGCGCCCGTTCTCTCTCTCTCCCTCTATCTGTCTTTCTCTCTGTGTCTGTCGCTCTCAAATAAATAGATAAATAAAATGAACAGAAATAACATTTAAAAAAACTAAAACAATTCTGTCAAATATACTGCCAAACAGAACTATAAGAATTGCATTATCTATCAGAATGCAGTCACATTTTTATGTAGGTAAATGACTATCAGTTTGAAAATTTATATATATATATATATATGTATGTATGTGTGTGATATACTCATATCATATATCTATCACCTGTCATATACAGTACACCTATCATCTGTCTGTTTATCTCTCTGTATATATATCTGTTATTATTATCTCAGCTGTATCAGCCTCAGGTAATTTTACAATGAAAAGAAAGCTGAAATAAAATGGAAAACATGTCTGTCGCCACATGTACTGTCAGTGCCAACAATCCTGTTAAGGTACAACATTGGTGTAGGATGGACATTTCTTTTCTTTTATTCAACTAGGCAATCCCCCACCCCCAGGCACTCCATTTAGGACAAGGTCCACAGTGATACTTCCTACTCAGCTTAATGCAATGACTCATTCACTCCCCTGGCTTGTGTATATTCATGGCAAATGCAAGTAATAATTTGGCAGCTTTTCTCTAACTTGGACTTCTACTTCCTTATTAAATTGATAGATGAATTGGTATTAATATTTCTACGTATAATGCTGGATACTAAAGTTGTGACAAAAGATGGCTTAGTTTGGTCAAGTTGTTACTATGAAAAGATGAGGACTTGAGTTCCGATATCCAGCACCCATGTTAAAGCCAGACATGGCGGTGAATACCTATAATCCTAACACGGGGAGGGCAAAGACATGAGGACATGCTGACTAGCTGCACCTAAACAGCTGAATATCAGATTCAATGAGATAACCTATCTTAAAATGTACATCAATAAAGTGAAGGAACAATCAATGAAGAGATGAAATAACCTCTAGCATCCACATGAATGCACACGCAAGTGCACACACACACTCACACTCACACACACAAATAGACAGGAATAAACCCAAATATGCATAATGTATACTAGGAAAATTGTGACTGGGTGAGGAGGGATATAAGACTATAAACTTTGTAAAACCATCGATGATGTGTTTTTTGTTTGTTTTTGTTTCTAGTTAAAGCAGCCTGGAGATACGGCTCAGAAGTTGTCTGTGATGCCTGTTGACCTGGATTCAATTCCCCAGTACCCATATAAAAGGCATGTAAAATCAGATAAGCCACATGTACAAAGTGGAGTTAGTTTACAGTGGCTAGAGGTCCTGGTGCGCCCATTCTCTCTCTCCATCTTTCTTTCTCACCTTGCAAAAAAGGAAACTTTTTTTTTTTTTTTAAGTTAGAGAACTGGAAAATTATTTTAATATTGTTTACCCTTGCTTGAACTTTTCAATAAGAAAATCTTCAATAGTTACGTAGAGGGCATTGGGTCCATTAGCTCATTTTTTGTTTTATTCTGTAAACAGACATGAATTCCCCCTCCCCTCCATTACAGCCGTATTCTCTTAGAATCACTAAATTTTCGGGAGATAATATTTGTCATGTATAATCATACATTTGACAATAAAATTCCCCCTGCTTATACGTAAAGTAGTTAAATATATGGAAAGAACATTGGTATAGGAGTCTAGAAACCTGAATTCTGAACCAAGTCCTGAGAATTGTGAGCTTCTTATATTTGCCAAGGGTGATTTGGCTCCCTGGACTTCAATACTTGTTAATAACTAAGCAATTTCTAGCTCTATATTCAGCATTGGAGTAAGGCAAATTGCTTTCAAATTTCATCTGCAGTAATCAGTATATTTGTGATTTGGGACAAGGCACTCAATTCCTCTGAGCCTGAGTTCCATTGGTTTGTAATTAAAAATTAAAAATACTGATTCAGAAATTTTGAAGATGTAATTGCAAGAGTGTATGCAAAACATTGAGCAAGATGAAGACTTACAATAACTGTATTAAATCTCTGTCCTTGTGCTTTTTCAGCATTTAGAGAAGCCAGTTACCCCTGCCTTTGCATGTCTCCTCTGTTGTCCACTGTATTAAATAAGGGTAGTAATATATATATTACTTTAAAATATTTGTCCTAAAAAGCCATGTATGATCCTAGGAACTCAAGTACAATTTCACTGTGATCATGTATAAATTTTAAAGACAGATGGTAGCTGTAGATATATCAACAGATTACTGATAGATAAGATAGAGTGGTATATGATGGTAGATATATAGATAGTTCATAGGTGAATGATAGATGATAAATAGAAAGAACATATAGTGCAGTTACTCCGCACTTACCCAATCCCATTTTTGCCTACTTTGGATTCATGCTTGCTTTTATCATGGCATTCATCATATATATATATATATATATATATATATATATATATATATATATATATATATCATAATATATATATATTAACATTGTAAATGAATTGATTATTCTGGGACTGATAAAATTGCAAATGGATTGTGTTGTTAAAAATTACTTTGAAAAAACAATTCTGTCAAATACACTGCCAAGCAGAGTGATATAGAAACAGAGAGAGAGAGAGAGAAAGAGAGAGAGAGAGAGAAAATATGGAGTTTCAAGGGCCTCTAGACACTGTAACCAAACTCCAGATGCATACACCACCTTGTGCACCTGGCTTTTCATGGGCCATTAGGCTTTGTAGGCAAGTTCCTTAACTGTTATTCCATCTTTCCAGCCCTGGTGTTTAGATTCTTTTGCTACTTTTTTCTTTCAACCCACTCTCTACAACCTAAGCCACCCATGGCTCAGCCCTACTGTCCTTCTTTAAAATATTTGTCCTAAAAAGCCATGTATGATCCTAGGAACTCAAGTACAATTTCACTGTGATCATGTATAAATTTTAAAGACAGATGGTAGCTGTAGATATATCAACAGATTACTGATAGATAAGATAGAGTGGTATATGATGGTAGATATATAGATAGTTCATAGGTGAATGATAGATGATAAATAGAAAGAACATATAGTGCAGTTACTCTGCACTTACCCAATCCCATTTTTGCCTACTTTGGATTCATGCTTGCTTTTATCATGGCATTCATCATATTTAATAAGAATGAGCATGATACCATTGTTTCTCTGCTCTGCTAGACAGATGAATTTGTTTATTTACCTGCATGTAGTGTGGTTTAAACTTAATAGGCAACAATGAGCAACTGAAGATTCAAAAGTTTTCATTATATGGTAATATTTTGCATAGCTAGTTTGGACAGAAAAATTCTTATAAAAGTAGTGAGATCTTACACATATAATAAATGTATTCAAATAAATGATCAAAATGTGATATTACACCATTTTAAATAGCCACAAAATAAGTACATTAGAATATCTTTAACCAAGGAAGTAAAAGACCTATACAATGAAAACATTAAAACACAGAAGAAAGAAATATAGGAGGACATGATAAGTTGGAAAGATTTCCCTGCTCATGGATGGGAAGAAGTAATATTGTGAAAATGGCCATCCTACCAAAGCTAAGACATAGAGTCAATGCAATTAAATCCCAGGAACATTCTTTACAGAGAAAGAAAAAAAGTAATCTCAAAATTCATATGGAAGAACAGTAGTACTTGAATAGCTGAAAATATCCTTTACAACAGAAACATGTCTGGAAGTATCACCACTATAGAAATCAGTGTGGAGACTCCTGCAAATTTGAAAATAGAGTTGTCATTTGATCTGGCTGTACTGCTTCTGGGCTTGTACCTTAAAGACTCCACTCTTTACCACAGGGATACTTGCCCAGCCATGTTTGTGACTGCTCTATTCAAATTGCTATGAACTGAAATTAGCCCAGATGCCCACCAACTGATGAATGGATAATGAAGATGTGGCATATATACACAATGGAATTCTACTCAGTGGTAAGGAAAATTAAACAATACAAATTACTGGTACATGGATGTAATTAGAAAAAAGTCATTTTAAATAAGGTCACGCAGGCACAGAAAGACAAAATGCTACATGTAATGTCTCATCTGTGGTTCCTAATTAGGTTCAATTAGAGAAGAGTGAAAATGGTAGCACCAGAAATTTGGGCATCAAACTAGAATGAGATCAGTAGAGAGAAGAACTAGGAAGTGAGGAGAAGAGGAGTTACCTTACAAGTTAGGGAAAGGCAGAATATTGGCGATGGGGGTTTTATTGGCAGCACGGGGTAGGAAGGATAGGGAGGGAAATACACAAATGTTAAGACAATATGAATCAGTCCCATAGAAATCCTAATTCTGACCAACATTCTATGAGATGTGACCACCAATAAAGGGGGAGGGCGGGGAAGTCTGGGCAGAAGGTTGAAAAAGCTTAACCTTCCTAAAACCACAGACTGGGGCCAGGGCGACCCATGAGGTCCCAAAGACAATGTAGGCCATTGACAAAACACTTGATGACTTGCCAGAGCTAAAAGATAAGACTGAATTGCTGGAAACACCACAGGCCAATATGGGAGCCACTTAAAGAAACAGTCACCAACAGCATGAGTAAGCAGGGGACCTTGCAGACTACGAAATCAACCAGCTGGACAAGAAGTACACATGTGTGAAATAGCAACACACATAGTCTCTGTGGGTAACCAGTTGTTCTCTGATTGGATGTGAGGCACACTCCATGGGAGAGGACTCATACCTATTTCTGAAAACCAAGTCTGATTCCCATAGTCAGGAAAGTCCTACTTTAGAGAGAAGCCCCCACCCCCTTGCTGCCTGGGGAAGATGAGTAGACTTTCACACCAAGAATCCCTCAAATAACGTTGTACACCCCCTTTAACGCAAGATGCTCCCACTCTTGGTTGGAGAATCTGCTTTATTTTGCAGATGGCTGACAAAATGGAGGTGAGTCAAGCTCCATCAAAAAGACAAGAAGATAGCTGACTTCCCACCCGTGAGACTTGCTATCACTTCCACATCTGCCAATTCCCAGCAGAACTTGCAGTGGGAGTGGCGGTATGAACGCTGCTCTTACTGGAAGCCTGACAACCAGCTCCAGGGTGATGATGGCAGGCAACATGATCAAGCACAGCTTATCAAAGCAGAAATCCAGAGGCTGCACACGTAAGTACACAAGACCATAAGAGATTTTAAACTCATAGAGCATCTTTGTTCTAGAGAGTTGAATATATAGGCATAAGGCACAGTCTCAAATTCTGTGCTATTTTTGTGAAAGTTGCAATGGGAGTTTCTGGACTCTTAAAAAAAATCTACTGAGCATTTAATTTTAATATTTTTTTTTGTATTTTGGGTCTATCCTGTGTGATGTTGGCTCCTGCTCTTCACACTGACACTGAAGGCACCTTCCTTATCTTTTTGCTTCTATGTTTCACGTCCCCATTTCTTAGTTCTTATTGGTCTCAAGGCTCCACCAACCATAAACTCTGGGTACCTCCTTGATAATTTGGGGAATAACAAGTTTCTTATATCCCATCCGAGTTCCAACTACAAGCACATTATGTCCCAGAAACCATCACATTAAATATAAGATATAGACTAGAAGTAATGCCTTTAAGGCCAGCTAAGTACATTAAATAGTTTTACACTGGCCAGACATGGCTGTAACTGTAGAATGTGGATTTAGAATTTGAATGATTTATGATCTTATTATTAAATATTTGGAATCATCTGACAATAAGTAGGTGCTTCTAAAATGAACTAATGAAAGTCAGGACAAAGTGAATTCATTGGCCTCGAAGTAGGAAAGATAGATTGAATCACCTTTATTAAGTTAGAAAATTAAATGAATATATGTGTCAGTTTCATTTTTATGACTTCATTCAGTTCATGTTCAATGAGCAGTGAGAAATCTTGGCTGAGTTAGGATCTTCAATGAACAGTGAGAAGCCTTGGCTGAGTTTGGATACGAGCGTTGAGTCATTGCTTTGTGTAGCACATTTGTTCATTTGGTGTCTCAGCCTCACAGTATGCTGGTAGACGTAGAAAGTCAGTGAACAGGACTTTTCCAGGCCACCTTTGTGGTTACAGTACTAACCTCACCTCACCAAGCACATCACCTTCTCTGTTGAAACAGAGACATCCATCGCTTGAGGGCAAAGATGACTAGAACATCTGGCCCATGTAAGTAATTCCGAGATCTTTAGAACTCAATTTCACTAATGACCACATACTCAAGCTTCACTTGAGAGGGTTACCACTCAGTCAACGCTAATGAAAGAAAGATCAAAGGAAGGCAAGTATAGCTACATTAAGGATGTTAAGACAAGATAGTAATAATATGTATGGAGAGTTTTGATAACAGCAGGGTAAATATGGTTGACTGGAATTCATTGCTGTAAAATATGAGTCAGTTTTATGAATTTGTTCATAATTCAAAAATAATGTAAAGTATTGATTTCTCATTTAAGAAGTATATTCAAAATAAATTGAGCTTAATATGATTTTTGGTTCAAGAACAGACTCTAAATATAACTGATGGCCTGGAGTGATGGCTTAGCAATTAATGTGCTTGCCTGTGAACCATAAGGACCCAGGTTAGATTCCCCAGTACCCACATAAGTATATAAGTATATAAGGTGACACATGTGTCTGGAGTTTGTTTGCAGTGGCTAGAAGCCCTGGCAGGCCCATTCTCTCTCTCTCTCTCTCTATCTATCTCTCTATCTTTTCTCTATCAAACAAATAAATAAAATATGAAAAGTAAATATGAATGAAAGAAGCTAGTAATTTAAACCTTAAAGGATGGCCATGTGTGTGCATGTGTGTGTGCATGTGTTTGTGTGTGTGTGTGTGTGTGTGTGTGTGTGTGCTTATGCACGTGTACAGCCATGATTGTGTGCCTATGTGGTATGTAGAGATACTTTTTCCCTACAGGTAAGAAATAATCCAGGTATGTTGTGTTTTCCTCTCTAGGGTGATGCTCAGAAAAAAAATTGTGTATCATTCAATCTTGTCTGGAAAGCAGTTGCTGTGATTTTCCTTTTGTTGTGCTTGACTTCAATTAAAAAGACTATTTTATGGTAGAAGGAAGCAGTGGTCTCATTTATTTTGTTTATACTATATGAAGAATTCTTAAATCAGAGAGATGACCCCATAATTTAGAAAGAATGGGGATTTTCAGAAGTGAATGTACATGCAAGGCTGGGCATAATGCCACTGTAATTTGGCATAAGGCACAGTCATTCCACTTAGAATGATAGTAGATTGTTTCGTTTGTTGTTCTTCTCTCTCTCTCTCTCTCTCTCTCTCTCTCTCTCTCTCTCTCTCTATCTATCTATCTATATCTGTGTGTGGGTGGGTGGATGTGTGTGTGTGTTAAAGGCTTAGCAGGAAGGAAAATCAATCATAGCTTCCAGATCATTCTTTCCTGCACTCAAGGTATGATCATGCTGGAGGTAGGTAAGATGCTTCCATTTTGGAGGCATCAGTCCTCTCCTCTATGGAAATGTGATACTTGGATTCCATGATCTCTAGAGCCAATCCCATTTCACAAGGCTACAAACCTGACTCTCGAATTTTTTGTAATCAACGTCCATCCTGAAGAACTAGGGCATGTCATCCCCTGTGACTTTAGAGCAAGCTCTGGTTTCCTAGCACATGGTCAGGATGGCTCCCAGCTGCGACTCAACCAGATGTCAAAGCTGTCAAGAGTGTATCATAAGATTGTTTGATAGGGTTTTAGAAAATCATTACTTTATGAAGAGTTCAATTTCTCATTTGCTAAAATTTTCTGACATTTTCATAGGGCCTGAGAGCATGTAAATATCAATACTGTTCTAAAGTAACAGCATGTTTTATGAACTTAGATTATGTTTCAAAAAAAAAAAAGGAATCCCAGTGCATTTGTAAGATCATGCCTCAAATGGGCCCAAATTGAAACTAAGAATAATTGGCAAAACAAGCAAGGGTGATGCTTTCTTGGTGAACCTGGTACCAGCACAAGGTTGAAGGATATCAGTACAAAGAACAATCAATTCCTACCAATCATATATCCAGAGACACAGAGGCTACCAAGACCTCATCACTGCAGCAGACCTAAAATGAACCCAACATGGCTCAGGGGAATTTTGTGGAAGAGAGGGCAGAAAGAATGTCAGAGCCGCATGTTGGGTCATGATATGTAGAGACATTTCCTCCTACCCATAACCCACAATGCATGATCATATACTTCAACAAGAAGGGGCTAGGGGAGGGGGGAAGACAGGGAGGAGGCTAAAAATGGTACCTACTTGACTGTATTCACTGAGAACAAAACTAATTAATAATTTTTTAAAGATATGCTCTATATGAACGTTTGTGATCACATGTGCTTGTGTTAGCTGCAATAGAAGCTGTGATGATATTTCAAATAAATTCAGTGGTTTACATATTCTTTATCTCTAAGCCAGAATAAAATACTCAAGTCTGACTGTAGTTTTTGGTATACATACACATGGAATCCTTGCTTCAGGATTCCAAAACCAAAATACCAAACTTGAAATTAAAGCTAACTCAGAGCCAGCATTCCACTAGCTGCTTAGAAGCACTACATCCTCTGTGTCACTGCATGAGACAGACAGAGCTCTAGCCTTTCTGACCTACTTTCAAATGCCTGGGCTTCCTATTTTCTTCCCAGTATTTCACACTTTTATAGTGTCTGTCTCCTTTGACATAAATACCCTCACCTCACTCCTTGTAATGAACACTTTCTGCTTTGTGAGATTGCAGCTGGTTAAATTTGAATTTCAATGAAGATATTTATAAGCATTTTACAACGTCAGACCTGCACTGGACCACAGTAAAATGAGAAGTATTTATTGAGTTCCTGTTAATGTTGTGTAGGAACGCCACAAACAAACACAAGAATATTATAGGGATAATGAATAATGTTAAATATCACATGAAGAATCCAAGTACTGTGGGCATTTAGAAGGAAGGATGATCCCCTTTTGTGAAATGTGGAATGCAACTCATTTGCATATTATTCTATTAAAAGTGTGTAAACTGCGTAACCACAGAACAATTTAAGCTTACAAAGATGCCATATAGTGATTGACCAAGAATCCAGTAAGTAAGCCTTAGACCTTCAAATTTTCACTCTTGCAGAACAATTCCACCTCTTTCTAATGTCTTAAAATTTTCGGAAAGTCACAGATGCTTCCTTTAGGAGTTTGTACAACTTAACATCAGCAGATACTATCAAGATACTTTTGCACATTCAGAGAAACTTGTTGAGGTAGTTTACATGCAAAAAGACCCCACAGGGTTCTGTACTCCTGATTAAGCCTCATACTTAAAATGCCCAGCTGGTGGAGACTGTGGGAGGCAGAGCCTTGCTGGAGGAGGTGTGTCACTTGGCAGGAGCACTGGGGTGTTATAGCCCAGGCCTTCTTGATGCATATAGCTCACTGTGGATACTCGCTCAGTGCTTCTATGGGGATGGGTCATCTGGCTTTTTGTTACTAACCTCCTGACATGAGCCTTCCTCTCCCAACTATAATTTGAAAACACACCCTTTTCTTCCATTAGCTGCTTCTGGTTGAGTCTGTTGTCCTAGGAAGAAAAATTGACCCTTACAGAGGCACATATTAAGTAAACCCTCCCAATGTGGAGTAGGTCCTGTTCTTTGAGGTGGAGTGGAATGGCAATTTCCTCAGTTCATAGCCAAATATAATACTGAAACAGCTCTGGACACCCAATGCTTGTCAGGTGCATTCATATACTTTTCCCATTTTTTCCATGAAATTATGCAGAAGAAATATCCTTGAAAATTACTGGATGGCACTCTGGTCTTTAAAAATGTCCCAGTGATCTGTGGTAATTACAGATATGTCAATATTTTACAGCAAGAACATCGACTCTTGAATCAACAGAAAAGAACATTGGGCTTAAGAAGGACAAGCTCCTGGAACTCTATGGAATAAAAATTACTTCTTAACTACAGAATGCTTGTTTTGTTTTGTGTTTCACTTGAATATGTGTGATAAACATGATTTCAGCTAGTTTCAATATCTGTCTCAATCTTGCTGTATTTTCAACAAAAGTATACTTTGTCTGGGATTCAAGTTTTCACTGTATGTGGTAAATTAACTCTTCCTATGCTCTAAGGTACCAATTAATGCCCCAGAGGAGGCAGATTACTAAATGATATCCTGCTGCTCTGAAAGAATGATTTTGCCTCAAATGGTTTTGTTGCTCTGTGGCACAGAGTAGACTGCTCTCAATGGCTCCCAGTGGGAAGGATCCATTCTTAAATGAGAAATTGGATTCATTCTGATCAGCAAGCTAAGGTATTAAAAAAAAAGAAGAAGAAGAAGGATACAATAGTCAGGATTAGACAATCAGAAGATATAAATGCTGGTGGAAAAAGCTCAGAAGGCAAAAAGGAGATGTCATGGCACACAGTGGGGTTTCATCTAGTAGTGAGTGCGTGAGCCTGCGTGAACATAGTGAGAACCTTCGCCACGACTTTCATCTTGATGGTGGGATGCTCCCTCGATATTTACAACCTGAGCACTTATGGTGCCACACAGATGATGCACAAGCAGCGTGCACCTCTTTCTCCATTCTTTAAGACTAGGAAAATAACTGGGCGTGGTGACACATGTCTATAATTCCAGCACTTTGGAGGCAGAGGTAGGAAAATCACAGTGAGTTCGAGACCACCCTGAGACTACATAGTAAATTCTAGGTCAGCCTGGACTAGAGTGAAACCCTGCCTCGAAAAACAAAACAAAACAAACAAAAATGAAATATTCAGCACGTAGAAGGCTTTTTGTTATACCAGCATGCTTTTTTTCACATAGCTTATTATTATTATTATTATTATTTTGGTGTTTCTTGAATAGACTCATTTCATCGTTTCAGTCTAGTTTCTTTTTCTGGACCGGATGGGGCAGGCATAAGGTTAGAAAATAACTATGCTAACCATTTCAAGTATGAGGCCCTGTGGTATTGTATACAATATTAAGTTTGTATTTTCGTGAGACATATTCAACTCTTGTGCCCTGTGAATATTGACCTTCTTTTAACTCAAGAGCAT
Source organism: Jaculus jaculus (assembly GCF_020740685.1). Classification (NCBI taxonomy): domain Eukaryota; kingdom Metazoa; phylum Chordata; class Mammalia; order Rodentia; family Dipodidae; genus Jaculus; species Jaculus jaculus. The sequence continues at coordinate 106,165,015 of NC_059111.1, read as the reverse complement.
TCTCTACTGACATATCTTTATTTTATTTTTTTATTTTTTTATTGACAACTTCCATGATTGTAAGCAATAACCCATGGTAATTCCCTCGCTCCCCTGACGTTTCCCTTGGAAACTCCACTTTCCACCATATCTCCTCCCCCTCTCAATCAGTCTCTCTTTTATTTTGATGTCATGATCTTTTCCTCCTATTAGGATGGTCTTGGGTAGGGAGTGTCAGGCACTGTGAGGTCATGGATATCTAGGCCATTTTAAGTCTGGAGGAGCACATTCTAAGGAGTCTTACCTTTCCTTTGGCTCTTACCTTCTTTCTGCCATGTGTTCTGCAATGGACCCTGAGCCTTGGAAGGTGTGATAGAAATATTTCAGTGCTGAGCATGCCTCTGTCACTTTTTCTCAGCACCCTGTGCCATCTGAGTAATCCCAAGGTCACTGACATATCTTTTATTTAGTCTTTATTTTTTTTTAAATGGATTATACCCTTCTATTCCTTATTCCCCATTCCCATTTCCCCGGGGCCCTCCTCTGTGGGGTTTTGGAATTTACTGCGAGTCATGAAGGCCTCAGGCAGTCCCAGTGGGAGAGTGGGGAGACAATGCTTCAGGGTATGCACACCCATCCTGCGGCTCTTAAAATCTTCCTGCTCCCTCTTTTTGAATGTTCCCTGAGCCGTGGCAGGCCTGTTGGCAGTCTGATTTAGTGTTCAGTTCTTTGCACTTCCACACCTAGCTTTTCATTAATTTTTGATTCTTCTGGGTAAGGGATGCAAACATTCCTCGTCACTGTAGAGAATTAACATTAGCTCAACACTCCATACACATAGTGCAGCAGACTTTCAGTGAGAATGAAAAATGTGAAAAAGTGCCAATTTCATAAACACATGTTTCTCTTTATTTTTTCTTGTCACTTTTACATCAGCTGAGGCACCCAAAATAAAACTTCCATGCCCATGCATACATGATAGCTCCTACTTATAAACCCAGTACTTGGAAAGTAAAAACAAGTTTGAGGCCAGCCTCAGCTACATGATACTATATGTTTCTCAACAGGATTAGTAATCAGTGAAATAAAAAGTAAAATAAAATCAGTTAAGATAAGACGTAAATATGTTATAAAAGATAAAAATTATTTAACAGATGAATTCTAGAAAATCTCAGTTTATGTAATAATGGAATCTACTTTCATAAAGTTATATGTGAGAGTATTGAAAGAGATGAGAAGTTTCTTTAAGATTTATTTTTATTTAATTAATTGATGTTTGTATTTATTAGAGAGAGAAAATGGATGTCCCAGGGCCTCTAGCCATTGCAAACAAGCTCCAGACACATGTGCCACCATAAGCATCTGGTTTACATGGTGCCTGGAGAATCAAACCTGGCTCCTTAGGCTTGGCAGGCAAGTTCCTTAATCACTAAGCCATCTCTCTACACCTCCTATTTTTTTTTTTTTTTTAATGTCAAAGAGTCATCTACATGAAATTTGCAGATCATGTTGGGGGCATATTATGACAAAGTCAAGACAAAGATCTTATGACCAGAATTCATTTGGCATACATGATTAGCTGGTTTTGACCAATGCAGAGCAGCTCTCACCAGCTTTACCAGCACTTGGGAGACATGTGGAGAAGGCCACGTGTGACTATCACCCTGAGCTGTGAGATCTCACTTCAGTCATCTCACGGCCAGCATTGCGCACTGGGACTTAACTTGTCAGACAGAAATCAATTAAATTAAAAACTTTTGGTGTTTTTGCTGTGGCTAAAAACAAGCTTTCACATATGAGAGTTATCATCTTATTTAAGGCTTGGATATAAAACATATTCTATTTTTTTCTAATTGTGTAGAGAAGAAATACAGAATGTATGGGGAAAAATAGTCAACAAGAGAAATTTGATTTGTTATGTACAGGAAAAAAAGGAAACATTTACAGTGGTAATCACATTTTCACAAGTTTATTTATAAAAACCACAAATCTTATACTGTAAATTTGTATAAATAATAACTCAAAAATAGTCCACTGTCTAGACTTGCATCTATGCCCAAACTGGACAAAGCTGTGGTTGACACAGGTCTGTTGTCTGCCACCCTTTCCAAATACAAAGTCATTCCGGTGGTGTGGGGGCGGGGGGGCAGAGAGATGGCTCAGAAGTTAAGGCACTTTCCAGCAAAGCCTAATGACCTGGGTTCGATTCCCCATTACCCACATAAAGCCAGATGCAAAATGTTGTGCATGCATCTGGAGTTTCTTGGCAGTGGCTGGGGTCCCTGGCACCCCCATTCTCTCTGTCTATCTTCTCTCTCTCTCTCTCTCTGCTTGCAAATAAATAAATAAAAAGAAAAAAATAGTCATTCCCCCAGCCAGGGAACCTCATATCCACTCCTTATCTGCTGAAATCATGCTGCATTATATTTTACGAGAATATGCCCCCAAGACAAAATTCCTATCTTTATTAATGGTCTAAAATTAAATCTATAAAAATTAACTGGTTGCTTATTCAATAGAAGAATTCCATATACTACTTTAAATTCAAGAAAATAGGAAAAGGAGCATAAACTATGGTAATACCGAAAGTTCCTTATATTTACATGCCTTCAAAGAAGTTTTGTTTGTATCTTGGAAACTGCTGAACAGAACAAGCTGGAAGTTGTATACCTGTCTATGCTTCAAAGTCACAGCAGGCAAGACCTTTGTGCAAGGTTGCAGCAAAAACTAGACAGAACATTTTCCTCAGTCTTTGTACACAGTAGAGTGAGCCCTCAATATCTACTGGTTCCTTATCCATGAATTCTAACAAATGTGCATCAGAGATGTTAGAAAACAAACACATATTTGTATTGTACCCATGTAGTGTTTTCCCTTGTGATTATTTCATAAATAACACTATATAATGACTACAAAGCACAACTCTGTGTTATGTAGGTGGCTTGGTATGAGAGGCATACGGGAGGGCATGTGTAGGCTATCTGCAAGTACTATTCATGGGTTGCAGTCAGGTTCACATTGCTGTCAGAAATCACCTGACCAAGTGCAGCTTTGAGGGGAAAAGGGGGTTTATTTTGGCTTACAGACTTGAGGGGAAGTCCCATTATGTTAGCGGAAAATGATAGCATGAGCAGAGGGTGGACTTCACCCCTTGCCAACATAAGGTGGACAATAACAACAGGAGAGTGTGCCAAAAACTGTCAAGGAAAAACTGTCTATAGCATCCATAAGCCTTCCCCCAACAATACACTGCCTCCAAGAGGCATTAATTCCCAAATCTCCATCAACTGGGAACGTAGCATTCAGGACATTTAAGTTTATGGGGGACTCCTGAGTCAAAGCACCACAAAATGCTAATTATACAGGAGTTGAGACTCTTCAAGTTTGGAAGTCATGGAAAATCATGACTAATCACCTAGAAAAATAATTACAAGGAGGAAACACTTATGTTGGCTCACAGTTTCAGATGTTTCAAGTCATGATTAACCCTACTACCGTGGACCAGTGTCAGCACAGAACATTGTAGTGGAAGGCAAATAGAAGGGAACCAATTTGTGTGGGGGACAGGGTCCGGCAGATCGTTTCTGGACTAGGCTAAAAGGGAAGGCCCTTAAGGGAAGGATTTTAGGATGATCTTATGTCACACCCTTACCAAGCCTATGCCCAGCTGGCTAATCCCAGCTCATCCCATCTGCTACTATTGCAATTCAGTGTTTGCCCATCTCACCCAATCAGATCTCTCTTAAGCTTGCACTCTGCCCAGGCTTGCGTCAGTTCCTCCTCTGAGCTCATCTGAGGCCAATTGGCTGGGATGCCTGGTGCAGGTGTGGTCCGGTGTGCTGAGCCAGAACTCGTATTTTTTATTTTTTTAATAGAATTTTATTTTTATTTATTTATTTCAGAGAGAGAGAGAGAGAGAGAGAGAAGGAGAGAATGAGAGTGAAAGTGGGTGCACCAGGGCCTCCAGACACTGTAGACAAACTCCAGATGCATGTGCCACGTTGTGCATCTGGCTTATGTGGGTCCTGGGGAATTGAACCGAGGTCCTTTGACTTTGCAGGCAAATGCCTTGATGTTAGTGGAAAATGATAGCATGAGCAGAGGGTGGACTTCACCCCTTGCCAACATAAGGTGGACAATAACAACAGGAGAGTGTGCCAAAAACTGTCAAGGAAAAACTGTCTATAGCATCCATAAGCCTTCGCCCAACAATACACTGCCTCCAAGAGGCATTAATTCCCAAATCTCCATCAACTGGGAACGTAGCCATCTACTGGGAACGGCTAAGCCATCTCTCCAGCCATTTCTTTTTTTTTTCTTTCTTCTTTCTTTCTTTTTAACAGCATTTTATTTTTATTTATCAGAACTCTATCTTTTGTGAGCCCATGGGAAGGTTGTTTGTATCCTCTCCTGGAAGGTACCTGTGTCTCCATTTATAAGATTATCTTTCTCTCCCTCCCGGACAGCCATGCTGGAGCGGGAAGGGACAATTTTTATTGATGTTTTTACTTTTAATCCCTTTGGAAGTGCACTTCTCTTTAATCTCAGGTCCGTGTTCATTGACGTGGGCTCCTGACCTCGCGAAGTTCCCTTCTACCCTTTCCACCTTCCCTTCTTCCTCAGCCCTCGGTCTTTTCACTTCCCCACATCCGTGTGATAGCTGAATAAAATGTGGTATTGTAAAAAACCATTTTCTTTAGCCTGGATTTGCCAATTCTTAGGTTAATTTGCAAATACGAACTCAGGGATTGGGGTCCGGGAAGCACCCCAGAATCCCGAACTTCGCCGCTAAATTTTGCCTCCTTGGGGAAGTAAGAAAAGAAAGTTTAGGGTCAAAAATATCCCCTACAAGAGAATGTGCTTAATGACCTAGCTGCTGTTCACTAGACTCTTACTGCTTCCACTGTCTCCAATAATACCACAGGCTGCCAACCAATCCTTAGCATAGGGGTTTGGGGGGTCATTTAAGACCTACGTGGTATAAATCAGAATGTTTTATAAATTCCAGGGATAAGCTTCAAAAGAAATACCCTAAACTAATCACTGCACAGGAATTTACACTTCATGGAATATTAAAAGATAGAAAAAATAAAGTTAGAAGCCTAGTTATTTTAATTTTAATTAAGATTATGCATGGAATTAAGTTTTTTCTAATCAGTTGTTGTGTTGCTTCTTATTTATTAAGATACACTTTCGTAATATATTTATAATTCTAGTAGTCATAACTCACTACTCTTATTATTTGGTGGCAAATACTTGGCTATAGACTTATTAGTATGTCTACAGTTCAAGTTTAATGAATTTCCTTTTATGGGAATATAGCAGGTCTGTCATATATCAAATCAGAAAATCCATTTCTAACTGGGAAAATCAATAAGAAAAAAAAAAACGTATTATTGCCACTTGCAAATCCGGGGGAGTTATTCCAGGATACCCAGAGTCAGCAGGAACCATGAGAGATGGTCCCCAGGCTAGTAGAGAGAACCTTCAGTATCAGGAAACACAGGACCTGAGCCAAATTTGGCCTAGCTTGGAAAGATGTGCCATGTCCCCTTGTCATTTCGTGACTTAGTCTTGCTGACACATTTTTTTTTTCTCATTTCATGCCTGGCTTTGCCATCATTTTTATTCACTCATTTTTTTTGTAACATTCACAAGGATTTGATCAGCAGAATCTAAATATCACAGCAGGTTTTGCTCACCCTCTGGATGCCTAACCACCCTCTACCAGCTCTTCTTTGCCATATACCAAAGTGCTCAAACTATGGCTTCTTATCGACTGTACCATGTGGTAGAGACCCCACATCCACACTAGTTATGACTAGCGTACTAAGGCACTTTCCTCTCCCCTTACTTAAAATAAACCACAAAAATTGAAATCAACAACAAGAATTAAAAAAAAAAACAGTGAAAGAACAAATTGCAATTTCTTAAGACTTAAATGATTGGTCATGTTCAATACGTCCTGGGAGAACGTAGGTGGTGTTTACTGTATTTTTCTCGAGCTGTCTCTTACTGTCTGTGTATTGCATTAACATATCCTCCCAAGCCCTCTTCAGCCCTCGGTGAGAATCTTGCTTTGTCTCACCCAGAGTACCACAGAGCGCTCTGTTCACGCCAGAACTTCATACCAGTGCTCCATGGCATTTCCTATGAGGAGTCGCTCACGTTCAAGCACAGCTCTAGCCCCGACGACAGTCTGTGCCACCTGTCTTCCTTGCGCTGTTGCTCTTCCTCTGCTGCTGGGGAAGTTAGCTATTAACTTTCCTGAGTGCCTAAGACCAAATGTCATTTCTTTCAATTTTCTTTTTTGTACACGGGGCAACTGGCAGGTATTGTTTGAAGCTGTGGTGGTGGAAAATTTGGTCTTTGGGATGTTGATTGACAGGGAATGGAGTGAAAAAAGCCAATAAGTAAGTTTTAGACACAAAGCTGGCCTAGTTAGTCATCAACAAATTGTAGCTTTTGGCATTTTATACTTCTCTTTTATACTTCTCAGAGTGCATGTGGGTGCAGTATGGGGGGGGGGGCATGCACACAGCTGCAGCCTCTCACTTTAACACAGAAGTTTGTGTAGCAACATAACTTGCAAATCTCTCTCTGCTTCCCCTCTGCTCGCCAGAGTGCAGGAAGATGCAACTATCACAGGGGTCTCAGCGGTGCTGGTTTCAGCAAGCCACCTGTGGTAAAACCAGAACAACCTCCATGGCCCCTAGGCAGCCTTTCTTCCATGGCATCACTTCATGTAACTTTGAAATTCTAAAAAGTACAGCAGAGAAAGTTGTTAAATAATATTAAAATGTTGTTTTAATTAAAAGTTACCAAATAATATTAAAATGCAAGACAGTCTTATGATGCATACAATACAAAAAAGCTATTGGAACATGTGCCATCATTTTATCTGTTCTGTATTTTACCATTAACTGCCTATGAAATACATAACACCAGGCCAATCTCCACAAAGCCAGTTAGAAAGAAAAAAATAACAACATATGCCTGCCTCTTTTCACAGTCTCATATGAAGAACTTAGCCTTGTTACATTTTAAATCCACTCCAATTAGCAGCAGTTGGAATAAATGGAGAAGCATCTGTTCTCTGACCTTGCTTTGTAACATTTCCTGATGAATATTTTTCAAATTCTTATAGCATGTCTTTTCAAGTTAACTAATGCCAGACTTTCACATTTCTAATTATAGACATCATTTTTGCTCAATTTTCTACTTATGTGATTGTGATTTCTCGAAATGTTTCCTAGTGTTTTTAAAACTGTTGGAATTACCTGCTTAAATGTCAGGCAGAGGGTATTATTCTGATCAATGCTAAATCAACAAAGGATGTGTGTACTTGATCCAAAAAAATGAGCTTGAAATGCCAGTTTAAGATGCTGAGGAAGAACATATGAGAGCTCACTTATTTTTCTTAAGTAAATATTCTTTAATTTTTGAAATCATCTCAGAATATCAAGAATTTGTCATATTAGGGGTAATATATTTTGATAAAGTTAATATATTGAAATGTGAAGTCTACCAAAGAAAATGCAGAGCCCAGGTTCGGTCTCTGGATATGCCTCTCTGGCAACAGTGCAGTCTGAAGAGTTCTCTTCAGCTGGGAATCAGAGCAAGGAATTATTGCAAATGGAGTAGTTTTAAGAATTTGGAAAATAGGGGCTGGAAAGATTACTCAGTGGTTAAAAGCACTTGTTTGTAAAGCCTGATGCTCTGGGTTCAATTCCCCAATAGCCCCATGGAGCCAATTACACAAAGAAGAGGAACATGGCCCTGGAGTTTGCAGTGGCAGAACTCCCTGGCACATCCATGCTCTCTTTGACTCTCTCTCTCTCTCTCTCTCTCTCTCTCTCTCTCTCTCCCTTTCTCTGTCAAATAAATAAAGATATTTAAAAAATGGAAGTTAAATACTAAAATATGTTCTCTTTGGACGATAGCATTGCAGTACTTCTTTTCTACTTTTTCATTATGTTTGCTTAGAAAAGAAACACTTCTATAACGTAATGCTTTCCAAATGTAAGTGAAATTATAATACAGATTTTTTTTTTTCTTTTTCAGTTTTTCAAGGCAGGGTCTCACATATGTAGTTTCAGGGTGGTCTCAATCTCACAGCTATTTTCCTATCTCTGCCTCCTGAGTATTATGATGAAAGGTTTACCCACAATGCCCAGCCTAGAAAATGTTCACATTGCCTGTGGTTTCAATAGAGTATAAGGTACAATTTACTTTTTAAAAGGTGTGTTGAGTGTGCATATGATGTGTACGTGTGTGTGTGTGTGTGTGTGTGTGTGTGTGTGTGTGTGTTCCTCTCTGTAACTCATTGCTGGACTTCTTTGAGATAGAATTTCTCACTGAGCTTGGAGATGCTATTTTTGATCATACTCATGAGTGAAAAGTCCCAGTGATTCTCTGATCTCTGTTTCAGATGCACATGAGTAGACCCAGCTTCGTTCATGGGTGCTGGGGTTCAAACTCAGATGCAACAGGGCCTCTTACTCTAATGGCAAGTGTTCCTACCCACTGACTTATCTCAACAGCCATGAAGCAGAATAGTCACTTTGTTTTCACTATAATCACTTTTTACTGGGGTTGGGGGAGGTTCAAGGTAGGGTCTCACTCTAGCCCAGAATGACCTGGATTTCACTATGTAGTCTCAGGCTGGCTTCAAACTCAGAGTGACCCTCCTACCTCCTCCTCCTCCTGAGTGCTGGGATTAAGGGCATGTGTCACCACACCCAGTTTAAATTCATTACTGTTTAAGAGTTTATGGGCTCAATGAAAATTTTTTGAAGTTAGCCTCATTTATCAGGAATGAGAAAGAACAACCTTAACCTGAAATACAGCCTTTAATTACTTCTATGAATTTAATATAATTAATAACCCCAAAATACAGCAAGTTAAATGTCCCATTCTCTATATAAATTGTCAATGTAAAAATTGATATCTGTATCATAGAAAATATATGACCATTCATCACCTGAGATGGCATACATACACATTGGGGTTATTTTGTTGTTTTTGTTTGGTTTTTGCTTTTAACAGCCCATTTTAAGAAATTACCTACTATAACCATTTAAATGCCACTGACAATTTCTCATCTGTCTGTCAAACATTGTTGGTTGTTGATTATTTAACATTCAAAAATGCTTCAGAATTGAAATTAAATTTATTTCAATTGATACATAAACCATAAAATTGTACATATAATTGGTGTGCCATATGGTGTTTTGAAGCATGTATAATGATGTAATGTTTAAATCTGGCTATACATATCCATCTTTTCAGATACTTTGATAGATATATTAAAGTTTTAAGAACTTGTGTGGATACTTCTTCAGAAAATTGTAGTTATTTTTGTCCTAATGAAGACCATGTCCACAAGATCTGATGCCTTAATGGAGCACAAAACTACCATTAATTTAAGTCTGTTAGGCACATGACACATGTTAAGGATTATTTTGTTTTGTTTTATTTTTAATGAGAAACCAAGTATGAATTAAATTATCCATATCTTCATGAATAGTCTTTTCAGAAATGGAGTGTTCTCAAAGCCTATCCTTTCCAAATGAGCAAAACTTAACACTCCTATCACAATTTAGTGACACTTGTTCTATTGCAAATCTTCATGGCATTCATATTTAATTTTGTAGCAGTAAATAGGGATAGTAATCTCTTAGGGAGAAAAAAAATAATGAGAAAACAGTAATCATATTTAGGAACATGGCCACGTTAAAAAAAAAAAAAAAAGATTGGGTAAAGATAAAAAGCTAGCTAGATCCAAGTTTGGAAAGAAAAACCAAGCTAACTTTACACGAAGTAGTAATAATGGAAGGATATCTGACCTTACAATGTTTTTATACACATCAAATCATGGAAAGAGGATAAAATCACAAGATTGTAAGACACATAAATACAAGATAATAGCTACAAACCAGAATTAAGTTTTCTGTTTAATAGAATTTTGTTCAAGCTCAATATATTATATGGAAGAGTCATCTTATTTTACATAATCTTAAAAAGAGAAAATATAGATGATTAAGTTATATGCTTTCATACCTAGAAGCATCATATGTTGTAAAACTTTATCTCACCTTAACAAATGATAGTGGTTTTATCCTGTGCATGCATCAAACATATAAATGAAATGAGGTAAATGATAATATCACTTTAGTATTGGCCTATTATTCGAAAACATGGCAGGATTTAAGGTTCTTGACAGTAGTCCTCTTCCACTCAATCATCCCTCAAGGTAAAATGCCATGACTCTGCTGCACTTAAGAGGAGAAGTGTGGGATGGGTGTTGGCCCCCGAAGTCTGAATTTGACATTTTACAGAGCAAGCCATTTTAAGATTTCAACACACAAATCTTCACAGTGATAACAGAGGAGTCTCGTCCTTTAAAGACTATGTCAATGATTTGGCTCCCAGGAGTGAGAAGTGGTCTTTGCTATTCCATTAGGAGATGAATTTCCTGCAGGAATGTATAAGCTGGATTTTGTGCAGGGCCCCCTCACTTGGGCTCTGGGTAAGCAAGGCAAGAGCAGTGATACTTACTCTACCTACATGACTGAGATTCTTAGTTCCCGTTGTTTCTGAAAAGCCCCAGTGACAAATTTTTCCCAGATTCATTAAAATTCACTGTGTCACACCCATCCAATATTACTGTCGAAGCTGGCCATGGTGGCGCATACCTCTAATCCTAGCACTTGTGAGGCAGAGGTAGGAGGGCAGGAGGATCCCTGTGAGTGTGAGGTCAGCCTGAAACTACAAGTGAATTCCAGATCAGCCTGGTCTAGAGCAAGACTCTACAGGAGAAAACAAAACAAAACGAAAAATAAAAAAAAAATCTGGTTATCAATAATGTACTGGCAAATTAAGAGGAGAAAAATACAAATTATATCTCTATTTGAAAAAAATAAATAATAAAAGTTTCCACACACAGCTCAAAAATACTAAGATCAACACTCATTGGAATATGTACACAGAAATTTGCATTGGGTGTGCAGGGAGATAACTCAGTCAGGAAAGTGTTTGCCTTGACAGTATAAGGTCATGAGTTGAGTCTCCAGAACCCATGCAAAACACAAAATCAGGATTCCATAGGGAGCGCTTGTAATCTCAGCCATGCAGAGGCAAAGATGGGCACATCCCTGGCCTATTCAATCTGGCATAGTTATGCAAATTACTGGTCAATGAGAGAGCCTGTCTCAAAGAAGGTGGACTCATGGGCTAGGGAGAGGGCTTGGTGCTTAAGGCGCTTCCCTACAAATCCTAAGTACCCAGGTTCGATTCTCCTGATCCCACATAAACCAGCTGCACATGGTGGCACATCTATCTCTATGTCTAATAAATAAATAAATATTTTTAACAAATTTTAAAAATGTAAAAACATGTGGACTCAGTGTCAGGAATGAGACTTATACTGGTAAATACATGTACACATCTACACATGACACATGCCTGTGCCTGTATGCACACACACACACACACACACACACACACACACACACACACACAAGCATTCCAATAAAGGAAAAGTTTCTATGCTCTTAGTACCTTAAACTACATATGTATTAGTCAAATCATCAAGTCTGTTTTGAGATATTTGTTTTTGATATTTCTGTTTTTTCAACATTAACTCTAGAAATGAACATTAAAGCTGCTTTCTTACAAAATCTTTTATCTCCCACATTAAATATAAATTCAGGGTCCATTATCAGAGACTTATCACAATGTATAAACATTATTACTACATGTTACCAGTGATAAAATCATTGTACTTGAATGCAAAATATTATAGCATTGTTATATATAATTAGCTCATTTTCTTGCCTCATTTCATTTGTGCCAATATGAGTATGTTAATCAAAACTTACCACAAATTTTAGTATTATAAAAGTTCACATAATCTTTACTCATCAAATTATATAATATATTAAAACAATTTGCTTGGAGTTATGTTGGATTTAAGACCTATAATTTTTTTCATGATTTGTGGGCTTGAAAATTTTCTCACCTAAGAAATTTTACATTCTGAATATTATTCAAGGTGTATTAATCATTTATAACTTATAACCTGGTCACTCTGCAAAAGGTGATAAGGCTTAAACAATAATGTGGATAAAATAGGACATTTAAAATATAATTACTAATGTTTAAAAAAATCAAACAAAAGGAGTGCTAAATTAATTTCAATCACTATTAAGCATTAGTACCTGAACTCCTCACCCCTAGAAGGCAAGCCTAAGAGGAAAAATTCATCTAAACTTCATGTGATGATGAAAAGAATTTCAATAGATCATCAAAATTAATTATCTTTTTCATTCTAAAATAAAACACTCTGGGCAAGTACCACTCAGTATCTTCAATCTTAATTCTAAAATATAGATAGGTGTTCTAGGAAAATACCAGTATCTTCATTGTCTTCTACAAAAACGCTGCAATCTTTCATATGTGAAGTTCCTCACCTCTCACCAGAAATCTAATCTTTCTAGGTTATGTGGACCAGATATAATCACCTCGTGATTTTCTTTGGCTTCTATGATAATTTTCTTTATGTTTATAAATATCAGAGTAATCACACTGAATGGCTGTGGTACTACCTTCAGATATGCTCAGACTCTCATCTATAGCAGCTCACACGTGGGGAGTCTTCATTAGCTACATCCCCTGGTGCAGTGATTACATGGTCCTTATTTTCTGCTATGTGGAATAATAGACGAGTCAGGGCTATTATTTGAGTGGACATTTTATAGACATTTCATGTTATGACCTTTGCCTGTCCCAAGAAATAATATAATAAAATCTCTCTCTTTCTTTCTCTCTCTCTCTTTTTCTCTCACACACACCTCCCTTCATCTCTCCCTTCTATTTCCCTCATTTCAGCAAAGATGTTGAGAGCAATTTAAAAAGTAACTTTCACTTGATAGAAAATAAAAGTTTTTTTTTTTTTCAGATTTAAAGTATCAGGAATCAAATCACCATTTTGCAAAGGTATTGGCTATAATTTATTTTTTCTAAGTATCAAATAACTGTCTTTGGATTTCAATGACAAGAAAAGTTACAAACAAAACAAAAGTTACATGTTTTAACTTTATTTGGGTTTTAAGTAGCAGTGGACACACATGAACTTTCACACATAATATATTGTTTGAGAAATGACTCAGAAAACAGAAATATTGGGATTTCAAAGATAATATAAAGATTATATTTATCTTAATTAGTTTTCAAATTATCAAGAGACTTAAAATTCTCTTAGATAATGCATAGTTTCATACATAGGAATACAGATCAAGTTGTATACATACAATTTATGATCTTATTTTTCAAGTAATTAGTGGTTACATGTGTCATGGAACAAGAGCTTTGGGGTCAGGTTTCAGATTTATTTATTTAGGAATCCCATAAATAACTCCCAAGCATTGGAGAGCAAAGAAAAGTTTCAGTGAGATTTCCGCAGGGCTCGCAGCCTTCACCATGCCTCTTCCCAACCCATTTACTTGTTAATCTCTGGATCTTAGACTAGTTTCTCCCACCTCTTTCATTCTTCTGAGGCATAGATTTGAATCTCATGGTCTAGTTATGTGGTATTTAGGTTATGTACTATGATTGAGTTTGAAGTAAGAGTGGGTTTTTTTGTTTGTTTGTTTGTTTTTGTTTTTAAGAACTGACCCATGAACAATTTCTAGGCACAGGCCAGGACTCTGTATTTTTTAAGGGTCTTCTGTTCCAATCAAGGAATCATAGTGATTATAGAAGTCACTGGAAGGATGGCATAACTATTGGGAACAGGATCCAGAATTCCTGAATTATTGCTTTTAAAGAGTGACTAAAGTATCAGTTTTGTTAGTAAACAAGAAAGTATATTCTATCATTTTATCTTATTTTTGTAACTTTTTTTCATAATTATAGAAAATAAACCATAAAAATTATCCAGTAACAGGAATTGTTTTTCTTGTTTGTTTGTTTTTATTTATTTATTTGAGAGCGACAGACAGAGAGGGAAAGAGGCAGAGAGAGAGAGAGAGAGAGAGAATATGGGTGAGCCAGAGCTTCCAGCCACTGCAAACGAACTCCAGATGTGTGCACCCCCTTGTGCATCTGGTTAACATGGACCCTAGGGAATAGAGCCTTGAACTGGGGTCCTTAGGCTTCACAGGCTAGCGCTTAATCACTAAGCCATCTCTCCAGCCAGGGATTGTTTTTAATAGTAGAAACCTTACATAAAACACTTTTTTAAAATTAATATTACGGATACAGACACCTCAAGACAAAAAAAATGTGACTTGATTTTAAAAATGAATGTTTGATTAACATTTTTGTTTTCATCTTGTCTATAGAAGGATTGAACATTGTAGATTTTCAAGGGCATTGCTTATGTGTTTTTAGATCTAGATTTGCTTCCTTTCCTTGAAGTGTGCACACACTGGGTTTTGCTAGATGTGATTTTTGTGGAGTTTGTTGTTTTTATTTTTTTCATGTTGTTTAGCCGCGCAGAAGCTCTTTTTCATCAAGCTTCACTGTCTACAGTGACACTTTTGCCTAAAGATGTCTCACACTCACATATATTTTGGCCATGAAGGAATTGTCCTTTGTTCCCAGTACCTCTGGGAGTTTTCTAGTACATTCCACATCTGCCCTTCATAGAATCTTTGGGCATGAATACCAATGACACTTCCTGTGTTGATAATATGATTCCAAAGTTCGAAGCGAGAGTCTTCTATCCCAGGCTGAATCGTGTAACGGTTTTCGTGATTAATACTGCCCACTGTGCTTCGCAATGCAACGAGTCAGTGAAAAATTTCCGCAGGTGACGGTTGTTAGCAAATGACCAAAGTCCATATTCGTGATTCTTCCTCACATGCAGCTTTCTATTTGGAAATTTCTCTGGGCTCTCTTGATCATTCACACTTGGAGATAACTGAATATGTGACAATTTGAAGTATAACTGCTGATTGAGTAGATAAATAAACAAAAGGTCATTAAATAAAATGAATAGTTGGTTCAAAGTCACTATAACAAAGGGCAAACATTCTCAGTGTCATTGCCCCTTACAAAATATTTAAGGCATTGTAATTAATTTAAATTGTCCTGTAGGCAGTTAATTTCTTGATGTTTCTAATTTTGCTTTGCAGCAGAGATCACCACTGTGAACTTATTAGCATGTGGCATGGTTTCCTTTGTTTACTCTTTTTACTAAATACTTCTAAAATAACTCCAAGAGGGAAATATGCACTTGGTTATGAAATTAACATTTTGAGTTATTTAGTTAGGCATTTGGTAAACAAATGTCGCTACATTTTTAGAAATTCTAATGGATTATTTACCAGGAAGATATGTGTGTTTTTGGACATATGTATTTAGCAATAACTGAGAAATAAAAATTAGTTTTAACTCTCTTTATGACAATATTTCTAAACATGTGAACACATGTTTCCTGATTTAGTAAACAAAATCATCTGAACAGCATTTAACTTCTTAAAAATATTAAAGGCACCATGCACATCTTTAATTTGCAATAGTATCATTATATTTCATATTACCTGTGTGCTAGTTAAAGATGGCTGAAAATTCTTTGCTACATTTTTTCAATGATTTATGTTATTCAAAATTAGCCTCCATAATAGAATGCAGCTGGTGAAGGGGATCATCTGAGATGAGGTCAGCCGATCTCGAGGCATTGTGGGAGGCCTCCTGCAGCACTGGCTCCGAGGTTCATAATGACAGTCATTAAAAAGGAGCCATGATTGTACAGAAATCACTATTCTATAAGAAATCTGGGACATGTGGTTATTCCATGGAAGGTGAAATGCCAATGGAGAGAAAAGGAGGCCAATAAGCAATGAGATAGTTCTTCCAGACATTAATCCTGCTCTGAAGAATTGGACCCTGCTGCCCCCACTACTACTGACATTTTTTTTTAAATTTTTTATTTGTTTATTTGAGAGTGATAGACACAGAGAGAAAGACAGATAGAGGGAGAGAGAGAGAGTGGGCGCGCCAGGGCTTCCAGCCTCTGCAAACGAACTCCAGACGCGTGCGCCCCCTTGTGCATCTGGCTAACGTGGGACCTGGGGAACTGAGCCTCGAACCGGGGTCCTTAGGCTTCACAGGCAAGCGCTTAACCGCTAAGCCATCTCTCCAGCCCACTACTGACATTTTAAAGCCTTTTTCTTACTATAACTGAAGCAGTCAGCATCCATCCTGATGGAAAGACAGAATTTACACAAATTGATTGAGAATCATTTGTGTACTTCATAGTTCTGGAGAAACAATTTCTTAGCAATGCTCATATTGTATAATAAATCTGTAATATCTTAAATATTAGAATAATTAAAATATAATAAGATATGATTTCACTCCAGGAAACCACACTACAATATTTAGGAAGCTGACATGAAAGGTTGAATATGCAATACTGCCCTGAATACATTACATATAGTAGACATGTGCTTGTGAATTTAAAAGTTCAAGGTTTTTTTTAATGTTTTTTTTTTCATATCTTTGTTGCTTCTGCCCACTGTAAGCTGCAATACCTTTTTCTCCTTGCTTCCTCTTCAACAACAAAGTACACTTGAACTTTGAAGTCTTTCATCTCAATATTCTTCTTGAATGAAAAGCGCTGAGTGCTACATGATCAGAGCTTTAACTAACCACCACCATCTTCAAGAAAGATAGTAAAACTTCACAGTGTTTCTAGGATTTCCAACAACCTTTAGTATATTCAGGGTAGAAATTTTCTGAATCAGTGAATGAGAAACTCTCACAGATAATACTTCAGTTCAGTGTAAAACAAAACAAATTTTGGGGGGACAGAGTTAATGACTCAGTAGGTAAAATTCTTGTCACACTAGTGTGGGTATCAAAGATCAGTTGCTCATCAAGTACAAACAGCTAGACCCTGTATCTCTAGCATATGTAACCCCACTGTGCCTATAGCAAGAACGGAGACAGACACAGAACCACCCAAAAGCTTGTTATCCTGGATAATGCAGTGAAATGAATTATGCCTGAAGAAAAGGTTGAAGGAGAGGAATAGTAGCCAATGTTGTCCTCTGACCATTACGCACACTGCACACACACACACACACACACACACTATGCACACGAGATACTTCCATATCCAAGTTCATTGCAGCATTTATTCCTAACAGCCAAAATATAAAACCAAACTATGTGTCTAATGACAGATGTATATACAGAATAGAATAACATTCAGCCATGATACAGAATAAACGTCTGTTCCCTCTAACAACAAAAATGAGTCTGGAGGTCACCACGACAAATGGAATACACAGAGTGAAAGGCTACAAGAATTGGGTATAGAATCTATAAAAAAGTTGAGCTCAGTCACAACCGAGACTAGAATTGTTCTTTCAAAGAAAGGGGGGTGTAGCAGACAGCTTCAGGTTCACTGAGATGAACTTCCAGACCAGGCACAGTTATGGAGGAAGGGATATTTATTGACGATTACAGATCCAGAAGAAGTAATGGCAAAAGAAGCTGGCCTGCCTTCACAGGCCCAAGCAGAGAGAGAGAAGCACAAGTCAAAGGCCAAAAGCCAAAAGTCAAAAGCTACATAGCACAGCACACTTCAGGAATTCCTGCTAGGTACACTTTGCATATTTTTATACTGAAATCTGAAAACCACGACCACATCTTAAGACCCACCCAGTGACGCTGTCTCCAGCCACGTGGCTGCAGATGCAAACTACAAACAATAAAGAACTGAATATATTGGCCATCTATTCAAACTACCACAGGGGGACACTGGAGGAGGGGAGATATTGGAGAAAGTTTGCAGGCTGTCAGTGACAAGGTGAAAGTTCTGGAGACCATAATACAATTAATAATAATGAACTGCTTTTAAATGTACATTTAAGGCATTTTCACCAGAAAATAAGTGACAATTATTTGAGCGTATTAATGACATATTAGTGTGTGGTAATATTTTTACTATTTGTAAATATTTTAAAATAACACCTGAGTTCCTGAAATGCAAGAATTGTTTTCAATTCTATATTTGTAACATCTTAGAGACACAACTTATTAGAATTGTCCACACCCTGTAGATAACAGCAATCAGTGATAGGATTATTTTAAATACTTTGAGGCTACATTATTCTGTAACTCACTCTAATAAGCTAAATCCTCTCTCTTTATATCACCTTGTATAAAACCCTCATTATCACTGCATTAAGTTTAGAATCTGAGGTCTTGGCCCACTTATTGCATGATATAAATCTCTCAATATTTTCATTTAAGGCATAGGTTATGCTTAATATTCTTTTTGTTTCCATATCAAAGGTTCACTTTAGCTAAGAGTCCATTAACTCATTTCTTTTTATGATACGACATTCAGGATTAAACTAATTTAAATTCATATACTCATAAAAATTGACCTTCAAAATGCATTTACCAACCATATACTTGTTGATAAACAATGACAGTGTGGATGCACATGACATATGCCAGAGACCTGGATTTTCAAATAAAATCATTTGAAGCATCCCATAAGCAATATTGTGCCATATTTCAGCAGTTATAGGGAATAAGAAGGATAGAACTTACATGTATGGAAGTATAATTATTTATAAACTAGATAGACAATTTGTTTTTATTACTTAGGTATTGTCTCTGACATCTGCATGATGCAACATAGTTCAAAATTAATGATATATTAATACAATTATTCTATTATTAGAAAAAAATGTATCTAGCATATTGCTTATATTACCTTGCATTATTTGGTTGCCTTTTATTTCCTTGATACCAAGATTTCTATAGACTTGCCTCAAAGAAATGGAACCATGGGGTTTTATGAATGCTAAATGTCCCACTTTCCCCCAGGTAAACTTGAAGAATTAATTTTAAGAATGATTAAAATTTCTCCCTTGATCTCTTCATTCCATGATTTTTATGATCTTCATTATGACCATGTCAAATTTTACTGCTAATATAAAATAAGTAGCCTCAAAGTTGTGACGATTGTATGGGGCAGTTGTTCCTATTTATGTGCTTTTCACAATGGGAAAGGATATGACAAACTACTTGTATGAACACGGTGACCAATATTGTGCATATTGGCATCTAAACAAGAATGTATTCCATACAATATGATTTTCTGTCCAGGACAAAGCTGGGTATTCAGGAGACAGCATGGAAGCCCCAGGCAGACTGACATTGTCTGGAGAACACATTCCAGCTCAGGCTGGTTCAATCATGAGTTCGAAAATAAAGGAGTTTTGTGAGTTGCCTTTGAGCAGAGCTGTCTGGGCTGTCATACATTAAATATTAAAAGAAAAAAAAAAACACATCGCTCTTCTAATCCAAGAAACTTTTGCAGTTAGTGGAAACGGTGTGATTTACACACCTACCTGTCTCTCTCTACCGCAATAGCTTCTCCTGGCTATCACCTATCATCAGCACACACAGTATTGTGAAGGGATAATACATGCCAAAATCTTAACTTAAAACACAAAGGACGACACTGAGTGGCATATGGCAGTCTTGTTCTACATGAACTTAGGACAGTTTGAATTAATTTGCTATCAGCATATAGCACATAATGCCATACACTGGTTACAGTGCTGTTATGAGATGGAGCATCATGGGAAGTGATAAGCAAGGCTGAGTCCTAGGTTGGCAAAATTATCTAGGTCATTTTTAAGGACCGGGAGAAAACTAGAATAGTAGTTTTTGATTTTTTGAGAAAAAAAAATATTTAAAAATTTACAGTGTGGATGTGTGAAAAATTAAGCTATGTGACCTTCCCCTCCTGATACTTCACATCTACTTCTATATCATCATCATTGTGTACATCTTCTAGTGTTTAAGAAACAGAAAAGTGGGGATTTTTTAAAGAATCAAGACTATGGACAAACATTAATTTAATCAGTACTCTCTAGCCAGAATACATCCTGAAGAGCTTGATTAACATAGTAATAAAAAT
Source organism: Jaculus jaculus (assembly GCF_020740685.1). Lineage (NCBI taxonomy): Eukaryota > Metazoa > Chordata > Mammalia > Rodentia > Dipodidae > Jaculus > Jaculus jaculus. The sequence continues at coordinate 106,145,079 of NC_059111.1, read as the reverse complement.
AGTACCAGTTGTTTTCTTTCCAGTTTGGGTGAGCATTTAGAGGATGGAGAAAGTAGCCTTGGTTTGTGGTCAGATGGATACAAGCAAAGCATCTTCAGAAAGTGAGAGATGGTCCTTGCAAGTTGATTTAACATGGAGGCCAGTCATTGTTACTTGAACTACGTTAGAACAATATGCATTGTTACTTCAATGTAACATTCAAAGATTCCTATTAGAAATGTATTAGGCTGGAAGGAAAGAAGTGAATAAATAAGTATACAACTTCTCCAGGATCCACCAGGGGTGGTTCTACCTCAATTCTACCTCTGCATTTATATTCACATGCCCTTTGGGGGTGTGTGATTCTCTATCACCACCTCACTCACTCAACTCAAAGTTTAGGTTGGGATGAAATATAGTGTAAGTATAAAAATAACTATCCTGGGTTGGACAGATGGCTTAGTAATAAAGGTGCATGACTGTAAAGCCAAAGGATCCTGATTCGACTCTCCAGGACCTACGTAAGCCAGATGCACAAGGGGACACAGGCATCTGGAGTTTGTTTTCAGTGGCTGGAGGCCCTGGCACACACATTCTCTCCCCTCCCCTCTCTCTGCCTCTTTCTCTCTCTCTCTCTCATAAACAAACAAACAAACAAACAAACAAACAAATAAATAAATAAAATAACTATCCTATTGGGGGAAGGATAACTGTTCTTCACTGAGCTTTGTAGTTATGACATTCTTGGTCTCTCCGAGCCACGGCAGCAGCCATACCCACAGTGCGGTACCGCGTGAGTCTCTCCTGCTGGCCTTCAGTTCACAAAGTTAGAAACTTCACATCGTCAACAACTGACTATTAAACCTTTCTGGTAACTTGCCTCTTATTTAAACTCATTATGGCTTTTCTATTTTCTAATTATATTTACTGCTTTTCACATGTGAAATAAATGTACGCTATGATGTTTACTATTCTGTTTCAAAAAATTAAAAAAAAAAAAAAAACCTCTAGGATATGGGATGTGGAACCCTGTGTTTTTATGCCAAAAATCTAATTTTCCTATTTTGTTTGTTTCTGGTCAAGCAAATATTTTGTGCATACATATGTATGATTACCATTGTACTCATTTCATGTCTCTCCTTATGGAAATGTGTTAATTTGGGTAAACACAAATATAAAAAAAATCAAGAGTTCACAATTAAAGGGGAATATATATTTATAGAGAAAAGCAAAGGACTTAAAAATAAGTTAAAAGCATAAAATATTCAATGGCAATCAGTTAGTGTACAATGAAAGATAACAGGCATATAATATATGAAGGTGTCCTGTAGCCCATTGGCTATGTTAGGGTTTTGCTATCCCTGGGAGGGAGGTATCCCTGGGCGAAAACACTAGGATTTCTAAGTAATTTCAATTTTCCAGGAAACACAAGCCTTCTCTAAAGGGGGTCTGGAGCAGACTTTGGAGGATGCAATTTTCTGTTCACTTACTCTGGGGATCTGGTCTGAAGAGCTGCACAGCAGGCCACATTGTCACAGGGCAATCTCCACTTGGGTTTCTGAATTTCAGAACGGCCAGGATAACTGCTATTCCCCTCCCCTGTGTATTTTAAATTCCTGTGATCCCTGCAGTGCTAATCCATGAGTTACCTTACGTCGTCTTTTGAGAATTAGCTTACCAAAGCACATTCCTTGTAAATAAGAGTGACTTCTTTGGAAAATATATATATAGGAAAAGAAGAAATGCCTAAGAGAAAAGAAGGGGAGGAGACCAGAAATGAATTGCAGCCTCAATAGATAAACCTCAGCATTTTACTTGGTCAACAGGTAAGGAAAAATTATTTCTAGTTACTATTATTATAAAATACTGAGTTTATTTGCTTAAAGGTTCAAGTTATTTATCTCCAGAAGTTTTAAAATTCAATAATATAGTACTTTGGACTTACCTTTCCTAAATATCCCATTAACTCCCATTCAATGAATATCTGTAGTTTCTCCCCAAAGGAGGTACCTCACTCTAATGGACAATACCCTCAGTAGCAGACAGATTCAGGTTCACTGAGATGAACTTTCAGACCAGGCACAGTTATGGAGTAAGGGATATTTATTGAAGCTTACAGATCCAGGGGAAGTTCCATAATGGCAGAAGAAACTGTCCTGCTTTCACAGGACCAAGCAGAGAAAAAGAAGTACAAGCCAAAACCCAAGAAGTCAAACAGCACAACACACTTCAGCAACTTCAGCTAGGTACACTTTGCATATCTTTAGATGGAAATCTGGAACCCACCACCACACCTACAAATCCACCCAGTGACATTGCCTCCAGCCAGGTGGCTGCAGAATGCAAACTACAAACAAATAAACAACTGAATATATTGGGGGCCATCTATTCTATTCAAACCACCACACCTAGGTAGATCTATCATTAATCCATACTATCAATAATTTCATGAGCTTATGTTTGTATCTATTACTAATAGATCTTGTTTACATAATTTATAGATATGAGGACTCTGAGGAGAAAAATACTGTTTCAATTTTCGTCATTTTCATACATATGTAACAGTGACCATTTTCATATGTTTCCATGATCTCTACCAAAATCAGTATCATTGTCTTCCCTGGGCCAACATTGAACTCTGAGCACTTCCGATCTCAGATGTTCATGTGCTGCATAACACCAATGGAAGTCAAAAGACTTTAATCTCCTCTTCTCATTATCAATTACAATTGCAAACACTAGGCAACATTGACAAAGAAACTTATAGGAAGCATAATTAATTGAAAAGAGAAAAAATAATAAACTTTCTCACAGAAGACCTCAGGGCATTTTGTCATCACATGCAAATGAATTCCTGAATTTTTTAGGAAGACTAATTGTTATGTTTATCTTGTCCATTTTCCATAGTCACTAGACTGAAAAGGTTCCTTCAGACTCCCTAGACAAAAAAAAAAAAAAAAAAAGCAAGTACAACTGGAAGGTCTATAGGAATTCCTTACCTTCAAGTATCCAGACACCTGATGATGCTGTCTCTCCTGGAACATTACAAGACCAAAAATAAGATAAACATTTTGGCAGAAAATCCTAAACATGAATCATTGCCATTATTTTTCCAAATGTCCATCAACTCATTTCTCTCAGTATACTAAGTGAACTCACATATATCAACTTCCAATCAATACCTTGTTTTATGTATTATATTCTAAAATATGCTCTAGCATAAGATTTTATTGTTCAATTCTTATAAATTGCACTCTGTGGTAGTTAACCAGTCCAGTGTTTATTACTACCTGCTGAGCAGGTAGAAATACAAATTCCTGCTATTTTTCCTGACATTTCTGCTTTCATCTTTTCTCTCTACTCTTCTATCTGGGATGGCCATTGTCCCTAGGAACAATAACATAAGTACAGCTGTTTCATCTCATCCAAAAGGTGGAAAATACCCACAGAAATAAATGAGGACACAGGAGATTCTCAGATTCATTCCCACACATTTCACTATAGATTCCAGATCACAAACGGGTACTCTGGTAAGTAACCCTTCCTTGAAAAGTTGGATTACAGGTACATTTCCAGGGGAAGCGTTGTATTTTAAAGAAGATAAATGCTCTGAGAACACTGTGCAGCTTTAATCAGCAGCTGAAGTGCTCACCAGTAAGAATGCTATTAGATGGCTGTCATAAAACTACAAAGGAAAACCGTTCCTTGTGAAACAAGCCTAGTTGTGTATGAGACGGGACAAATCCCATCCATGGCCATCCAACTGACTTGAGCGGTGTGCTCCACACTGACATGGGAGAATCATCCCAGGGGGGTTGTAGCAAAGAATGACACTTAGCAATGTAGGCACATGGATATTTTAGGTAGCTATCAGTGACAGGGCATAATGCATATAACTAAGGCATCACTGAGTTTATATGCAGGATCCTGACCCTATGAGAAGAAAGAAGGCATGATTGCCAGACATCTTGACCCTTTTCTGCTCTTGATCCTGTTCTCTTCATCTCACAACCCTTCCTGTGAGTTCATTTCCACCAAGCCTTGCTTTCACACAAGCTGCACTGAAATAATGGAATGGTTTTCCTGCATGCTTTTGCATTTTAAATGGCATATTTAAAAACCTGAAAGCTTTTAGATTACAAGAGAAGGGATTTTTAATAGAGTAGATTTCCACATGTGTTGCAGAATCAGAAAAAAAAATTAACTTACTGTATTATTCAGCTTTTAATTACTGTAATGACATATTTGGTGTTTAATACTTATAACAAGGAACTTTAGTGAGGTAACGGTTTTGGAGGTTCTATGTCTATACTGAGTGCCCCACCCCCTTGTGATTACCCTGGGGTGAGGGTAGCAGAGGTTGTCACCTTGTGCTGGTAATGTATGCAGGATCTAGTGGGCACTTCTCACCTGTGATCAGAGAGAAAGATGGACCTCAGAACCAGGTAAAAAACCCTCTCCAGAACTACCAAAAGTATCCATGATAGGCGATCTTGAATATCAGTCTGATAGTTTAGAATCACAATGGAAACAAATCCCTGTGAGGTACTTTCTATATTAGATTAGTGGAGGTTATAGGACCCAACCTGACCCTAAGTGTGGAGCAGTCTCATTGCATGGGCTAGGAACTTGAACTCAAAGGAGAGAGAGAGAGAGAGAGAGAGAGAGAGAGAGAAAGAGGACAGGAAAGGATAGGAGAGATGAAGTGCCGAGCATCAGCGTTCATTACCCACTGCTCCCTGACGGGATGCAATGTGACCAGAGATGTTTCCCCCTCCTGCTGCCGTGCCTTCCGTTGACATGAAAGATTGTATTCTAAACTGAGTTGAAAGAACTTCTCAATTTAGCTGCTGTTTTCAGGTATTTTGTCATAGCAACAAGAAAAGTAACTAATACCATCTCACAGGAGGAATACTTCAAACGCCAATGAGAAGGATTTCCCACAAGCCCCAGCCCCTGACTGCAGAGGCTCCGCCGCTGCCCAGCTGGCGTTCCACTCTGCATCATGTTTTTACGTAGATGCTGTTGCAGCCACTGTTACCAGCACACTGTCATCCCGAGGAGCCTGCTGCTTGGTATTTAAAATGGTTACTCAGGGGTAGGCGTTTGTGCTCCGCTGGAAGGAAACTTCCAAATGAAGGAAGCTTCTAGACGAACTGCAAACAAGACCTGGGCTCAGACAGTGAGTTCTCACTTTCGTAAAAGGTGCCAAAGAAATTCTGATTTTCTGAAATGAGAACTGGTCAGGAAAACATTTGCCTTTAAGACACTGGAAAGTACCAGGAGTTATAAAGTTCTCTCAGCATAAATCAAAATCCACATCTGATCCCATGACAAAACAATTACTAAAATGGAAATAATACCCCATGAACTTGAAAACTTGGAGTTTGTATTATATTTTTGTTTTCATCTGCACTTTCACTTTGGCCAACTTTGGTTTCTTACTGAATACGTCACCATGCTTATGAAATGTATTATCAGTTAAATATAATTATTAAAATTATTAATATTATCAATTAAATGAGTTATCCTCATGCAAATCAATTAAAACTTTGTTGTGTCCATTATATTAGCTCTTGGCAATTATTTTTAAATGGGTCAATCTATCTACTTGTAAACACTAAAAGAATGATAGATGTTTTAATGAGGTTTATAAAATAAATTAATTTTAATATTATCTGAATATTTAGTATTCCCAAGGTCTTTAAACTACACATTATTAATATAGTTTTTACTGTTCATATTTCCTGCATTTTTATTTAGAGAATTTTTATTGCTTTATATACTTTGGAGATGTTTTAACTCTAATATTTAAACTTGGCAACACAAGAGTATCATTGAATTATGTATGTGAAAATATAAACCTCTATCTTTGAGATTTTGTCCATATACACTAGGTAGCTACTTAAGTAAATCAAAATACCACATCGAAAGACAAATTAACTAATCCTTAATCTTCAGTGAGTATGCTCAAAGGACAGAGTTGCTTTTATTGTGAAGTCATATTTTAGAAGAAGAGGGGAAAGATCATTTCTATTGTAACTTTAACTCAAAAGTAGAACATTTCAAAAAAAAAAAAAGAAAACATTTTAAAATGTTCTAGCTTTATAAGGGTCACGATCTTATTGTACATTGCATGTTGTCAATTTGTTTTAAACATAGGTAACTCATTCCTGTGGGTTAAGAATATAGGCCATTCATATCTGGCAAGCCTTAGCATTTTCTTTCTGAATTAATATCTTCCTGTAAAGTACTTATAATCATAACTAATCAAAAGCATTTATGAGTAATTATGATTATTATGCTAAGTAATCTATACACAGTGCTTTTAAAAACCAATCAAGACTAGGGAGATGGCAAAGTGGTTAAGAGTGCTTTTCTCTTAAGTCTGAAGGCTTCTTGACCAAGTTTGACTCTGTAGACCCCACATACAAAGCTGAGTGTGCCAAACCACACCACCTCACACACACACACTTGTAACCCCAGTCCATGGCAAGTGGACAGAGACTAGATAATTATTGAGGCTCATACCTAACAGAAGTTCTGAGTTGAGGGAGAAACCCTGTCTCAAGGAAATACATACTTGAGGTATAATCTGGTGCTTTTCTTTCACCTCCATATGCACATCCATAGACTATGTTCATATTCATATATCACAGACCCACATACTCACACACAAAAAAATCAGATAACATAGTAACTCAGATACACATTTCCATGCAGCACCATTCATGGTACTGAAATGTCTACATACTAAAATTAATGGTATGTTGGGGGTGCATGTTGCTTATGTGTTGCAATGGTTTGTGTTTGGCCTGTCCCTTAAAAGCTCATGGCCTGGGAATCTGGTTTAAGTGCAGTAACTCTGAAGTGATAGAACTGTTAAGTGGTGAGGCTTGTGAGACCAGCTTACTTGGCAGGGACTGTGGAACTGGGAAGGGATTGAATTAATTCTCTTGAGATTTCTGTGTTGGTTTGAGATTTCTGTGCTGGTTTTCAAGCAAACATTGAATACTATAACAAGTAAATTTAAATGGGTGTATTTGTTTACTCTTCTCTCAATGAAGCAATGGCTATGATTCCACAGAATGAGCGCATTTATCCATGGTTTCCAACATAGCCATGCCTAGAGAGCACAGACCCACATAGACCTGCCAAACTTAATTAGATACATAAAACTTTTCTTATTAATATATACTAAATTAAAAAAAAATAGATTCAGTCCTCTCTCCACTGACATAACATTAATATATATAAAGCAAAATAGTTGGCTCATTTTAGAAATGAACAAAACCTAAATAGATACACATATATTTATTCTGACATCACAGATTAGAAACAAAACAGTGAGAGTTCAACTTTCCATGAGCTGTATATTTTAATAAACACCATGAAAAATGAATAGAGAAGATTTATCTACTCTATATCCATAATAGCTGAAATCTTTTTGGCTTTTTTTAAAGCTGATCTAGATGTTGGCTTTTTCTAGTACACCTAAATGTTTACATTAATGTAAGCCAGTGAAATTAGATGCTACAATGATTAAAATTATTTATGAGTGTTGATTTTTAGATGTCCTTATAAAAAACATTTTGTGACTATATGCTTATATAAATAACTTAGAATGAATGGTTCATCATATATCTGAAATATTGTTTGCAATTTTTAAATATTTTCATAAAGATTAAAAAATATGTTAATTAAAAATTATATTCCAGGGATAGTGGGTACAGCGTTGTAGAGTGAGTAGGCCAGACCCCTTTCTCCTGGCTCCTTCTAGTTCCCTGGTCTGGGTTCCCTGTCCCAGTCTGTGTGTTTGCAGGCATGGTGATATTGAGTGAGTAAGCCAGACCCCTGTTTCCTGGTTCCTTCCAGTTCCCTGGCCAGACTGTGTGTGGGCTGGTGCAGCAGGGAGTGAGTAGGAAAGATCCCTATTCCTGACCTGCTCCTTGTCCTCTGGTCCTGATAGGTTCCATTGTGTCTTGCTTAGGGAGGCTTATTCCCTGTGTGAGCTATGGAATCAGGGCTTTTGCTCTCCTATCCCTACCGGCCATTGGGTACCAATATCCTGCTCACCTGAGTTAGAGGGTGCATGGGCCAAAGCGGTGGGGGGGGGGAGACTTGCTTTTTTCTTGATAAAATGGGTAGACAACAATGCAAAAAATGCAGAAAACTGAGAGATTTCCACCAAAGGTACGTAGTCCTACAATGGAAGCCTACAATGAACTCATATAGAAATCAACAGAAATTCATTCCAAAAATGAAAACACAACAATCAATGACACCCTGGTCAAAAAATTACTGAACTGGAAGCAAACTATCAAAGAACCAACAATCATGGCAATGAAATTGCAGAGAATCATTTCCTAGAGAGTTCAGCTTTTGGCAGCAGGCTTAATTTGATTAGAGAAAACATTAGAACCCTCTAAATAGATATGGATAAATTGAAAGTGAGTCAAGAAATGGAAGATCCCAACAACTGGTTGATTAAGTTTAGTGACGACTTGATCAAATGCAAGAATTAATTCCAGGAAACATCAAGCAAATCAGAACTCAAATTGAGATCATACCTCAAAAAAGAGATGGACATAATGCAAAATAACACAACAGAACACAAAAGTCAAATACAAATTATAAAAAACCTCTCTAGAACCCCTCACCAACACAGTTACTCATGTGGAAGGCAGGACCTCTGACCTGTAAGACAAGACAAGAGAAATTGGGGAGCCAAAACTTTGCTAAGCTCAAAAAGTCAAGTGAACACAATATGGGGGAATTTTGGGATACCCTAATACAACCAAACATCTGGATCATGGGTATACCAGAAAGAGAGAAAATCCAGACCAGAGACATAGCCTATTCAACAAAATTATTGAAGAAACTTTTCCTATTCTCTCAAAAGAGAGGCCCATCCAGATACAAGAAGCCCACAGAACATCAAACAGGCATGACCAAAGAAGAAACTCTCCAAGACACATCATAGTTAAAACTCTTAACAATGAAAATAAAGAGTGCTGAAAGCAGCAAGAGAGAAACATTTCACAATATACAAAGGCAATCCCATCAGAATCACATCAGATTTCTTAGTGAAACAGTGAAAGACAGAAGCGCCTGGAAAGAATCACTTCAAAGTCCAAAATCCTATGGCTTCCAACCCAAACTACTCTGCCCTCAAAAGTATCCCTAGTAGATGGTGAAAGAAAAACTTCCCATAAAAAAGTCAACTCTACGATCATATGAACAAAAGTTAAACCTACAGAGAATACTGGTGGAAATATTCTGCAGAGAACAGTCCAGCAACCAATCTCAAGAGTCAACAAGAACAAGATCACAATAACCAAAATCGAGCAAGCTCAAAATAAAACAAAACACAACAAAGCACCAAACCCCATAAAACGCCTGATTATGACAGGAATTAATTCAAACCTCATAGGAATAACCTTAAATATTAATGGTTTTAACTCACCAATTAAAAGACACTGGTTATCATGGTGGATCATAAACATGGATCCAGGCTGGAGAGATGGCTTAGTGGTTAAGCTGTTTGCCTGCTAAGCCAAAGGATCCCAGTTTGATTCCCCAGGATCCACGTTAGCCAGATGCATAAGGGGGTACACACATCTGGAGTTAGTTTAAAGTGGCTGGGGGCCCTGCCCTGCTCATCCTCCCTCTCTCTCTCTCTCTCTCCTTCTTTCTCATAATAAATCACACACACACACACATACACACACACACACACACACACACACATATTATTATTTGTTTTAATAAACTGGACCCTTTTACCTGCTGTCTTCAAGAAACTCACCTCACCAAAGATAGACATCTCAGTGTGAAAGGTTGGAAAATGATATTCCAAGCAAAGGGAAATGAAGAATAAGCAGGTGTTGCTATATTAATATCTGATAAAATAAACTTCAAACCAAAAGTAATCAAAAAAGGACAAAGAAGGCCACTTCTTACTCATCAAGGGAATGATTCAACATGAACACATCACAGTCCTATATAGAATCATCAGTGCATACTTCCAAAACCTCTGCTTCACAAAATTGAATAATCTGGAAGAAATGGAGGAAGTCCTAGACACTTGCCAACTACCAAAACTAAACTCTGAGCATATTAATCTCCTAAGCAAACCTATCAGATCCATGGAGATTGAAATGGTGCTTGAGTGACTGGAGGCTCTGGCATGTCCATTCTCTCTCTCTCTATGTCTGTCTCTTTGTCACTCTCTGCTTGCAAATAAATAAATAATAAATATATTAAAACAAAACAAAACACAATAAAAACCTCCCCAAAAATAAATGTCCAGGACCAGATGGCTTCTCAGCTGAATCCTGTCAAACCTTCATTGAAGAACTGAAAACAATTTTTCTCAAATTGCTTTTCATAATTGTATACCATGGAATCCTCCTCAACTCTTTTTATGAAACTATCATCACCCTGATACCAAAACCAGACAGAGATGCAACAAGGAAAACAAAACAAAACAAAACAAAACAACAACAAAAAAAAAAAACTATAGGCTTATATCCCTAATAAACTTAGATGAAAAATCCTAAAAAAATCATTGTAAACTGAATTCAACAACATATCAAATGCATTATCCACATTCATTAAATAGGCTCTTCTCAGGAATGCAGGTGTGGTTTAACATAGGGAAATAGTCAACATAATATACCACATAAACTGAACCATAAGAACCGCATTATCATCTCAATTGATGCAGAGAAGGCCTTTGACAAAATACAACACTACTTCATGATCTAAACACTGTAAAAATAGGCATGTAGGATTTATATCTCAACACAATAAAGGCTGTATATATAAAGTTCCTAAAGCCCAAATAATACTGAATCAGGAAAAAGCTCAAGAAGTTTCCACTGAGATTGAGAACAAGACAGGGGTGCCCACACTCACCACTGCTCTTCAACATAGTACTAGAAGTACTAGCCCAAGCAACAAAACAGGAGAAATAAATAAAATGGATTCAAATTGGAAAGGAAGAAGTCAAGTTAGCCCTATTTTCAGAAGACATGATCCTATGTATAAGTGGCCCAAAAGTCTCCATCCCAAAATTTGTAAAGGGGATAAATTCATTCAGCAAAGTGGCAGGATACAAAATCAATGCACAAAAACAGTAGTTTTTCTATATGCAAAGGACAAATATACAGAGAATGAAATCAGTGAGGTGGTCCCATTCTTAATAACAACAACAACAATAACAACAAAATACATAACTTGGAATAACACTAATCAAGTACCTAAAGCAGCAAGATAGTTTATTCTGCTAATTGAGGAATATTTCTTTTTTTTTATACATTTAATAGTTATATTACATTTATAGTAATGTTGTCAACTATATATATATATATATATATATAACTATATATATATATATATATTCTTCTAATTGCTATCTACTTTATATTATTTTTCCAGAAAATTATACTGACAATGAAGTTATATGAAATTTTCATTGATATGGAAATGAGATCATGTACACAAAATTTTTCTGTGATAACTCACGATTCTGGCATCACGTGTGGTCCTGTGTGTGATGTGGCAGAGTGCATCTGTGTGATGTGTATGTATTGTCTATGCACATTTGTGTGCAGGCGCATGTGCCCCACGTGCTCTTATATGGAAGCCAAGGAGAATGGCTACTGTCACCTGTCAGCTTCCACCTTGTTTCCTTAAGGAGAATCTCTCACTGAATGTGGAATTGCAGGTTGAAATCAGAATGGCCTACCAGCAAGCCCCAGGGATTCTCGGGTATATCTCCCTGCCAGGGCTCAAATTACAACTCCTGTGGCCATGTCCAGTTATTTAAATAAATTTTGGGAATAGAACCGAAAACAAATCAAGCCCTCTTACACCAGTGTGGTTGCTTGGCAAATGCTCTTACACACTAGCCAATCTCCCCAAACCCAGTTCTGGAACCTTAGTTTATAAACACTTCAATATGTTCTTTGAAAAATATTTTTATTTATCCGGGTATGGTGGTGCACCTTTATTCCAAGAAGTCGAGAGGCAGAGGTAGGAAGATTGCTATGAGTTTGAGACAACCCTAAGAGTACATAGTGAATTCCAGAGCAGCTGGACTAAAGTGAAACCCTGCCTTGAAAACCAAAAATTATATATATATATATATATATATATATATATATATTTAATTTAGATACATCTGCCACTTTGTGTATCTGGTTTTACATGGGTTTTGTGGAATCCAACCTAGACTGTAAGGCTTTGCAAACAAGTGCCTTTAACCTCTGAGTCATCATTCCTGCCCAATATATTCTTTGTAATATGAAAAATGTGATTAAAATGTTAGCAATATTGTAAATTCAGTATGCCACTTGCTATCAATTTCATGATTTTGAAAACCATCATTTTATGACTACTGCTGTGAGAAAAATGTTAAATTCTTTTTCATGGACATAATATTTCAAAAGACAATATTATACTGTCTTCAATGAGCTCACTGTCTATTTTTCTTTTGGAGAAGATGGGGTGTGTAGTGCTATTTTGAATTTCTGGGAACTGTCTTTCAGTAGGACAGAATCAGTAACTATATGACATGTTTTGCTCCAATACAGAGTAACCCATTAAGAAAGAATAGCTTAGTTGTAAAATAGTTGTAGAAACCAGAGGAACTTAGAATACTCCTATTGTAGAAAACAGGGTGGCTGACGATTGAAACACAACAGCTTGATTTTATTTGTGGCAGATTGGGGAAAATAATCAGTAATTTACAGAGCAAGACATTAGTTCCCTTTTATTAGAAGAAATGCAAAGTGCCAAGAGAACCAGACAAAGGGATTTATAGGCCAAAGTTCTCCTAGGCACAACATGCAGACAAAATAAAAGGATTCCACTCATTTGAAATTCCATAATATTGTAAAATTGGAGCAAAAGACTCATCTCAGAAAGTTTGAACATAAAATTAGAGCCATAAATTAAATTTATAGTTTACAAATTTATTATAGAGGCTGATACAAATTACTATTTTTTGTTGCTATAAATAGAAAAAATTATAAATTTTGCCTATGATTTTTCTAGTTATTAGGTAATTTTAAATTTGTGTTTTATAAGGAACCATATTAAGAGGGTATTCAAACATAATTACTATCACAAATTAAAATTTATATAAGTTAGCTGGGCATGGTGGCATATACCTGCAACCACAGCACTTGAGAGGCAGAGGCAGAGGCAGAGGCAGGAGGAATACAAGCTTGAGGGTAGTGTAGACTATAGAGTAAGGCTTCTGCTGAAAATAATAAAGAAAGCTGGGCATGGTGGCACACACCTTTAATCTCAGAACTCAGGAAGCAGAGGTAGGAGGATCTCTGTGAGTTCTAGGCCACCTTGAGACTAACTAGTGAATTCCAAATCAAACTGGGCTAAAGCAAGATCCTACATAGAAAGCACCTCCCCCAAAATAATAAGAAGAAAGCAAATTAATATCAATAAGCACAAAAGGAAGCGTGCATCCAACTCCATAACTTTAGGTGACAGAAAGTTGTAGCATTTACTTTCTTGTTTCTGGAACAAAACATAGGACCAGAGCAGCTTATGAGAGAAAAGAGTTTATTAATGCCTGTAACTTCAGTGGGAAGCTTCACCATGGCAGGGGAAGATGGCCACTCATCACATATCAGCAAGAGTAAGTAGTAGTCTTACAGCTAGTTATCTCTGAACATTCAGTGGGCTAGACTAATAAGCATGAAGGTCGCATCCTAGTGACAGGCCTCCTCAGCTGACACACTGCCTCCATCCAGACTCTACCTCCAAAAGGCTGCACAACCCTCCCATGTCGTCATCATCTAGGCATAAAATATTCAAAATGCATGAAATTATGGGGGGTATGCTGCATTCAAACATCCACTTTACTATTTTGCAAAATGAATATGGTTATCAGCAAATATTCTAATCAAGAGACTGTAGTTTGAGTGGTTGGTAAATATGTACTGAATGGATGAGAGAATCTGTTTTCCAACAAAGTGACTGGATTTGAGGACTACTTTTTGGGTGATCTGGTCCCAACTCTGAATATAGCGCCTTCTTTTGGTAGGATAGGATGAGGTAAGGCCTCCAGGAGAGAGTAAAGGAGGCTACAAGGCTGAGTGACATCAGGACTTTTCAGAAGAACCTGTGACTTAACATTTAATTTTTTTTTTTTCCTATCCCACAGGAAACATTGATCATACAGACTGTCTTGTTTTTATGCTGGAGTAGACCTTTAGTGCTGATATATGTTACACGGCAGAATCTTGCAACTTCCAGTATTTGTATGTGGTTATGAGAACAGTGTGTCCTATTATACACAGATATTAAATAAGTTGTCCTTTCACTGTTTTTTTGGTTTTTTTTTTTGTTTGTTTGTTTTTCTTTTTGATATCTCCTTTATCTCTTGTCTCTGCTTCACCCATTGAATCCCCTACTGGGAAAGTCAGTTGCAGAGAGCAGAGTGTGGCTTCTGCATAAAAAGCTTCAATGAAACATTCAATCTGACTTGAAATCACTTACTCAATCTCTCTTCCCTCCCTCAAATTCCAGGCTTAACAAGAATGTCAAGTGTTTTACTTCATCTGTTTTCACATCCGTTTCACACATGTAAAGGGCTGTTGGGATGCCTAATCACCATGAATAACAATAGGTCACTTGGAAAATACAAACAATATTAAAAGCAAAGTTCTTTTGACTATAAAATGAAACTCAAAGAAATGACCATATTCCTGCTGCTTCTATTCTGATTCAAAGAAATAAGAGAAATAGCTGTTATATCTTAATTTAAAGGCTGTTTATTATTTTACATGGGCAATTATGTCTCAAAATATAAACACTTTCCTTTTGCTATTTATAAAAAGGGAGAAGAGATGAATTTCTGTCAGGTCCATTTCAATTTCTTTCTTTCTTTCTTTTTTTTTTTTTTTAAGGTAGGGTCTTACTCTAGCTCAGGCTGACCTGGAATTCATTATTTAGTTTCAGGATGGCCTTGAACTCATGGCAATCCTCCCATCTCTGCCTCCCAAGTGCTGAGATTAAAGGCATGTGCCACCATGCCTGGCTTAAATTTGTTTCTTTATGTTACTAGAATTATTGCATTGTAAGACAATTCTAAGTCATCAGTTGTGGCTGTATTAAATTAAAATAGGAATTAAACATAGCAATTAACCTTAGGCTACTCTTAATTGACAGCATAAAGTCACATTCATAGAGTGTGGCATCACTAATTAAAAACAAATGTATAAACAAAATGTAAATAAACATAAATCAAAAATGTCCATAATAGTAGAGCCAGGAAGTATGAGAGCTACATTGCCAAATTACATAATACTGCATATTCTGCTGTACTACAGATCCAAACTCCCTCACTAGCTGACACTCAACGGAAATTGCATATCCCCAACATGAAGAGAACCATTAGAACCTTAACTTATATGTCTTTTACAGTAAATTACTGTCATATATTTTGAAATTTTCTCAAGGAACATTGATATTAAAAAATAATTATAAGTCAATTACTCTTAATTTACCTCAAATTTTAAGATAAAGTATATATTGGTGTTAAAAATCCTTGTAGCTTCCTGGTTGCTTTCAACTTGACTATAAATAAACTAGACCATGGAAAACGACACTTGACCTCATCACTAAAATTCTTTACAAGAACTTAATAATACTAGGTAGCTTTTGATGCATTCATTGGGGTAAGTAATCATTTGTGAAACATCAAATTATCTTTCCTTTCTTTTCCTTCTAGGTTGGAAAATATTATTGATCAGATGAATAGTTTATGCTGTCTGTATGTCTTACTTTTCTTATACAATCTATTGCTGTATTTTAAAATAAAATATATTAACCTATAAGAAGAAAATACTGGAAACAACGATTTCATAATTTCAAATTTCAGTGCTATGTTTAAAGCACCATTACTCCCAAATATGTTATTACAGAGTGTGCAGCTTGGCAGGAGCAGGAAAATGTCCTCATAACATCACATCAGCAGGGAGGAAGTGAAGCGTAATGAGCACTGCGTGCCAGCCAGCTCTCTCTTTTTTATTTTTACAATCCAGGACTGTGGCCCATGGAATGGTGGTGCCTTCTATTCCCCTCTAAAACCACTTACCCCAAACATGTATCTCTTTTACTCTTGGCTTGCTGCTCTTCCAAACTCCTACCAGAATGGCCCAGTAAACTCTGCTTACAGGAGCATTGGAGGGCTTTTCAATTGCAAAGTTCCTCCTTATTCCTGCAATCCAGTTTTAGAAGACTATGAACCACATGAATAGGTTTATCACAGTGAAAGTCCCACAGATTTCTCTGTATTACATTTTTGTATAGGTATCTTACCATTGCTAGGACAAAATACCAGGCAAACATGAGATTAGAGAATGAATGGTTTATTTCAGAGGGACATCCTCTCATGAGCAGGGAAGGAAGGAGGGAGCAATGGAGGCTTGTCTTCCATCCCTGTCTTGTCTCTACAGTTCAGGACTCCAGCCCATTGGATTGTGCTGGTATTTCTACCTCACTTAATATCATCAAGATAAATCCTTATAGATAAAACCAGGGATTTGATTCTATCGTGAGAGTAAATCTTGTGAAATTGACAACCATAGATTAACTAGCAAAAGACCTATTAAGGAAATACTAGGCAGGTGCAGTTAGAGTAAACTATTGAAAACTTCCCTCCAGAACTTCAAAGAACAGGAAAATCTGCATTATGAATAATATCTATTCCTTGAGGTTTTTGTTTTTTTTTTAACAGTGATCAAAGATAGTTCAATTCATAAAAAATTACTCATACAATTCCAATTGCAGCCCGATTTTGCATTGGAATGATAATAACAATATAAATAATATCTGCTGTGTAATGGGTAGCAATGAAAGATAATTACATTTAATTTATATATGTATTCATATGTATCATGTTATCATGTTATATAAACCATGTATAAAAGATTACACAATTGCTGTTTGAATGTGGTGTTTTCATTAAAAGATATGTACATGTTGGTATTTTTATTAAAATCTACTAATTTCACTATTAAAATATCAAATATAATACTTGAGATACTATATAGCACTATAATATTATATAAAATAGTTATATAAAAATGAGTTTCAGGCTGGAGAGATGGCTTAGCAGTTAAGAGCTTGACTGTTAAGCCTAAGGATGTCAGTTCATAGTTTGATTCCCTAGGACCCACATTAGCCAGATGCACAAAGGGGTATACATATCTGGAGTTCGTTTGCAGTGGTTGGAGTCCCTGGCACACCCATTCTCTCTCTCCCTCTCTCTCTGCTTCTCTCTCTCTCTGTCTGTCATTCTCAAATAAGTAAATAAAAATAAAACAAAAAATGAGTTTCCCAGACCTTAATTACACAGTAATATTTGTATGAAGAATTTGTCCCCATTATATTTCAAAGCAGCAAAGGAAATCTTTGAGTTTAGTACAATCTGTTGAAGCATATTTCACCCTTTAGTACCAGAAGTCTGGATCAGAATCAGTGAGGAGGTCACAAAAGCACATGATTTGGTTTTGACTTTAGGTTGCTAAAGCCAGGATCACCAGATTCTCATATGCTTTACTGTAAATTAGAAACATTCTTGTGGGCTGGAGAGATGGCTTAGTGGTTAAGCGCTTGCCTGTGAAGCCTAAGGATCCCGGTTCAAGGCTTGATTCTCCAGGACCCACGTTAGCCAGATGCACAAGGGGGCACACGCATCTGGAGTTCGTTTGCAGTGGCTGGAAGCCCTGGCGCACCCATTCTCTCTCTCTCTCTCTGTATCTGCCTCTTTCTGTCTCTGTCACTCTCAAATAAATAAATAAAAATGAACAAAAATTATTAAAAAAAAGAAAGAAAGAAACATTCTTGTCTTGCCTTGACTGAGGAGGATGTTTCTGCTATTTTTCAGCTCACGCATTGTTCTTGATTCAAGGCACAAGCTACACCACATAGGGCATCTCTGAGACACAACATATTCTGGGGTCACAGCAAATGTTATAGCAGGAAGATGATATCCATCTCAAAAGTGAGTGGTAATATGTTTTAATTTTACCTTAAGCAAATCAGTATTATGGGCTATTTCCTATAACAGGAACTAGTAAAGGTGTTTATCTTTGTTTTTATTTTCTACCTAGTTCAATGGTTCATAGACAGTGATTAAAACAAAGCCCAATCCCAAGGATGGAAAATGCAATGTGCTGTTTACTGAACTATGGATATATAATTTCAATTATGTAATACAAATAAATTCTAGAGGTCTACTGTACAGCATCAAGCCCACATTTCAAGTCATTACATTGCACATTTTAATATATGAAAGTAGTTCTCCTGTAAAATGTCTTATTGAAGCAAGAAAAGCCATAGACCGATTTTTAATTTACTATAATTTTAAATGTTTTGATTTATTTATTTTACTTATTTAAGAGAGCAAACAAGAGACATGGGGATGCTAGCAAGAGAGAAGGGGAACACCAGGACTTTCAGCCACTGCAAACCAATCCAGGCACATGTGACACCTTTTGCATCCGGCCTATGTGGGTCCTGGAGAATCAAATCTGAGTCGTTTGGCTTTGCAGACAAATGCCTTAACTGTTAAGCCATCTCTACAGCCTTTATTTTTCAACTGAAGGAATATTTATGATTTGAGATTATAAAACTGTAAGTATATATATATATTTAAAGATGAAAACAATGATGATGGGGGATTGGTAATGAGAAAGTGGCCTGTGTTCATACCTTATTTTGTTTGTTTTTTTAAAGTAAGAAACTGTATGGTTTGGTAAACATTATAACCACAGCTTGTTATTCACAAATCCAGATGAATTATGTCATATCATTTAAGACATGTCTCTATACTCTCTTGTCAAGCCCCAGCTTCAACACTTGTTAGGCAATTTTATGCAAATTGCCTTGTTCTTTGGTACTTTCATTTCCCCTCTTAACTTTTGAGGAATAATATATTTCATAATTTCCTGGTAAAAATTCGGTTTTGTTAATATATATAATACTTTGTACACTGTCAAAAATATAATGAATAGTGTACATGACATTTCTTAGGTTTTTTTTTCTGATACATAATAGGTATTTAAGATGCTTAATTACAGAATGAGTAAATGGATGCTTGTAAAAATGACCATTAATTCACTTGTTGATAATTTTATCATTATATAAAATTGTCCCTATTTGATGGATATAGACTTTGAGGCTGCCTTGCTCATTTCAAATTATTGATAGATAATGAAACAGCTCCTTTTATGTGTGATGAAAAATAAGGATGGGCTTGTTTTTAATATTAAGCCCTTTTATTTGATCATGTGGAAAAAGTGTCTATAATATTCCAGTGTTTTTTGTTTCCAATGACTGTTTCTAGTCATTTTTTATCATTAATTGCACCATTTTTTTCTGTGCTCTATAAATTATCCAATTACCATCCAAACCTCTTCTAAACAGCTTGGAACAATGTGCTATCCTTGTGGTAAGTAGGCTCCCTTTAGAATGAGCAAAAGAAAAACAACTCCTTTGCCAAGAGCAAGTGCTTAACCAAAGAGGAAACTGCTGGAAATGAAGAGAAAGATGGGATTGATAGCTTCACCATAATCACGTCTTTTCCTCTGTTGAAAAGAGATTTAACACCAACCTCTTTCTACACCACAGTGTTTTTCTTGACTACTTACACTCAACACACCAACTGTACTCTCCTATTTCCACCTATGATTTTTTAGAATGCTCTGAAGACCTATATAAAAATACATGCACTTATTTTATGATCACTATTATAAACTTTAGTGTTCTTAAAATGATGCCATTCTAGTCTTATTTTTTTTTTTAATGAAATATCAGACAAGTAAGTTTCCTGGGAATGGATCTTTCTTCCATTCAAAAATTAACCTTCCATCACTGTAACAATTCTCACATGAGCCTTAATAAAATCCAAATGTTCTTGGAGTTCCAATAAAAATTGCCACATCAACTAATATATAATTTGTATAATCACACATGATATTTATTTGGATTTTATTTTTTATTTTAATTTTCTTTTTTTTAAGGAAGGGTCTCACTATAGTCCAGGCTGACCTGGAATTCACCATGAAGTCTCAGGGTAGCCTTGAACTCATGGCAATCCTCCTACCTCTGCCTCCTGTGTGCTGGGATTAAAGGTGTGCATCACCACATCTGGCTTTTTATTTGGTATTTTTAAAATCTAGATTACGAGACCTTCTTGTTTCTCATGGAAATATATAGTTACTAAATAGGCCTCTTCAATTTTACATGAAATACATGTCATATTAGTACATGAATAGTATGTCTACAAAAAAATTAATTACTCATTTGTTATATTAGAATAAGCTTTCACATTGCAAAATAAACATGCTTGTGTCTTTAGATTAAGTTTCACTTTTCTATTTTGAATGGCAAGCAAGAAAAAATTTATTGAAATAAAATGAAAGTTCTCCTAGTCCTAGAAAAATAGGTTGCCCTCAATGTTTTTTTTTTTTTTGTCAAATATATACATATAAAAGACCACATTATGTTCCAATTTGCTATAAGCAGTCAGAAAACTCAGGGCTAACATTAGTGTGTAATCATGATGTGTAGAATCACAATGACTTGTGCTTTTCTGCTACCTTTCAATAATGTCTATTTTGACTTTATCAATACTTTGTGGGGTTGTATGTATAATTATATATTTTAAGCCTTGACTTAATGTAATGAATCTGATTTCAAAGTAGTACTAAATTTTCATGTATTTGCAAATTCAATCTATATGTTTCACTCAAAAAGTATTTTTATTTTTATTTTAAAATTAAAGAAGTGGGCTGGAGAGATGGCTTAGCGGTTAAGCGCTGGCCTGTGAAGCCTAAGGACCCCGGTTCGAGGCTCGGTTCCCCAGGTCCCACGTTAGCCAGATGCACAAGGGGGCGCACGCGTCTGGAGTTCGTTTGCAGAGGCTGGAAGCCCTGGCGCACCCATTCTCTCTCTCCCTCTATCTGTCTTTCTCTCTGAGTCTGTTGCTCTCAAATAAATAAATAAATAAATAATTTAAAAAAAATTAAAGAAGTGTGACATCTCTAATATTGATATGATAAAAATTTTGATAAGATCATGCTCTCAATTCTGGAATTTTTTGTTTTTGTTTTTGTTTTATTGAGGTATGTTCTGTCTCTAGCCCAGGCTGACTTGAAATTCAATATGTAGTCTCAGACTTTCCTCAAACTCACAGTGATCCAACCTCTGCCTCCTGAGTGCTGGAATCAAAGGTGTACACAACTCCCAGATAAATTGATTTTTCTTTTTTTTTCTTTTTTGTTTTTTTTTTTTTGTTTTTTTGAAGTGGGGTCTCACTCTACTTCAGGCTCACCTGGAATTCACTATGTAGTCTCAGGGTGGCCTTGAATTCACAACAATCCTCCTGTCTCTGCCCCCCGAGTGCTGGGATTAAAGGCATGTGCCACCACACCCGGAAGATTGGCCTATTTTTTATGTGATATAGTAAGAGTGAGAGACAGAGAATTGGCACTCTAGGGCATCAGCCACTGAACTCAAACTCAGATGCATGAGTCCCCTTGTGCACATACATGCATAGCCTTCTACACTTGTATCACTGTGCACCCGGCCTAGCAAAGGAAGACTCCAAATGACATAATAATTCTACATCTGGAAAAAAAAATCTGGTTTGATTCTTGCACACCCTACTGAAATTTCAGTAAATTCAACTTTCATGAGAGATGACACAGTCTTGCTAGATCTGTAGATATCTTTATATCATGCTTTTGTCCCATAATTTCTTTTTCACAGATTTATTTCATAAAGATGTCTTCCTTTCTAAATCAATCTGCCACAAATACTCTCTCTATACATGGGTGTTTCCGTACTCTAACACAGCCCTTGCATCCGGATACTGGTGAGCTGCGTGTCAACTCTCGGAGATGTATTAAATGCCATTTGTGAATCAATGACATCAAGAAAACATGTCCAAGCTGGGCGTGGTGGTGCACGCCTTTAATCCCAGCATTCCGGAGGCATAGGTAGGAGGACTGCCATGAGTTCAAGGCCACCCTGAGACTCCATAGTGAATTCCAGGTCAGCCTGGGCTAGAGTGAGACCCTACCTCGAAAAACCAAAAAAATTAAAAAAAGAAAAGAAAAGAAAACATGTCCAGTGGCAACTGTGACTCTTCATACCTGTTTCCTACTGTCTCCTTGTCCTACCTCCCACTCCTTTTTTCCCATCTCCTCTCGGCAGCAAGCTGAACACAAATCATGGCTTCCCCTCTTCCATGCACATTTCCTCTTGTCTTCTACATGAAGCATCAACAAGCTGACCATCGCACTTCTTCAAACAAAATAAGTTTGGCAGTTAATAGACTATAGTTAAAGTAATAAAATTTTGATTATTGTTATGTGTGTATGTGAATATGTATGCTTTTACGTGTGTGTGTTCACAGCAATACACATTTACACTTTATTGATGTACATGTATGTAACATTGAGACCATAATGCAAAGTGTATTATGCACCTTTCATTATGCTTCCAGCACAGAAAAAATGATAGTTGTGATGATTTATCTACGAATAATTTATGCATCCGTACCATCTATGACTTAGAAATCAGTAACTACTTCTACAAGGAGTGCATAAAAGCCAGTACTCTATGGTGGTTAGTAGCTAAAACGAATCTATCTAAGATGTACTGAGTCCTTATTTTTTTCAATATAATTTACATTTCCTTATCATTTGAGCACCTTTTAAAAAATTGGTATGCCTTTTTATAGCATTATTCCTTTCTGTTAATACTTAGATTTTTCATTGGCCTATATCTTTTTCCTGTCACTGTTATTTCCTGAGTCCTAATGGTTTCTAATTTGGGAATCCATCTGGTTTTCCTTTTCCTATGTCTAGTCTTCCCAAATTTCTATGAAATGGAATTTGAATATGAAATCAAACTAAAGGTACGTAGGCCAAAAAATAATGCCTTCAATATTAACTTGAATGAAAAGCAGGTAGCATTTACTTTGTTGATAAAAACACACATGGGGATGGAATATGCTGGGATTAAAGGCATGTGCCACCACACCCTAGTTGCTAATCTATCTTTTTAATCTTCACCCAAAAGGCTCACCTCTTTGATAATCTATCCTCTAAAAACCTAGAAGTGTTTAAAAAAAATTTATTTATTTATGAGAGAAAAAGAGAGACTGAAAAAAAATGGTATTCCACAGCCTCTAGCAACTACAAATGAACTCCTGTATGCATGTGGCACATGTTCACCTGGCTTACATGGGTTCTTGGGAATCCAGCCTGTGTCCTTGGGCTTCTCAGACAGGCACAAGTCATCTCTCCAGCCCAGAAATGTTTTAACACCCTGAAAAATTGAACTTAAATCTTTTTAAATATGTTTTTTGCAACTTCAACTGTAAGTTTATTTTTAATATATTTTTTTAATTATTTATTTGAGAGAGAGAGAAAAAGGCAGAGAGAGACAGAATGGGCAATGGGCACATCAGGGCCTCCAGCCACTGCAAATGAACTCCAGACACTGCAAAGGAACTCCAGACACATGTGCCTCCTTGTGCATCTGGCTTACATGGGTCCTGGGGAAATGAACTGGGGTCCTTTGGTTTTGCAGGCAAACACCTTAACCACTAAGCCATCTCTCCAGCCCCAAATGTAAGCTTTTAACCACATCATCAGGAGATGATACGCAGGTTGCAGGATGATAATTGTGTCATTATTGGCTGCTTTATAATCTGTATTAAGTTTATGACCAAATGATTTTATGGTGTTTATTTTGTTAGTGGAAACTAGCTTAATCATTAGAGCAAAGTGATCACGCATGGACTAAGTAGTATGGGGCACTGCTGAAGTATCCAAGTCCAACCGACAGGTTTTCCCTGCGCGTTATCACACAGACGTACACACTTCCTGAAGTCTAACTTCTAAATCAGAACAGAGTTACCCTTAAATACAAAAAGGAAAAAAAATGCTCTGCTCTTTCAAACATTCTACCACAATCAAAAGTGAATAACACAAAAGGAAACAGTGTAAGTATGGCAATATTTTTTCATGAAGAATTTCTGTTTTCAGGAAAATGATTTAAAACTTTCTATGACAAGAACAATTGAGCTTGGTCTACAAGACTTCCCTGACCTTCACAAAAAGAAGAATATTTTATTATCCATACTTTTCACACATTAACAAAATCCATAGAAAAACATTGAAACAGAATAGATCTTCTTGGATTTGCAAGCAAAATTAAATAGATGAACAGGCAGCACAAAAATCTATTCATATTACTTCAGATAAATACATCTCTTAAATATTAAATATTTTGGGACCATTTTTCCCAAATTTAATTTGCAACAAGGCATTCCTCTTTTATAAGCAAATGTGTTTATAGACATTGTTATAAAGTTGTACCAGATAAAAGCCCAGAAGCATAATAACAATGCTCTCATTCCTGCTTACATTATTTTTTTAATATTTTACTTGAGAGAGAGAGGATGAATGGGAACATCAGTTCTTCTTGCCACTGGACATGAGCTCCAAACGCATGTACCACTTCGGGCATACGGCTTTATAAGGGTACTTTGAAATTGAACCCTGGCATTGCTAGCAAGCCCTTTATCTGCCTGGCCAGCTCTCCATCCCTATTTGGCAATTGGCAATTATGTAAAAGATGTTATTACAGTCTCCAACACAAACACACGTACTTTTCATCGCCTGAGGCTGGCTGGAAAGGTGAGGGGACTGAGTGTTATGCCCCATTGTCTTGCATCTCTCATCCTTCATTTCAGAAATGGAGTTGTAGTACAGTCTCCCAAGTTATGTTCTGACAGCTTTAGATAATTCTACTAATTTTAATATTTAAATTTATAAATTTCTCAAATTAAAAAAGTTAATTCTATATCATAAAATGTAATTCAACCAAGTTTCATCTTGACAATTTGCATTTGTGGGAACAAAACATCCACTACATTATATATTTTGCTAGTGTCATACCTAAACATTATAAAGAAAACCATATATAACTCTCAAAGCATTGAAATATGAAAGCATGAAACTACTACTATAATAATTATAATTTCTAGAATTATACTTAAAGTTATTATAGTATACTCATTGCAATTGTTAATCAAATCACTGGAATCAAAAATGAGGAAAAATAAATAACTACTATATTATGAATATTTAACTTAAAAATTGAAATGTCTGGAATGGTTAAGTCAAGAATAAAAATCATCTTTGGCAACTAGAACTTGAACTAAGGACAAACACACTGAAAATTAAGATCTCATTCTATCAGGAGGTGTCAGGATGTCAGGGAATCCCTGGAGACACAGACCTGTACTAACATATCTTGGTTAGTTTACATAACAGTTGCTCAGATCTCTTTAAGTTTGAAGCTATCTCTACATGTACATTGACCTTGGCCTGGAAGGGACCTTCCTCCCAAGTGGGAAGGTTAGCTTGTCAGATTCCATTACTGGCCCAGACCCCTTCCCCACTGGACAGAATCCATTTCTCTCATTTCCCCAATCCTATGCATAGTCTGTCCTAGGCAGACTCAGGAAGAGTTACTTGAGGATGCTTAAAATGAATGGCTAAATGTTTAATTCAATTTTGCTCAAGGCAATGAATTTACAAAACCATTAAACTATATTTAAAAACAAGTTCTCCTCTCAGTGATGTTGAATTGTCCATCAGGTCTCTAATCAATAGCTGGAGGGAGCAAAGCCTCCAGTAAGTGAGGGAGAGCCGCCAGGTTCCTTACCCTCTGAACACTCTCTTCTCAAAGCCAAAGAAAATCTTCCCAGAAACCATATCAGTGAACACATTAGGAGGGAACTGAAAATTTTGAAAGATTTAAATGGGAGGCTGGGGAAAAGCAGTTAAGTATGTTTCTATGTTGCAAAACCTCATCAAGATGATTTGTATTGCTTTTAGAGTATTTTTGAATTTATCATTCTTTCCGTTAACATCTGAACATATATCAGAAGTAATTCTTTTCATATCAGAAAATAAAATAGAACTAAAAAGAAATCAACAACAATGAACCACAAGCCTAACCAAATTTAACAAAAGGAGTACCAGAGTCAAATACTATAGAACTTGGGCTAGAGAGATGACTTAGTGGTCATGGTGTTTGTCTGCAATGCCAAAGTACCTTGGTTTGATTTCCCAGGACCCACATAAGCCAGATGCTCAAGGGGGCACATGCATCTGGAGTTCGTTTGCAGTGGCTGGAGGCCCTGGTGTGCCCATTCTCTCTCTCCCTCTCTCTGCCTCTTTTGCTCTGTCTCTCTCAAATAAATAAATAAAAATAAAGTTAAAAAGATACTATAGACCTCTTTTGGCAGAGCTCTATGGATCACAGGGGAATGGGATAGATTTAGTTACCTTTCTTCTCTGAGGGAAGACCCATGTCCCATGAATCCAGGGTGCCAGTGTATTGCATTACTAAACAAGATTGAAAATATAATTATAACATGTTGTTTCTGGAAATAGCACATCCATGATGAGCAGGTATTGTGTTTGATATTGTTTTAGTAATCAGCTATGATATTAAGTCCATTTAAAGATAAGAGAATTATGACAGATCCAAGTCTAAATAAACTTAATTAAAAAATGAGGACCATGAAGAAGTCTGAAATAGTTTTCACTGAAGTTTTATCCTGTGAGTTTATATATTATTATATATAATTTTTATTATATCATATTATAATTTTTAAAGTTAAACAACTGTTATTGACATTTACTTATGAGTTACTTTCATTATTTCGGTTGAATATAATTTGTTATAATTTGTTGTCTGTTAAAAATTATGAATGTCTGATGATTACATAACGAAACAGCCACAGTATCCATGAGTGTTCTTCCTGCCCTTCCTCAACATGGCCGAGCATTCAGCTGGTGCTGGTTTCTCAAGCGGCTCCTGTTCCCAGCTGCTCCTTGAGTATGATTCAGCAATCTTTTCCCACAAAAGTCCCAATAACAAATAGTCCAAGTTGTACAAACCCTGTGTATCTCTATGGCATCTACTCAGCTCTTCCAGCACTGCACATGGAACCCATGAACAGCAAGCATGCCATTATTCTAGTGTTTACTTAGACACTGAGACATGGCTTTGTATAAACTCAGGTGTTATGGAAGACTTATTCTTTTCGAACATGTAAAGCTTAAAAAGATTTTGTTTTTTGTCAGCAGTGAGAAAAAACACTTATTTATAATTGACCCTTGGGCATTATTTTCTGGCCTCAATACATGGTATTTAAAAAGAAAACAAAATATTTCCCATTCTCTAAAGTTTCTTGGGCAAACGATAAAGAATTACTGTCATTTTCTTTTATCTCAGAAAACTGCATTGATGATTTGCCTGGATCGCTAGCTACAAATTGATGCCATTGGTTCTTGGGGTGAAGATGAACACACTAACAGGGCCATTTTGAAGTTGGCAAGAAAACCCTACAGTAACCACTGCTGCTTAGAGCATGAACGAGGCTTGCCCATAACCAGTCCATTATCTTTTACTGTTTCTTTCTGATTCCAAACCACAGCCTTCATTCTACAATTGACTTAAAGGATACAGAAACGTGTATTTTCTCTCAAGCAACAAGTAATATATCTTAGCCTGTAGTTCACAAGTAATTACTGACAATTTAATTGGAATTTAAAGTGTTTTCACTGCCTTAATAAATAATTAACACCAACACAGAGACAGCTTTGCTCTGCTTGAGAACTGTGAATTAGCAGATAAACTTTTCACAAAACCAGTTCAACAAGGAGAAGTGCCCTGAAGAAGGGTCTCTGAGTTCTTTAGTCGTGGAAGTATGCAGTGCCTGAAGTTAGGGTCACATTTAGTGAACTTGGAGTTCGGTGGTATTCATGCTCCCATGGCAGAATTAAATGAAGTGACCCCTGAGTTTTAGTATGAAGATGTTACTGGAAAGCTCCCTCATTCTCTGTGCTGGTCTGTGCTTCATTCTTTAGGAAGTGCCCTAGGGGAGGCCACCCAGGTGACCCTTCTGTTCTGTGGTAACATTTGCTCTAAGCAAAGTGGACAAACTATGTACTAAGGCAATGCAGAGGAACATCCTTTTACCACATGACTACCATGGGTACCAGTAACAGGTGGAGTTTTAGAATAAGATGTATTAACTGTGTTCTACATTTCCCTTCCACTGTAGACAGCTTAGAACACTATAGAAAGATCCATACCTCTATGAAATTACAGTAACACTTATACTTTCCAGCTTTTGCTATTTTAAGAGGAACCATTGTAGGATGTCTGTGGTTGTCAGTAACTTCATTCTCTCATTAAATATGAATATTCAATATATTAATCTAATTAGAAAATACTTTTTTTTTTTTTTAAAATTTTCAAGGTAGGGTTTCACTCTAGCTCAGTCTGACCTGGGATTCACTATATAGTCTCAGGATGGCCTCAAACTTGTGGCAATCCTCTTACCTCTGCCTCCAGAGTGTTGTGATTAAAAGCATGTGCCACCACACCTGGCAGAAAAAATGCATTTTTTAAAGTCAGCCAAAAAAATAAATAAATAAACAAATAATTTTCCTTTAATGCTCATTTGTACCCAAATGTTAAAGTTAATAAAATATAAATTCTGTGTTACTTGGTTGATAATATAAGAATAGATATCCTAATTCTAAGCATGGGATAAAATTAAAAAAATATTTTAATATTTTGAAACAACTGTTTCTGTGGCACGACATACAGAAATAGCACTTTGTAAACAGACCTAGGTGTATATATCATTGATAAAACACCAGCCCTGCATGCATAAGGTTTGATTCAAAATTAGGAATTAAAAGACCTGATTCAAATCTAGCTTATCTTTTTTACATTAATAGCACCTGTTACTGCAGACCAAAATTTCTTGTAAACTCACAGAAAAATGTTCCATAAGCATCTTGTCATACGGGCTCTGTATGACAAACCAGTGCTGATTCCACCTCTCCATCAAGGAAATATCTGTCAAGCATACTTTGCCAAATTAGAAGCGGATATCCGGGAAGTGACAAGTCTTAAATAAAGGGGAGCGCTTGTTTACAGCTTTTTCCTTGCATAATTAAGTTTTCCCTGAGATCAATATGTAAGAATGAGTTGGAAAGTGAGTTCATATCTTTGCAAACAAGAATGATAGAGGAAAAAAAAAATACCGTCTTCACGACACTGGGGAGAAGTTTCCCCTAAAGGCAGCCCGTTGAGTTTCATGGGCTTATCTGCCTGTTGGCACCTGCTTAACTCAACCTTGATGTGTGCCAAGCCAGCCTTATAATGCAAATTTTCTGTCCCACTGGGGACATCTACTTTGAAGACATATTTCCCAACATAAATTATTAAATGGATCTTGACCTTACATGAGCTTCAGGACTACATATGCTGTCTTGTCTCTCATCTTGGGGAGAGAAAACATGTTAGTTTTTTAAAAAGGAAGAAACAGAACCCCATATAACAATCTTTCTGTTTAATTTTCAAAAAAATAGGGCAACAACAGAACTATAAGTTTCAGTCTGTCTCGTATTTCTTCCCCTAGCTTCACAGTGATGTTGCACTTGGATTTGTGTGACTCAGCATTACTGAGTGTTCCTCTTGAAAATTTTTGCTTCCAATGATTAGTCTGGTCACCTGATTGCTTATTGTGATGCCACGTCCCTTGATAAAGTTATGATGATGGTAAATACGCATAGACTATAGGACGTTTGTTTTCTACTGTGAGTTAGCCCCACTGTGAATGCTTGATTTGACTTTATAGAGTTAGGCAGCGTCAGATAAGTCCAGTCCTTGAAGTTGCCTTCAAGGTTTAAGCTCTTATCCCAGGACAAAGAGGGCTTTAAAGGGTTTTAACAGGGAATGATATAATCACATATTTGGTTTGAAATAAATTATCCTGGCTAAGTCTGAAAAGTGATGAGAGTTTCCAAAACAGCATTCTTAATGATTTGGGAAATTGCCTGGAGAGACAGAAGAAAAGGGTAGATTGGTTGGTCCCTGCAGAAGTTTCTAAGGCAGAAACTTATCATGACCAGGTGACATTTACCTTGATAGATTTATGACCACCATGCTCCACAGAGCTTGAAGAAAGTTGTTGGACATCACTCTTATGGTGGAAGTTACGGAGCTCAGTAAAGAAGGCAGGTTTTCTCCTGGTAAATATTAGGAATTAAAATGATATCCCCACTTGTTCCTTCTAATTCTAAACTTTAGCTTTCTACTAATTCTGCACATAGACTACTGACCTCTAAACCAAATTTTTGGGAAACCCAGCTTCTTATAAGCAAAACAATTCCAGCATATTGTTGAAATTAATTTCAAATTGATTTATTTTAGAATTTCAGGAGAAAAGGTTCATAAAAAATATAGCTGTAATGAACTCTATTCTGTTATTGAACTTAGTGAAATTCAATGTCAATTTTGACAAATTTACTCCCCCCACCAAAAAAAGATAAATTTTCCTCATGAATGATATTTTATCTAAAAAATAAGGGTTTCTTAATAAACTTTATTTCTATATAGCTTGTAAATTTTATAATTTTCACTAACATAGAAGTTTGATGTTAGCCAGATTCCCTGTTCCTACCCAGTGGCAATTGATTTAATGTTAAGGAATATAAGCAGGTATACTCAGACTTTATTTCAAACCTGATTTCAAAGCTCACTTTAGATATCACATTTTAAGATATCAATGTTGATTGAAGGCAATATCTTAAGGATAAAGTACTTATTTATATATTTTGTAGTGGATAACTTATACTATTCTATTTTACTTTTATTAATCTCCCTTTCATAAGCATTGATGTACACACTACACAGGAAAATGTGGTAAATGCTATGTAGTATAAATTTCCAAACTGTCTAAAGGATTTGAATAACTGTGGAAAGTGCCCTGTAGAAACTGGTCCCATTATAAAAATAAATTACAATTAGCTGAACGTCACTCTGAACCAAGTGTCCAGTAATGTCTAACCCAACTCAGCAGAAGGCTCTCAGCCCACAGTGGTGTTATCAGCATTTGTCAGCTGGAGGGGGGAGCAACAATGCAAGGGGCAGTTTTTATTGTTATTATTATTATTATTTTAATACATAGATGGATACATGCCCAGAGAGGAACTATGTTGGAGGACAGTGTGACGTGGGAGAGTAACATGGAAGACAGTGTCTGGGTGTGTGTTGGGAGAAGAATCAGTATTTCTTTAAGTATCATAAAATGTTGAAAAGCACAGTTTACAGTTCAAAAAACATCTAATTTTTAAAAATACGATTCTGCAAAATATAATTGTACTTTTTTGGTATGTTGAAATGCAAATACATGATGAATTAATATGTGAAATACACTGAAAATTAGAAACCATAAATACAATATGATCTCTTTTATGCATATAAATACAAGTCCATACAATTCAAGACATATATTCTCAATATGAGCGGACGACAATGACATAACATAAATTTATTCTAATACTATCCACCACTTTTCAGATGTTCTATCATTCGTATATACTTATATTTTGCCACTTTTTAAATAAAATATTTCATATACTTATTTTGTATTGCTTACTTTAGTTACATAAAACTCATGCTTGATAAAGACAGTACTTATAACTTCAATTTACAAAAGATGCTTTGAAAGGACTTTCTATCTTCTGTTTTGTCATATGCATTCTCCTGCAACATTTGGGAGTCCCAGTATCTTTTATTTACTCTGGTTAAAATAATTGCTTTTATAGAGAAGATGCATGAGTGAATTAATTCAGTTCAAGTTCAATTATTATAAGAAATCAAGTTACATTTAAATGTATGTTTCCTGCATCATTAATCAAAATCATCACCATGCCTTGAGTAATTACATTATACTAAAAAAAATACCTGACAGAATATCAGAATATATATATATATATCTTACCTAATTAAGACATTTTCCACAAATATAAGAAGATAAAAGTAGTTCTTGATATTAAATGTTTCAATGACATATAGACAGTAGGGTGATTTTCATACAGGAACAGAGAAGCCAGGGAGTAAAGGGAAATATATAGACAAAGAATGAACCTGGCCAAAAACAAAGCAGACACACCTGTAATGAAAGTTAAAGAGATGATACAATTTTTTATATATTTAATTTAATTAATTAATTTATTTGAGAGAGAGAAAGAGGGAGAGAAGGAGAGAATGGGTATGCCAGGGCCTCCAGCCACTGCACATGAACTCCAGACACATGCGCCCACTTGTGCATCTGGCTTATATGGGTCCTAGAAAATTTAACCAGGATCCTTTGGCTTTGCAGGCAAGCGCCTTCACTGCTAAGCCATCTATCCCACCCCAATGATACAAAATTATGTTTCTGAATTGTTTGCTACTAAACTATTACAAAAGTGAATGGATGCTTTAAACATCTTCAAACTATGTAATTTAGAATTGTAAAGTCCCCATAGTTATTGTTATTTTATAACTTAAATTTTTATTCCTTTTGAGCCAGTGTTTAAGATTCTACTGACTACTTGGCAAAAATGCTATTATAAAATGTATTTGCTACATGCCTGCCTTCTTAATGACCATTCATGTTTATAGTTATCAAGTGAATATTTTTATATATTTTTATTTATTTGCAATGAGAGAGAAAATTGGGGAGAGAGGTAGAGACAGACAGAGAGAGAAAGAATGAAATTGGGTTTGCCAGACCTAGAGACAGTGCAAGCTTACTTCAGATACATGTCACTTTGTGTGTCTGGCTTTATGTGGGTACTGGGGACTGGAATCAAGGCTATCAGACTTTTCAAGCAAGTGCCTTTGAGTCATCTGCCAAAATCCTTATCAAGTAAATTTAAGTAAGTATTACTGTCAAAAATTATAAATAGGAAAATTTGTACTGTATTATTTATAAAGATTGGGGAATTAAATTTCCTAAACACAATCTTTAACCCTCTTTTCATTCTTAAAAAGACAGACCCTTTGACTAGAAGAGTTTTGACGTTATTTAAGACTATGTGCGGTTATCAATCAAGTATGTTAAGACTGCCATATTGAAATTCCTGTCCTGGGAGAATTGATTTCAATCTGTGAGTGTTGCACAAAACAATGACATTTATTTACTTTTTTGGTATTTTGATGAATATTTTTACTTTTGTAAATATAAGTATTTACTATGGTTTGTGTGTGTGTTTATTTACAAATTTTTATTAACAACTTCCATGATTATAAAAATATCTCCTTTGAAACTTCATTCTCCCTCTTATCCCCTCCCCATATCAATCAGTCTCTCTTTCATTTTGATGTCATGATCTTTTCCTCCTATTATGATGGTCTTGTGTAGGTAGTTTCAGGCACTGTGAGGTCATGGATATCCAGGCCATTTTTGTGTCTGGGGGGAGCACATCATAAGGAATCCTACCCTTTCTTTGGGAATTGTATTTTTTAAAGATGTCTTAGTTGGGTGTGGTGGCACACGCCTGTAATCCTAGCACTAGGGAGGCAGGGGCAGGAAGGAGGATCACTGTGAGTTCGAGGCTACCCTGAGACTACATAGTGAATCCTAGGTCAGCCTAGGCTAGAGTGAGACTCTACCTCAAAAAAAAAAAAAAAATGTTGTCTTTAGGAAGTGATCAAGGTTAGACTGGTCATTGGGGTGGAGACCCCATGTCTGAATACTTGGTAGTATTATTTCAAGAAGATACCAGAAGAAAAAGACATGTGAGGTCCTATGTCTTGTCAAGTGGTTCCCAGAACTGATCTCAAAAATGCCAGGAGCAGATGCCATACTTGACCGTCCACCCGCAGACAAATGAGTCAAAATAAACTTATTTTCTGTATTAATGGGGCTGTTGGAGATATTTCAATATAGCACTTTGAAAAAAAAGTAAAACAGGACCAATTCAGTGGACACCAGCCAGAGATATTGTCTTCATCAATTTCTTGTCTGCATTCTATTCAATATCATGGAATTAGATTGCTACAGCACCACAAAATAAGATTAATCAATCACCATTTTCTGCTGTTTGCTCCTACTGTCAGCCAAAGTGATACCTGCAAAGCAGCCTAAATTTTAATTCATGGAAGCACAATGCACTCATGTAGATCCTCCTTTCATGCTCAGGAAAGAGTAAAGTACAGGTTCACAGGGTAACAATAAATCTGTGGCAAAAAATAATTAGAAACCACTCTCATTTCTCAATATGCAAGGAGGAGGTAAAATAAATTTCCATTTGATGAGATCATTGAAATACGTTTGTAAACATGCTCTTCCTAGTTTCTAGTTCTAATGACTAGCCTTCTTCATGATAGCATAATAAGGGATTAACTAAGATTCTAAAATCCCATAGGAGGGCTGGAAGGATTGCCTAGTGGTTAAGTCATTTGCCTACAAAGCCAAAGGACCCAGGTTTGATTCCCCAGGGCCCATGTTAGCCAGATGCACAAGGTGGCACATGGGTCGGGAGTTTGTTTGCAGTGGCTGGAGGCCCTGGCACACCCATTCTCTCTCCCTCTTTCCCTATGTCAAATAAATAAATAAAATATTAAAATAAAAATATATAATAATTTAAAAATATAAAATAAAAGTATAAAATCCCTTAGGAGAACAGTGAAATGTGGTCTTTATGCATCCTAAGACATCCAGAATTTCAAATGTATACATACCCTAAAGGATCAGAAGTGCAAAAACTTATGTTGTCTATAAATATGCCTTTATTTAGTACCTCCTAAATGATCTCAAAGGAATAGGCCTGAAGTTGTTCATGTGAATCCATAATCATATTAACTGCCTCTGAAGTTTGGTATTATTGGAGCAAAAGTACTGTGCAGACGGAGGCCCTCTAACTCTACTGAGAGAGGTATGTCGGTCTTCCCTGTGCGTCAGCAATGTGTGCCATAGCTCATCACCCTGCAAATGTGAGATGACTACCCGTGTGCCAGTTCACTCTGTCTTCCTAATAATAGTACCATGTCCTTATGGTTTTCTTTTCTTATTTTATTTATTTATTTATTTTGAGGTAGGGTATCACTTTACCCTATGCTTACCTGGAAATCAGTATATAGTCTCAGGCTGGCCTTGAACTCACAGGGATACTCCCACCTTTGCCTCCAAAGTGCTTGCATTAAATGTTTGCACCATCAACATTCAAGACCACACGACCCTATATGGTGATAGCCTCATTGCATTGCTATCTCCCTCCATCACTCTTCCTCTCTTTGTGTCTGTCTCTCCCTCTCACTTGCTCATATTCTGTGGGTCCCTATGTGGCCTGTCTCCATCATATTATATTATGCAGCCTTTATGGTCCAATCTCACAGGCTCTAACGACTAACCAAATTATGTCCCAGAAATGCCTCCTTTAAACAATATTGTCTGATGAAATCACTGGTCTTGTCAATTATTCACCATGGTAATTACATTTCAGGTCTTTCTTGGGTAACACACCCAAACCATATCCAAGCTGTACCATATATGTGTGTGTGTGTGTAAATTTAGAACTATGCTTTAGGTTTAGGTTTTTCCTCTTTCCCCCTTATCATTCAAAATTATTGTTAATTAGTTAAAAAGTAATTACTCGAATTCCTGATAGCTAGAGAGAGTTTAGTGATATCATCTATGATATTTTGTATAAAATTTCAAATGGCAACACATATCAATTGGTATTCTTAACACTTGTTTTCTATTAAAACATTCACACTTTTCCTTCAATTTTAAAATTTTGTTGCCTTTTTGATATTTTATTATTTATTTAATTTGAGAGAGAGACTGAGCAAGAGAGAGACAGAATGTGCACACCAGGGCTTCTATCCACTACAAATGAACTCCAGGCACACGTGCCACTTTGTGCATCTGCTTTATGTGAGTAGTAGGAAATCAAAATCAAACCTGGGTCCTTCAGCTTCACAGGTAAGCCCCTTAACCATTGAGCCATCTCTCTAGCTCCTAAATTTCTGTTTCTTCAAAAAAGAATTATTGGGCTGGAGCGATGGCTTAGCGGTTAAGCACTTGCCTGTGAAGCCTAAGGACCCCAGTTCGAGGCTCAATTCTCCAGGACACATGTTAGCCAGATGCATAAGGGGCGCACGTGTCTGAAGTTCATTTGCAGTGGCAGGAAGCCCTGGCGCACCAATTCTCTCTCTCTATCTGCCCCTTTCTCTCTCTGTCACACTTAAGTAGATAAATAAAAATGAACAAAAAAATTATAAAAAGAATTATAAACATAAGAAATAGTAGAGAATTTTCTGTATGAATAAGCAAAACTAAACCCAGGTAGTGCCTAATTTTTTAAAGGGATGTTTTGTCCACAGTAAGAGTTAGAACTTAGCCATTCAGAACTCATGGCTCCTCCCCATAACCCCACTCCATTTTT
This sequence comes from Jaculus jaculus, assembly GCF_020740685.1. Lineage (NCBI taxonomy): Eukaryota > Metazoa > Chordata > Mammalia > Rodentia > Dipodidae > Jaculus > Jaculus jaculus. The sequence goes on along the minus strand of NC_059111.1, from coordinate 106,108,729 downwards.
TTTTTAATTTTTTATCTATTTATTTGAGAGCGACAGACTCAGAGAGAAAGACAGATAGAGGGAGTGAGAGAATGGGCGCGCCAGGGCTTCCAGCCTCTGCAAACGAACTCCAGACGCGTGCGCCCCCTTGTGCATCTGGCTAACGTGGGACCTGGGGAACCGAGCCTCGAACCTCGGTCCTTAGGCTTCACAGGCAAGCGCTTAACCGCCAAGCCATCTCTCCAGCCCACCCCACTCCATTTTCCCAGTACCTTTGCCTAGATCAATATCAATCATGTCCAGTTCCTTCATTCACTAGCTTCTTACAAGTGGCATCAGCCTGTGGGATATGTTATTCCTTTATATTGCTATTATTATATTATATTTATATATATACATTTGCATTGATTCCTTAGACTTGGAATCAAATAACCACAAACTCTGGGGCTGAAAGTGATAGGAATGCATTTTGAGGTTAAAGACCAAAGTTGTGGCAGAGTCAACGCCAACCCTCATCCCTGAAGTTCAATAAGAAGAATCCCCCTTCCTTATTCCTGATCTTGGTGGCCTGCTCACTGTCTCTGCCTCTTCTCTAGAGCAGCCTTCACTCTGTTTGTAATCCATATGTCTCTTTATAAAACTTGTGCTGTTGGGTTTAGGAAACACCCAGTTAACTCAGGATGACCCATGTCAGAATCATTTAATTAATTACCTCCACAGCATTTTTTTTTCAAATTATTTCACACTACTACTGTTGCATTTTATGTATCAGATTACACTTTAATATGTGGCATTTTTTGGATGTGTATGTGCTTTGTGCCTGCTTGTGTGTCTATGCATGTTAATATGCATGTGGGTGCCCATGTGTGCAAGTGTGTGCATGCATGTTTGAACATCTATGTGGATGCGAGAGGTTGATGCTAAGTTCCTTCCTAGGTCCTATACACTGAAATTAAAAGCAGGCTATTAATCACACCTGGTATTTACAAGGGTTTGGTGGAATTGAGCTCCTGTCTTCATATTTGGGTAGTAATTACTTTATCCATTTAACCATACCCACAACACCAACAATATTCTAGTATCTATTTATCATTTAGTAATACCTTTGTTTTTCTTCAAGTACAGAAGAAGAAATCTGATATTTGTCTTTTTTCCCCCTAACATAAATCTTAGGATGCTGCCTGTGTTGGTTCAGATCCAGTCAGCCTTGTTCTTTCAGATACTGCCGAGGCCAGCACCATGTGACATTGAACTTGGCTGCTGCTAAGATTCCACTCTAGCATAGCGCTTGCTAGAAGGTAACTTTCCTCATCAAGGGTGGAAGTTTGGGCAGCCTGGCCTAACTTGTGGTGGATCCCTTTGGTTTACCTGTATGCAGGGACTCCATCACAAGAAGAAACTGACTGCCGTCTGACAGTAACCCTAGTGCCCAAGATAACACAGTGTGTATATTATATGCTCCATGCAAGTTAATGTTAGGGGTTCATTTGTTCATTGATTCAATCAATGTGGTCTCTGTCGACATAGAGGAATGCATGTATAGCCACTAAAATAGTCAAATGCACTGGTGATACTTTCTATGTGGATTTTTCTGATTTCTTTTGAGATGACCCTGTACTATTTAAAAAGTGAGAAAATACATTTATTAGTAGGTATATTTAAAAAGTATATTATATGTTTATTTATTATTTATTATATATTTGAAAGGGTATATTTAAATGGTGAGCAGATACATTTATTAGTAGGTATACTTGTTTTTGTTCACTTGAGGGCTCTGATTATCACTGCAAAATAATACCACTGATTCTAGTCTACATTGGCATCCCTGAAGATGCACATTGCCTCTATTCATCACTGGAACCCTTCCCACGTCCGCAAGGTAATCTTTACTTCTGAGGGGCTAGCATGTGCATTGAAGAATACACAGTAGCATTCACGTTCTTAACCTACATGAAGTACAGAATACAACCAACCCCGGGGCAAAAGAAATGTCTCTACTGCAAAGTGTCCTCTAGAAGCCAAACTTGACCACCCTGCTGAGAACCATGGCCATTCAGATAATCTGAATCACTGCATTAGACAAGAATGACAGAGCATACTGGCCCAGGCCTTTCACCCCAGCACTTAGGAGGCCAAGGTAGGAGGATCACCATGAGTTCAAGCCCTCCCTGAAATTACACAGTGAATTCCAGGCTAGCCTGTCTAGATCAAGGCCCTACCTTAAAAAATCACAAAATCACACACACACACACACACACACACACACACACACACACACACACACAGAGAGAGAGAGAGAGAGAGAGAGAGAGAGAGAGAGAGAGAGAGAGAGAGAGAATTGGAATGCATGCAAAGAATCTTGTTCTATAAATGAGTAAGATACAAACAGTTGGATGTGTGCCAGCACATTTCTGTGGTTGTGAATGGATACATGTTTATTTATTTATTTAAGAGCGACAGACAGAGAGAGAAAGAGGCAGATAGAGACAGACAGAGAATGGGTGCGCCAGGGCTTCCAGCCACTGCAAACGAACTCCAGATACATGCGCCCCCTTGTGCATCTGGCTTATGTGGATCCTGGGGAATTGAGCCTCAAACCGGCATGCTTAGGTTTCACAGGCAAGCGCTTAACTGCTAAGCCATCTCTCCAGCCCCCAAGCAGAGCAATTTTAAGGGAGTCTGAGAGCAGCACATGCCCAGCTCTCAGTGCAGATTCTTAACATGGCAAGTAGGCCATGAGGATGATCCTGAGTGCTTATTATCGAATGTGAGACAGAGGTCCCATTAAGTAGATACCTGTATCCCATGTCTGAACCAAATACGTGGTGTGCATTTCCATCGCATTCAGGCTTTCAACATGAACTGTGTTCAAAACACATGCACAAGAATGCCAAAAATAGATCCCCTAACTGATAAATACCCAGCTTTAAGAGAACAGATGTCCCGGGTGAAGGACAGGGTTCTGAGAGCATTTCATAAAATGGTATCAGAGTGAATGCCCAGTAATTTCAGTGGAAAGCCACACTTTAAAATAATTTCTTAACACATGCACACCACACAAACACACATTCACGCGTGCATACATACACACCCCTCACTCACTCTGCTTGAAACACAGGTGAACATTTGGCAGGGCCTGCTGAGCCCACCCCTCCTGACCATGGAGGGATCCTATATATTTACAAAGAAATGAGTTGGAATTGCACCTGCCCAGTGTGTTTCTCCTTCATTAAATCCTCCTTCATCCATGGCAAACTGGCTGCTGCGTAGCCTGCTCCTCCTGGGTGGCTTGCAGAACGTTAATGGGGTGGAATCACATAATAAGCCAGAATCCCTTGGTCTGATGAACAAACTGCACATACTGAACAAACAGGGGTGAATGGTTCTCTGAAGAGCTGATGAGAACATTTGCAGTTTAGTTTAAAGCCGCCCCAGGGTAGCTGCGCCGTCCGTCTCTTCCGGCCTCTTTATGCCGGTGTTACGGTACAGTCGGGCGAACGCCGTCCTTTCAGCCTGAGACTGCGGCTTCCAAGTCACAGAAGGAACAAAACTCTCCCCTGACACCTATCTGAAAACTCAGCTTTCACAGTCACTTGTCTCTGTGGTAATTGCCCATATATATATTCGTACGACATTTCTGAAGCTGCTCTGGGAAACCGATGCAGAAGGTTGAGCGGCCCTGCACACACCCAGCCCTCTGTGAACTTCACCTAGCCAACTGGAGTTGACTTCGAGTAGTGCTTGGCAGAAGGAAGCATTTGCTGACGTCCATGAGAGTTTAACACTGATAACATTATCTGGCACTTAACGAGCAGGCACTTTGTCAGGGAATGCCATGAGCTGTTTTACATACCTTCTTAGATAACAAGTGTTATGAGGCAGGCCATGTATTTTGCATATTGTCCCTGTATGTGAAAGTGTACATATATACATAACCTTTGCAGGTAAGAATTGCTACTACCAGTCTACACTTGAAGACATTGCCCTCTCTTTCATTGGCTTAATTACTCTTAAGAAATAGCCTATATGTTTAAAATTTAAGTAAATTTGAAGTGTGTCTGCCTCATTAAACAAATGGGCAGGAGTCCTGAAGGTTGTTCGCTCTCTCTCTCTCTCTCTCTCTCTCTCTCTCTCTCTCTCTCTCTTTCTCTCTCTCTCTCTCTCTGTGTGTGTGTGTTTGCATTTGCATGTAAAGCATTTATTATTAAAACTCATTTCTCAATGAAGGCACTTTTGGCTTTAGAAGGTAGATTCACTGACATGCTGAATTCCAGAAGGACATTTCTGAAATTATACGAGTGGGTGTATTTCATTGGATTCCTTCCCTAATAACAAAGCACACAAATAAATTAACTAAAAATTAACTTGTCACTTAGAGACATGCTTCCATTTTGTGCTAAAAGTATTTGATTGAGTAAAAAGCACTATTTTTCGTAGGAAAAAAAAAAAACTTTTGCTTGTTAATATACTCTCAATTATTCAGTATCATTTATTAGGGACGTTGAAGCAAAAGAATTAATTCTAATGAGATGGCAATTAAATATGACAAGTTTTCAATGCTCTTATAATTATATAGTACATTATTAAATAAGTCAACACAAAAATAATATGTTTTTGTAACAAATACTTTCATGTCTATAGTGGTAATTTGTAGCTATTGAGATATAAGTGTAAAAAAAAACTAAAATATCAGTGAAATGCATAGAAATTGGATGAGTTTTGTGATGTTGAATTTGGTAATGATGATTAAATAAGAATTACAGAAATTTTGCAGCAATAATGGTAGACTCCTTTTGTGTGATATATATATATATATACATATACATATATATATATATATATGTATATATATATATATATCTTAAAGTAATATATTCTGACAAAATAGCAGCAAATGTCACTAAAGAAATGTCATTCATATTTATATATTTATAATTTCAAGAACCAACATTTAGAGTTAAATGCAAACCAACTTAAATAAAACTTTGTTTACATTATAATCTGCAATACTAACCTGTAGTTCTGCCAATTTAAGTATTTATTTCCCTAGATGACCTCTTACACATTTGTGGTTTTGAAAAGAAAAAGCTGAATGATCAAACCTCTCCCTTTGACTCTTCTCCTTTCATAATTTCGAGCTAGTGAAGTTTAAGTTGTGTTTCTGTGTTTCAATTTTTGATAATTACATACGTTGTTACATACCATGTTATGTTATTAATAGTCTGGGTATGAATTGCTGTGCGCTTATACTGAACATATTATAGGGCTTAATGGATAATGGTTTTCTACTGCAATTATGCTTCAATTATTATATTATAGTGACATAAGAGAGAATTATACAGAATTATTTTAAAATAATGAATTTAAACATACTATTATATAAATATTGATCATCATTGAGGCAACTGGACAAAATTTTCCTTAAACTGAAGAGATTCATAGTAGAAAATATTAAGATGATTGCCAACAAACAACTACTTCCATCTATTTCTGGTCAACAGGGGCTCAATCAACCCTTCTTTCCTACTACACGGAACATCGTTGTCTACTGAGGTATATGACAGTCTGTGCTCAGCACTTACAGAGAGTGATCATTTGTGTTTGAACGTGGAGGGTGCTGCATGTTTTATGAAAGTCATACTGTATGCCGAAGGCAATGGAGCAGAAGCAAATGTGATTAGGTTCAGGCTTTAAAGCTCATCACCAGGACTGCAATGCCACTGTGCATGGTAGACTACAGAAGTCTACATCCCAAAGTCAGCGTGAAAAAGAAGACTAGAGTACGGCAAGGGCATACCCAGAGAGGAAACGGACATGGCCAGAGTAGAAAACCCTGACCTGTGCCCTTCCATTTAGAGGGACAGAGTAGTGTAATAGATGTTATAGAGATGGTCTTCCCTGCACACGGTCTCCAGTGACCTGAAAGCCACAGTCTTGCTGTCAATTTGCCAACTTTCCTTCAGGCGTGTACATACAATCAACCAGCGGTCACTCTCAATGAGCTAGTATTTACTCAGTTACTAGAAATCTATTGTGGTCACAACTGTTAAAGTAGTTGATTAAATATACATCTACATATACAATTGCAGTTACTTGAAGAGTGATTTTTTTTTTCATTTCTTTAAAACTTAATCCAAACACAAAGACCTCAAATGTTAAATCACTGAACTATGTTGCTTTTATAACTTACATAATATGATTTGGGATCACTTTCCCAAAACAAAATTAGAAATAAACAGGCAAAAATTTTACATTTCTACAATAATTAGTCCCATATACCTTCTTCTAGGTGTTAGTTAACACAGCCAGTATTTGGTACCTTTGCCACATTACCTACCACGTTCCTATCTTCCACTATACGACATGAATCTTTCTAATGTGCTAAGCCTTATTCTGCCCTACATATGGCACCTCTCTGCCACCCTGTATGAAGAGTTTAAAGATACATGCTTTGATAACAAGGCAAATAGTATAATATCAGATGGCTATTTTCTTTCTCCTTGCCTTGTAGAGTTTCTAGCAGTTTACTTCAGTTTTATTTTATCTGAGTATCGCTCCCAAAGCATAGGTGCTGCAAAAGCTATTTTATTATTCTTCTCAATCTTTTCCCTAATAAATCAAATAATACAGTTCATGTAAATAATGCATGTGGCTCTGCAGAAAATAGTGCACTCCTAATTTTTCTTTTGTTCCCTTTTGAAAGCACATGGCCTATCTTTCTGTTCTAAGAAAGGAATGGAATGAAGTGTCGTCTCTGACAGCCCTCTTCCTTGGCCCGTCCTTGGGTTGCTCTCTTAAAGAATAGACTGCTTGTGCCAGAAGCTATTTTGGAGGTGGAGAGAGATAAACAGATCTGGTGGAGGCAAACAAGGAAATCCTTCCAAGGGCTGCAAAAGATAGCTTATTTAACTTAAGAGGGAAACAAGCCATGCCTCCCCATGTCATGGTGGACACAAGTTTAGTTTTCTCGTTGTTTCATTGTACTCCACTTCTAGGCCTGCTGCATATCTTTTGGCATCATGGAGGCCACTTAATTGAAGGTGAAAGTGAAAAAGTTAAAGCAGCAAATAACCTGTTGTGATGCCCACACAAGTGCAATAGTGGCACACAGCCATGGTGGGGAACCAACTGCTCTTGATTCAGCTAACTGATACCCTTCAGTGGTATGAGACCCATAGCTGGAGCTAGGAAACAAGTCAGAACCATATCCAAACATGAGTCCACTCTCCATTATCAAGCTACCATCAATCGTGGGCTACAAGAGGGCCTACACCTATTAAAGTAAGGGTTATCGCATTTGTCTGGTGCTAACTTGCTCTCCATTGGAGAATCTGCTTCTCTTTTTCAGATAGATGTAGATCCTAGGGAGACAGCCACTCCATCATACCTCAAAAGGGCCCCAACTGAAACTAAGAAAAATTGGCAAAACAAGCAAGGGTGCTGTTTTCCTGATGAACTGGATACCAGCACAAGGGGGAAGGAGAACAACACAGAGAAAAATCAACTCCTACCAAATCAGAGAGCCAGAGCCACAGAGTCCCCCAACACCTCATCACTGAAGCAGACCAAAAATGAACCCAACATGGCTCAGGGAAATTTTGCAGAAGAGGGGGTGGAAAGAATGTCAGAGCCACATGTTGGATCAGGATATGCAGAGACATTTATCGTACCAGTAACTGTGGGATATACCCATATACCTCAACAAGGAGGGGCCAAGGGGAGGGGGTAGGTCACGGAAGAGCCTAATAATGGTACCAAACTGACTGTATTTGCTAAATAAAAAACTAATTAATAAAAAAAATTAAAAAGAAAATTCAACTTAACTATTGAAAAAACAAACAAGATAGTCATTGTGTTATAATATTGAGATATTGTGTTACAAAACCAGATTTAGCAAGTTCACCTTTTAGCAGAAAGAACAAAGGTAATGGTGGCAAACTCCACACATAGCCTATGGGGCAGACATCTGCTCTTTACTGAGTGCCACATAAGGTTCCTCAGACTTGTCTAAATTTGAATTTATTGCTGTTGTCTTTGGATTGATATCTGCACAAGTGAGAATATTAACATACTAAGGAAATTGAATGGTGTTGTTCACTGAGGTATTGGGAAGTAAATTTGTCAATACCACATCTTTATAAATCCTATCTTCTCTTGCTGAACCATTTCTATAAAGTCCAAGATTAATTTTCGCATACTGAGATATTTGCATACCTGTTTTGCAGTCTAAAGAATAAATAGTATAAAATACATCAAAGTGTGACTCTTATATCATAGAACATTTTATTTTCATATCTGTCCAATATTGGCTTTATATGTCCATAGCTTCTGATTTGGGCTGTTAGAACAGCATACTATAGACTGGATTATATAAAACTAATATTATATAGAATTATCACATATCTTCAGACCTTAACAATGAATCACAACTTTCAAAATTAACAGAAAAGTATTTGACGGTTTCCTACATAGTAATAACCACATGATAATAAATACTAGAATTAATTAAAAATACTAATTTCACTGGGGTGACATTATTTTAGCCATTATTACATGGCATTCTATATTTTATAAGTACAATTGCCATATGTGCAAAATGCAAACAGCAATTTATTCCTTACATTTAGCTATGCTGAAATAGTTCAGATCTGGATGTCAGCAGCTTTTGTGTCTGCTGGACGTCCAGCTGCATAAATATCTTCACCTCTAAGTTCACATATGCTGGAAAAGGCTCATGAGCTCTCCAGTGACTGTTAATGAGGGCAGCAATCCTATGGCTAACTCTCCTTTCACCAGCACACCTAGTACCATCACATAGAACTTCTCTATAAATAATGAATTTGAAAGCCCCATATATTTGGACTATAGCAATGGTATTAGTATTTCCCTATAATGTCTAGAATTTAACATATTCATTCAAATAACATCTTTATGCTTTCCCAGCACACAGAGAAAGAAGACAGTGTAAATATTGAAATAACACATGGACATGTGTAACTAGTCTACAATTAGTATGTTTTTCTCTCCTCTTTGTGTAATGTTAAGCAAGTTTCACAGGCTTATATCCTCAAGTGTTATGCTAACTTACTCCATTAACTAATAAAACATATATCCATTTTAATATCAATATGATAGCAAAATTAGAAGAAAGATATCATTAAGTAGACTGAGGCATTTTTTTGCCAAGAAACCCTTCACTAGATATGGATATTTTCCTGTCTTTCCTGGTCTCTCTTTGTATCTCATTCCATCCAAACTTTACAATGGTATTCACATTTGTTATGATCCCCTAATTTTGTTTTAAATATCTAAACATTTCTCACTTTTTACTTTGTACACGTAAGGTGAAATCTGTTCCTTTAAAGATAACTTTGTACTGAAGTAAGACAATAGCAAAGTATTGTGGGATCTTCTATGGAAAAGGATAGAACTGGGTATGCTGGACTAAAGGAGTGGAGATATTATCAGTAAACAAATATATATATATATATTTCTTTCAGGTTCCACATCGTGTATATCATATCTCCCATTTACACCCAGACTATGTACATCTTCCTATACCAGCTCTTCCAGCTTCTCTTTAGAGCTCTCCTCCCTGTTCTGTTTTCTTAGCAGTTTTTCTATTGCCTTATATTCTGCTGCAGGAAGCAATTTAAAATCTTCTTCTGTTTTAACATTACAACTCACTTAAGAATAGAGCTTATAACAAAAACAATTTTTGAACAGATAGCAAACATCAGTCTCTCCACAAGTAAAATTTCATTCCAAAAGTGAAAAATCAAGTTATAGTCCCAAACAGTACTTTATCCACTATACTTGTCAATGTTTTTTAGTTGAAAGCAACAGAAACTAGCTCTAGAGGATTTGAACATAAAAGGAATTTCCTGGAAGCTAATTGTGTTGCTTTATAGAACCTGCTAGATGCTTTCATACAGTCACTAAGAAAACTGGAAGAAGCAAGATAGCCACTATCAAGTTTTTCTTTTTTAAACTCCTCCACATCACTGTCTGGCGAAAACACTATTGGACCATTTCTCAGCACTGCATGATGCAGCTTGTCTTACCTCAGCTTCTTCATATCCCTGTGAGACACTGGCCTGGAAGATGGCCCTAATCTCTGGTTCTTGCATCACTGGTTCTTGAACTAATGCTAGTATTTAATGAGCTGAGGCTATAAACTATGACCTGTGCCCTTGTTCTTCCCATCAGTATATAGTCACAGGACCTAATTACTTGGAAAAGATGTATGCAGGCATATTTGTCACTTTCAACTTCTAGTATTTTTTCCCAACTGCAACATATTAGATCTAAATTGACTCACAATTAAAAGGTTGGTCCCTAGCCTATTACATGATTGGGAACGCATGGGGCTGTCAGCAGGTGAGGTCAGGTATAAGTAAGTTAGATTATTGGTGTAATGTCCTAGAAGAGTATTTTAGCATTCTGGTCCCATCCTCTCTCTTTGCTTCTCAGCCACTGTGAATCAAGCAATTCTTTTACTTTATTTATTTATTTATTTTTGCAATCATGCACTGTGCTACCATAGGTCTAAATGCACAGGCCAAATGACAATGGACTGAAAAGCTTGAAACCATGAGCCACAGTAAAATTCCCTCACTAAAACATTATTGCTAGTTACTTTGTCACAATGAGAGACTAACACATGAGCTCATGGAGAATTAGTCTCCAAACAAATTTAAACAAGAGGCACCTGGTCTTTCCTTGAAGGAACAAAGATCTAGAAATAACAACTGTGTGATTACAGCAGCACAAGGTTGTTCAAGTTAGCTTTCTTTATTTCTGACTCACTATTTTACATGTGAACATGTACATGAGAGTTGTAAATTAAATCTATAAGAGTCATCTCCCTGTTACAAACCGATATTATATCAGAGCTGGGAAAAATGGCTTGGTGGGTAAGAGTACTTATCACAGAGGCCTGAGGTTCAGAGAGATATTATATCATGCATGTACATGCATGCAAATGTTATGCGTTATACAGTGTGGTGGTTTGAATAGATGGCCCCCAATATATTCAGTTCTTTATTGTTTGTAGTTTGCATCTGCTGGCTACCCGGCTCGAGGCAATGTCACTGGGTGATCTTAAGGTGTGGTGGTGGGTTTCAGATTTCAATCTAAAGATATGCAAAGTGTGTCTAGCTGGAGTTTCTGAAGTGTGCTGTGGCTTTTGACCTTTAGGCTTGTGTTTCTCTCTCTCTCCCCGCTTGGACCTGTGAAGGCAGGCCAACTTCTTCTGCCATTATGGAACTTCCCCTGGATCTGTAAGCTTCAACAAATATCCCTTCCTCCATAACTGTGCCTGGTCTGGAAGTTCATCTCAGTGAACCTGAATCTGACTGCTACATACAGTAACCCATTACATATATTACCAGCACACCCATTTTTAATTGAAGCTTCACTTTGAATAATTTGTATTTGTAGTCTTGTGTCACAATTACTTAAAATTCAACCATTATGACTTATTAGTTTTAGTCATTCTGCCTTTTAGTCTTTAACAATTAAGATATCAGCCATTATCTGACCTCTTCTTGAATGTGCCTATTCACTTAAACCTCTTTGAGACCAATGATGCAACAACCTTTAACCTCTTCCAGGATGTGATGACCAAAACAGCACATTCAGGATCTCAGGAAACTGGCAGATACATTTGAGGAGTCATATTTCCTAACCCTCCAACCTCTCAGGTGTGTATGCTATTGGTCAAGCACAGTTCCTCACCTCAGTCTCCCTTTATGAGTCTTTCTCATATTCTAGCTGCTCTTGCCCCCACCATGGATTGTTTCAGGCATTCTCCACTACCTGTAGAGAATATCTGTGCCCTCTGTTCTCTCTTCACTTAGGTCAGAGTCAGAGCATAATTCATGCCCCCTTTTTTTGTCAAATATCTGCAATCCTTATGTTAATAGCAACAAAACACAACCCTGTATGGATCTGCCTGATGCATTTTGCTAAACTAATTATAAAAGCATATTTAGTTGTTAATTGTACTTGCTAGGAGAGTAAAATGTATTCTACAACAATTATAACAATTATATTATTTAGATATATCTTGTTGACATGGAGGTTCCTATAAGAATATTTTAAAAATTTGGGGCTGGAGAGATGGCTTAGTGGTTAAGCGCTTGCCTGTGAAGCCTAAGGACCCCGGTTCGAGGCTCAGTTCAATTCCCCAGGACCCACGTTAGCCAGATGCACAAGGGGTCGCATGCATCTGGAGTTCATTTGCAGTGGCTGGAGGCCCTGGTGTGCCCATTCTCTCTCTCTCTCTCTCTATCTGTCACTCTCAAATAAATAAATTAAACTGACCAAATTTTTTTAAAAAAAGAATATTTAAAAAATTTGTTCTATTCTTAACTTTGGAAAGTCTAAAAGTTAAACCAAGTTAAGCCTCTTTCTCATTCATTGAAGCAGATAAGGAATTTTTGTCTTTTCTTTTCTTTTTTTTTTCTTTTTATTTTTGAGTTAGGGTCTCACTCTAACCCAGGCTGACCTGGAATTCTCTGTGAAGTCTCAGGGTGACCTCAAACTCATGGCAATCCTTTTTCCTCTGCCTCCTACATCTGCTGGGATTAAAGGTATGCACCACCAGGCCTGGCTCTTAAATCTGCTCGACGTTGAGGTTCTCTTGTCTCTATCTATATTCTGTTTCTCTTTGACCCTTTAATTTTAGTCTCTAATTTTCTGAGCACATATTACTTTAAAATTATTCCCCATTCCAAACTGTATCTCTTATGGTGTTTCTGACTTGGTGTCCACTTAGTGAGTAAATTAAAGCCATGCATTGCTCTGTGTATACCTCCACCCCTGTAGAAGACAACATGCATTACTTTTTATCTGAATAGTTCCTCAAGTAGGTATTTAAAAGTTTTAATTTTGATGATTCTACTGAAAATATTCAGTCTGTGAAGATATAAAATTTTGAATTATATTCAAAAAAGGAAAGTACATACAAAAAATGGATGAAGGGGAAACAAGGCAAAGGGGAAGGGAAGGGAAGAGAAGAAAGGAAGGAAGGAAGGAAGGAAGGAAGGAAGGAAGGAAGGAAGGAGAAAAAAAGAAAGAAAGAAGGAAGGAGGAAGGAAGGAAGCAAGAAAGGAAGGAAGAAGGCAGGGAGGAAGGGAGGGAAGAAAAGGGAGAAAAGAAGGAAGGAAGGAAAGGAGGGAGAAAGGGAGCAAGAATTTTCTCTTATTTTTATACCATTATTTTGTCTGGTGAAATTATCATTGAAAAATGAAGTAATAAGATAGCAACAAGTTTAAGAGAAAGGAAGGCTAGCAAAAGGAAGGTATATAATGCACAAGAGAGGATTAATTATTTTAAACAAAGGTATCCATTATTTAGATTGCAAAGTGATTCTTCCTTGTATCTCCTTCTCCTCAGGCCTTCATTTACTCTGAGTGGTATTTTCTGAATGTTTAGGAGAAAATTGGGTTTTTATGTTTAACTCAACTCCACATGCAAAGCAAAGGGTACCACAGAGATGCAGGCATGGTAACAACTAACTAATCCAGCATACCAAATTTCTTTAGGCCTCGGTAATCACAAGACTTAGGATCCCTTGATCACTGCTTACAACCTATGAAATCTCAATGCCATTTCAACAGAGTAGAAAGGAGTGTTTACAAACAAAAATAATAAAAACTAAATATTATATTATATTTTAAGCATTCTTATCCATTGCCCAGGTGGATATCACAATGCCTTTACAAATACAAAAGCATAAACCAAATTTCTAGGAAAAATACGTCATTACATTGGAGAGTTCCATGCAAACTCATTCTAACTAATGTTTATTTTACTTGAAAAGAAGTGGATTTACGTTTCTCATGTTTTGCTCAAGCATAATAATTGTAAGCTATGTATGATATTTCTGTTTTCTAAAAATATTCAGTTTGATTCAAGTTGTGTGGAGTTCAATATGCAAGTTAGCAAAATTTTAAAAATTCTGTGTTGTGGAAAAAGGAATGCGATATCAGCATTTTTTAAAGAGTGTACATTTTGTTCAAATTTTTATACCATCTATATAATATAGAGGGGGGATGGGATTTAAGTAGCTTAGAAAAGGGAATTTTGTAAAATAGATAATGGAGAACTTAAGCATATTCATGTATTTTATGGCATTTGTTATTGAAAGGCCATAATAAATTATGAATCATTTAGTATAATACATGCATTTAAATCCAACATGTTTGTACAGGAAGATTTGAGATTTAAAGACTTCACTGATGCCAAGCAAACTCAGGGGTTGGTTATAATTGTGTTACATACAATATACAGTTAATTCCTCTTAAAATATTCTGGATCTTAAAATACTGTAATAAGTAATATTTATTTTTTATTCAAGACTGAATTCAGATAGAACCCAAATCTTCCTTCGTAAAGGAAAGTATTCTGAGGAATCAGATCTCAAAAAACTAACACTTTAAAATATTTAAGTTGTTCCTCCTAAATTTCCATATTGCACATATGGTAAGTATAAATATTTATGAATAAAGTATAAAATATATAATGTTTAACCTTATTAAAGTGCTTTTACTCTCAACTTAGACAGTTCAATAGTAGATTATTTTAAATGATTCACTTCTCTATTCCAAAAATCCTTATTATTTTGAATACATATTATGAGGCCAAGAATCTAAGAATATGCATACAGTACATTTACTATCTATCTGTCTATCTATCTATCTATCTATCATCTATCTATTGTTTTTAGTTATACTAAACATCTCAATGCATGCTTCACTGTTCAATGACTACAATAAAGGCATCATCAGAGCAGCTTTACTTCACAAATAAATGTAATTCGTATATCACTGGAGAGTGTGCCTGCTTTTTCTTGTGAACTATTATGATCCAGGTAGTATAGATATATAAAAAAAAAAATGCATTCCCTGGACTAGCAACACTACCAAACCTGAACACTTAGTGAAATATGTTTTCACAAAGCCTTCAGGGATTTTTATGTAAACTAAACTTTGAAATTTCTAGCCTATGTTGAAGCAGCTGGCCTCTGTTTCTGAGTTCAACTCAGTTTCCAACTAACAGAAGGAAACACCATCCAACAGAATATCCAAGCAAAACGATCCCTCTGAAATCTGATCTGAGACCTTAGCAGTGTGGATGTGTAAGGAGGAGGTGCTGCTTGAGGCTGTTCAGCCAGATAAAATCGGAATAGACATGTTGGGGTGGTGAACAGCAGACACGCTGCCGCATCATAAAAGACAGAAGCCAGAACCGACATGCAGAGAGATGAGAATAAAGAAACAGGGACAGAACAGGCAGCTGCAATCGCTTATGTGTCTTCCATAATCTCAGTGTCGATCTGAGTAATGCCTGCCTCTTCTTTGATTTCTGCGGGTACCCGGCTATACTTGTTATCTCTCTACAAAATACCGCCGCCATCATAAATATATGTTAGCAGTTGAGATGAGTAAATCCTAGCTAATCACAGGTCAATTATTGGACATGGCTAGATGCATGTACAATCAACACAAAGGTGGAGTTATTAAATGTATCTATTCAAATACAAGGGAAGAGCTGGAGAGATGGCTCAGACATTAAAGGCTTTGGATTTCAGAGCCTGAAGGCCTTGGTCCAGTTCCCCAGCACCTACATAAAGCTAGATGCACAAAGTGGCACGTGTATCTGGAGTTCGTTTCTAGTGTCAGGAGGCCTTGTCATGCCCATGCTCACTCCTTTCTCTGCCTGCCTCCACCACCCCCTCCCAGTATCCACTATGACTAAAAATTAAATGAAAATATTATTTTTTAAATACAAGGAAAATGTTGAAAAGACATAGGTTGGATGCACACTTGTATGGGGGATTTCCCAGCTACTGAATTCTCTTATGGATGTAACTTTTAGAACCTTTTCAGTTTAGATGAATAACAAATGTGAGATATTTCTGAGTTTAAAAGTGACAAGAAAACCTTCAGTTTTGTGTTGATATTTATTAATTCTCTGATTTTACACAATTTATTTAAAATTTTCAGTTTCAATTATGCTTCACTTTAATTTGGAGAAAATGCTGCATTGCCATCTTGAGGTAAGACATTGGGTCTCATATGTTAAAAAAGTTTATTAATATATCCTTTAGGTGGTTGTGTATAATTTCGTATGATGCACATTCCTCATTGCTATTTATTGGTACTGTCATGGATATATTTGCTCTGATCATTGCTGTGCTTGAAGTTTTATTCTATAAAATATTATTTTATTTATATATTTATAGTTATTATTTTTAATAATTAGATTAGAAATATACTTTTTCACAATAACAAAAATATTTAATGATTTTTTGTTTTATATGCCAGTAAGCAAAACTAAAATATAAAGGAATCTTTTCATTTTTCCAGGAACTCTAGGGAATGACCTTATACTCATTTATTAACTTATGATCATGGGATGAAATAACCTCAGTGCATCACATCCTATCATGCATCCTCTTATGCTTTTAGTATAACAAGTCTAACAATTTAACAGCTGTTCTACATTTAGTGAAGTGGGAACATACCTCAAAGGCAATATCTAGGTTATAATGCTGATCCAACAAAACTGTAAGAATGAGAGAGAGCCAGAAAGACCCGTCACTCAAACAAGCTTCGAGGAGGGTTTCTAAATGTATTGCATGCATGCATGAATTCCTTCCTCATTAAATACTTCAAATCTCTTCTGTGCTGAATTACATTCTACAAAAAGAACATTTTTTGTCCTTTAATTCACAACTGATGATATTAGTGATGACTATCTCTTTTTCAGTCTAAAATAAAGAAAGGGGGAAAATGGAAATTTACCTGAGTGATGCTTATCTCCCCCTCTCCCCCACTTTTTTTTAAAGGCAAGCCCAAGAGACTGGTCTTTTTTTTATGTGAGAGAGTGAAAGACAGAGATAGAGAGACAGAGAGAAAATTGAATGCCAGGGCTCCAGCCATTGAAATTGAACTCCAGATGCATGTCCCGTCATGTGCACCTGTGTGACCTTGAGTCGAACATGGGTCCTTAGGCTTTGTAGGCAAGCACCTTAACTGCTCCAGCCCATGCATATCTTTCTTGTTTTTTTTTGTTGTTGTTGTTGTTGTTTGTTTGTTTGTTTGTTTTACTTTTCTCCTTTTGCACCTAATTTATGCTCAGTCCTGTTTCTGATGAATCCATTTCTTGTCATCATGATACACTTAATGGCTTCCTTTATCAATAAGCATCTGTATACTTACGTACATACGTAAACAGGATCCTACATAAATGTCCCTGGTATCTAGTGGTTGCCAAGTGGGAGGGGCTATGAAAGCCCTGCAGGAAACAAAGCTGGCAAGTGGTGAGCTCACCATGTTCTTCACTGAGGTTTGCATGTATGAAGCCTGCTTTTTAATGCTGTATTGTGTGCTCTGCAATCACGTGAGCGTGTGTGTGAGGGTATGCGTGTGCCAGGACATGTGTGAGAAGGTCAGGGTTTTCTCTGTTCTCTACCTTCAAGATAGCATCATTTGCTGCTTCAAATGAATCTGACCCAAGAGTTACAGATTCTTCCAGCTTTTCTTCCCATGGCCATAGACTCACTGGGACCACAGACACAAGTGCCACTTTGCTTCCGGTTTAAGTATGTGTTGCGCAATCGATCACAGGTCAGCATACTTTTCCATCAAGAACCTTTCACTGCTGTGCCATTTCCCCTGTCCCGAAATCTGCTTTTAAAATCTGATTTACAGGGCTGGAGAAATGGCTTAGCGGTTAAGCGCCTGCCTGTGAAGCCTAAGGACAACAGTTCAAGGCTCAATTCCCCAAGACCCAAGTTAGCCAGATGCACAAGGGGGCGCACGCGTCTGGAATTTGTTTGCAGTGGCTGGAAGCCCTGGCGCTCCCATTCTCGCCCTCTCTCTATCTGCCTCTTTCTCTCTCTGTCACTCAAATAAATAAATAAAAATGAACAAAAAAATTGTTTAAAATCTGATTTACAAAAGCTACTGGTGCTTTATTTCTTAATTATGACCATGTTTCTCCTACGTATTTGTCATGCCCAATATCTGTTGATAATAATTGAGACATTAAGTAGCAATCATCACTGAGAAATGCCACAGAAATGTAATTATTATCCACCTATGCCATCTGTTGTCGTCCATATCTTGATGACCTGTCATTAAGGCTGAGTCACTTAGCATGGGGCATTGCTTGATAATCCTTAATTTTGATGTGCATATTACTAAACTCTACTTTGTGGTTGGTACTTCAAATACTAGTATATTTTTCACTGTCCTATGTCTGTGCCCAAGCATTTTACAAATGAGCACATTGATGCTCAAAGAGTTCACCTGAACCATTCATCACAAAGTGTTACTACATAAGTGTACAATCTCTCTTTAAGCCTGTTCATCCCCATGGCTACTCATATGTAGTTGCCATAGTTGACTCCTGATGACAATCCACTCACTATAATATATCCTAACACTTAAATAATCATTTTCCTCACTTTCTACTACTTTCTGCTAGAAATCTCCATTATGACGTTTTGCCATTGTAGTTCTCTGAAAATTCATGTCTATGTAATTTTAAAGATAGCTTACAACATACTTCTTTTCATAAGCAGTGTTAGGTTTTTGTTGCTCTTTGTACTAGAATAAAACTGACACCTTTACAGTTGGTAGCAGGTGGTCTTGTCACTGGCTTCCTATAGTGAGAGTCTTTAAGTGTTCTACATGGTGAGTCACTGAAACTTAAGTTTGTCCCCTTGTTCCCAGTGGAGCTTTGCACTACTGCAAATGGCAGTCACTGCTAGGGAACCCAAAGTCTCATCGAGGTGCTGAGAAGTGACAGTTAAGTACTCTGCACAGGATGAGACATCTCTATCACACCCACCATGGCTCAGGAACCATTGTGGAGGAGGCAGTAGAAAGGATATCCATGATTCTGTTATCAGTGACCAGAGAAGCTTCCATTGCATGTGACTAGTGACATCAAACTCAACAAAGTACTGAGAATAAGAGGCTGGTGTGAGGATAGTGATAAAGGAGACTCCCTGTCTCACCTTCAAGACTCAGGGTACAACATGGAAGATGAAATGGAAAGCATGCATGAGCCAGAGGGTGGTGAGGACTCTGGACATTATCTTCTGGCATCAAGTGACTGGTGTGTTCATGACCACATAGTATTCATCACCTCTACAAGACCTTTCCAACATATCATCCTCCAAAATTCTCACATGAATGATTGGGAAGGGAGCAAAGGAAGGCATTAACATGGTAGAAGGATTAATAGAAAGATGAGGGGACAGAAGACAGTAGTGGGCGTTATGACCAAATCACACAGTAGGTTCACGTGTGAAAATTCTCAACCAACCAAAGAAACTCAGATGTTCTTCTGTGCTCTTTCTTCTCTAACATTGGCTGGATTCAAGCTTCTAAGACTCATTGGTCCAAGACTGAACTAACCAAAGCATGTGAAATTTCTTGAGTCCACTCATATTTTCCTAAAATGTCTTAAGCCATGATCTCCATCCAACTAGGTGTCCTTTAATTGAATCCATCTGAAAAGACGTCACCTTTGGAAACCGTGACCACAAACCTGGGTAAAGCTGTCCTGTCATGGTCTTCCCTCCTGTGTCTGTGTTAATGCTTTATTATTTTTACTTTGTGCAGGATAAGGATGATCATCAAAATAACTAGAAGCAATGATTATTAACTATATTTTATTGAAGTGCATTATCTAATCCAAATAAACACAATATCTTTATTGGGGTACAGGCTACCTCCATTGACAGATTGAAAATTTGTCACATTATAAAAAGTAAATAGTGCTGGGATTTAAATCAAAGAATAGCAGAATCCAAAATGCACACAAATGCATGTACAATACATGAAGTACTACATCATTATAAATCTACTCATTAATTAATTATTATGTCTTATTATGATTCAACTGTGTTTTAGTGGTAAAAATCACAAGTGCGTAATGATAATTCAATTTCAATATTGGGATTTCCATGCAATCACTAGAGTTATTTCCTAGAGTAAACAGAGATAAAAAATGAAATAGACTTCCAGCCAAGATGGCGACTGCCGAACTGTGCTGCACATCCCTGGGAAAGAAAGGCAAAACATTAAGGGTTCACTGGGTCTTTTAGGGAAGAGCAATATCCAATATATTGCCAGTGGGAAGGCACAGAGGGGAAAAAAACAAAAAAACAAAAAAAAAAAAAAACGGAATTGTTGATAGACTTAGATCCTAAAGAGAGAGCCACCCCATCATACCAAAAATGGGCCCTAGCTGAAACTAAGAACAATTGGCAAAACAAGCAAGGGTGCTGTTTTCTCGATGAACTGGGGACCAGCATAAGGGTGAAGGAGATCAACACAGAGAAAAATCAACTTCTACCAAATCAGAGATCCAGAGACCCAGTGGCCCCCAAACCCTCATCACTGAAGCAGACCAAAACTGAACCCAACATGGCTCAGGGAAATTTTGCAGAAGAGGGGGCAGAAAAAATGTCAGAGCCACATGTTGGGTCATGATATGCAGAGACATTTATCCTACCCATAACTGTGGGCTAACTCCACAATGCACGACCCATATACCTCAACAAGGAGGGGCACAGGAAGGGGATAGGACAAGGATGAGCCTAACAATGGTACCAAATTGACTGTATTTTCTGAGTACAAAACTAATTAATAAAAAGAATGAAATAGAAGTAAATTTCTTAATACATTCATCCCAGGAGGATGCTGGAAGACTGGGGCCTAGGAATTCACAGACTTGTAAAGATAATCTCACCAGGTGTGAAACATCATGGTCAGGCAGACCACATACATGGGAAGGCAGAGGGAGCTGAACTAGGTCTGTCTGTTAAGTAGGTGCCCTGTGGACTGCGTTTAAAAAAGAACAGCATCATTCAGGCTAAAGAAGGAGTGTGACCAGAAAAAGCATTCCAAGCAGAAAAATCCCTTTAGCAAGGCTTTTAGAGCTAGGTAGTGGTACAGTATAATGATTAAAAAAAGAGAGAGAGAGAGAGAGAGAGGACAGTTGTTTGTTTGTGAGTACCCTTAGTGGGAATGAGGTGGATGTAAGGAATTAATTGAGGAAGAATCACATACTTTTGAGCGTATTGTAGTGGTCTAAAGAAAACAGTTTTTTGCTGATAGTTTGTTGTGAATATTATTCTTCAGGAATAATGTGTGCAATTTACTAAACTAACACAGAACATTGAGAATAGCTGTTCTTGCAGTTGCTTCATTGTTTTCATTACCACATGCATTTTAAGCAAGGAACTAATATGATCTCTTTAGGGCTTAAATATCTGTGAATTTAGCCATTGAATCTTTGTGATTTGATTTTTTTTTCAGTGTTTTCTCTGTTTAAGATAACAGGGCTCATGACATTTCAAGAACTTAATCTCCCAAATCTGTACTCGTGAAGGAACAAATGTTTTAGAGAAAATGTTCATCTTTTCCCTAACTCCAGCATATAATAAGTTTTCAGGTCATATCCTCCCTTCTGTTTCCATTTCCTCTCCATATTTTTCTATTATTTCTGTGGTCACCATTATTTACCAGGAAGTAAGAACACAAGGATGATTTTACAGAAGTTCTTCAATACAAAATATTTTCTTGATAGCACTTGTTCTATTAAAGGAGGCATGCCCTTGGGAGGGAGAGGGTGCTATCCATGTGTGATGCCTCTCAGGGAAATCTTCATGTCTACTTTGAAATGTGGCTCCATCTGGTTGCTTTTGATTCAATATTAGTGGTCTAACAGATTGTTGCATTGTCTCTGCTCAAGGCTTATGGAGAATTCCCACAGTCATGAGAATATTCCTGTTCATTAGGCAGAGGCATCTAGTTCTCTTAAATTCTCTTTATCCAAGAGACATGCTTTGGGGAGTGGTCTGGAGTAGACAGAATTTACTACCACCAAGTGGAAGCTTTAGATTTGATACTGATATTGTCTCAGCCTCTCTGATTCTCCTATATTGTCCTCAGACATAAATAGTGCCCGGTCCAGAATATGGAGACTCCTGTACTCTGGATCTTGGAGAAACAGCAGCCAGTGAAGTCAAGTCTCACTGAAATCAAGTTACCTAGCAGTCCCGAGACCAGACAGCAAGCCCTCCCATGCAAGTCCTTGAGTTTAGTGGTTGTACATTGCTGCCACACACGCTGTAATATAGAATGCCTCTGCTCCTCCAGCAGGCTAGAAACTTCTTACACTGCAGTCTGAAACAACCGCCTTGTTCTAACACAATATTGTCTTTATCCATAAATTAAAATCTATATGAAAATGTGGGATGTGCTTTTGCATTGGATTGATATAATCCATTGAAAGTCATAAGGAAATATTGTTTGATAAATGTCATAGATTCTAAACCTCTTACTGAGTTATACTCTTACCATTCTGCTGTTTGTAATTTACAGAATAAAGTAAATTAAAATCAAATGTTTTCGTTTTTAGGAGTACCTTGAATGCTAATGAGATAAATTGTTGGTTGCAATTAACTTGGCATACTCATTTTGAGAGTAAAATGCTGAACAAATTTTTAAAATCCTTAAATCTAAACTATTTCATTACAAAAATATATGAAGAAAGGGGTAAAATGAAAAATATCAGGAAGAAAAGTTTACTTAGACAATATATTTGCCTTTGATTTGCAATTGTGTATTGGCTTCTTATTCCAGCCTTATCCAAAATAATTTTTAAAATTTCCTTGTGACTGATGAATATTAAAAGTATGCTATAAGACCGGATGTGGTGGTGTATGCCTTTAACCCCAGTACTTGGGAGGCAGAAGTAGAAGGATTTCCATGAGTTTGAGGCCATCCTGAGACTATATAGTTAATTCCAGGTCAGCCTGAACCAGAGTGAGACCCTACCTCAAAAAACAAACTAAAAAAGGGAAAAAAGTATGCAATAATTTTACCACTGTCATTGATGTAAGTATATTCTATGGTATGTCATATATTGGAAGAGAGAACAAAAATTAAAAATATAAAAAATGGCATTATTAAATTTAATATCTCTATTGTTCATAATAATAAAGTTTAAATTCACATAAAATTTACTTATATTCTCAAAGTAAGCCTACAAAACACCATAACTTCCCTGACTCAGGGTGGTTTCTTTTTCTGGTTGAAATATTTTTAAAAAGTGTCATACACACACATATAAGGTTATGTTCTGTATCATTGTGATATTCCTATATTCTGTGTAAATTAGTAGTCATGAAAACTAGATATCATATTCTGGCTTATATTACTGTCTTATTTCCTATTTATGTATAAGAAAAACTCTATTGACCTAGAATATCTAAATGGTGAACAATCTCAATAAAGCAAATGATAAACTAAATATTTCTTATTGTACAAAAAAAATCATGGCTATTTTGTTACCATGAGTTCAAAAACTGTAGCTTTCTAATGTAATTGAAAGCCAATATGCATAATTTTTATCTTTTTTATCCTATATGAATGTTATCTTAGCTCTAAAGGGATACAGTGTCTCCTAATTGTAGATACTTTAAAACATTAAATATGATTATCAAACTACATGTAATATAGCAATGTAGACATTCACACAACCATGCTCCAATTTTTCTAGATGGCCTGCCATGATGGGAACCTATTTTGTGAATGGTTCTTGTGAGGACCACAAGTAAAGGCACAGGTGATGTCATGTGTAGTAAACACGGCTGCAAATCTGCTGTCTCATGGGAAAGGACAATGCTGTCAAATCTGTCACGTTAGCAGAATGAAAGGTATTTAAACCATGGATGAGGGTTCCAGTGTACCACAGAGCAAGGTTTGCCATACACAGCGCTATCTAGGTTTTTTCTTGTATTCTGAAGTTCTGTGTTAAGATGGAATTCAACTTTAGTGAATTTTCAGTGTTGAGGTCTGTTACCTTTATAATCATAAGCTCAAAGGCAAAGAAGACAATTTTGTTCCTACAAATGTAAACCCACAATCACATTTTCCACTGCACTTAACACGTTAAAAATGTCTTTCTGATATTTGAAGTGAAAGTAAACAGTTTGGTCCATTTCTACCACAGTCATTTTATTGTTAACACTGTTTTACTCAAGTTTTGATTATACCACCTGCATTTGTATTTTACAGTAATACAGATTTAATCTTTTGCATTAATCATCAGAATTTCTTCTTTAATTAATATATCTTCCAAAATTTTAATAGGCTATCCATAAAATGATTTTTAACTTAAACACATTATACTTCAATGAAGGTAAATATTTACTTTAAAAATGGTCCAACATTATTCATTTTTAAATATTTTGTTCATTTATTTATTTACTTGAGAGCGACAAACACAGAGAGAAAGGGACACAGAGAGAGAGAGACAGAGAGAGAGAGAGAGGGAGGGAGGGAGGAGAGAATGGGCACACCAAGGCCTCCAGCCACTGCAAACAGACTCCAGACGTGTGAGCCCACTTGTGCATCTGGCTAACATGGGTCCTGGGGAATCAAGTCTCTAACCAGGGTCCTTAGTCTTCACAGGCAAATGCTTAACAGCTAAGCCATCTCTCTAGCCCGGTCCAACATCATTTTGTGAGTTAACGAAAACAATTTTTTCAGAATCTCATAGTTCCTTTTGTTTATGATGACCATGAGTTTATTTATAGTAAACAAATTTTAAGATAAATATCAACTACCATATCTTTAGGAAACACATAAATTCTGTCATGATTTTGATAAAATAAAGAGATCTGAAATCAATAAAAATTGCTAGGTTTTAACATTTTTCCACATAAAATTTGAGTGATAATTTAAATAAAAGATAAAGGACACGTTCAACAATAATGGGGATGATTATTATAAATATTCTTTGCTGATGGAGATCATGAATGGAAACACAACTCTAGATAAAGTATACTTATATCGTGTTAGAGGTTGTTTTCTTTTAGTTTGAGTCATTCCTTTGCTATCATAGTCACTCTAGAGCCAGCAGTAATTGGCATTGAGTAGAGGGCACTGTATCTCTGTTAAAATGTGACTTGAGCTTTATCACCACCATGTATTTTAGTTACACTGGTTCAGGCAATCCTTAACAGGAACAATAGACATGAGAAAATTAAAGGTCAGTGTGGTAGAAGAAATTGTTCTTCTGTCTCTTTCCTTAGACTTTAATTCAAGCGCACACACACACACACACACACACACACGCACATGCACACGCACACACGCTTATGAAACTACTTATACTTGGTAACTTGTGGATAATAAACAGACAGAAGGTATGTCTCACCACATTGTAGTTTGTGTTTCATTAATCAACTTACGCATTTCTGTCATCATCCTGTATCTAACACAACATATATTAGGAAGGGGAAAGTTGCCCAGAGAATCTGAAATTAAAACAGAAGACAGATGGTGATTTGAATGGAATGTCATCTTTGGCTCATGCGTTTGGAATACTTGGTGCTCAGCTGGTAAGACACTGGAAAGTGCGAGTGATCTTGGGAGACGGGGTGGGACTTAGGGTTTGTGGTGCTGCTCCACCCAGTGCTCAGCGAATGGGAATGTGGACCATAGGCTTGCTGCTCCTTTCTATTGTGCTGTCCTGGCCGTGGTGAAACTTCCCCTTGAAACTCTAAGACAAAATGACCCCTTTCTTTCTTTCAAACTTTATATTTATTTATTTATTTATTCGACATAGAAAGGGGCGCGAGGAGAGAATGGACGCTCCAGGGCCTCCAGCCACTGCAAACGAACTGCAGGCGCATGCCGCTCCCTTGTGCATATGAATTACGTGGGTCCTGGAGAGTGGAACCTGGATTCTTTGGCTTTGCAGGCAAACGCCACAACCACCAAGTCATCCCTCCAACCTCCCCCTTGCTTACTACAGTCGCGCCTGGTTGGCTGTCTGGTCCTACAATGAAAAAGCCACAGCCACAGATGGGAAGAGACAGCAAAATCATACATATCACCAATGTCATTATGTTACCATTGAGGAAAAATTTTAAAATAAGCATTAAATGTGTTATTTAAATCATGAAAGAAGGCAATATGAATCATTTAATCGTTCACAACCACAGTGGAAGTTTTAATGATATTTAAAAGCAAAGAAAGCAAGTTTCTTTAAACTTGTGAGGAAAAGTTGTTTTGAAGGGAAAATATATATGCTGAAATACATGTAGAGCAATATATTATTAGAAACTAAGTAAAATTACCAGTAGCTATAGGCAGATATACAGTTTGCTTGTGGATGGGGTGAACTTAGGTAACTTAGTGGTAGACAATTTCATACTGCTACAATTCCACAGGTTCTTACATTTGTTGGCCAATCAATGGAAATACTGCAATATAACTCAAAAAAAAAAATGGCTGAAACAAACAGTGAACATATAAATTGAATTATAAAATATTAAGAGCTCATATTTTGTCTTTCTGTTTCATATTGTTAAGTGGAATGATCTCTAATAATGCATAGATTTCTGGGTTCAGTTAAATATTATTACATCTATTTCTACAGACAAGGACATGGACCTGGGATTTATACTAGGATTTTCTAATCATTTTAGCAAATGGCATTGAATATGCACTCTGTTTATATTTATTTATTTATTTTTATTTTTATTTATTTATTTGAGAGAGACAGACAGAGAGAGAAAGAGGGACACAGAGAGACAGAATGGGCGCACTAGGGCCTCCAGCCACTGCAAACAAACTCCAGACGTGTGTGCTGCTTTGTGTATCTGTCTAACGTGGGTCCTGGGGAATCAAGCCTTGAACTAGGGCCCTTAGGCTTCACAGGCAAGTGCTTAACTGCTTAGCCATCTCTCCAGCCCTTTGTTGTTGTTGTTGTTTTTTTTTTTTCAAGGTAGTATCTCACTGTAGCCCAAGCTGACCTGGAATTCACTGTGGAGTCTCGGGGTGGCTTTGAACTCATAGCAATCCTACCTCTGCCTCCTGAGTGCTGGGATTAAAGGCGCGTACCACCATGCCCGGCTGCACTCTGTTTATAAACAGAGGTGAAAATGTTCATTTTTTTTTTTATTTTTACTGAGTTCCTACGCAAACTTTGTGAGGAATTTTAAGTGCTTTATTAAAACTAATCCTCATACTATGCCTATGCTAAACATTCTATTTTTATTTCGATTTTAAAGCTCAAGAAACTGACCTTTAAAGAAGGTTAGCCCTTTCCCCAAGCCATCTATTTATTTTATGATGTAGTCAAATTTCAATCTCATTTCATGTAATTGAAGTGCTAACAGTTAACCACATCCCTAGCCATGGGATTTGTAGGACATTTTTTCCAAATTTGAATTAGTTCATGCATTTCCTTTTACTTTTTAATGTTAGAGTTCATAAGATTCTTCTTAGATTTATAAATTTACTTTACTTCTGACCACTTGAAGATATGTCACTAGACTCACATATGAGAAAAAAAGAAACAATTATGGTTTGGGATTCTCCTCCTTAATCACCAATACTTTACAATTATCTTGATAATTTCATGATAGATTTATGGAAGGATGTCTTTCCAAAAGAAAAGTTACACTAACATCTTAAGCATTTTCATGAAACCAGTTATTATATCTCTTAATATGATTTTATGTTAGTTATACAGAATGAAGCTAGTTTTTGATGTAAATTTTTTGGCTGGAGAAAAAAAATATTAATATAATGTACCTAGTCAAACCTGTCTGGGTCTGTTTATACTGGATATGATAGTGACTGCTCTCTGAGCACATGCACCTGAGTCTGTGTGATGACCAAACTGAACAGCTCAGCTCCATCACCACGGATTATTGTTTTCGCAAAGGAATGGGCCTGCCTGACACCTCTGCTTTAGCAAAACTACATATTGCTGGATCAAAGAAGCACACAAGGATCGGAACTCCAAGTACATACATAAATGTTTTCCCTCTCAACCTGAATTTCTTCACATGGCCATAATCAGTTAGCAGTTTTAAACCATGAATGCTGTAGACAAACTACATTGTTGGTAGTAAATAAGTGCCTTAGGTAGAAATAGTAAAAGTTAATGATTTCAGTTTTCTCATCCTTAATTAAAGAAAAGTAATATTTTCTTTGCCGTATATCCTAAGGTTATTATGAAATTAGAACATAAATATTTAACACAAACATATATTTTACAATCATAAATATAGGCGCTATTAATGAATTATTAATTGGTTAATATAGTCATTATTCATATTCCTTATTAGAGTAATTTTCATCCCTGAAATATTACTTTATAACCTTTACATCAAGGTATTAAGTTTTCTGTGCCACAACTAGCATTTAGTTATTCATAAAATGAGTTACAGTCAGTTTCATTCCTTCAAAAGCTTAATGTAGTTTGCAATGTTAACAGGGCACAGAGCAGAACAGGAAATACAATCTGATTAAATTCCTATATGGGTAAAACAAAGACATAAACACTATGCTCTACTAATACTAGATAATTTGAATTTTTATAACTGGGCAACATAGATAGAAGCTTTTTGGAACCCAGAAAAAAATGTGGAACCCAACAGCCCACACAACTTCCATTTTCTTTGGAAAAGAGAACAAAAAAAGAAAAAAAAAAAAGACTAACAAAAACATGGATTCATTGAATATCTATTTAAAATAATCAAGTGTTACACTGCATGAAGCTTGGAAGATATTCATCTCAGCACAATCCTAATACATGAAACACAACCTATAATGTAAATATTTATATAATGGCAGTAGATGAAATGATTTTATGACATAGATGGCATGAAACCTTTTTGATGTGAATTTTAGACTGTGATACTTTTAAAAACTAACAAAATGTAAAAGGCACATACAAAATTATATGGGTTTTAAAATCAGATTAAAATATGAATGTTATGCACAACCCCATGGAGGATAACTACAACCCTACAGAAGTTGGTCCTCAGTGGTCTGGGGCAGGATGAGGGAAATGAAGGTAACAACACATCATGTTTCCATACAAAATATGCTGTTAATCAGAAAAATAATAAAGAAAATGTACAAATGAGTAGTCCCTCAGAAGTACCATGGCACATTTTGTCAAACATATGAAGAATAATCTGCAGTATTAATGTGTGTGTGTGTGTGTGTGTGTGTGTGTGTGTGTGTGTGTGTAGATTTCCATGACTGGTTGATGTATGGGATTCACTCAAAAAAGTTTAGGAGCTGCTAATAGCATTTGAGCTTTTAATATGTTGGACTCACTGATAACAATTTGAAAATCACAAGTATGTCCCAAAATCTTACTTATGTAGAAGATAGCATGGAAGACAAGTGGGGTGCAGGAAAGTCTGACAGCTTCACAAAGACATTTACCCATATCTGCCCTTCATAGTTTTGTTGTTGTTGTTTGCTTGTGTTGGTTACCCTTTCCATTGCACCGTCTCTTTAACCTTGATTAAATGCAGCTTGAAGAATGGCTAGCTGTTATTGCCATCTAGTCATTTTCCTCTGATGCTACCAACATTCAGACACTATATTTTATTGAATAAAGAAATGTTTTAGTCAGGCGTGGTGGCACATGCCTTTAATCCCAGAACTCAGGAGGCAGAGGTGGGAGGACCGCCATGAGTTTGAGGCTACCCTGAGAATACATAGGGAGTTCCAGATCAGCCTGAGCATGAGACCCTACCTCAAAACAAAACAAAACAAAAAAGTTTTACTTTTGATGCATGGAGTATTCGATATCAACAGACCATAAGAAAGAATTTAGAATTGAAAATTTTTCAACATTTATATACAATCCCGGTGCTACAAAACTTAAAGCAAAAGGGTATTGGAACCACAGTGCTGAATACAGAATTTTAAAATGTCTGTATCTCAACATTATTATTTGGATGTAATCAATGTTTTAACTTTCACAGGTTTTGTGATCTAACCCATTCTAAGCACATTTTATGAACCATATTCATTTTTCTGGAAATATCATTGACTATGATACCAGCATGCTTTTATATTTCTTATAGTACTGAAATTCTATTCATTCCACTCTACATTATGAAAATCAATATTTGTTTATTGTCAATCAACTAATATCCTTCCTCCAAGTATAGAACAGTTTTGTGCCGCACCAATCCTGTTTCTCTCTCTCCTTGTTACCTACTTTCTTAACTTCTGACATTTTTGTTTTTCTCATTTTATCCTCAAGCTTTGCACATCATGCTTTACTTTCCAATGTCAAATTAGATCGTGTATTTTAATAGCTCTAAATTGTGTAATGGCATAAGTATCTCCTCACTCATATCCATTATGTTAAGCCACTTTTGTAGTGAGCTGCATGTTCCTTTCAGAAAGCACCCAACCAACAGCAGTTTATGGGAGGAAAGGGTTTATTTTGGCTTATAAACTTGAGGGAAAACTTCATAATATCTGGGGAAATCATGGCATGAGCAGAGGGTGGACATCACCCCATGGCCAACTTCAGGTGGACAGCAGTAGGAGGGGAGTTTGCCAAACACTGGCAAGGGGAAGCTGGCTGTAACAAACCACAAATCTGCCTTCAACAATCCACTGCCCCTAGGAGACTCCATTTTCCAAACTTCTACCATCTAGGGACCTAGTATTCAAAACACATAAGTTTAGAACACCTGAATCAACCCACCATCTTCCATCCCTGGCTCCAATAAACTGATAATCAATAATAAGCAATATATTCAGCAATGCAATATATTCAGTTCAACTTTAAAAGTCTCCATAGTTTTTTGTTTGTTTGTTTGTTTGTTTGTATTTTTTTTTAATCACTCTCAGCACTGTTCAAACGTTCCCATAGTTCAAGGTCTCTTAAGTGAGCTATAACACACTGCCCCCTCCCAAAAAAAAACCACTTAATGCCACAATTAAACATTCACACTGCAACAGATGGTACTGGACATACCAAAGAGAGATTGAACTAATGCAAGATTTAAAACAAGCATGGCAAACTTCAAACTCTGTCCATCAAAGTCTGATAACACTAACCAGTGGCCAATCTCTGGAGGTCCAATTCTGCTAGTCCAGCTAGGCTACTTATAATCCAGGAAAACTTTGTCTGGAGCTGACAGCTCTCTTTGGCAGACATCTATCTCATAGTCCTGGTATCTCCACTGGATCTCCACTGCAACCCACGGTTTATCTCCATGACTCCATTGCGCCTCCACACAGTTTGTAATACAGCCAGCCTGTTTCACATTGCCCAAGGCTATTTCCAATACAACAAAACCATGCTGCAAATTCAATGACCCTTTCTGCTGCATTTGTTATATACTCCATGATACCAGGTGGGCTACCAACTCTTATATCCAAAGAGGAATAATGCAGACTTTGAAGAATAAGACACTCCTGCATTCAGACCCCTTGCTTTCAAAAGAGTCTACATTCTTCCTGCTTTCCCAGTCAGGTGTCCCAATCACAATGGTTGTAATCTCTCAAATCATTCCAGCTGAACAGGCAGCAGTTTCAGTCCAAAGATTCCTTTTCTTTTGGCGCCATTTCTTTCTGCTCATACCAGTCCATTTTTGTGCAATGCAACCCTGCACAAGTTCTCAGGACACAGGCATAACAGCAAGCCTCTGACATGAATAGCTTCTAGGTCAGTCCTGACAAAGCTCTTTCTCGCCCTCATAAACCAGATCTCATAGTCCACAGTTCTTACTTCATTTAGGTCTTTCAACTCTGACCAGAATAGTCCATCAAGTTGTACTTAAAGGCATCTCGTGGGTTGAGGTTTTAAACCTGTTCACATTCCTCCTTAATATAACAGTTCCAAAAGGCCAAAGCCACAAAATGGTTTCTAGTAACAAGGACTCACTTCTCACTATCAATTTTACTCTCGCCGTTAACTTCTTGTTGCTGGCAGAAAGCCCTCAACCAAGAGCAGCTTGAGGAAGGAAAGGGTTTATTTTGGTTTACAGACTAAAGGGATCACTCCTTGTTGGCAAGGACAACATGGCGTAAGCAGAGGGTGAACATCATCTCCTGGCCAGCAATAGGGAGACAGCAGTTGCCAGAGTGTGTGGCAAACACTTTCAAAGGGAAGCTACCTAAACACCCAGGAGCCCTCCCACAGCAATAAACTGCCACTAGGAGGCTCCAACTTCCAAATTTCCTCCAGCTAGTTTGTGGGGGACACCTGAATCAAATCACCATACCCCCTTAGCAATTTTATTTTCCAACAATGACCCTTCATTCCTGGTTCTCATTTTCTAGAAAGAATAACCAGTATCATTAGTGCTTGATGTAAACTATATAGTTCTGAAGAGATCGATAGCAGAAACTACACATTCACCACCCTATAAAGGGTGACATACTCAAAACGTTCTATATAATTCTAACAGCATCCTATTGTTCTAGAATGAGAGCTGAGGAAAAGTGGGGAAATATATTCTGTCTCTGAGTTTTCAATCCATTCAAGATCTATAAAGAGTATCAAATGATTGTTCCTCTTCTTACATTAGGTCTCTCCTTTTTTATTTCTGTTTTCTAGAACAGCAGCCTTCATAGTTCCCCAATGGACAGATAAACTTAATTGTCCACAATATAGAAAAAAACTTCTCTCAAATGCTGCGTTGAGATAGTTCTGTTAAGAGATATTTCAACACCAAAATGTTTAGCCTTGAAAAATGAAAAATCTCTCAACTCCCCATAGAAATAAGATAACTCAAAAGTCGCTCTGTGAAGTAAATACAAGACAAAAATCACAAAAATGACATACATACATGCACACATGCACACACACACATTTTTATTAGCACATACACACTCAATGTGCAATCTCTATGTGAAAAAAGTATGAGCAAAACATTATCAGGTTTTCACTGTCATTATTGCAGAAACAAATATTGCAATCTTTATTTCACCAACACACAATGAAGAAGGCTCAGAATCCTTTTTTGATTTTTATTTATTTATTTGAGAGTGAGTGAGAGAGGGTGGAGGGAGAATTGGTACACCACTGCCTCCAGCTGCTACAAACAAAATCCAGACCCATGCACCCCCTTGTGCATTTGACTTACAGGGGTCCTGGGGAATTAAACCTGGGTCATGTGGCTTTGCAGGCAAGTACCTTAAAAGCTAAGCCATCACTCCAGTCCAAATATTATTATTATTTTTTTTTATTTGAGTGATAAAGAGAATATGGGTGTTCTAGGGACTCTAGCCACTGCAAACAAACTCCAGACACATGTGCCACCATGTACATCTGGCTTTATGTGTATACTGGGAAAATGAGCCTGGGTCCTTTGATTTTTCAGACAAATGCCTTAACCACTAAGACACATCTTCATCCAAGAGTATTTCTGCTGCTCTTAGGGTCCTTACTTGCCTTCATTTTCCAACGGTGTTGTTTGTAGTCCAGAAACACTGTCAGAAAAGGAAACTTTCACTGAGAAGTCAGGAAGGCGGCGCAGTGAGCAACCCCGGGGTGTAAGGGCAAAGCATCATAATTTTCCTGTAAACACAGCAAGAAGCTTCAGGAGACAGAACTCTGATGAACCAGTTTTCTACAGATTCCTAATTCCTCAGCATTATCAAGCTTCAGACACTTCACCGTAAACTGGTAAAATAGTGCTTCGCTGGCTGCCTTCCTTTGCTCCCACGCCGCTTCATGGCCCTGCCCAGTGAAGTACTTATCCTGGGAATCTTGTGTCTCAGCCTAATGCCAGGAGAACCGAGGGCAGCGACACAGTAATCCCATACCTGCCTCGAGGTTGGTGAGGGAACCTCTGTGCTTTCTAGCCTACCTTTGCTCTTCAGGGACTGAGGAAGGGCAAGCATGAAGCAGAGGATGCTTCCTCGACGCCTACAACCAGCGCGATTCAGATATTTCCCATTTCTAGAAGAAGAGGAGAAAGAGCCAAAGGAGGAGAGGGAAGAGGAATAGAAAAGGGAGTAGAAAGGTGGAGGAGAAGGGAAGTAGAATAGGAAGAGTTGAAGAGGGGGAAGCAGAGTGGGAAAATGCAATTGAATTTTAGTTGTCATTCAGTGAAGTTTTTCTAGCTTTGTTTTCTGACACCTTAGGACAAATTTTCCACCTACAGCCACTTCATTTCTCACTTAAACAACATGTCCTCTCTCTCTCTTAATTTCCTGTTGATGTTTACCTAATCTCCAACCTGTGTGGAAAATATCCACAATTTGGTCTGTACACTTGTAAATGCTTATTGCTCCCAACTCTTTAAGGAATATATACACTTGTTCACTGATTTCAGTATGATCATTAGTGAGCATGCTTAGTAGGCAAGCAGGCAGTATAATGATCTTCTTTCCACATAGGCTGCACAAATGTTTGCATGGTATATTGTGGTTATGTGTTTGTTTGCATTTTTATGAAAGCATTACTATGGATTGTACTGCTAGTTGAGAAGTTTTAGGAGGCCAATGCCTTATCCATTAGTTACTAGGGATTCTGAGAAGTTTTAAATATGGGCATGTATTTGATGTTTCAAAATACCTTCTATAAAATTCTTTTAGACAGTACTTAGCCAAGAACATATGTTCTGAAGAGCTTATATTTCTCCTTGAGTGAATAAAATCTGTATTATGTTTCTGAGTGGAACTGGACATGTTATATAGTTTGAAACCATTCTGTGTATATATACGACAAAAAATTTAAATTGTTTGTGAGGTTTGCAGTCCAACTACTAATAATTACTTTATTCCAAGCATCACATTCTCTGATCAACCTATTGCATAACAGTCAAATGTATGGTAAAGCCTTCCTTTCACAAGCTCTCCTCTCAGCTTAATTGAATACCATTATTCTTGGATACATTTTATAATCTGACCATATTCCTATGGTGCTTGCAACATTTTACTACAATTTATTTCAGAATGATTTCCTGTGGAAATCATTACATAATGAATCAGGGTTCTATGTAAATAAAACTAAGTTAAGTTCTACAATTACATTTTAATTGTTACATAACAGGAAGGAGTAGTTAGTCAGGCTTTTGTCTGTCCGTTCCTATTAGGTTTTAAGAAGTAAGTGAGCAAAATCAATACTTTTTTGTATTCTATTTTGTAGCCACTATGTCCTTATTCTGATACAAATTATAACAAGGGCAGAATAAATACATTTTTGAATGTATGCAGTAATACACTCATAGGGTCATTAGCAAGGCAAGATAGTTTTCAATCACATTTACGGCATGGCTTGAAGCTAATGTAAATAATACAGACTGTATTCAGTGGGGTCGAAGGAGTTCCTTAGCAGACATCTAGAAACAATGGCTTCTGGCAGGTAAATGCTGGAGAAAGTCACTCCACTTCAGGGGAGGAGGAAGAGGCTCAGGTTCCAGGATTGCTCAGCAGATAACCCTCTAGATAGTTTTGACTCACACACACTCCCCAGTTTTAAATTCATGGAAAATTTCCTAACATTTAACTTAGTTCTCTGCATTATTTACTCTTTTCATAAGAAAAGTCCCACCAGAAATCAAAAATATGCTTAGAAAAGCTAAAAAAAAAAAAAAAATCTGTCAATTAATACAAAACAAAATTAGCTGGCTATGGTGGCACATGCCTTTAATCCCATGGTTGCAAAATGTCAAGCAGGCCATAAGTTTGCTAGATATGGAAGACAGTTCTCAAATAGTGCTACTGATATTAGAAATGGAAAACAGATTTACCCATTTCTCTCAATGAGTAGATATGGCGAATAAAGACATACTTATCTAGAAAAGAAAAAAAATCTACATAGGGGTCAATATTTCTAGCTTCCTTATCCCTGTATATCCCTAAAGTATTTTCCATATTGTCAGAGTGAAATTTAGTGAATCAACATCTCTCTTGATCATAATAGCTTAAAGGTCCTCTTGAGATCAGTTACTAGATGATCATATTCTTATGGATATTCTTCTAGGATCCTCAAATTGTATCACATATATTAACCTGTTAAACATTATGACATTTATTAACTTCTTTAGTTTTCACAAGCACGATGCCAGGTGGGAACTGCGTTACGTGATCCATTCCTACGTACAAAGGAAATAATCGTGGAGCCAGCATCCAAAGCTGGGGCTCTATTATGCCAAAGAAAAGCTTTATTCACAACTTATACTTAATTACTTTTTTCCTATTTGAGGTGCTGATTAGCCTGAAGAAATGAGATGGGGTAATTTCTAGCACTTAGAACCCAGCATAAAGCACTTTGTAGACAGATGCCAGAACACTCTGCTGTCAAGAAGCTGCAGGCCTTTGAGGTGGCTCAGTGACATTTATGTGTCCCTGCTCTGGCAGAGCTTTGCTCTGAAGTAGAGCTGATCACTGGAACATTTCCACGTTAGAAAAAAGGCCCCAGTCCTGGAAAGATTTGACCCCTCACCCCCATTATTTTTAGGACCTAGGGTGTCCTGCACTTTACCAGGACATACATTGGATTGAAGTGCATGTCAGCTCTGCTAATCAAATCTGAATTCTTATTTGGTGAAAATTCAACAGGATATTTCATGTTTTGAGGAAGGCTCAATTATTCTCTTATTTTTCAGTGGAAAACTTTAATAATGCTTTTGATCCTTCTCTTTACACCAGTGCATTTCATTTCTGTTGTATACATGAGGGATGTCTTTGCTTACTAGTTTAGTAAAACCAAATCCAAAATATTCATATTTAACCTTTACTTTTTAATTAAGCTAAACTTTATTATCTTCCCTCTGAAAGGAATAAAATATGACTTCCATGATTTTTCAAAGAATTTTAATGTACATAAGACTATGAATTAGCAATCAAGCTAATTTAAATTTTGACTGTTTGTTTCAATTTTTTGATGAAGATTTTTTCCAACTTAAAATTAAAATCCTTTACAGGTTGAAAAAGAGTCTCTAGCTGAATTTGCTCTCTAAGATGAATAGTGCAATATCTATCACTAGTAGACTGAAGAACGGAAGTTTCCCTGGATGGGATAGTAGAAAAAGACATCACGACCCAATACATGTATTGTTTCACAGTACACAGAACCTTTGAGTGATTTTTATTGTACTAGCATAAGTGACCTTGGCTACAACCTTGCTTCTCAAGGTCTCACCAGACCTAGGAGTTCATATCAGGTTGATGCAGCGTAAACCACTACCTGGAATGAAGGGAGAACAAGAGAGACCTTTGGGAACTGGATCAGAGAGTTGTGGATCCACCTCTGTCTGCCCTCTGCAGTATTATCAACAGCAAATATTAGACACTTGAGGAAAATTTTCTTTGAAGAAACAGTTACTTACCTAAGAAGGCAAACTGAAGTATGTAGACCATTTACAAACATTTCCGGACATCCTTGACCCTAAATGGTTTTTCTGCATTCCAACCCTGCCTTTTTAGTAACGTGAGGGAAAATGGGATAACAGACTATTCACTGGAGTTTTTTCATTCAGTTCTTCCATTATTTAGTGCTCCAAGATACTAGTCATTTTTTTTTTTCTTTAGGAAGTCTACCATGGGAAGCTAGGCTGTGATATATATAAATTTTATAAGAATATTAATCTTTTTTAAATCATGTGAAATGGTTCAGTGATCTAATAGAGAGTTTCATTATACTGATGCATGTGTGATTTGAAAGATAATTACATAAGATTAAATTCTTTTCTCACCCAATCAGAAATGAGATCCCATTCATTTTTATGACCTACAATAAACTTTGTGGTTGGGAAATCATGCTATTAATCTCAAGCACAATGACAGAAATAAAATATTATGAATAAAATTTTTCCTTATGCTTCATGAGTAAAAAAATATGGTTTCTATTGACAAGAATCATTAAAATGCTGTGTTCATTATTTATAGAATACAGCCACCGAAAAATAATGAGGAAACAATAAGGAAATTGCATAAGGAGATGAAATGTGAATCACATTTATCCAAAAGATGAATTAATGTTTGTAATATTTCCATAAGGGAAATATAGAATTCTTATACTGAATATACTGTGATTTTTAGCAAGATTACTGCTGCCATAACACATAAAGACTCTGATTTGTAGAAATAATATTAGTGAGAATAAGATATCAATCAGTATTTATGTTGCACCTTGAACTTTGTACTTCTCAAAAATGAATCCTATAGAGTATCTTTTCCTTCAACTCATAAAAGCACCAAGATGAAGGTCAGTCCAAAACCAGAAAAAAATTACCTTCTGGTGCAAAGACAATTCAACCTATGTATAGCAAACATAAATAATAGTAACAAAATTGAATGATTTTTACTCTTGCCATGCATTGGTAAGTATAAACCATGTCAGTGTTAGAATACATAGGTCTATTCAGAACAAATGTCCCCAACATACAACCTCCCGTGAATGTGTGGCAGTTTTCACCAATGATCTATGCTGACCCTTCTTATACTTCTGATTTCAAAAATAACAGGGCCATAGCATTAAAAAAAAAGTATGAATTCTCCCGGAGGCTACCTCCCTACTTCTGTCATCCCTGAGGAACCGCCAATCAAAGCCAATTGACACCTTGAACCTATACTAATTGTAGCACTTTCTCTATCTGTGGCTGGTTATTTTTATGGATCCTTAGTTTGCATAGTCATAAACGTATTTTTTTTAATTATTTATTTATTTATTTGAGAGTGACAGACACAGAGAGAAAGACAGATAGAGGGAGAGAGAGAGAGAATGGATGCGCCAGGGCTTCCAGCCTCTGCAAATGAACTCCAGACGCGGGCGCCCCCTTGTGCATCTGGCTAACGTGGGTCCTGGGGAACCGAGCCTCGAACCGTGGTCCTTAGGCTTCACAGGCAAGCGCTTAACCGCTAAGCCATCTCTCCAGCCCATAAACGTATTTTTTTAAATTTTGTTTATTTTTATTTGAGAGCAACAGACAGAGAGAGAAAGGCAGATATATAGAGAGAAAATGGGTGCACTAGGAACTCCAGCTGCTGCAAACAAACTCCAGATGCGTGTGCCCCCCTTTTGAATCTGGCTAACGTGGGTCCTGGGGAATTGACCCTCGAACTGTGGCCCTTAGGCTTCATAGGCAAGCTTTTAACCACTAAGCCATCTCTCCAACCCCGTAAACATGTTTTTAAAATAATTTAAAATGACTTTCTCATTTTCAATAGAAGTACTCATTAAACTGAGTATTATAAATGAGAAAAATATGAGAATAAAAGACAAATCATTTAGGGTGTCTCTAACCACAGTTATCGATTAAGCATTGCTTAGTATTTTCTGTAGCTGTGAGAGCAGTTGTCAGTCCCTGGTGGGGGTGGGGATTGGGGAATTGGGGAGGGGGTTGATGTCTCTGGATACTCCCTCCCACCCTGGGGCTCTTACAATCTTTCTATCCTCTCTTCCACAGAATTCTCTGGCCTTGGTGGGTGTGCTTTAAGTCTATTTTAGTATTGAGCTCACAGCTGTTTATTATTTCTGTTTTGGTGCATTTTGAGTATGCCCAGTGTCTCTCCATACCCTGACTCAGGTTGTCAAGTTTGCCATAGAAGCAGCACACTAGTTCATCTCGCCAGTGTTGCTATTATCCTTATGCAATCTATAGATAATTGCAAAACATCCTATCCCCCTACCTGCTTGTGCACATATAGGGAGTTTTATTTGTGCTGTCATTAAAGAAGTGTCTGCTCATCCTCAGCAGGTCTAATATTTCCTGGTAGAATGAATGACTAGTTATAACTTCTAGACTCTTAAGCATTAAGAAGGTTGATATTGGGGCTGGAGAGATGGCTTTGCGATAAGCACTTGCCTGTGAAGCCTAAGGATCCCAGTTTGAGGCTGGATTCCCCAGAACCCACGTTAGCCAGATGCACAAGGGGGCACGCGCATCTGGAGTTCATTTTCAGGAGGCCCTGGCATGCCCATTCTCTCTCTCTCTCTCTCTC
The DNA here is from genome assembly GCF_020740685.1 of Jaculus jaculus. Classification (NCBI taxonomy): domain Eukaryota; kingdom Metazoa; phylum Chordata; class Mammalia; order Rodentia; family Dipodidae; genus Jaculus; species Jaculus jaculus. Next base: position 106,068,974 of record NC_059111.1, on the reverse strand, counting down.
TCTCTCTCTCTCCCTCTTTCTCTGTCTGTCACTTTCAAATAAATAAAGAAAAATAAAAATATGTTTTTAAAAAAGAGTTTGGTATTATAAATCAGGCATAGGAGTTGATGCTTATAATAGCATTACTCAGAAGGCTTAGACGAGTGGATTGCAAGTTATAGGTGAATATGGGCTAAGTAGTCCATCTGCCTCAAAAATAATTACTAATAATTGCAGAGGAGAATAAAACAAGATATTATAAATAGAAATCAAATTTAAGAGTAATAAATCCATGTTTTACCACTATTTATCACTTATTATCTTTCTGGAAGAAACACCCTTCCTCCTTTGTGTTCTTCCTTCTGTAAACACTGCTGAGGCTCAGTGATGTGTCTGGAACCCAGCTAAGCACCGAGAACATAGAAACCACACAGGCATCTCTTCCTGTCCCTTAGCTGAAGTGAAGTTTAGTTTTAACAGAATTTGAACTGAATTGATAGAAATATTTTCACATACAGATAGCAAAGCACAGTTCTTCGCTATGTCAAGGGATCAAGCAGTCCTAGATAGCTTTGAAGTTTTCAGTATTGCAATGGACTTTGATATTACAAATTCAGTACCATGCTACCCATGATATCATTTCATTCTAGAACCATAGCTATCCCTGAAGCACTTTCAGTCAATTGCCACACTGCTATTGTACTGTGAGTCTTATCTAATGGCTAACAAACATTGGGTGGGATTTGGGAATAGCCACCGCTAAAACATTTGATTTTTTTTTTCTTAAATTTCGTTTTAATAGTTATTGCAAATTCAGACTCTGAGCACTATATCTATTGCTTTATATATAGACAGTAGCATTTTAAAGCACTTTGTAGTGAGGACAAACTAAGCCTTGACCACTTATGAAGTGTCGGAAATCAAGCGTGTGAACTTCTTGCAACCACTAGATTCTTGATGATAAGGTAGGCCCTGTGACAAATACAGAAGAATTTCAAATCAACTGTGCTTAAACTGAATTAAAACTACCTTTAATGTGTCCCTAGATGCTTGTATGTTTTAAGAATATATTTCTAATCTCTGAATTTTTTTATCAACAGTAAACATTTCATATCTCAGTTTGATGCCAAAGTCACAAAGAAAACATTAAATTATATGAAACTTGCCATGACAAGATCGTCATGTCTCGCAGAAAGTACAGAGACTCTAAATGACAATGAAGATATCACTTGAAAAGGCAAAAGTCAGAATTGCAAGATGTATTGGTATTGGCTGATTGACAGCAAGCTTGGGGACTTAGAGACCTGGGATCTCTCCTCTAAGTTCGGCCACTAATTAGGTGTCATCACCTTGAACAAATCAGTTTGCCTCTCCTGGGCTTTTGTTTCCTCATCTGTAAAATTAGGAGGCTGTACTCAATGTTCCTGCCATTTCTCAAATTCTATGAGCCACTGTCACTAGACAGTGCTGTTCTTATCATTATAACTTCTGCTATAAAAATATTTTCAGTCTACTAGGCTGACACTGTCAGCCAGGGTTCAAATGGGCGTTAGCAAATGCCAAATTATTAATGGTGGCATTACTGGACACAGGGATGTCTGAATGTTCTTTGGAAAGATATTTGCAGTAATTTAAGAGTGCAAAAATAAATCACATCATAAATTATACAAGGTTAAATTCCCAGACACTTTTCAGATACTTGAGCATTCTCAAAGATCACAAGGTACCAACCGAGAAAAAAAAAAAAAAAAAAAAAAAAAGTGAAGTGTTCTTTCCAATTCTCAGCCTGCTTTCCTGGTGTCCTGAAGATGCTGAGTCTGAACTTGTGTACAGATAGACCTTTCATTCTCAGGAAGATGGAGAGGGCCATAATGATTTGTCTTTTAGAGGGATGAAAAGTTGATGGTGATGAATTTTCACTCATCGTGGCGTGCTCCTTTATGCGGTAGTTTAAATATAGTTTTGCTTTAATACATGTGATTTCATCTTTCTGAGTGATTCTCCTCCAGAATTTTACCATTAAGTCATTATCCGACATTTCCAAGCTACAGGAACATTATGGTTGGACAGGGCCTTAAGGAGAACTACATTTCTGCCAGGGCTCTCGTTTACCATCTCTTGCATTTTATTTTCTGGCTATCCGCCTTATTTTCCTAGTTCTGTGATGTTCAAGGTGCTGCCCACCTGGTACATGCCTACTTTAAAGAATGAAGGTTAAGTTGTTCTCCTGCATGAGTGACAACTTAAGTATTGGGACACCTTCTCAAAAGTGGAAGATTTAGGAAGCTGGATGAGGACATCCAACAGGAGAGACTGCTGCCTTACACATGCTATGACACAAATGGAGGTGACAGAAGTCCTGGGAGAGGGAGGCACTTGAGTCACTTCTGTCAGAACATTGCCTTGCACCTAGGTGTTTCCCACTGAGGGGTTTGACAATCGCGGTGACTTGGGTAATCTACGTAACCACATGTCTATTAGTACCCGATATTTTACCACTCATGAAAGGGTCCCCTTGTTCTTCCCGATCTCAATCCCCTACCTAGGGGCAAGGGCCTTTATAGTATCTTTCACCAGAGGTAATTCACTCTCTGTGTATGCTTATTTACTTACTCACAGTATCTACCCACTACATGTATATGTACACATACATATATATCTATATATACAAATGTTATTTGATAAAACAATACATTAGAGTTGTTGTGTACATATTTTTATGATAATACATTGGAGTTCATAAAAGTATAATTTTGCATAGAAACATAGGTTTGATTCTCAGCTTTTATGTTCTTATTTTCTCTGAGTCTCATTTTTCCCCTAAACCTATGAAGATAATAACAGTATTTGATAGGGCTGTCAAGAAAAGTAAATAAGTCAGTAAGTATAAAGGATGGAGTCATGAGTTGCTGTGAGTATGAAAGCCATTCATTAATCCAGGGGACAGGAGCTTTTATTATGGTATAATGAAATCATGGAAATACGTTCTATAGCTAATATTAAACTGTTACCATCAGATAACGTATGGATTCTTCTCTGAATCAATGTAAGGAAGAATAGGTCAAGATTACCTACACTTTTATTTTTATTTATTTTGAAAGAGAAAGAGAGAGAGAGAAAGAGAGAGAATTGGCACACCAGGGCCTTCAGTCACTGAAAATGAACTCCAGATGCTTGTGCCCCCTTGTGCATCTGGCTTCTGTTGAGTTCTGGGGAATCGAACCTAGGTCCTTCGGCTTTACAGGCAAGTGCCTTAACCATTTTCTCTCCAGCCCAAGGTTACCTATACTTTTAAACAAGAGCTCAAAGGGACATGGAATAAAATAACATATATATTTTTTAAGTTAAAGACACAGTTCAAACAGCAGTGCTCTACTGATGATGGTTTCTGTTTTGGGGCAGAATACTCGGGTGGTATCTGGGCTATGGAAACACAGAGCCTGTTTCATGAGCCTTATAACCTCAGCACAGCTCCTCCTGAAGCTTTATTCTCCCAAGTTTAAGAATGACTCATCACAACTGAGATTTTCAATGAAACATTTAATGATCTAAACTAAGATCCTATAAAACAACTGTAATACAAATCTCACTTTAAATATTATAGTTATTGCTTTATAGGTTGTCAGTTCTGGAAACCTTATGATTTCCTGTGTTTACTCGAGAGTGGGAAGCATTCTTGTCACTTGTGTTTTGCTTTGAACAAAAAGGAAATAGATTTGTTGTTGAGTCGTCAATCACCGTGAGAGCAGGTGAGAGAGGAGTAGGAGTATGATTCTGCCAGGTCAGAGCCAGCCTTGCATGTGAGGTCTGAATGGAGGGGAGCCCTAGAGCTGAAGCCACTGAGCCACTTTGAACTGCATTTGCCAAGGCCACATGGGTTTCAAGTCCTGCAAAGGAAATGGAAGAAGGCATTCTGAGGTACGTTCATGAGTCAATATTTAGCTTCTTAATCTAAAGTGGTCCTGTCAAAATAGAAAGACTTAACACAAGCCTTTCCAGTTACTTCTCCAAACTAAAAGAAGCCTCAATATAAGTATATATGAATATGCAAGTAAATATATAGATACAGAGATACATAGATAAAATACATATATAGATAGAAAGGTAATATATGAAAATTTATATATGTATCATTTAAAAAAACCTTTTTTTTTTTTTTTTTTTTTGGTTTTTCGAGGTAGGGTCTCCCTCTGGTCCAGGCTGACCTGGAATTAACTCTGTAGTCTCAGGGTGGCCTTGAACTCATGGCGATTCTCCTACCTTTGCCTCCCGGGTCCTGGGATTAAAGGCATGCGCCACCACGCCCGGGTAAAAAACCTTTTCATAGCGTGTAGTCACCTAAATATGATGCACATATATGTATACATGTGTGCACGTTTACTTATATAAACTATTGTAGAATGCCATTAACTGATATCATTATAGATGGCCCTGCTTCTTCTCTCCTCATACTGTGTCCTCATCTCACCAACCACTGCTTCATGTTTGAAAGGCAGCCAACGCCTACACTTTGTTACTTAGGGGATTTGCGTCATTGAAGCTGACTTGTTGCTGCCATGCAGCTGAATGAGTTTGGGAATGCAGTATCAAAAGGCTCAGCCCTCACAAATGCCCTCCGGCACACATGCTTTGAAGGCCATTTAGATGCCTCAGGCTCTCGATCTCCATTGAGAGAGCTCTGTGACACCAGTCAGCCTCAGGTCAAGCATTCCTGCTCACCAGTGGTTGACTATTCTCCCTCATGCTACCGCGTCAGATCCCAGTGTAATGTCAGCCAGTTCCCAAGTAAACTCCTCTGACTTGAATCCACATCCAAGCTACTGATTCGGGGGGGGGGGGGATACTATCTAAGGGCAAACATTCTTGAAATGCTAAAATGAAATAACACTTATCAAGGAAAATGGGTAAGTGACATAAGGCAGAGGACACTTAAATCTGAACCCGGCACACACAATTGCCTGTAGTCTTCCTCACCAGGATTTGACAAATTCCACAAGGGTATTTTCCATGTCTCGTACATGTACACCTTATCCTTGATAGGTATGTAGAAACATGCTAAATAAGGTAATTTCTTTTCATAAGACCAAAAAATGTACTCTTTATTGGAATGACTTGTATCCTGATTAGTTTCATAAAATGATGATTCTGTCAGAATTACTCATCAAATGGTGAGGTTGAAATGGGTGATTTTCAGTTTGTGATATTTGTTAATTACTTAGTACTCACCCTGAAAACATGAATGGGTTAAAAGTTTTTTTTTTTTTTTTTTTTTTTTTGTGAGAATCCTAAGACAGTAGGAAATGTTTGCAGCTCAGCATTTCCTTTGTATAGGCTATGGTGCTTAATTTTATAGGATGATGATTACTTTTCTTTTAAGATAGTAACTTTTATGGAAAAGACATTGTTGGATGCAGAAATATTTTGTGAAAGTTTGTACTCAAATAAGTTGAAAATTGGATTATGTGAGAGAAATGCAATATTTTTACATCCATTCACTCTTACTGCCAAAATTCAAGCATGTATTTCAAGTTTACAAGCCAGAAGATTCTATGCATTTATGGCTAGAAACTGCCTCTCCGTGGGCATAATATTTATGCCTCAGTGACATGCATCATTTGATTTGATGTCTGCTTAACCGAAATGTGATGGGCTGACATTATCAAACCGAGCAGATTTCCTGTAACCTTAAGCCGAACATTCTTGTGTGTGCGCGGTGGGAGTGGCAAGCTGGAGCCCGGGTGTCACACAGAGTCAGCACAGCATCTTCATTAAAACCCATTTGAGCAGAGCAGATATGTCAATGGGTAGAGAATAATTACCTACATGAATATTTAATTCCATTTTTTTTTTGACTAATGTTATCCACCTAGGGTTGTTGAGCCAACGAAATATATTAGGTGTTTTGGCAGTAATAAGGAAAAAAAGAATATGGAAAATAATTTTCAAAAAAATACAACTTTACAAAATCTTGGGATTAAAATTTTGATAAACTATTTCAGACCGAAAGAAAAAAGAGAAAGGTAAATAAAATGACGGCACAACCAAAGGGCAGTGGAATCCTGTAAATGACAACATAGACCCCCGAATACATTTCACTCCATAATCGTCATGTTATTCTGGTCTGCTACAGCATGTCTAGTGATCATGGATACGATCGATTGAGTAATCTCAGGGACTCATGGACCCGAGGAGTGACAGGAGTTATAAGACAGGATGAACTCAGTATTTTCCCTCCTGGAAATAACAAAACCAGACATGGAAGTGCAAACAATGCCGGTCATAAAAGTAATGACAGTTACTGAAACACACGAGATTTTTGCCTCATGAGCTTCAAGAAGCGCTGTGTTGAATGTGTCTTGTAGAGCACACGCCACGGAGCTCCCTATGCCCTCATTTTGTCCTCAGCTTCCTTTTGAAGATGCACAGGAGGAGATATGGGTTCTGGGGGCCTAGTTTTGACAAAATGGCGAACCTTTAGGAAAAAGAACACATTAATATTTTATTCAAGAAAATGTTAGACAAAAACATTTGGTACGTGAATGAATGTGGTGTGTGGGATTTAACAAGTACAACTTTAAGATTAACAGTTTTTGACTTCACAATCTTCCTTCCAGCCAGATAAGATTTTTAATTTTTTTCTCAGATGATACAATTGAAATCTCATGAGAAAATATAAATGGAAACGGTAAAAAAAAACCCACTAATCTCTGTGAAAAGTGGTAGAGGGCCTTGGCTATTTGGTAAACACACTGGGATTGGGGGCTAACCTATCAGAATCCTCTGAACTCTACTGAACAGCAGGGAGGGAATTCCTTTTGGCCATTCTAAACAATTCAGGCTTTTCTTGGCAGGGCAATTAATTTCTTGCTACAGGTGCCCACACAAGGTTTACTATTGCCAATATTTATCTATGAATAAGAGAGCATGCCTAGGAACTAGTATACTTGAACTTGATCCACTGCATTCCTTTAGCCTGTCCATTTACATCATTTTTTTTTCTTTAAAAAACATGACTGTACTAGTCCCAGTATTTAAATTTTAGCACTAGTGTTTGGATAAATTAACTTTTTTATAGCACACTATGAAACAATATATATTCTGATAAAGTATCTAAGAAGCCTGAAATTTGATTTTCCAGGTGTCGTTAAATAAGTACAAGTGTCACGATGTTAAGGAAAGTAAGTTTTATTAATTTTCAATACTAATGTTTCTGTGATGTTTAATTAAGCTGTAAAAGGACTGAGAAGATAATCAATAGACAAAATTTATGACCAAAACTATACACAGAGATTCATGACTACCATGGAAGCCTTATTTAACACTACAGAGAAAGTTTCTTTTTACTTTAATTTTGAGACTTGCCAACAGAGTTGGGCATATACTGAGATTTCACTTTTTAAAATGATACCTTTAGAGTCACATGAACAAGTGCAGTGAAATGAAATTAGTCTGGGGATTGAAATTTAGATCTCTAGAAGCAGGTGCTTTAAAAATGAATTGATTATTCTCCAGTCTAAAAAAAAAAAAAATCAGCCATTTCAAGGACATTTCTGTACTGGCTGTCCAGTCATGTCAGGGGCTCACTATTGAGAAAAGCTTGATCTTTCAGACTGGATCAATGAAGGACACAGCAGAATGCAGAAAAGCCTTGGCAGTGACAGTATCTAGTGCCCCAGTTAAGTTCAGGAAGAGGACGATACTGGCATGGATCATCAAATAGTCATTTTTAATCAATGGTGAAAACACAATATACAAAACAGGAACAAATTCCTTTTTAAGTGGATTTTGTTAAAGTCTATAAGGCTCTTACCCCTAACTATGATAGAGTGATTCACATTTCATAAATAAACTATGCTTTTATGTTGTGGCCATTTTATCTATAATCTTTCCCCATGAAGGTGAAATCTTGTCATCATCCAAGGTCAAACTCAAGTTCATTTGCTCTGTACATGGAACACTTGCATGATCTATTTCATTGCTAGAAGAAAATGTAATTGCTCATAAATTAATTTGATAATATCTGGACAAAATATTCTGGTAAATTCTGGAGTCTAGAGATTGTGCAACTGAACTGAAGGTGTTGAGCCTCTAGGGCTCAAAATGTTTAATGTCTTACACGCTCAAGTCAAAATACCACTGATGACTTTGCACAGCTTTCTCTGGTCACACACTTATAAATGCCAACAATATAATCTTTGGATATCATGAAGCTCTGATTGTAGTAAATAATATTTTACCCTAACAAATAATTTTATGCATGTGTTGCTATTGCAAATAGAATGAATTACAAATCTTGCAGAAGAGTCAAACACTAAACTATAGTCTATGGAATTTTTTGTACTGGTGCCTGTACTTAGGGGGTGTTTGAGAGAGAAATTCATCCATAAAAGAATGACACATTCAATTTATTAATTCAAATTGATTTTAGAAAAAAAAAATCACTTCCATCAATATCACAGCTTTTTTTTTTTAATGAAGTCACAAACTAAAGTGTTAATTTAAACAAAAGTAATGACTCAGACAGGCCAAATCTGAGTCCAGTTCTTGACTTGCTGTGGTGATCAATAAAGCATCTTGGACAACAACTTGACATTGTGGAAAGAGTAAAACTTTTAATAAGTAGTCAGCTAGTGAGTGGTCCTTGAAATGCCGGAAGGTTCTGTTCTTAAATTTGCATTTCCTGCCTCCTCTCCATCTCCCCCAGATAAATCTGTCATTGTTTTGAAATAACCAAGCTTTTCTCCTTTTCAGTAGGTATTTCAAATATATCTTGTAGAGAAGACAGTATCAGATTTGTTTGCATGTACATTCTGGGGTTGTAATATCAAAATTGAAAAGATGCCCTACCAGTATGTACTTTGTGACCTTCAAATAGCTGCTAATAACCTTCAGACCTTTGTATTCCTATCAATAGCATGAAGGCCATCCTCACCTGAGATTATGGGATACATTACATGCACATACTTAATACACAGTGTAGATTTGGGGGAGGGTATTAAATAATTTACACTTTTTTTTTTTTCTGAAACATTCTTCATCTAAGACTTCTACCATCAAGGGTCAGGCAGGACACAATGTCCTTCAAGGGAGGGACCTGGCCTGCTGTGAGCAGTATGGGTCCTGGCTGGCCTAGAACAGCTCAGTTGACACCTAACATCACAAGTGATGTATTTAAGTCTATGCCAATCCTGGGGAGAATTTAATTCAATGCAGCAAATTGAACCCTAAAATCTGCCTAGTCAGATCACACAGCCAAGAAGAGCAAATGAGTAATTTCATCCATTCTCATCTTCACAGGTGTCAGGGAATGAAAACTGACAGGTTGAGATAGTGGGATGGGACACTTGTTGTCTCCACCTTGTTTCTCTGTGGCATAGGGGGAGGTGGTCAGAAGGATAGAATGAACCCTATCGGTGGAGGGCATTTCCACATAGTCCCTGATTAGGGACCTAGAAGTGAGTAACTCCAAAGACTGTACCTCTATCTGCTGGCTAATGTAACTGTCAGGTAAAAAGAGACAATAAAAATGAATGCGACGGGCTGGAAAGATGGCTTAGCGGTTAAGCGCTTGCCTGTGAAGCCTAAGGACCCCGGTTCAAGGCTCGGTTCCCCAGGTCCCACGTTAGCCAGATGCACAAGGGGGCGCACATGTCTGGAGTTCATTTGCAGTGTCTGGAAGCCCTGGCGCGCCCATTCTATCTCTCCCTCTATCTGTCTTTCTCCCTGTGTCTGTCGCTCTCAAATAAATAAATAAAAAATGAACAACAAAAAAATATTTAAAAAAAAAATGAATTTGACAAGCAAGGAAGAATACCTGAGAAGGTATCATTGTTGAGTACCCCAGGGTACTTATATAAGGTGCCAGGCTAGCAGTCTTTCAAGATCTTAGGACTCCCAGATGGAGAGGAGTGAAATGTTGCAATTTGGTTGCAGGTCTGACTGGCGCACCTGAAGAAAGACATTGATGCAAATGTCCAAGGAAGTGGGACAGCCTAGCCAAACGCTATGCAGTCTGAAACTGAAAAAAGCCACTGTGAGACTAAGAAGGGGGTGAGAATAACATTAGAATATGACCCCTTGGATTTAATATGGGGTACATATATCAAAAGGGAGGGGGCTGAGGCTCTCTGGAAGTACTGTCTTTGTCTAGAAAGTAATCCAGAATTTTCTGTCACATACCTGGGCATGGAGTGCAAGTAGAAAACCTGCAGAGGAGCCAGGACCTTTCCTGTCTCCACTGTCAGCTGTCATTGTCAACCAAGGGCTCAAAACAAGTGCTATCACTGACCTGAACTTGAGTAGCTGTAGACTCATAGCCCTGAACCTCCCTTAGACTAAAGTATATTCTGGATGTGTCTGCCAATAGGCAGGAGAGGCAGAAGAGGTAAACCCAAAACTATGGAAGGTTATGAGGAATCATCGTTACCTCTTAATGATATCATTGGCAAGCTGTAAAAGTTGATCTATAGTTTTAATATTTCCATTGTGGAATAACAGAATATTCTGAATTTTTTTTTTTTGATGACCCAGTGTTTACTATCTGATTGGTTTGGATTTCAGTTTCCCCACTTTCTAGCTAAAGGCTTTGGAAAGGGACTTTCAAGGGAAATTAAATAATCTAAAGAAAATTCAGTACATACTAATAATATAGTTTCCCTATACTAGTTACTAGTGATACTGATATAATAACTTAATCTTTCAATTATTCAGTCAGGAAATATGGTTATGATCCATGTTACAAGACATAGAGAAGTAGAATGATTGTCAACACAGACTAAGCTAAATGCAAAAGGCCTAGGTTCATTGTTGAACTATGAATATGAAGTAGATATAGATAAGCATGGCTGCTTCTCTCTCTCTGTGTATATACATATATATCTATATATCTATATATCTATATATCTATATATCTATATATCTATATATCTATATATCTATCTATCTATCTATCTATCTATATCTATATCTATATCTATATCTATATCTATATCTATATCTATATCTATATCTATATCTATATCTATCTATCTATCTATCTATCTATCTATCTATCTATCTATATGTGGCAGTACAAACAATTGTGAAGTCTTTTTCCTTAAATCATGATCTCAGACACTGACACATGGTCTATCTAGACAATTATCCCATAATAACAAGACTTCAGTTTTCAGCTCCTGCTTATTAGGGAATGTGACACACAGCCACCAAGTCCTGTATAAAGTGGCTGGGTCCTATCTCTGTCCTGTAGCTTCATGTTCCAGGGTTAGATGAATAATTTAATCTCCATGAGCCATCAACGCTAGTCCTCTGGCAATGGTCCCAGATCATTTCATTTATGATGTGACGATCTTTCTTTTTTCCTTCATGGAGACCATGAGCATTCAGAGTAGAAAGGGGCAGCAATCATCTCATTATATGAGTGTGTTTCTGTTCTGTTTCTTTTTCCTTCCAGTAATACTTTATTGATTTATTAATCAGCAACAAATCAAAGGATAAGGGCATGCTGTTTCCTCATTAATTAGTCATAGCAACAAGCAAGACTAATAAGTCTTGCTTCAACTATAAATAATTGGTCTGTTTTGTTTTTCTTGAGAGGGGAGAGAAAAGTAAGAGGCTCTTATGATGTTTCCCAAACTTTTTCACAGATTAAAGCAGATGCTATCTACTAAGAACAAGATGCAAACTTGGAAATACATATGAGTAAATAACTTTTGGTGCTTAATAATTCTTGTATAAGTTTACATAACTGTTGTATCATAAGCTACCAAACAATTTTTGGATAAAAACAATATTCACTTCATCCTTCCTCTAAAATGTGTCTGTTAGAGTGAAAAATAATAATATCCAGAACATACTTTAGAAATTAAGAGTCCTAATTTATGTATTACCAAATAATGGAAACTGTTTTCCACACTAAAAGTGGATTTTCTTCCTATTATTCAAGTCAGCATTGAGGTACATACTCATTTTTCATCCATCAAATATTCCTTTCGAATATGATATACTATTAGGACAGCAAAAGTTGCTATATTATCTAAATAATGCACAAAATGCAAATAGCTCTAGATATGATGTAGCCTCAAAAGGAGTAAAGCAAATATTGGCAAGTGAACACAAAGCATTATTATATCCAAAATATTAACAGTCTAAAATAGTTAATTATATGGTAATTCTGAAAAGCTATGAGGGCTTCAATTGTTTAATCATTCTAGGTCTCTGTCCAGCCAGGTGGCAATTAAATACTAATATTCCTGTTCACTAAAATGAATCTTGTCGTTGAGCTTCTCTTTCCCATCCTTTGACTTTTCACTCAGAATAAATACTTCTTCTAGTTAGTTTCCACTTTTTAATCTTTGCTTTACTTGTCCTAAGTATTCCGTGTTTCTTTCTATCCATATGTGACCATGATGGCTATGTTACTGTCCACTCAAAGTAACCTAGCTGTAGCTTTTGTTAAAGTAGTGCCCCTTCTGCTATGCTGGTGGCTTGGAGAGAATCAACACATAGAGTACCCCGTCACCCCTAAGTGCTCAGGTCAGAAACTTGTCATCTGAGGTGTAGGAGGGGAACACTCCTTAGAGACGTGGAACCTACTGAGGCTATGAAATACCTGGATGATAAAGGTGATACATGTTTAGAACTGTGTTTGTTTTTTTTTTTCAAATTTATTTAAATTTACCTCTTAATGATATCTGTAAGATGTAAACTAATCCTATGGACAATTTACTGAAATAGTCTTTTGCTTTGTCTAAGGTTTTAATTCTTATTTCTTTTTTATAAAATCACTTATTCTAATATTCTATGTTTGGTTCAAGATTTTAAAATAATTTGCTTGATAAAATCCAGGCTTGTACAGGTCAGAGATTAAATGGGCTTCAGTGAAGGCATAATAGGTTACAAGTGAGATTGATTATAAATGAAAAAACAAATGTAAAGATACAGACCTTTTGCTAAATTACTGCTATGAATGTATTTGTTTAATGTATCATTTTGAGCCAAACAAGAAACCAAGTTAAAGATTCTCTTCTCCATTCCTCCTCCTCCTTCTCCTCTCTCTCATTTTCCTCTTCCCTCTTCCATGATTCAACAAATGTCTACTGAATGACTGCATTTTGTTGTCTATTTGTAAAATGAATCATTTTATAGACTTGGAATGGTATGTTGTCTGACAGCTGATAACATTTAAATGGAAAAAGACAGAAGGATGGAGAAAGCTAAATAAAATTGTTGGAGACCCCACTGTTAAATTGGATTGTTATTGATGTAATTTTATTTGACAAGATCTAGTTAAAATGTATTGAAGTCTACCAGAAACCAAAAACTTTATTTGTATCACGTTACTTTAATCTCAGCAAGCCTTGAATGGATGGTATTTTACTAAACATTTTAGGAAAATCAATAGTCTAAGAGACAAAATGTCTTAGAATTAAATGAATCATTTTTCTGTTTCAATCCCATTATCCCAGTATCAGATATTATGCAACCCATGATTTTAGCAGTTGTAGACATGACTGAAACCCAAACATTCATGTACAAATGTAGATATTATAGGGTCTATGGTAGTTTGAATAGTTGGCCCCCAATATATTTAGTGTTTTATTACTTTATAGTTTGCATCTGCAGCTACTTGGCTGGAGGTGGTATCACTGGGCAGATCTTAAGGTGTGGTGGTGGGTTTGAGATTTCAATCTAATGATATGCAAAGTGTGCCTAGCTGGAGTTCCTGAAGTGTGCTGTGCTGTGGCTTTTGGCTTTTGGCTTGTGCTTCTCTCTCTCTCTGCTTGGTCCTGTGAAAGCAGGCCAGCTTCTCATACCAGTATGGAACGTCCCCTAGATCTGTAAACTTCAATAAATCCCTTCCTCCATAACTGTACTTGGTCTGGAAGTTCATCTCAGTGAATGTGAAGTTGTCTCCTACAGGATCATAGTAAACCAGAAAGGTGGGTGTATACTTCTTAATGCCAATAGCAAGGGGAATAGAGGTCTGATATTTTAGGGTTGATTGGCTAGTGATTCTTGGGGAAACAGCAGGTATATGGTCAGGTATTGGGTGGAAAATTGAGGATATTGTTCTTTGGGCTTTTTGCTTTGAGATAATTGTGAAAAAATAACTGTGATAGATAATGACCAACATATTTTATATGAATAACCATTCATTAACAAAGTAAATATATGTAATTTTATATTTTGATTTATAATTAAGATATACTTCTAACTTAGTAGAGGAAATTATTATAAAATCCACATAAGAGACTATTCTCACTCATCTACAGCTCCTAACCTGAATCTACCCAAGTTGCTGACTTACCTAGCAAGCATCTTGAGGACCAGACAATAGGGAGGATGGGGAGGGAGGGGAGGATAAAGAAGGAGGTGGGAGACACAAAACTGGACCCAAATGACAATGGTAACATAAAACTGTACATCCTAAGAGACAGACAAAATGGTTGAACCTTCACCAGGCCCTTAGAGGGAACACCTGATTCACAAGGCCCTAGAGAGGGTACAATGAAATTGACCTTCTGTTTCTGTTCCTCCCTCTCTCTCCTCTCTCTCTCTCTCTCTCTCTCTCTCTCTCTCTCTCTCTCTCTCTCGCCCCCTCTTCTTTCTCATCTATCTATCTCTTTTATATAACTTATCTTTTTCTTCCTTCTCTTCTTGGGCACTGACTTGTAACTCCCAGTACCAGCAGGTGGATATCATCCACAATGAGCTTTTTATCAGAGAGACCTACAAGGTTTCCCAAATGAAAACAGATTTATATCAGAGTGCTTGATGACACACCATAGATTAGTGGTAAGACCCTTGTGCTGAAGACACCATACACTGTTGGCACATAGCATGGAGGAGCACGGCTGGAAGCTGGAAGAGAGTCAGTACCCAGACAGCATGTCTGGTGCCAGAAGGTGCTAAGTGGGCGACTGGGGGAAAATGACCAATATCTGTCAAAGCAATGCATGGTCTGACCTAATTACCAGCAAACAACCTGATGTGATGCTCACACAAGTGCAATAGTGACATATAGCCATGATGGGAAATCAACTGCTCTCAATTTGAATAACTGATCTGCTCAGTGGAACAGAACCCATAGCTGGAGCTGGGAAACAAGTCAGAATGATATCCAAAAATGAGCCTGCTCTCCATTAAACTGTCTCTGAAAAATAATGGTTATCATATTTATTTGGTGCCAAATATACCCTCTGTTGGAGAATCTGCTTCTCTTTTTCAGACAGATGCAAATCCTAAGGAGAGAACCACCCCCATCATACCTCAAAAGGGCCCCAATGAAACTAAGAATAATTGCTAAACATACAAGAGTGCTATTTTCTTGGAAAACGGGAACTAGCACAGTGGTGAAGAAGATAGACACAGACAACAATCACCCCTACCAAACACCAGAGATCCAGACACACATAGGCTCCCAACACCTCATAATTGAAGCAGATGTAAAATGAACCCAACATGGCTCAGGAAAATTTGAGGAAGAGTAGGGGGAAAGAATGTCAGAGCCGCACATTTGGTCATTATACACAGAGACATTTCCTCCTACCTGATGGCTAACCCCACAATGCAGGCCCCATATTCCCCAAGAAGGAGGGACCCTGTGGAGGGGAGAGGACAAGGAGAAGGCTAAAAATGATGCCAACTTGACTGTATTCATTGAGTACAAAAAAATTAAATTAAAAAAAAGTTAAAATTTAAAAAAATCTAGATAAGAATAAACACTTCCACTCCCTCATACTAATGAATAATTTATAACTGAAATTTTATTGGTGAGAGCTAGCTAAAAGGGAATATTCCTTCATAAACTGATATATTCTGTTTTAATGAATTGTGTATATAATCTTTTAGTACATTTCATCATTTTCACCTTGTAACACAAAATAATGTTGACCAAGAACACCTTTTTAAAGTGCCACTTGTAAAAGAGAAATGGTGCACTGTATTTCTGACACTTAAGGTCAAGAACAGAAGATGCATGGTATAATAATGTATCTAATATATCAGACAGGAACATAATGTCTACCCTCCCTTTTGGGTCTAGACTATTACATAAACCTATTTTTACTTTCATCAGTCTGATTAATAGTATCCCAGAAATACTCTGGCCTGACAGCACATAAAGACAGCTTTGAATTTATATGAGAGTCATGGAGGAATTAATTCTCATTATATTTAAAGTGATATATTTTAGAAATGGAAAATATGTCCATGTGTAACTTTCATCAAACACAATGCAGTGTGATATTTGCAGACATGAATATAGTCAACACTAATGATTAATTGTTGCAATTCTGCTGAATTTCCCAAATTAGTTAATGGACGATTCCACCGAAATTTTGCCTGAGCTGTTCAAGTCTTTACCCCCATGTATCAGTTGAAACAGCTTTGATTGCCAGCCCTCACATAAGCAGAATTTTACAATTTACCTTATTGGTGATTTTAATTTGTGATTTGTCCTTGAACAAATAACATTATAACTGTTTAAAAATATGATAAAATAGATGTTTGCTAAAATCAACCAAAAATAGCAAAAATATGCAGAGGTCACTCATTTGCTCTTAATGGATTTTGTAGGGTAGCCTGCTTCTCCCAGAATACTTTGCTGTGCTGGTAGCCTGGTGGAGAATAATTACTGCTATGCTGTCATGGGAAGAAAAGAGAATCAAATCCAAGGCACAATAGAAGTCTTAAGGAGCTGGAAAATATCCTTTAAGTATATGTCTGCCAACTTTAAATATGAGAAAACAAAGCCTTTTGGAATATGTAAAATGACCTAAATCTCCTACATCTTCCCTCCCTCCCTCTCCCCCTCTATCTCTCTCCTCTCTAACTCTTGTATATTAGTTATTTTTTTCCTCAATTTCTTAGTGGACACTGACCTGTAACCCCCACTTCCAGCTTGGGCCTACCATCCACAATGAGCTTTTGATCAGAGAAACCTACACGGTTTTCCAAAACAATGACAGACTTCTGTCAGAGTACTTGATGACCCACCAAAGGCCAGTGGTAAGACCCTATTGCTGAAGACTCCATATGCAGCTGACGCGTAAAATAGAATGACATGGCTGGAAGCCAGGAGAGAGTCAGTCCCCAGACAGTCAGCATGTCTAGTGCCAGAAGGCGCTACATAGGCAACTGGGGGAAATGACCAAGATCTGTCCAAGCAACACATTGTTTAACCTAATTAGCAACAAATAACCAGATGTGATGCCCACACAGGTGCAATAGTGGTACACAGCCATGGTGAGGAATCAATTGCTCTTGATTTGGCTAACTGATCCACTCAGTGGTACTAGACCCTTAGCTGGAGCTGGGAAACAAGTCAGAACCATACCCAAACACAAGCCCACTCTACAATATCAAGCTACCATCAATCACGGGGTATAAGAGGGCCTACACCTATCAAACTGTCTATCAAAAAAGTAAGTGTTATCTCAATTTTCTTGATGCTAACTTACTCTCCGTTGGAGAATCTGCTTCTCTTTTCCAGATAGATGCAGATCCTAAGAAGAGAGCTGCCTCAACATACCTCAAAAGGGGCCCACTGAAACTAAGGACAACTGGCGAAATAAGCAAGGGTGATGTTTTCCTGTGAACTGGATACCAGCACAAAGGGGAAGGAGATCAACGCAGAGAAAAATCAACTCCTACCAAATCAGAGAGCCAGTGCCTCAGAGGCCCCCAACACCTCAGCACTGAAGCAGACCAAAAATGAACCCAACATGGCTCAGGGAAATCTTGCGGAAGAGGGGGCGGAAAGAATGTCAGAGTTACATGTTGGGTCATGATTTGCAGAGACATTTATCATACCAATAACTGGGGGCTAACTCCACAATGCACGACCCATTTTCATTAACAAGGAGGGTCTAATGGGAGGGGGTAGATCACAGATGAGCCTAAATAATGGTACCAAACTGCCTGTATTTACTGAAAAGAAAACTAATAAATTAAATTTAAAAAAATGCTGTGTTATGCATCCCTTATTATACCCCAAAAGTTATGGTTGGATCAACTCAAATGTGAAGATACATTTATAATTCACTCTTTTTTAAAAATTATTTGTTCATTTATTTATTTATTTATTTACTGAGAGTGACAGAGACAGAAAAAGGCACAAAGATAGAGAGATAATGGGCATGCCGGGACTTCCAGCCACTTGAAATGAACTCCAGATGCATGTGCCCTCTTGTGCATCTGGCTAACGTGGGTCCTGGGGAATCAAGCCTCGAACCAGGGTCCTTAGGCTTCACAGGCAAGTGCTTAACCACTAAGCCATTTCTCCAGCCCTATAATTCACTCTTTAGGGAGAAAGTGTAAGCTCAGAAATATAGCACTTCATTTTTTCTATAAAAATCAGTTCTTCATAAATATGTTATATATTTTTAATATCCTTGATTGTCATATTTCCTAAATAATTTTAATTTCAAACTTGTTATAGTAATTAATTAAAACAATTGAATGTAAATAGCAATAATGGTGAGCTATTAATTTTTCAAACATCTTAAATGTTCTATTTAAATTATTTTTAAAAATTTACTGACAAATTGTAGCTTTCAACATCAAAGTCTCTAGAAGAGTCTTTCACTCAGAATACATAAATATGTTTATCTAAAGTGGTTCTGTTCAGCAAATTTAATAAATTGTGCAGTCCACAGGGGATACCATTAATTATGGAAAGACTGATGGGAATTCATTTACTTGGTTTCTATCTGAACCAATTGACTTGTCTCCTTTTAATTAAACAATAATAAATGTGATGGTGGGGAGAATTTATGCTGTCAGTGAACAATACTAAATAAGCCTTTAGAATAGAGAATAGAATTTTAGATGTCTTCATATTTAGAAAATCAGAAAAAGATAATTACAAATACTTGCTTGTGTGCCTAAATCTTACTGGCATATTTTTAATCACATGCAGTCTCTTGTTTCCACATATGAAGAGTGCTGAAAGGACAAACAGCCATCAGGGCTCCATTCTTTCATTTCGTCTCTACAAAGGTCCATTTTCTTTGGGACAGCGAGGTTTTATGCATTTTTTTTCTAAAGTTTACAATCTTTTTGCTTCCTAAATTAAGGTACTTTTAACATTGAATAACTTAGTGAAAATAAGAATATCAAAATGTCAGAGGCACGCCTCAAAAGGGAAGTGCAGTTCATTAAATACAATGACCTGTTTTATTAAACAAAACTACGACACAATTGCTAGCTGATATATTTAGCACAAACTATATATTACCATGAACTATCTAAAATACTTTAACTATGTAACTGGGATACTGGAAATTTTGTTCCATGGCAAAGGTTTTAATTGATGTCAAACATCAGTTCTCAATGCTGCCTTAACAAGTGTCCATCTGACTAGAAAACACACAGACACAGACACACACACACACACACACACACAACACACACATAACACACACACACACACAACACACACACACAATGTGTGAAAATGCAAATGCAAATGTTTTTCCATTGTCAATAGAAGTGGTTTATTGTAAGATTCACTCAGGTATCTGTACTAGATGGCCAGGGGAGACTTTTAGCTCAAATGTGGATGTAAAACCCAGCACAGTGTGACCTTATCGTACAAGAGGCTCAGGTGACATTTTCCTCACTGTAACTAATGCTCTCAAACATGCTGCTGAGTGATTAACACCAAAGAGTATGACTCTACTCAGTGAATGAGCTGTTTAAGGGTGGTGTGTTTGTGATTACTTTGTATATCTAAGGAATTTTGGGATATTTTGATTTGCTTATATGTTTAATATCTCATAGTTCACATTAAGTATAGTCCTTTCTTCTTGCTCCTACCATGCTAGGATTCCCCTCAAAGCTCAGCTGCATCTTAACCACAGCACTTTCAAACCCGATTCTTTCCCCCCCTTTTACTTAACATGAATTCTCTGTGCATTTAAATTTTCTGATTTATTGATCCAATTGGAAGTGTTATCTTTACCTCCAAAAGCATCAAAAACCTTGGCTAGATTCTATCTAATAAAAGTAGGAAACTCCACTTTTGCAGAAATTTAGTGATGTTTTTTCCTCAGTGACATAATAGTATATATATATATATATATATATAATAGGCATGTAGGGTCTGTTTTTTTTAATTTTTTTAAAATTTATTTATTTGAGAGTGACATAGAGAAAGAGGCAGAGAGAGAGAGAGAGAAAAAAAGAGAGAGAATGGATATGCCAGGGCCTCCAGCCACTGCAGATGAACTCCAGACTCATGTGCCCCTTGTGCATTGGGCTAACGTGGGTCCTGGGGAATTGAGCCTTGAATGCGGGTTCTTAGGCTTCACAGGCAAGCACTTAACCTCCAGCCCTGGGTCTGTTTTTATTAATGCATTTTTTAAACAAAAATGAATTATCCAGGCTACAAAAAGGCTTAATTTGTTATGATACAAATAATCTTTGTGTCTCAGTGTCTTGGGGAGAGTCCCTATCTCTCCTGATAGTGTTACAGCCTGTGCTCCTGGGAAAGGAAAGTTTCTGGCTACATCTATTTTAGGTCATTACACAAAGAACAAAGGAATTGCTGTGGACATTTTGGAAAAAGGCTACTCCTCAAGCTTTACAACTCACAAAGTAAGCCATCTTCAAGAACTTTTTTTTTTTTTTCCCCAAATGTTATATGCACAGCATTTTTCTGGGATAAAATCTTTTTCTTGACTAGCTTATGTTAGCTACTTACTGTTACTGGTGAAAATCGGTAGGGGAGACTTTTTTTTTTTTCATTCATATAAAGAAGATTAAAGGTTCAATTCACAATCTTTATAAAACAAAGCCACAACAACTTGTGTAATTAAGATTACAATATAAAATGATTTCCATCATCAGAAGCAGGGTATAAACACTTTTGCTCTTTGGTTGCTTACTTCTCTGGATTGTCCTACGCCCTTTATTGGCTTGAAGCAATGAGGCAAATATTCCCTATAAAGCGGGTTAGGTAAAGTGTTCTAAAGCAGAAAATCTGTTCTTTTAAGTTAGCAGTAAGTTATTAGGGTGAGATGCACTCAAAGAAAATCAGACAAAGTAGTATGTTATCCTTCAATTCTTGCATCATCACAAAGTATTAACCTGATATTTTCATTAATGGCATGATTGACCTTACATTTCAATCAGTGTCACACAAGCTAGCTGGCATTGTGTATTAGTGTTTTCCACCCTTGATAAGCATTCTTACTTCTTCCTCCCTCCACTATTCTCGTTTTTTATATCATACCATAGATCTTCAGGTATGCTTTTATGACACAGTTTACTTATCTGTCTCACGTATATTAGTCCGAAATCTTGAATCAGTGTTGTGTCATTAATTCTTATCTAGAATTTACCCACTTGATATTTAAAGCTATAATAAGAGCTGGTTTTATTTACTGAGTTCTATCTCTGACACATTTTTGCCTCCCAGAAGTATTTTTAAATGTTTCAAGGAACTTACAGATGTACTGGCTAATTCTATGGCTATACATGAGAATTTATAATATCAAATCACTATTTTTTGAATATGAAGTACTGGAAAATAAAATGTACATTGACAGAAATAGAAAAGTGTGACTACATAGGAGATAAAAGATCTGTTAGTATTGATTAAATGTATGTAGGTGAAATATTAGATAATTATAATATATATTTAATAAAGTAATAAAATTTAAAGAAAAAGACTTGAAAAGTTAAATTTATAATATTAAAAACACAAATAAAAACAATAAAGTTTTTGTCACTAAACAGTTTCCTCCCCAAAATTCTATCATACAATTCAAATTCAGGGAGGAAACTGAGAATTCAGACAATTCAAATTCAGAGAAGAATCTAGCACAAATTAAAAAAATAAAAAAATTCTATCCCAGCTATGTTTGTTCTCTGATTACTTTTATGGAAGATTCACAACAAGAATGTCGGGGAGAGGGGGGGAAGCATGCAATGACAATAGTCTAGAATTTGTGTCTAAATAATCATATGTAAAACTAAAGGTACAAAACATAAAAGGACCTGAGGATAACATGAATAAAGCCCACAATTTTAAGCTAACTAAAGTTATTAAGTCCATATTTCACGAGTTACACCAAGTCAAGCCAAAGGGCAGTACCGGTTCTAAGAGCAACAGAGATTAGAACATATCTATGGCTTGGGCACTCAAGTTTTCTATGTTATAGAGCAAGAGCAGATGGGACTTCTAGTCAGGATGGCATCCTCATAACCATGTTTCAGCTCCCAGGGTAATATCAGGCAAGATCTTTGGGGCTCCAGTTTGAGTAGGCCATAGCAGACCTCCAGTGGGTGGGCACAGAGGGACGTAGTTGGGAATATACTGATTTCCACGCTCTCACGGACCCCACTAGACCCTCAGGGGACCCCACTAGACCCTCAGGCCCCCAACCACTCTCCTCAGCTGCCAAGTCCTCAACCAGGTTCTCTGCTGCACTACTTGCCTGCAGCCTGTGCACCCTCCCTGTCCCCTGCGGCCACTCACCCCCACCATTGCATCTGTTGGTGGCCCGTAGCCCAGCATCTATCAGTGGCCTGTGAATGCTTTCCCTGTCTCCCAGTGCCCCCCCCCCCCCCACACACACACTGCATGTGTCAGGGATCTGCTGGCCTCCCTTGTCTTCTTGTGACCTGGCCCCCTTTGCATCTGTTGGTGATCACCACCTTTTTCCATATCTCCTGTAGGCCCCAGCCTCACTGTGTCTGTCAGACCCTCAGACACTGTATCTGTTGGTGGCCCATGAGCCTTCTCAATCTCCTGGAGGCCCTGCTTGTGTCCCTGCTTCCAACCCACACCTGATTCCTGCAGGCTGCACTAACAGATTCCACAACCTACCCATGCTCCCCTGCCTTGCATCCTTGGTGGGATGGCCTGATGGCTGCCTCTGTTCCCCCGATCATAGTAGAACCTCAACACTCCATGCTACCTACAGGGACTCATTTAGGTGCCTCTGAACCAAAGCCCCTGCATCCCCCGCAGCAGCCTCTCTTCTGTGGAATGCAGTGACCCACAAGGTCTCTCCAATGCCCCACCTCACTCCCAGTGACTACTTGGGGCATCACATTAGCCTCCAGAATGGGAACACAGGAAAATCAGGCAATAATCTACTAGGGATAACCAGTGAGTCTTCCACAACCTGACCTTCTTGGTTCAGTAGGAGAGCAACAGCAAGTGCTATCACCTGCATTCACAGGCAAGACATAGGGACCAGGTCAAAGGGAGCCCAGACCTCAAATCCCACCTCGGGTATTAATCAGGAGCCCAGAGTGGCTGGTGCACGTATGTACTTCGCAATTGCCACATCCCAAAGTACAAAGCCATCATCAACCTATTCTATCCAGACACAAAACGGAATGCTCACTAAAAACACTACAAGGGAAACCTCTTGTTTCCTCCTTAATTAAGTAAGATTACAACTCTGTAATGGGCAGAGCACATTGCAAAGGAAACAACATGTAACATCAAATGAAGGGAGCTCCAACAAGGTTGCCTAGTACCACCATGGAAGTCTCCAATGAAGTTATAGAGAAGACAACAGGAGCAGATTCAAAAAAACACATAGTCCAAGAAAACACCAAACCCTGCAAAGCACCCTAACATAACCTCACATCTATAGAACATTGTACCGAATTCTGTAGAATACCCATTCTTCTCAGCAACCCATGGAACCTTCTCCAAAACAGATCATATATTAGTCCATAAAGCATGCCTCTATAAATTCAGGAAAACTGGCATAAATTTCTGCATCATATGACATCACAATGCTATAAAGCTAGAAAGTGACAACAGCTGCTTCAGGAATTCCACCAGCTCCAGGAGACTGAACAACACATTCTTAAAATATTTTTTCATTTTTATTTATTTATTTGAGAGTGACAGAAAGAGAAAGAGGCAGACAGATAGAGAGAGAGATAGAATGGGCATGCCAGGGCTTTCAGCCACTGCAAACCAACTCCAAATGTGTGAGCCCCCTTGCGCATCTGGCTAACGTGGGTCCTGGGGAATCGATCCTCGAACCGGGGTCCTTAGGCTTCACAGGCAAGTGCTTAACTGCTAAACCATCTCTCCAGCCCATAACACATTTTCAAACAATAAATGGTAGTAGAAGAAATCAAATAAAGAAATCGGAAAATTTCAAGAACTGAATGACAATGAGAACACAACTTGCCAGAATTTATGGGACACAATGAAAGTGGTCCTAAAGGGAATATTGACAGCACTAACTCCTTCATAACAAAGACAGAAAGATCTCAAGTTAATAACCTCATCATCTGCCTAAATGCATAGTAAAAACAAGAATAATCCAAACCAAAGACTTCCATGCAATAAGAAATCTTGAAGATCAGAGCAGAAACTAAATAAACACTTAAGGAAATCAGAGTCAATAAATTACCCACAGAATGGGAGAAAATTTTCACCAGCTATACCACTGATAGGGCTCTAATGTCTAGGACCTACAAAGTACTCAAAAAAAAAAATTAAAAAAATCAAATAACCCACTCAAAAATATGGCAAAGAATTTAATACTGAGTTCTGAGAGGAAGAAATACAAATGGCTAATACACACTTAAGAAAATGTTCAAGCCAGGCGTGGTGGTGCATGCCTTTAATCGCAGCACTTGGGAGGCAGAGGTAGAAGGATTGCTGTGAGTCTGAGGACACCCTGGGACTCCATAGTGAATTCCAGGAGGTCACCCTGGGCTAGAGTGAGACCCTACCTCAAAAAAACCCAAGGGAAAAAAAAAAGAAAGAAAGAAAACGTTCAACTTCCCTAACCATCAGAGAAATGCAAATTAAAACAACTATGAGATTCCACCTTACTCCACTAAGTATAGCAATCATTTAAAAAATCAAAAGACAACAAATGTTGGCAAGGATGTGGAGAAAGGAACACTCATTCACTGTTGGTGAAAATGTGAACTTGTACAGCCACTGTGGAAATCGATACAGAAACTCCTGAAAAGGGTGAATATAGAGGTACCAGCAAATCCAGTTATCCCCTTACTAGCCATTTACCCTAAATGCTGCATGCTTGACTACAGAGATATTTGATCAACCATGTTTATAGCTCCTAAATTCATCATAGCTAAGAACTGAGATCAGCTCACGTGCCCATCATGTGACGAATGGATAGTGAAGTTGTGGTACATTTACACAATGGAATTCTACTCAGCAGTAAGAAATAGATGACACAAAGAAATTAATCCAAGAAATGGGTGAACTTGGAACATACTCAGTGAACTCACTCACAGAAAGACATGGCCTTACTCATCTTAGCTCCTAAACCGGATCAACTGACATACCTGATAGGCAACTCAAGGCCCAGACAATAGGGATGGAAAGATTTAGGAGAAGGGAAAGGGAATGAGTAGGTTGGGGGAAGAAGAAGAAAAACAACAACAACAACAAAAAAAAACAGAAAACTAAAACTAAACCCAAAGTGTACTGTTACCATAGAAATCATTGTCCTTCAAGATAGACTACAAGACTGAACACTAAACAGGGGTACTGGGGGGAACACCTGAAAAGAAGGGCCCTGGAGCGAGTGTGATGAAGCCTAACCTTAATTTTAATTTTTTATTTTTTGGCTTTTTTTTCGGGGGGGGTGGTTGGCTGTGGTCTATAACTCCCATACCACAAAGTGGTTGCTATACACATTGAGCTGTTGATTGGAGATACGTAGGAGGTTCCCCCTAAAAGGATAGGCTTCTGTCAAAGCATTTGATTAGCTGTGTGAGGAAAAGATAAGACCCCATTGCTGAAGAAGCCATATGCTGACACAGACCACTGAGAGTCCTGACTGGAATGTAGAAGAGAGGCAGAGCGCAGACAGCCAGTCTTGTGGTAGAAAGGGCGATCTAAGCTACCGGGGGAAAGTGGCTAGCAATATTATGAGCAATCAGAGGTCTGAGCTACTCAGAATCAAAATCCTGACAAGTTGCACAGACCAGCGCAATACTGGCACACGGCCTTGGTGTTGCTGCTAAGGGATCCACTCAGTGGAAAGAAACACATATCTGGAACTGGGAGGCTGGTCAGAATCCTGTGGAAACACAGATTATGCTCTCCAATGTCAAGATCCCACCAGGTTTTGGCTAAAAGAGGAGCTACATGCATCAAATTCTCCCTAAGTTAAAAACTCCTATCCCATTTAACCGTAGTAGAATCTGTTTTTCTTTTTCAGTGGATAGTGAGACCCAAGGAGATAAACTACTCATCTTGCTTCAGCCAAGCCCCAGTTGAAACCACAGAGGAACAGGGGACGGGAGGAAGAACGCAGCTTCCATGGTGAGCCTGAAAACCAGTGCCAGGGTGAAGGAGACAGATGCTGAGGATACTCAACACCTACCAAAGCAGAGATCCAGAGGCTCCTAAGAGATCATCAGTGAAGTAGACTTTAAACACATCCAACACAGCTCAGGGAATTTAGTGGAAGAGGAAGCAGGAAGATTGTAAGAGCCACAGGTTGCCATGTCATGCCCAGAGGCACTGCCTCCTCTCAACAAAGGACTGCTGCTCCCACAATGCATAAATCACAACCTCATGGGGAATACCTGCAACCCCACCGAGAATCCCCCCCCCACCTCCTCTCCCAGTGGAATGAGGCCAGGGAACAGAGAAAGGATTCTCCCAACACATGATACATCCATTCTAAGTATGTCCATAATGAAAAAAAAAAAAAATAGGCCATTCACTTTTATATTTATCCATTTTAAGCCACATATCTGTCTAAAATATTTTCAAAGTCATTATTATTTTATGAATGTTTACAACTGACTTTTTTTTTTATTTTTGAGGTAGGGTATCTCTCTAGCCAAGGCTGACCTAGAATTCACTATATATTTTCAGGGTGGCCTCAAACTCCTGGTGATCTACCTCTGCCTCCTGAGTGTTGGGATTAAAGGTGTGCACCATCATGCCCCTGGTTTACAACTTGCATTTTTAGGCAGATTGTCTTCAAGGACTTCTGTTTCTCCTAATACCTTTGAATTGTGACAGTGTGGTGTATATTTCTGAATTGCAAGTAAGCATATAGATTATACCAAGAAATCTCAAGAAACGCACTTTAGTTAGAAAAGTATGTTTAAATTTTGAATGATGGGTAAGTTTATCTGTGATTTAATGCGAGAGAAAGGAAGGAAGCCAACAAACTGCTAAAGTAAGTTAGTCATTTTTCCTGCTAAATGTAAAGCAGATGAATATTTTGAATAAGTCAAGGATTATTATGCTAATGTCATACTTAAGTTTGATGAATAATATATCTGGAAACAAGTTAGTGAGTCTGTAATTAAATACTTAAGTTTGGAGCACATTATAAGAAGCATGAAACAAAAACTCCAGGTATTGAGAAAGCTTAGGCTTCCAGTCTAACTCATTGAATTAACATTCCAATCACACTGTCACAGCTTAATTTAAAAAGTTCAGCAATTCCATACCTTTTCTAAGCTCAGTTTAACTACCCATCAATCTTTACAGAAGCGACTTTGAATTTATTTGACGAGAGGCTTAGCAAATTTTAAACTAGTGCAAACACACACAGTAGAGTTAAGTCCCTGAATACGATTTCTTAGATTTACCTTTTCGGCTCACATTTGTTACTTGGAATAAAAGCAGTGAGTTCAACGTGGCTAAATCTTTTTTCTAGTTTTCAGGTAACTTTGATCTTTGTATTATTTTCAGAAATAGATGATTCTCCATTACACAAGGACAAAAGAAATGAAAAGTTTTCTCAGGCTATGTGGCATACCAAATATTTCCTTTCTCTCCTGTAGAGAATTTTTCCTATAAATAATAGGGAAAGCTTTCCTCAAAGTGTGATATGTTGAGCTTGTGGAAGCAAAGTGAGTTCACAAGCAAAGATATTCATTCAGTTAACTAAATGTTTTAGATACTATATTTTGCAGCTTTGAATCGAAGAAGAACAGTGGATGCCATTTGTGGAAATAAATGTTGCTTTCCAGAACAATGAGAGTTGTCAAAGCAAAAAATAAGTAAATTAATTAAAATTACCAAAATTTGCTTATAATAACAGAAAATCCTTCTGCTATCTCTTGTAATAGATGTTCTTATACATGCATATTAGGTAAATGTGTGGTTTAAATTTGATTTTAGTTGGAAATAGATTAAACAGCTAAACTATTTGTAATCTCCTATATGTGCCATGAACATTCTATTTTTCTATTGGTCCTCCAAATGCAACTTCCTTCCTGGAAGAGAAAGGGAGGGGTGGGAGGTGAAAGGGAGGGAAGGAGAGAGAGACAGAGAGAGCACTTTAGGACAGCATACCAGAATGTCTCTCTTTATTACTTATCTTACATATTGCTGTGATCAAAACACCTGACAGAGCAACATCAGGAAGAAAGGTGTAGCATTCTTCACCTGTCTTCACCTCTGGTTGTAAGCATATGACCAGAAACAGCTTATGGGAAGAAATGGTTTATTTCATACTTGACATTTCCAGGGGAAACTTTATCATTGTGTAGAAAGTATGGTGCCCAGCTCACCCCTTTATGCATCCACAGAAGAGAGAGAGAGAGAGAGAGAGAGAGAGAGAGAGAGAGAGAGAGAGAGAGAGAAACACAGCAAGAATGAGCTGATTCTGATACTCAAAACTCAGCAGATTAAATTAATCGCCCTCAAGGTCCATCCTGAGAAACACACCTGCAGCAAGGTTCCACTTCCTAACGGCTCCACCAGCTGGGAACTAAGAAGGAAGTTCTGTCACGAACACCTGAGGCCATGGGGTATATTTTACATTCAAACCATCGCAAAAGGATGCATTTTGGACTGTGTAAGGGTATGGTCCGTTGCGGCAGGGAAGGCATGAAACAGAACCTTGAAGCAGCTGGTCTCATGTGCACAGTCAGGAAACAAGGGGGGGGGGGTGGATGGTAATGTCCGTTTCTCTTTCTCCTTTTTATTTAGCCTGGAACCCTTGCCCACGGGGGGCTGCCAACCACATTCAGGATGGATCTTCCTTCATTTGTTAATCATTTCTGAAAACACCATCGCAGAAACACCCAGAGGAGTATTTCCAGGGTGGTTGTGAATGTCATCAAGTTGACAATGACAGCTGACTTCCGTGCTGTCTACTGAGCAGCTAGGATGGGAGCTTCATTGTCATTGGACTGGGGTGCACTTCTGGACTAGGTGCATGACTCTGAAAGAATATGCTTTGACACTAAATAATTTTGACGTTTACCATACTTCCACTTTCAAAAATGTAAAGCAGCCCAAAGATAATAAAACTAATAATTAAAAGTCTTCATAAAATGTGTCTTAACATGTCATTGACTCTATCTTTTAAACACCAATGGCAATATAAAAGATAAATTGTAAACAGAAGGTGTGGGATAACTGGAAGTTATGAAGAAGCCATTGAGGGAAATGTGTTCAGAAAGAAAGAAATCAATTTTACCCTGTGTCAGTCCCTCTTTGCTTTATGCCTTCCCGGTTAGCTCAGGACGGGATAGTTTCTTATCAGCTCATGTTCTTTGGCTGTAGTTGCATGTGCAGTGTTCTTGGCCTTATTTATTGTCTGGTGTTTCTTGTTTGCTGGTGGATAAACTGAACCTCATTTAATATTTTAGTGTAAACATTTTTCTCAAAAGAAAATCACGACATCCCTAAAAAATGCATCCCTTGCTTCAAGAATCAATTGCATACATTAAATACTGTGGTTGTAATGGAAGTTTTATCTTCCCAAGGCTAGAAGCATTTGAAAATGCCTGTACGCATCTGTTTTAGCGAAGGGTAAAATGACAATGGTGGCGATTTGCTTTTACGATATCCTTCGTTCTTAGGTAATTATCATACTTGAGTTCTGAGTGATAAAATGGGATTCAGAAAACCTCAGATATTATTTCTATTCCTCAATGTCTGAAGTATGTGTTTTCACAAAAAGAAACTTTGGGTTGTTAAGTAATTGATATTATATTTGCTAAAAATTTGTTCTTTTCACGTCCTAACACATTTTTACTAGTTAACAGTCATTCCGAAGAGATAGAATTTTGGGTTGTTTTTCAGGACATTTATTTTTAATCATAATTAAAGAAGAAGATACCAGGAGGCTAAATTTAATCTTTTAGGAGAATAAAATAACTTGTTATTGTTTTCCCATAGGAAGAAATCAAATTATGCTGTGGATGAAAAGCAAATGTTGTCCCAAATATTTTTTTCTACTTTAAGAGTCTGGTTTATCAAGGAATTGTTTGATTTCTAATTTATCAGTATACCTTCAAAAAGAGCTTCAAAGCTATTTTGGCAAGCTAAGCATTTCATCTTGCAGTATTTATTTTTTTGAACACTGGAGTCAAGAGATAAATCTATATTTGAGGTGGGACAATAGAATTATTTGTGACCACAAAGAATGACAAATGCATAATATATACACAATAAAATTGACTAAATTTGTCCAACAAATAGATGCTGAATTAATATGATTAAATACCTCAGAGTTGTTTTAAGATTATAAATTATACTATACACAGGTGGATATGTATTCATACATGTAGTATAAAATATATTCGTATACTACATACTCATACATATATATGGCTTATAAAATGTACATTTTTCATTGTCTATTAAATCTTAGACAGTGAATCACAAAAAAGATATAAACTACATTTTCCATGTTCCTAATGACTAAATGTATATTTAGAAAATGTGAGTTCAGTTTTAATCTGTGAATCAAAAATAAATGTGTTTTTTTTTTTTGTTTTTTTCAATTTTTATTTATTTGTGAGCAACAGACAGAGAGAGAAAGAGGCAGAGGGAGTGAGAGAAAAAATAGACGTGCCAGGGCCTCCAGCCATTGCAAATGAACGGCAGATGCATGTGCCACCTTGTGCATCTGGTTTACGTGGGTACTGGGGAAATGAGCTTCAAACCAGGGTTCTTAGGCTTCACAGGCAAGTACTTAACCACTAAGCCATCTCTCCAGTCCCGTTTTTTGATTTTTCTGAAGTAGGGTCTCACTCTAGTCCAGGCTGACCTGGAATTCACTATGTAGTCTCAGGGTGGCCTCGAACTAATGGTGATCCTCCTACCTCTGCCTCCCAAGTGCTGGGACTAAAGGTGTGTGCCACCATACCAGGCCTGAAACATAAATGTCTTTGAATGTGTTCTCTGTGGCTGGTGCAGCTCGTGAATGTCGGGGTACCTGTGAAAAGCTCTGCTGAGCCTTCTTTATCCTTGTGTTTTTGTAAAAGTATTTTTAATTTTCTTTAATTGTGTGTGTATGCATATGGATTTGCTAGGGTCTCTTGTCTCTGCAAACAAATGCCAGATGCTGGGGCTGGAGAAATTGCTTAGCGGTTTAGGCACTTGCTTACAAAGCCAATGGACCTTGGCTCAGTCCGCCAGTACCCATGTTTAGCCAGGTGAGCAAGATGGTGCTTGCATCTGGAGTTCATTTGCAATGGCTTAAGGCCTTAGAACAACCATTCTCTCTGTGTCTCTCTTTCTCTTCTCCCTCTTTATCTTTTTCTCTCTCATAAATAAATACATACATAAATAAAAAATTATATATTATGGATAAACAAGGTCTGCTAATGTGGCAACTTTCCGCGTGGAAGATAGCTCGATTAGTAAAGCGCTTGCCATATGTTGCAGTCCGGTTCACATTGCTGGTAGAAATCACCCAACCAAGAGAAGCTTCTGGGAAAAAGAGATTTATTTTGGCTTACAGGCTCGAGGGGGAGCTCCTCGATGGCAGGGAAAAACGATGGCATGAGCAGAGGATGGACATCACACCCTGGCCAACATAGGGTGGACCACAGCAACAGGAGGGTGTGCCAAACACTGGCATGGGGAAACTGGCTATAAAGCCCATAAGCCCGCCCCCATCAATACACTCCCGCCAGGAGGCATTAATTCCCAAATCTCCATCAGCTGGGAACCTAGCATTCAGAACACCTGAGTTTATGGGGGACACCTGAATCAAACCACCACACCAGGCAAGCACTAGGACCTTCAGTTCTGTCCCCAAAACACCATGAGTATTCTGGATGTGGTGGCTCACACTGGGAATCACAATGCCAGGGAGTCTGAGACAGGAGATTTCCTGGACCTTGATGGGTAGACAGTCTGATTTCTTTAGTGGGCTATAGCCCAGGAGAGATACTATCTCAAAAAGAGGTGGAAATAGTACTTGCAAATCAAATCCAAGTTTGTCATCTGGCCTCCACATGCACACACCAATGTGCCCAAACTTCCATGTATGTGTATCTGCACATAAAATCACTCCCATATAAAAAAACAAAACAAAACAAAAATCTCTGGATTCTTCAGTCGGTCTCAACATTCTTTGCAAGGTGACAGAGTGCAGTGCAGAGTCACTAAGGGGCCCATCTCAGGAAGTGTCCTTACCTCCTTTGTCTGTAGAATGGGCACACCCACCCTTCCTGAACACATTAAAGGTGGTAGAGATAAATAACCAGTCTCTTTATTAACAATCTCATTTAATAAGGTTTGCAACCTTATTGAATTGTGAGGTCTTACCAAGGGCTGGTAAGAGATCAGTGTCTCGAAGTACATCTTTCTGATGATCTCCCACTGTAAGTCAGAGTGTTATGTTTAGCGTCTCTGAACATATGTTCCCAGAAGATTAGCCACCAAATCACAAGCTTAGGTTGGAAAATTACAGTGTCATTAAAGTAATTTATGGGATCATGTGCAGGAGAAGCATTAAATATGGCAACCAGTGATTGGACCATACTTTATATTACTAAGAATGCTGTACATGATAAACTCACAGTAGAAATGACTGTAAACTACTTCCAACTGAAGGCTAATAAAACTGCAAACAATTACATTCTATGACCACAAGTGCCAAAAACTTCCTCTGCATATTGAAGTTAAGTGATCTATCCTGAATTTCAAGGACTCTCACTTAGTCCCACCTTGGAAATGTCACCTTATCCCATTACTTTCTTTTCCATTTTCTTTGTAGCTGAAAGGTTATATTTGATAATATATACGTCCTTTCACTTTGACAAATCCTAAATATCCCAGTCCACTTAAAGTTCAACTGAAATGTGGACTTAATAACTTTAGTTAGCTTAAAATTGTGGGCTTTATTCATGTTATTCTTAGGTCCTTTTATGTTTTGTACCTTCAGTTTTATATATGATTATTTAGACATAAATTCTAGACTATTGTCATTGCATGCTTTAAGTGCATAGATTTTGGTTCACTTTTTTATGATGCCTAAGTTAGTTTTAAACCATCCTTGGATATTCACTAAATAAGCTGTAACTCGTAGTATTTAAATAACAACATGCACATTCCAAGTTTGGATCCTTACTTGAGCCTTAATTAGTTATATGACTCAGAAGCTATCTAACTTAAAGAAGCAAAATTGGTATTTGTCATCATCATCATTATGCCTAATAAAAAATAGCCTTTATTATATGA
Source organism: Jaculus jaculus (assembly GCF_020740685.1). Lineage (NCBI taxonomy): Eukaryota > Metazoa > Chordata > Mammalia > Rodentia > Dipodidae > Jaculus > Jaculus jaculus. The sequence goes on along the minus strand of NC_059111.1, from coordinate 106,035,574 downwards.
GCATTTACATATGGCTACTTTAATTCTTGTCATTTATTTACAAGTCACACATTATTATCTTATGTTTCAGACTGAGTCTGTTAGGTCAAAAAATAGGGTCCATATCTTTGATTAGGACATTTTAACTATAATAAAATTGATTTTCTTTAACTTTTGTTCTATACTCACAAGTAATTTTAGACATATAACTATTGTGATTAAAGGTACATTAAAGGTAATTTTTGCTCTGAGGAAATGCATGATTGCTTTGACATGACACCCCATTACTAGCAAATGGATTCATCACAATTGTCTGCTTTTAAATATGAACGCTCAGACCTTCCCTCAAGAGACACTGATTTCAACTGCCCTTGGGTGGTCCAACATGCAGCCACACTGTTGAAAACTGCCGATGTGACATCGTCAAAACATTACTCATAGCCGGAAATAACAAAATTGTGACACCAGATCGATTTCTAAGAGAAGTGAGCTCAATGACTCAAAAGCTTGCTGTTCTCTGCTCTGTCCATGTCACAGAAGAGACTAGCTAAATGTGCTTAGGTTATTCATCAGGCTGTGGAATTTTTGATTGCATGATTTTTCAACAATTTAAATTTTTACACTTGGAATAATTTTATATGAATTGCATTATAAAATCATCAGAAATGAAATGGCTTTGGCTGAAAATCCTACTATGAGACAAGTTCAAGAGATGTCAAAGTTTCAAAGTTCCCCCAGGGACCACCAATATGAATCAGCTGTAAGCTACAGAACACAGTAGTAAATTTAGTAAACCAGGAGAATTTGTCATTAAGGGCCCTTGAGTTTGATGTCTTAGTCCAAATTGTACCACTTAGCAAGCACAATACATGAAAACGGCTTCTGTATGCCTTACTTCCACCACTTGAAAAATACAAGTGTTAAGATCATCTGATAACTTTAATAAAAGTTAACGTCTGGGTTAGGTAATGTATAATTATCATTATAAAAATGATGCCCTGAATGTGCTCATTCTACTATTTCAAACCTCGCATGAATCAATTCACAGCCCCATTGACAGTCTTAAATGTTTATCTCCACAACTGACTGCTGCCCCCATAATGCATGACCCACAACCCCCATGGGGTTGACCTGGATCCTCAAGGAGTAAGGCCTCTTCAGAAAAGGGACAGGGAGGAGGGAAAGGATAGTATGTGATGTTTACATACAAAATATGTCCATATTGAATAATAATAATAAATAAATAAAAGAAAAGAAAAAGAAGAAGTTGACACTGTCAGCAAGTCATAGCTCCAGGACTTGGGCTGGGGAAGATAGTCAGTGGCTAAAGTCACGTGCTTGCAAAGCTTGTCAGTAGGGATTCAATGCCCTGGTGCTCATAGAAAGCCTCATGCACAAAGTGGTTTATGCTTCTGGAGTTAGTTTACAGCACCAAGAGATCCTGGTGTGCCCATTCTCTTTCTCTCTCGCTCGCTCATAATTAAATAAAATATTAAAAAATTAAATTCCAGGGCTCTTCTTTACTCTACTTACATAGTTGTGGTGGTTTGAATCAGGTGTTCCCAATAAACACATGAGTTCTGAGTGCTTAGTCCCAAGCAGTTTGGGAGGTGGACCTGTTCTCAAGGGGGTGTTCTGGGGGAGGGCTTAGTGTGATATACACAACTTCCCTTGGCTCACTCTTCTGCTTCACTTTTCCACCTTCTGTGGCAGAGGAGATGTCCAGCCTCGGCTCATCCTTTCCTTTCCCTTGTCGTCATGGAGCTTATCCTGAGACTGTATGCAGAAATGAATCATTTTGTCCCATCAGCTGATTTTTGGTAGGGTGATTTATCTCAGCAAGGAGAGAGGTAACTGCAGCAATAATAGTTATGTGAGTGGCAAACTGAATGAAAAATTTGTGTCTCAAAATAGCCTTTCCTTTAAGTAAAGACCCTTGGTGGGATTCAGTCTACAATGTTAGTGACATGGATTTAAAAGTAATGTTTCTGAACTTGTTCTAAACTAAAACTGAAATTCGCTGCAGGAACAAATATTGCTCTACTTCTGTAAAAACATTAGGAAAAAGGACTGCCAAAGTAATGGAAGCAGAAACAATGAAGGACGCAAGACACTGATTCACAGCACCAGCTTTAGAATTTGTTTTTCTCTAATAATGGTATGCCATCTGAATGCATTATGGATTCTTAAATTGTTGACAGTATAAAATTAATGAAATTGCACTCCACAGAAATATCCTCACGTGTGGTTTATGGATTTCAACTGTAAAGAATGCTATGAACTTTCAGTTAAAGAAAATATATCACCTATGATAACAAAGTAACCCAAATTATTTTGAATTCTCTCCCCACACAAATTAGATGCCAGATGATAACAGCATTTGGGTTGAGGCAAGAATGTGGTAAAGGACCACGTACAAAATTTTTATTCCTGTAGAAAAGCAACACAAGTCACCTTGAAATACACAACACACCAAAGGAAAAAAGGAAATCCTTTCCATCAGGCCACAGTGAGATAGGCATAACTCTTTTCCTCTAAGTTTGAGTGGGAAACTAAGATGAATTTGGGGAAACACAGATTCAGTTCTGTATAATTTAGATACTAATAGCTGTGGTAAAAGCTATTTAGACCAAATATATGACATTTAGTAAGCAGGACTCAATTTGATTTTAACATATATAATTCTTGAGGGAAAATACATAGGCCAAAAGATATTCTATAGGAAAATGCATTTTCTTCCCGTTTTTCTTGATGTTTGGAAGAATATAGGGGAAAAGCAAGATGAACAGAGGGCTTTAATTTCTGTTCTTTAGCAGAAACAGTACTGGGTAATATTGAGACAAACTTTAAAAAAGCAAGGATGAATGCATGCCAAAAATCTTCGAAGAGCCAGGGTGCATAGTGCTATGGAAGTTTTCGGGGGACTGCTTTTTTGATAGAGATTGGACTAACAAACAAGGCTGTGCGCACGCATGCACCAGCTGTGGACTGTCATAAGCACTGCCGGGAAGGAGGAGAGCAGCAACGGGAACATACCCCTCTTGGTCTGTCACATGATGAAAATATGTGTTACGAAGACAGCATAATTAAATAAAGTAATTACTAAGTTTTATCTGATAAAATTACATTGAAACACCTTACTCCAGAAGGAAAATATTTAGCTAATGGTAGGTACCCACATACAATTTTAAAATGGCACTGTGCATTGGGCCCAGGGAGACTCAGTGGGACCCAAAGCAGATACAAGAACTCAAATGTCACTCTCTGAAAGTAAGGTTTAATTATATCTGCAACTGTTCATCTGAAATGAAATGAAAAAAAAAGCGGGGGGATTAATGTAACAAGTAAGTGAGAGTTTACTAACATGATCTCCTTCATGTGGTAATATATGTGTGAGCCAGAGTTCTGCAGCAGAATATGCAATAAGTCTATTCTGTCCCTTTGGGGCACATGGTGCACATGTCACAACCAGAATTTACAAAGATTTCCACTGGTCTCCTATTCCACCTTCAATTCTACGCAAACATTCTTTTCCTGCAAAGGGTCAAACAGTACATATTTTTAGCTTTGATAACTATATAGTAATTATCAAGCATACTCATTTATGCCAATGCATGGTAAAATCATTATCAGAAAATAAATTCAGGCATGGACAGATTTAGGCTATTGTATAATTATCTCCTGTTATAATAAGCAAGATTTTATGATCACATTGACAGTATTTTCCTATTTATTATTTTTTAATTTTCTTTTCAAAGTCTATAGCATAACGATATACTTAATAGAAACACATGTTAAGGCTAAACATAAGCTGTATGTTTGGAAGTCATAAGATGATCATGAATTGGTCAGGAAAATTTGCCAATATAGATAATATTATTTTAATAAGGATCCATGTTATGAAGTCAGAACATCTCCCATGTGTGGAATTGAGTTTTAGAATGTGTTAGCAAAGTAATTCTTTGATTTTTTTTTCCAAGTTTCAGTAGAATTGACAAAATAAAACATCAGTAAATATGAGGGAAATAGAGATATTTGTAAGATAAATAATGCAATATTTCTGATGTTTATGTCACCCAATTTAGGGCATTTCTATAAGCCAGGGTTTTTTTTTTGAAATTATGAAGTATTTACACAAATGCTCCATCTTCCCTTTGCTTTCTTTGAAGTTAACATTTCAGAACTGTCTTCTTTCAACTACAAAGGAGGAATTCATGATGATAACTAAATTATCATTCAAGCCGCACTTGCCTTTGTAGAGCATTCAGCAACTCTAATCATGTTTCAACTACCAATACCCACCTGGGAATATTGCTCCTTTCAAGACGAAAGCACAAAACCCTGTGGTTTTCAGCTGAGCCAAACAATGAGTGAATAGAGGAGAACACAAAACCTAAACCTGCAAAACATCCCACTGGCTCAACTCTGGCCAAGTAGTTCTTTCTAATGCCTCATCTAGGCAAGCATTGCCCAACACCTTAGTTCTCTGAGGGGTTTCTGTGATTATAACTATGTAATAGCTTTGCTTGCTTTTGGGTACTCATGCAATTGTCATTATTGCCCAACATTCTATGTACTACCTGACATTACATTTATAGAAATCTGGTGGTATTCTTTTGCAGGAATGATGGAAATTCCTATCCATGTCACCTCAAGGTACTGCCTTCATGGACCAGTCAGCTAAGACTTCTCAGGTGCCTTCATCTCAGAAGTTCAAACTTTCACAAGGAGGAGGAGGCCTGTGCTGCTGAAGCCCACGATGTGTGCTGTTAGCCCCGTGGGCAGTCAGGGTGGGAGTCAGGCCAAGCCTTTCCCTATTCAGGAATCAAGAAAAGTCATGGAAAAGAAAAGCATGCGATATTGTCTACTATTATGGACATTGTTAATAATAAAAAAAAGAAAGCATACAAGATTATTTCTGTAAGGTAGGCCTTGATGGATAAGGAAACGTGCTTACATCAAGCTCATAATTCCATGAAGAAACAAACACCCGGGTCCATTATGAAACACAGGCTACTGCATAGTGTGAATCAGAAAGAAAGATGAGGATGTGACACCCAGGCCACTCCTCCTCCTTGTGGAATGTCATGGTGATGTGCAATGAGAGTGTTTCAGAGACTCTGGCACAGACAATCATACAGGCAGGAAGAGCATTGCAAAGGCTCCTTGGCTAGCTTCTGTAAAATGCCATGATTCTTGCCAAACACTGGTTACATGAGAGGCATCCAGCTGACCTGCTCTCATGGTGGCGACTTTGTGTGCTCTAAGGGGAAGACAAGAGCTATGACCCCAGCACTTAATGTAGTGATATATGTTCCTGAGAGGACGAATTCTGTGGACATTGGTAAAAGCAGCTCTACAGAGATACTGCCTGACCTTAACCTCTGGTTTCTGAGCATAGCACGCTTGTTACCAAGTATCAGATGTGTTTCCTGTGACAGGTGGATGAGCCCATGTCCCAAATCTCACTTCCCCTTCTGCTACGCATTTAGACATCGCTAATGCTAAAATAAAGGATGTGATTCACACAAGGTAGCTAATTTGAGTATCTTCATGATGATTTTCTCAAACATGTGCTTAAAATAATTGATGATTATGCAATTTCGTGAAGCAAACACTTTAAAAGTGGAAGTCATAAACTTCTTACTCACTACAAAAGTGCAAAGTATCTCCTAGATGAGTAGAGAAAGTCATGTGATAAATGGATTTAAAGCAACAACACCAACAAACACATCTGAGACACAGAATAAGAAACCCGGGAATATGAGCCAGCCCCTTTCTACTCTTCTGCTAAAGCCGCATTTTAAAGGGCAGAACATAGAAAAACTGGCTTTGAGCTTCAGACCTGAGTTTACATCTCAGTAATTCTACATTGTGGCTATCTATGCTAGCAGTATCATCTAGGTTCTCTGAGCCTTACATTTTGTCTTGTTTTTAATATATAAACTAAAAATAATATTATGTAACTGCTACAAATTAAAATTATTAGAAAAAAACAGTTATACTTGTGTTAAAGATTCTATTAGACAGAGTGACTGATTACAGCTTCTATGATTGTTGGCTGAAGAGATGGTTTAGGGGTTAAAGGTGATTGTTTGCAAAACCTTATGGCCAAGGTTTGATTCACCAGTACCCACACAAAGCTAGATGCACAAAAAGGTGAATGTATCTAAAGTAAATTTGCAATTTTAAGAAACCCAGCCCATCCATTCCCTCTTTGTCATTTATTTATTCTCTCTCTCCTCTTGCACATAAGTGGATAATAAATAGATAAATATGTATATAAATACTTAAAAAATAAAAATTTCTGTGATTGTGGAGTATTGGAATATTTCAGTACTAGAACCAAATTATTATGGGCTACTTTTATCCCCTCTTAATAGCTATCCATTGCCAAACTCCCTGTTTGACCTAATATTCTTGTGATTATTAGCTAAATCCTTTTGGAATGTATAAAAATATATGCCCCCATCATCTACCAATGCAAAGGCTACGAATGTCATCAGATAGGATCTGAGGTTCAGAATGACTCCTACTTTACTAAAAATGTCTACTTATGTTCCTACCAACATATATAGAAATACCTTCATTTCCAGAATGGTTATTTTCTTTTTTATTATAAGAACTTCCTAACACTGTTAATGTTGTAATATAGTGTTTAAGTTAACCTAAATCTATGCTACCAGGCCGTGCCCATTCATGCCTGGCTCCAGCATAAGCTTTGTCTTACTCCCTTTGAAATGTGAGCTGAGCTTTGACAAAAATAACCCATAGGGTCATCATGGAAACTGCATTATGGATAATCTAGTGATAATAAATTTGTGTTGGTGTTGTGAATACAGGGTGGACATAACTACAATTACTTCCTGCTACCCTGCTGATGTAAGAAAATTGGGTAAGCCTTTCAATAGCTTCAGGTTGATATCTGCTATCTCGAGTATTAGGGGGAAATACAATTCAAATTAAACAAGGACATTAATAGTATAATGGTAAAATTACTAAGATTTAAATAAAACAGGATGTATACTATACATTAATTTTTATAGATTTGATATAAACCTACCTATGTTTGGCCTTAAAATTTTACAACTATCACAATAAACCAAAAGGATGAGAGATGTGGCGGGGGGGGGGGAGGAAGAAAAATGGAGAAAGAAAAAAAAAAACCTCAAAATGAAAAAAAAGATATAGAAAAGAAGAGAAGTGAAAAGATTAGGACAAAGCAGGTTGGTTTGGGTAAAATATCAAAGGACTTGGAAGTCCCTGAAGGCAAGATTTGCAGTTGCTGGGCTGCTTACACTAACTGCCTGTTCAAAGAGATTGCGAATTAGCACCACTGCAATTATTAAATTCAAGTAGCTGCACAAATACTCTCAACTTTCCACTGTGTGGCTTCCTTGTTACTTATTCCTTGTACTAAGACATACAATAGCATTCAGTTACTGTCTGAGCATTATAGCTACAACATTTGGGTAAAATTCTTTTTACTATGAATGTTTTAGGTATGGGAAGAGACAGTGCCCATATAGAATGCTATTGCTTCCTTAATAAAATTCACATCAGTCATAGTGTTATAAAGAAAACCATATAAAGCACTCCCTATAACACACAGGTATACTCTTTAATTTTTAAGCATATGTTTCATGATAATAATAATTACTGTCTGACTATACACTCTTTTTACTTTGTTCATTCATTTACCTTGTACAATTATTACTTTGATAACAGCTTGAAACAGCGATTTATCAATTTTGAAAATACTACTTTATCCTATTAATATTTGAATGCAGAGAACTCTTTGGCCTGGTGGCTGCTCGGAACCCTATGGGATTCCTTTACCTCACACATAGTCAGGTCTTCCACCCATCATGTCCCTTGATTTTCCTTTTAGTAACGCTTCACCTGAAGTTAATAGTGATGCAAAGACCTTCACCATCACACTATGACCAGGACTGTCCTGATCTAAGAGTTTCTTCTAATCAGAGCATTTATTTCTCTCTTCAAAAGCATCCATCTCTCCTGCCTATCCCCCATCTCTATCTTGCAGACTTCTGTTTTTTCCCAGTATAGCTTAAGCCAGCAAGTGATCACAGGGGAGCAGGCACATTAAACGAATTTGAGATTTAAATGAATGCTGCATCTCTTGTTTTATTTTAGTCAAGAAATGTACACTGTATAACTCTGTTATCTTTACCAATTGAATTTATTTATCAACTTATACCCAGTATTTGGAGAATAAACATATCACCAGTTGATACAATGTACTAGATGTGAAATGGGCTTCAGTTCTGCTGAAATTTACCTAACAGACAAGAAACTGCTCAAATATCCCAAAATTTGTTTCATCTAAGCTTCAGGACTACAAGCAGGTTCAACTGAATTAGTATAAGAACTGAAGTGAAGGCACATTTTCCCATTTTATTCCTTGGAATTTGTTAAGAAACTATTTAATTTCAAAGAAATAGTATTTTTGAAGAAATAAATCAGTGAACACTGTTTCTTCATTAACATCTGACACATGAATATTACAAGAGATATGCACAAAATGGAAAATTTAAGGGCTGGAGAAATGGTTCAGCGGTTAAGTGCTTGCCTGTGAAGCCTAAGGACCCCAGTTCAAGGCTCAATTCCCCAGGACCTACGTTAGCCAGATGCACAAGGGGGTGCAAGCATCTGGAGTTTGTTTGCAGTAGCTGGAGGCCCTGGCATGCCCATTCTCTCTCTCTCTCTTTGTCTCTCTCTCTCTGCCTCTTTCTCTGTCTGTCACTTTCAAATAAATAAATAAAAATAAACAGAAAATATTAAAGATGTTTACTCACACAGGATTTTCCACTGCAGATCTCAAGAAACATACTTACATCACTGTTGCACCAGGTAAAGAAACCTTGAAAACAATTTGCCAACATGGTCCAAGTTAACAATTTATAGCATGTAGGATGCTACTGAGTAAGCAAGTAGCAAATTACAATTTATTTCATTTTCAGTTATATTTCATAAATCTGACATATTGAAATGTATAATGGCAAGGATGAGATTACAGATTTAATTAATTTTGTTCAGAGCTAAGCATTTTTCCCAAGGTCTCGTCGATGTTAAATAAGTGCTCTAACATTGAACCATGTCCCTAACTCAAAATTAAAGATTATAAATAATTGATATCAAAAGAAAGGAAAAAGTAAGCATACTGTAACAGTATCATATGAAATTTAAGTAATCCGATAAAGTATAGTTGACATAAAGATATTCTACCTATTACCGTGTATCCAGTAAGAGGATAAGAATTCTTACAGATGAGATGGCATAAATTTCTGCTCTGTGGTTCTTTCAGTTTTAAGACTGGATGCTTCTAATATGGGTGTTCTGGTAGAAGTGATCAAGCAGAAATCTATATATGTAGCAGTAGAAGTCAATAATATAAATGATAAGGAACTTGGATTTAAATACACAAATATGGTGAATAACAAAGAGAGAAAGTCCAGATGATTTCCTAATTTTAAATACATATTCTTGGGTTGTGAATGAAATAGTTCAAAAGTCATTTTCATTGGGAGACATTGGGCAGCCACCTTTCAATTTGCCAGCTTGTTTTTCATGTCTTAGTATTGACATATGGAGAGAAATCCAGTATCAACAAGCTAGAGGGAGATTAAGTAGGCTGCGAGGCATTCTTTAGAAGTAACGGCATAACATCTGCTCAGGTTCAGCTCAGCTTTTCACTGTTATTCACTTAAAAGAGCAGATGAGATGAACACTCAAAGAAGAAAATTGCATACCAATATGGGGGCCCATCCTACAAAAATGTCAATCTGAAGAGACTTGAGCATAGGAATGATTTGGCAATCACTCTTTTTTCATATGATGATGTATCTTGCTTGGAACACAGTGCATTGTGGATGCTTCAGATTTTTAAGAACCATGAAGAAATTGAACAATATCTTAGAATTTCTTGTCTAAATCAATACAAGCAAAGACTTCATGCCAGCAAAAACAAACTCCTGGAGCAGACCTTTGCCTTCCACACCCTAGAGATCTGCAACTTCAGGAAATGCTATAGACTTTAGAATCATTCAACATTTAAAAACCCTGGACAAGCCACTTGAAAGGAGTACAGAGCAGATCCCAAGTGTGGAGTGTTGGGTAGGAGAGGAGGGAGGAAAAGGTGCAGATTCCAGCAGGGAAATCAAGGAGAAAGAACATCTAAGCACTTCTGAAGAGAAGCAGGTTGCACATCTATGTCCAGCCTATGAATGTTGCTCTACGCCTCACGATCCTCAATTCTACTGCTGTTCACACAGCATGAGTTCACTTCAGAATGTCCCTGGATACACAAGAGCTTCTTCTTTTTTTTAAATCAATCTTTCCTTTATGAAAGAGGGTCTTCCTATGCAGTGTAAGACGGCATTGAACTTATGATCCTTATGAATGTGTAACCATGTCTGGCATCTTCATTTCAACTGTGTGTGTAGGTATATGTCAGCATATAGATACTCACACACCTACAAATGTACATGCACACATTCGTGTGTATGGAGTATGTGTAGTGCAGTATGATGTGTTGGGGTGGGGTGCATGCACATGTATGAAAAGGTGCCTCCACCTATAAACACACATGGAGACCAGTAGAGGTCAGTTCTTCTTTATCACTCATCCACGTACTTTCTTGAAATGGAGTGTCTGTCTGGATGCACCACTGTGACTCTCTCTTCTGAGCTCCCCATTAGACTGGGGTTACAAAAGGGCATGGCCATCTCCCTGATAATTACATGGATCCCTGGGAATGTCCCTCTTTGCCCTCACTTTACCACAAGTACTGAGCCATCTCCTTATTTCATCTGTATTTATTACCATTAATATTATCTTTTCTCTCACAACAAGTTGTCAGGTTCTTTAAAAATAATATTTTCTATGTTTCTTTGTTTTTCTTCTTTATTCTTTCTGTCTTTCCTTTTTATTTCCTTCCTCTTGCTCTGCTTTCCTTCAGCTCTTTCTTCTTTGCTTCGTCTCTCCTCCCCTCCCTTCTTTCCTTCTTTTGTTGAGATGGATCTGACTTCAGTTCAGGCTGGCCTGGAACTTCCCCTATAGAACTACAGTGGTCTCAAAGTCATGGCACTCTCTCTGCTTCAGTATCTCAAATGTGTGAATGACAGAAACAGTCGCAGCATACTGATAGATACTAGAGCATTATGAAGTCCCAAAGAATCTCACAGAAGTTTACGTTAGGATTTTTAACCCTGTTTATGTTTGCATTCAATATGACTGGCTTTTCAGCATATTAAATTTTATATTGATTTGTATATCTTTGTCAGCTAATCCCCAGTTATGCCCTTGCGTTTCTTTAGGCAAAAAAAAAAAAAAAGACTGCTGGGCTGGAGAGATGAGTCATTGGTTAAGGAACCAGGGTTTGATTCTCCAGGACCCACATAAATTCAGAAGCACAAAGTGGCACATGTGTCTGGAGTTTGTTTCCAGACCATTCTCTCCCCCTTTCTCTCTCTCTGTCAAATAAATATATAAAATATTTTTTAAAGTGACAGCTAAATTGTTATTTTTCTAAAGGAACTCATAGATATTTTGAACATTTTAAGAAGAATTGAGGGCTGGAGAGATGGCTTAGTAGTTAAGGCACTTGACCACAAAGCCTAAGGACCCAGATTTTATTCCCCAAGACCCACATAAGCCAAAAGCTCAATGTGGCACATGTGTCTGGAATTTTGCAGTGCCTGGAGCAGTGGCCCACCCATTCTCTCTCTCTCTCTGTCTTTCTCTCTCTCTCTCTCTCTCTCTCTCTCTTTCTCTCTCTCTTTCCCTCTTTCTCTCTCTCTCTCAAGTAAACAAATAAAAATACATTGATTAAATGAGTTAAAAATATCAAACCTATGAGAGCCATCATAACTTTATTGCAAAAGACTTATACTTCGTATATACAATATTTCTTATGGTTTAGGAGGACAAATTTTATATAATCTCATAAATAATTCTGACATGCTGTGGTAAACTTTGGTGTTCATGCAGAGTATTTCCAAGATTTCTTATCATCTAGAACATCAAAAACAACCATTGTTTAAGTCTTTTTATAAAATGGCATAATGTCTAGGTGAAATGTAAATACATACTCGTATATTTTAATCTTCTCCTGATTATTCATAGAAGCAAGTATAATGCAAATGCGGTGAGATGAGTTGCCATGCTGCATTACTGAGTGGAATAGCATGAAAAGTCTGTCAATGTTCCATACAGACAACTTTCTTCCACTATATGGTCTTCCTGCACTCAGTAAGTCTGTAAGTATAGAAGCTGCATGTATGGAGGCAATACTCTATTTGATTTTGTTATGAAAAGTTGACTCAGAAGTTGAAGTGTATTTTCTTAAAGCACATATTTGCATATATGTTGTAGATAAATACCCCTAGAGTGGCAATAACTGCAGATGTGGATGGTGAAAGATTGCAAGGGAAGAATAGTGAGCAGCTTTTAGCTTCTCAAAACACTGTACAGCTCCCACTAGGTACATAAGCAAAAGCTGCTTAATATGTGTCATGACTAATCTCACAATAAGGCGACTGAAAAGAAGACAGGAGAAAGAGAGAAATAAAGAGGTTGAGACGAAAGAGGGAGGGAGAGAAAAAGAGAGATCAATTTTAGTGTTTTCAGTAAGGAGTTTATATTATATTGAATGAAGTTCATACACTTGGAAAGGAGAAAGTATGCATAGTCTAGATACAGGAAGACTCATATCCGATAGCAGACATTTTCCAAGTAATGCACTTCATCCTTGACTCTCTAAGGTTGTGCTTTCCTTTACTTTGTTTTGAGATGATAGGTGTCAAACCTAGGGTTGTATTCTCATTGGGTTAGCTTTCTATCACTGGCCTATATCCCCAGCCATTCCCATCATATGTTTAGCAGTTTGTGATCATTGAGATTATATCTCTCTCTGTCTGTCTTTGCTTAATTTTGGAACATCTCAAAGTTTCCTACATATCCTAAATGAAAACGAGGTGACTCATAGTAAGATGAGTCATTACAAATTGATTTCATTCCAAAGTGAACAGCCCCACTCAGCCCTTCGTCCATAATATAGTCTCAGTTTAAAAAAATGGGGGACAGAACAAGAAACTTGCAGAGGGGCCTTTACTTGGAATCAGTTCCTCAGAGAGTACCTGGGACTGGGTGCTCGGTGCCTGTACCAAGACCTTGCTGCCACGTCTCTGGCACTGCATCCATCTATTTTCATTTTTCATCTTTACTCTTAGATTTATTGCTTCACAGTAGTTACTTCACATGGATTCAGGTCAGTCTCCGTCCCATGTGAACTGATAAGAGCTGCACATGCACCATTGTTGCTGATACTGAACAGAATGATCTTTCCATTTCATCCTTAACAATGTAGACACTTCCTGTTCAAACAGCAGGTTTTAGCCCATAGCTCTCTAAGTGTAAAGTATAATAAATTGGTGTTTAATGAATACTAAGTGAATGAATGAATCATAACCATCTGTGGAATCTATGATCCATGTATTTCTGGGTTTATAATCATGCAGCAAAATTGTATCAAAGCTAAAAGGGAAGACTTGGGGACATCCATGGAGGAGATTATAGATTTTTATTTTCCTTATAAATAAATTTTAATAAAGAAAATCAAATTAATAAGTCAAAATAAGTAAAAATAGAACTTATCTTATTTTTCTTTACCTCTGTCTTTCTCTTTTATATATCCTTTCCATCTCTCTTTCTTCTTTTATTTTGTTCTTTCTTCTCACTCTTTTATGTTTCTTTATGTTTTTTTTTTTTTTTTTTTTTTTGGTTTTGGGTTTTTTTGTTTGTTTGTTTGTTTTTGGTGTTTTGAGTTAGGGTTTCACTCTAGCTCAGGCTGACCTGGAATTCACTATGTAGTCTCAGGGCAGCCTTGAACTCATGGTGATCCTCCTACCTCTGCTGGGATTAAAGGCATGTGCCACCACGCCTGGCTTTTATTGTTATTTTTGATAGGATCACATTTAGAGGTCGCTGTGTAGCTGAAGGTTACCTTGAACTCCCAATCCTCCTGTCTCTACTTCCCAGGTGTTGGGATTTGAAAATATTTCTCAACATGTCTGGCTGAGAAACTCATTTTCTTTTATTGTGAATATTTCTAACTGGGAAATCCAGCTATTCAAAACGGCACACTGGTAATTAATTGCTTTGTCTGCATATCTTTACCTATACATGGATTATAAATTATCAAATTCAGGAATTATATCACATGTCTTTTCAAAGGTTCCATTTATTTATTTAAGAAGAGGGAGAGAGGAAGGAAGAGAGAATTGGTGTACCAGGGCCTCCACCCACTGAAAATGAACTCCAAATGCATGAGCCACCTTGTGCATCTGGCTTACATGGGTGCTGGAGAATCACACCTGTATCATTAGACTTCACAGGCAAGCGCCTTAACAGCTAAGCCAGCTCTCCAACCCCATACCACGTGTCTTAAACTAGCACATCATACTGAGTATATTTATATGCCAAATAATCTCTCTTTGGAATAAACTGCAGCACTGAACAAGTTAAAGCCCCAGCTCTCAGGGATCTTGTTATTCCCAAAATGAAAAACATTATAACTTGTTATTACAAAAAAACATAAAATTTAAAATATATATAAAATTAAAATTACAAATGTGCAAATAAACTTGTCAACTAGGTCAGAAAGCATATGGCATCTATATGTGAATTTAACCTACAAAAATATGTATATAGATTCATCACACTAAGAACTAGACATCCAAGATGCAAATGTGTTGGGCTGGAGAAATGGCTTAGTGCCTGTGAAGCCTAAGGACCCTGGTTCAAGGCTCAACTCCCCAGGACCCACCTTAGCCAGATGCGCAAGGAGGTACATACATCTGGGGTTCATTTGAAGTGGATGCAGGCCCTGGTGCACCCATTCTCTCACTCTCTCTTTGTCTGTCACTTTCAAATAAATAAATAAGCAAACAATATTTTTTTTTAAAGATGCAAATGTGGAAGTGATAGAACTGCATCATTTTTTCCCCAAAATAGCAACAAGTGTAGAAAAACTCACTTCTAAAGATGTGAAGAATGCATTGGAGAAAAATGAACAGAAGACACTCAATCTGAAAGCTCATGCTGACCTATATACAGTTGTCCCTCTGATTAGTTCCCGGACTCTTGACACATACCAAAATCTGTGAGTGTCCAAGTTCCCTACATAAAATGCCACACGAGTGGAATTTTATTATCCCACAAAATATGTCATATAAGTTACTTATAATATTAACTCCAATGCAGATGATGTAACTAGATATTAAACTACACGGTTTAAGTAATTAGAAGTAAAGTACTGGCACATGACCAGTACAGATGCAAAAGATAAAAAGTAATTTCAGAGCAGGAGAGATGGATCAGTGGACGCCATGTTTGATCTGTGTGGGGGTTTGAACTGGGTGTCTCCCGTAAACATTTGTGTTCTCACCGCCTCATCCCCAGCTGATGGCAATTTGGCAAAAGGACCTTGCTAGTGACATATGTTGTTGGGGGCGGGCATAGGGAGTTCTATCCCCGGCTCACTCTCATGGTGCCATGTTATGTTTCCCATGACAGAGGTGATGTCCAGCATCAATTCATGGCATTCTTTCTCCTGCCATCATGAAGCTTCCGCTGTATTCTGTAATCCTAATTTAACACTTTCCTCCCTCAAGATGTTTTTGGTTGGGTGCTTTGTGCCAGCAAGGAGAAGGTGACTGCCACATGCTGCAAGCGTGAGGAGCTCGGTCTGGACCACCAGTGCCATAATAAAGACCAGATGCCGTGGTACTAGCACTTTATTTATTTATTTATTTATTTATTTATTTATTTATTTATTTATTTGAGAGCGACAGACACAGAGAGAAAGACAGATAGAGGGAGAGAGAGAGAGAATGGGCGCGCCAGGGCTTCCAGCCTCTGCAAACGAACTCCAGACGCGTGCGCCCCCTTGCGCATCTGGCTAACGTGGCACCTGGGGAACTGAGCCTCGAACTGGGGTCCTTAGGCTTCACAGGCAAGCGTTTAACCGCTAAGCCATCTCTCTAGCCCGGTACTAGCACTTTTAATCCCAGCATACCTAAGGAGAAAAGAAAGTACAGACAAAAGAGCCATGTGAATGCTCATGGAACAAGTAGCTTGGAGAACAAGGCACAAAACTACCAGAGGAGAGACCTTGTCCCAAAAGCATTTTAGACCAAGACTAACACTTGAAGAGTTGCCGTGTCCTCCAAACTGGGCTACAGAATGTCTAAGACCACACTTACACCTTACACACCTTACACTGGAGCCCTTAGGCTTCACAGGCAAGTGCTTAATGGCTAAGCCATCTCTCCAGCCCATTATGGCTCTTCTTATAAGAGAAGTTTTTTGTTTTAATTTCAGATGATGGTAAATGCTGGGGATACTCAAAACTTGACAACGTGCTAAGAAGCGGTGACAACTGTGTGTAAAGCACTAAATGAGATATATCTACCACATTCTCCAAGGCTTGGAGAACATAACAGAGCAGTGGTTGAAAGCGTGTAAGAGGCAGAGTGTGGGGCCTAGTTTTTGGAATACGATCTTCCAAACTCTAATTGGTCATCATGTTCATGACTGCACAGTGGGTGTCGTTAGCTGCCCAAGACCTGGATAATAATAGTCTCATCAGCCTGTTGTTGTAGATGATGTATAATGAGAAAAAGACATTAAAATAAAAGAAAGACTAATTGGAAGGAAGAAGGGATTCACTGAATTAGAAATGGATTATGGAGAAAATGAAGGCTAATAGGAGTGGATATTCTTAATATATTTTTAATAATTGAAAAATCAAAAACAAAATAAGATGGTCAATTATTTTGTTTTCATAAGATGTAGGAAACAAAATATTTCAATACTTCTGGAAATCTGAAGAGAGTTGATAGTATCACAGAACTTCATGGGATTATAATCCAACACTTTCAGAACAGTTACACAATAGTCTCTGGAAGGTTGTCATGTATATGTGGTTTTTTCGAGGAACATGCCTTGGAAAGACACAATAAATAGCTTTTATCTGGAGGGTTGTGGAGAGCCCATGCACCCTCAGGGATGGTTAAAGCTCCACTCAGTAATCTACAATTTTCCTTCATTTCTCTCCTCAGAAATGAAAATGAAAACTGAGAATAATGTATTATTTACTAAAGTTTGAGAGTAGTGTTAATGAAAAGTTTCTACAGGCAAGCCCATATAACAATGATCTGAAAAATCTACAGTCAGAAAGGAGGCAAAAGGGAACGAAGAGTTAGATTTTTGCAAAAGTCAATTGATTCAATAAAAATAAAAGAGACTGGACAGCTCTGTGGGATGTTTGTGCAATTCATACTAAAAAAAGACTGGGCATGAGTGATGTCCTTGAATGGAACACTTCTGTGATGCAGGGGACATCCCAGAACACTAGGAGACATTCCATAGTATCGACTAGATATCCACACTACTCTTGTTCTCCTGCTGTGGTAATCATAAAGTGTCTCTGTTCAAATGCTGTCTGATATTCCATAGGATGTAAATTACTCCAATGTAGCACTACTTATTTAAACAGAAGACACGAATGCTTTCTGAAAAAAATGGTAAGAAGTACAGGATGGCAGGTGAAAACAAAATTTCCAGTAGTACACAATACAAGTAGAAATTACCAAAGGAAATATTATACTTCAAGGCAATTCCCATCAAATTATAAGATTCAAAGCATTTTCAAAATCTATGGGAAAAGGTAAGAAACAAAGCCAGTTTGCTACTTTTACTGTAATGAAGCATGCCATTATAAAGTTGGGATTCAAGGTAAGAATAATTTTCACTTCAATTTTGTTACTGTCCTGTCACTATTGATAAGATGTCAATATATTATGTTACAGCTTCTGAGACATGAAATTTATTAGCTGATTCATTCATTAAACATTCTTGCTGTTTCTATAACATATAAGGAATTCACTTTCCTTAGACAATCATAGAAATTATAGCCAGAGAAATTCTTAACTTGGTGGCAATACATGATGGCATGGGACACGAGGCAGTATATGCCCTGACCGGCAATGAGTTAAATTTTTTAAAGTATTGGCTCATAGGTTATGAGTAAACATTACTGAGTTAATTAAAACACACACTGAAACTCTGATGATTATAAATAAGTCAGACTTATAAAATGAAGAATGAGATATTTTCCAGTTATTTATACCATTTCATTACTGTATTGCCTTCTGTGTATGTAGTTGTCACAGGTGACTCATGTGGTATTGACCTTTCCCTTGACCTCTGAGGAACTAATATCTGAGCAATGATCTCAATCAAGGAAAGAAAATTGAATTTACAAAACCACCAAAGGCAAGAATTATCCAACTACACTAAAAAAATATTATTCTGTTTCAAATAATTCCTTTCTTGCCTTTTGTTATTATTTGCCTTAGGAGGTTATTTAAAGATAAGAGAAATTGGAGCTTGTTCACTGACAATCAATCACAAAGTTTTTTTTTTTTTTAATTTTATTAATGGGAAACTATTCAATATAACACGAGATAATAAAAGTAAAACTAAAAAAAAAATAATAATCATGTTAAGAAATAAGCAGTTTGGGCTAGGGAGATGGCTCAGTGCAAAAGGGATTTGGCCAAACAGCTCAAATTACTTGAGTTTGGATCTCAAACCCAATTTGAAGCTGGAAATGGTAAATGGATTCCCTAATGCCAGTGGTCAAAGAGGAAAAAAAAAAAAAAAAAAAAAAAAAAAGGAGTTTGCAGGGAATTTCCTGGAAGCTTGCAAAGAAAGTTGTAACATGAGGAAAGACCCCTTCTCAAATAAGGTAGAAGGGGAGGACAACAGAGTGGTCTTCCTCACCTTTTCTTCTACTATAAATCCCTCCTACATTTCCTGTCTGTGTCCGTGAACGGGCTCACTGTTTCATCAGCTACAAGAGCTCAATGACATTGTCATGGAGACTTTCTTTTCAAGTTTCACATAGTGAATGATTGTCATCTGACGGACTTCATGTGCTTCCAGTTTGAGCTGAATAGTTGCTTATGAGTGTATGAATAATTCACAGTATGGGCAGTATAATTAATCTTAACACATGTGAATGAGGATTCAGTTACGGGATAGCTTAAAGCGAATGTGATGAACATGCAAACTGATGAACCTGGTTGCTTGGTAATGAGAGTTAAGGAAGTCTATTCCGTCATCACTGAGTTTACCAACTATCTGCTGTTAGACTCAACTAACTGTCATCACCAGCTGAACACAGGTTCAAAGCCTAAGAAGAGTCTCAATGAGTTTGATCCTGTCCCATTGCTTTATGTTAAAGGAAAAGCCCATCACATACCATTCTTCCACCACAGTCACTGATCTCCAACCTACTTTCCAATTTCTTCACATATCTTATGCTAGATTTAAGATATGGTCAAGTGATGTATACCTTTACAATTTTTCAGTGTTTAACCACTAAATCTTTATCACCTCCTAACTGTTCTACAGAGACATTTGCTCCATTAGGTTCTACCATTTCTACCTCAATTCTGATCTCACTGAAGTCAAATAGAGTAAATACAACAACCACTTTTACTGTGCATGCAAATATTTCCAAAGGTTATAGTTATTATCTTCTAGGGAATCAAAATTATTAACTCAAATGCAAGCATTTACTTTTATATTTAAAGTGTGATAATTACATCATTATTTAAATAAGCTCATGATATTAGAGTGAAAATTTATTCACGTACTTACTAAATTCTTAAGTCATGCCACTGCTGATAGTGCAAAAATTGAATTTTATTTCTAACTAATTGATTTTTTTTTAGTTTTTCAAAACCTGTTCTTTATTTTTTTAATATGTATTTATTTTATTTTATTTATTTTTTAATTTTTTTTATTAATTAGTTTTGTATTCTGCAAGCACAGTCAGTTTGGTACTATTATTAGGCACATCCATGACCTACTCCCTCCCTATTGGCCTTTCCTTATTGAGTTATATGGGTCATGAATTGTGGAGTTAGCCCACAGTTATGGGTAAGATAAATGTCTCTGCACATCATGACCCAACATGTGGCTCTGATATTCTTTCCACCCCCTCTTCTGCAAAATTTCCCTGAGCCATGTTGGGTCCATTTTTGGTCTGCTTCAGTGAAGAGGTATTGGGTTTTTGAAAACAGTATATTACAAAAGTAGAACAAAAAATTGACAAAAAGAAAGTTAGTTAGTGCTAGACAAAAATCAAGCACAGATTGTTTCTATTTTAAAAATTATACATGCAAGTAAAATTAAATAATAAGTACAATAATACAAAGAAAAGAGTAGCTTCTTAATTTCCTAAAAAATAAATTATGATCATTATAACATATCATAGCTTCTACATATATATAGTTATCATGAATTATAACTTTTTTCAACAGGGAGTTTTCTTCCATGGTGTAGAAATCTCACATGAAATTTCATTTAGTTATACTTAATATTAAATAGAATCATATATAATATATTTAAAACATCATTATGTGACATGATGAAGTAGATATTTTAGGATGATATAGAAATGAATATTTTAATTAAAGAAAGTGAGTTTACTTTACATATAATATGTAATTACAAATACAAATATGAACATATAAAATGTGAAAATAATGAAATACAAAAATTCATAAGAATGTGAATGTTACTGACACAAGGATTTAGTAATTAGTCTAAAGTATTGATTTATGAATACCCTTAAAAGTTAGGATTTAAATGTTTGAGAAACAAAGTACTTGAATTACTTTTATAACTTACACAAGAGCTAATACACAATAATTATTGTTATGGTCTTTTCATATCATTCCTCCTTTTTGCACTGCTAACAGTGAAGCATAAGCCATCGGTGTATGTAACTTTCCACTTTGGGTGGGATCTCACTGTTCATAATGACATTATCACAACTAATTTGAAGTAGAATCCTTTCGGTTTCCTTTGCCTTGTCAATGACTTAAAAATTAAGCTGGGCTGGAGAGATGGCTTAGTGGCTAAGGCATTTGTCTGTGAAGCCAAAGGACCCAGGTGTGATTCTCCAAGACCCATGTAAACCAGATGCACAAGGGGCACATGTGTCTGGCCTTCATTTGCCGTGGCTGGAGGCCCTGGCATGCCCATTCTCTCTCTGTCTCTCTTCTATCTCTCTCTCTGCTTGCAAATAAATTAAAAACATAAAACAACAATTAAGCGGTTTCATTCAGAAGCATGCCACTCCGTGGTTTATTGAATATTTCCAAATTCTTTGTAAAATAGCTTAGTAATCATTGCATGCTTCTGTAAGATAACAGAGGATGTTTATAAAAAAAAATAACACTTGGCCACATCACAATAGATTTTTCTTATGCTTCAAAATTCCAACGTTAATCATGATCATTATGTATTATATTTATCCAAGGACATAATGTGTTCATTCCAACCTGTGAATGTTCACAGTAATAGATACAAAGAGCCAACAATACAATTGTGTAGATTACTAGGGACAATACTTTACGTGTGTGTAGTTACTTATGGTACAGAGTTTTCACTCACACAAGATGATGTACACAGTCTTATTGCTCATCATTTCAGATTCTTAATAGCATTGCAAAGACTGTTCCCTTTAAAAGATGCCAGGTACGATTGTTGATAGTTACTAGCAGATGAGGTCTAAACCCAAGTCACATTTTTATGTGAATGTCAGAGATATGAGATTCAGATAAAATTCATAGACATATTAATAAATAGTCCCAGAAGAAAGGCAGATCTGACATTCTAATGTGTAGGTAGCCATAAAAGTATGCATGTCCAAAGCTGGGCCAAAGTTGTGTGAGCCCACATGATGGAGCTGAACACTGACCAGCTTGATTAGCCGAAGTAGACTTCCAAGGGAAAGTGACCTTTCCATGGCCTTCATTTTTATCCAGGGTAGTTTAGCTGCTGATCAGGGAAGTCCTCATCTGCCCTCCATAGCACACGGGTGGTTAGCCGCAACAGAAAGTCCTGCAATAATCTCTGGAATTTTACATTATAAATAGAATGCTCCTACAAAATGAATTAATGAATAGCAACATAGGTATACTTATATATCTATATACATATATGTATATACCACCTTAAAATGTAATAATTAATTGCTTTAAGACCAATTTGTTTAGAGTAATTAGAGGGGTAAAATGAGACGAAAAATGTATAATTTAAATTTATTTTAAAATATATTTAATGGAAGTCTTTGCGCTTCTTCAAATGTTTAAGTATTTTAATATTATTTTTAGTTGCAGAAAGCAAATCTTATAAAGATGATGCTTTTTTTAAAGTATAACTTATAACAGGTTTGAAAAATCCCGATGGAATTGTACATTGACTTACCAACTTGAAGGAGGAATTGTTCTTCTCACCATTTAGAAAACAGAAAATAGACTTGGAGATCACAGTGCTAATTCAGCCACATTTAAAAATATTTCTAAGGGTTCAACCTACGGACACGTAACTGTGGACAGATTGTCAGTTCCACAGAAAAGCACTGCTGGCAATAAAAGAAGTTGACATGTTATGTGCCTTAAAATCCCTCGGGAATTTTCTGTAAGATGGGGTGGAAAGATTGTTAGAATCACAAGTTGGGACATTGTGCATGGAGTCATTGCTTCTTTGCCATAAGTGATGGCTACCCCCACAACTTACTACCCACAATCCCCATGGGGATGACCAGCATCCACAATTAGGAGGCTCCTTTGGGCTGGACAGGGGTAAGGGTAAGGATGGTACCAACAAGTGCTGTTTACATACTGAATATGTCCACAACATATATCTCAAACAAAACAATCCCTTCCAGAGAAAGAGAGCTGCATGATGGGAAATTAGGTCTATTAAAGAATGTTGTGAAAAACGAATCACTAACCTGAAAAGAAAAGGCATTGCTAAATAAAAACTACTTTATGTCAATCAGTGAAGGAACTCTCATCATTTGCTCATTTCCTATGAGTGCTTAACATGTTTTCCTTCAAATCCTTTAAGCATGGCTGAAGAATGAAAACAAAAAATAAAGACAGTTCTACATGGTGTGAACTTTGCCACGACTGCTGTTCAAATTTTAGTGTCTTTATTGAAAAAGAGTCAAAATGCAGACTTTCAAAGATCATTATTAAATCATTAAGAAGATATCTGGGCTTGGGGGATTACACCTATAATCATTGCATTGTGAGGCTGAGGTAGGAGGATAGCTGTGAGTTCAAGGATAGCATTGGTTACACAGTGAGTTCCAGGTCAGGCTGAACAAGAGCGATATCCTACCTCAAGGAGGGGAAAGAACATTAAAGAGGCCAGATAAAAGTTTAGAATTACCATTTCTTTCACTTTGATTCTTTCTTTGTATTTTTCGCATTGCCAGCAATCCCAATAAGGACAGCCCTCAGTGGAGTGAGGACAGGAAGGAGGGAAATGATGTTACCAACATATGATGTGCCCATACAAAGTTTCTACTTAATAAAAGTAAATAAGTAAATATTTTTTAAAAATTATCTAATGTCAGAATATTGTTAAATATTCTACATTTCGAGAGAAAATATCCAAGTTTCAACTTTTGTTCATTGGGAACTTCTGAACGACTGAAGTTTTTTTTTCAAGGAATTTACTTTCTACTAAATTGATGTCAATAAACTAGTGGTATGCTCAAACAAGAACTTTGATAAAGTGCTATGTCAATTACTCCAAATAAATGTATAAATAAAAATAATAATTTAAAAGTGGTGAGCTGTATCCATATAATTATAGCTTGTAATCATAACTTGTTATATTTACTTATCCATTTTTTGAGACATGATCTTACTCTATAGTCCAAGTTGGCCTCATACTCATTACATAGCTCAAGGTGGGCTCAAACTCCTGATCTTCCTGAATCAACACGCCTGGTGCTGAGATTACAGGCATTCACAAGCAAGCCCAGCACAAAAGTTCTCTTCACACAAAACTTTCACTACCATTAATTATCCAAAAAACAGTAGAAAAGAGAAATACAAAATCCCTGTGTTTAGTGTTTCCACTGCCTGATCACTATTTTATCTCTGGGATGCAGAATGAAACTGACATGCAGAGTCTTTTAATAGGTGGAGGGACTTTTAACCTAAGTGGGGGTGGGGGGCTTCTCTATTCATCTTCTTGTGTCAGCATGGTTTTATGTGATCTAAGAAAAATTAGAGTAGTCATTCAACTTCTCACATTTCTTTTGAGAGACAGATCATATCTGTACATTTTAGACATGCCCCTGTCTAGGGTGGATAATTTTATGTTTTAATCAGACATCTTCTCATTCTGACAATGTGGGGAGAATGAGCCCTTGGAGATGACAGTTAGAGTTATAGGGTTATTGACATGGAAGACAGGGATCTTCTGTTCTATATAAAGTGATAATTTATGTAATAATACTCTATATTTCCTCTCTTCTTAAATTCAGCTCTCATTGCATTATTTCCAAAAATATATTCTGAAAATTTGGCCAAGCCTCAACAACAAGCCTATAACTTGAATTCAAATCAGCATGTTTAAATTCAACAACCATTTTTTATAACCAATACTAGCCACCAGTCTCACATAAAAGATTCAAATGGCACAGGATGCACAAAGATTCCAATTCCTAAAATTTGCTACTCCGGTGATTCAAATTTTCTATAGCCTATTGCTCAGAAACATCACATTAATTTGAAACAAAATATTCTGAAGTTTTTGGTGAATCAGATTAAGATAAATACTCCAGACAACATGTTTAGGATTAGTAGTTTAAAAAAAAATAATGATATTTAGCTGGGTGTGGTGGCGCACACTTTTAATCCCAGCACATGGGAGGCAAAGAGGTAGGTGGATTGCTGTGAGTTTAAGGCCAATCTGAGACTACATAGTAAACTCCAGGTCAGCCTAGACTAGAGTGAGCACCTTTCTCAATAAACCAAAACAATCAAACAAACAAAAATGGTATTTATCACTTCAATCTTTTCCAGGTTCTGAAGAAATATTCCTGCTTTCATATTGCTTGTGTCTTAAATAAAAATTTGGCCTCACCGGGCGGGAGATCTTCATCTTTCCAGAGACGCTTCATCAACTCAAAGTTTTCAGATCCCTCTGTAAAATGGAAATATCAAATAGTACTGATGATAAAACTTTGTTTAAACAATTAAAAGTGTTCATATTTATGACTGGTCATGGGACATGGTAATATGTTTAGTTTACATGATTCGCTCTTTTTTCCATAAATGAGTGATTGCAGAAAACAAACCCCAAATGGAAATTTCATTAACCTGCAAATCACCAACTTTAAAAGGAAGCACCATGAATATTATTAAAATATATATATTTGAAAGCCAGGTGTGGTGGCACACACCTTTAATGCCATCACTCAGGTGGCAGAAGTAGGAGGGTCACTGTGACCAAGGCCACCGTGAGACTACATAGTAAACTGCAGGTCAGCCTGAGCTAGAGTGAGACCCTACCTCAAAAAACTTAAAAAATATGATGTTTAATAATATTTTCATGTTTTTAAGGGTGGTGATCTATAGATACTTTCATTAACCCGGGGTGAAATCAGAGCCCCATGGGTTTTGATATACTTTGGGAAGACCTTGAGCTGATCTCTCTATAGAGGTGTGATAGTGCCTTTGAAAGATTACCTGGACCCATGCTTCTCAAAACTGCCGTCTGCACAACTGCATTCTCAGGTGATCCCATTCCAAGGTTGTGTGATACACTTATCCAATGCTCCCAAAGAGTTTGTGAGCAGAAAATTTGAACTCAACAAATTGTGTTACAGACCCACCCAATTAGCTAATCGACCCTGTAAAATTGACAGTTGTTAGCCAGGTGTGTTGGCGCATGCCTTTAATCCCAGAACTCAGGAGGCAGAGTTAGGAGGATCACTGTGAGTTCGAGGCCACCCTGAGACTACAGAGTGAATTCCAGGTCAGCCTGGGCTAGAGTAAGACCCTACCTCCAAAATCGAGAAAAAAATAAAGAGATAGTTGTTACCTGAAACCCATTACCCATGTTTCTTTTTTTTTTAATTTTTTTAATTAATTAATTTATTTATTTGAGAGCGACAGACACAGAGAGCAAGACAGATAGAGGAATAGAGAGAGAATGGGCACGCCAGGGCTACCAGCCTCTGTCAACGAACTCCAGACGCGTGTGCCCCCTTGTGCATCTGGCTAACGTGGGACCTGGGGAACCGAGCCTCGAACCGGGGTCCTTAGGCTTCACAGGCAAGCGCTTAACCACTAAGCCATCTCTCCAGCCCATTACCCACATTTCTGTCAGCACTCTCTGAGAACCCATGAGCCCCAGTGTATATCTACTTGTGGCCACACATCTACCTACTATATATTTTATTTTGCAGAAATAGGCTTATTTTTAATATACATTATTATTTCTCTTCTAAGTGTACTAAAAACAATACTGGAGACATCCAGTGAAACATAATCCATCTGTATATGTAGCTTGCAGAAGTAACTGTAATAAGAAAAGATGTTTGCAAAACAACCACATATTTAAAATAAATACAGAAAGTGGGGAAGAAAATTAGTAAGAAACACCACATGATTTTGTCATATCACAACAATAACCCTTTCCTCATCTAGGTGCAGTGATTTCCCCAAGCTTTCTCTAAAGTCTTCATTGCAAACTCAGAATGACACAGCATAGGCAGATTGTGAGCTCTTTTTTTTTTTTTTTTTTAAATCATAGTTTGGGCTCGAGAGATTGCTTAGTGGTTAAGGAACTTGTCTGCAAAGCCAAAGGACCCAGCTTCCTCTCCTCAGGACCCACATAAGCCAGATGCACAAGGTGGTGCATGTGTCTGAAGTACATTTGCAGTGGCTCAGGGCCTGGGTCCACCCCCATTTTCTCTTTTTCTATCTCCTCCCCACACTCTCTCAAATAAATAAATAAAAATAAAACTTTAAAAAATCGTAGTCTGTGAACTGATGTGTGATGTATAAGACATATAGTGAAATAAGAAGGCAAAGTGAAAATGAACTATTAGTGTTTGCGAAATTGCTTCTATGGTAACCATTTTATCATTATTTTAAACAATAAAGGTAGAATGAATTGAAGAGGCTGAGAAGATCATAAAATAAAACAGGAAGTTTAATAATCTATTGCTTTTCCTTTAGACACAGAAAATACTCTTCATGAATTTTTACCACATTCTCATAATAGTGATTATTGCTGTTACCTGTTATTTATGTAGCAATCAATTTGCACAATGCTTCCACATCAAGTGAGAGAGACTAACCACAAGGAACTACCTCCAAAGTGCATTGTCTCTTAGGTCTCTGAAGTAATAAAGAGCCAGACACTTCCCTTTTCTGGGATTTGTTCTGCACACTTTAGAACATAGCTGCTTTCCTTAGGCTCTCTCTGTGAGCTGTAGCAAAGCAAATGCTACAGAAGCCGAGACTTCACTCATAAAATGAACAGCCGTGGATCCTCATAGCCCCTCATACACTAAGGGATAGGTCATCCTGGTACTGCCCAATCTACTCGTATTGACTGCTAGTCACCAGCTCCCTGCCCATTGTTATGGGTTGATGGCAATTTCAGAGACGCAACAAAACTATTCCCAAATTAGGGCATTTATAAAGTATTTATCCACAGTTCCTAAAAATATTATGGGGTAAAAAATGTGGGTAGCAGTGGGCTGGAGACCCTGGTATGCTCATTTTTCCTTTCTCTCTCTCTTCTATTGAAAATAAATGAAATATTTAAAAAAAATACAATGGTGTTTTTAATGAATTGGGAAATGATATGGACTGAGATCTATTTAAGTGGTACAAGTGTTTCAACCAGGTGGAAAAACATGTTCTGGAAATAGTATGAACATAATGCTAACTAAAAAGAGACTTAAAGCACATTGGAAATTTGTGCAGATAATAGATTTTGAAAATATAACAAGGATCATGAGGACAAATATCACATGATCCTCTCAATAGATGAAGAAAAGGCATTTGACAAAATTCAACCTCCCTTCATTGGGAATAGAAGGAACATATCTCAACATAATAAAGGCTATTTATGACAAACCTACAGCCAACATAATAGTAAATGGGGAAAAACTTGAAGCTCTTCCACTAAACTCAGGAACAAGACAAGGGTGTCCACTATCCCCACTTTCATTTAATATAGTACTGGAAGACTTACCTATGGAAATAAGGAAAGTGATGCTCACAAAGGGGATACAAATTGAAAAGAAAGAGATCAAATTATCATTATTTGCAGATGACAAGATTCTATACGTAAAGGACCCTAAAGACTCTACCAGCAAACTGTTAGCACTGATAAGCACTTTTAGCAAAGTAGCAGGCTACAAAATAAGCACAGAAATCAGTAGCTTTCCTATATCCTAACAACAAACAGGTGGAGGATGAAATCAGAGAATCTCTCACATTCATAATTGTTTCAAAAAAAAGTACCTTGGAATAAACTTAACCAAGGAAGTTAAGTATCTCTACAATTAAAACTTTCAAACATTCAAGTGAAAAATTGCAGAAGACATAAGGAAATGGAAAGATATACTATGTTCTTGGATGAGAAGAATGAATACTGTGAAAATGTTAATCTTACCAAAAGCAATCTACACATTTAATGTAATCCTCCTTAAAATTGCAATGACATTCTTCACAGAAATAGGAAAAAAATAACAATCCTAAAATTCATTTGGAAGCACAGATAAATCTCAAATAACCAAAAATATTTTGAGCAACAAAAATAAGGCTGGTGGTATCACCATATCTTATTTTAAGGTACATTACAAAGCCATAACAACAAAAACAGCAGTTAGATCAATGGAACAGGATAAAGGTCCCAGATGTTAATCCAGGCAGCTACAACCATCTGATTTTTGACAAAAATGCCAAAAATATTCATTGGAGAAAAGACAGCCTCTTCAAAGTGGTGCTGGGAAAACTGGATATATATATATATGTAGAGGTTTGAAAATATATCCTTGTCTTTCTCTATGCACAAGAATCAAGTCCAAGTGGATCAGGGACCTTAATATCAGACCTGAAACTCTGAAATTGCTAGAGGAAAAGGTAGGGGAAACCCTTCATCATATTAATATAGGTAATGACTTTCTGAATATAATCCCAATTGCTCAGAAAATATAACTACTAGACTCAAAATAGGACACTGCATATATATAAAAATAATTTTCATTTATCAATGCTAAAAAACAATAATTTCTAGGCAAACCCAGCTCACTGAAACTACTACTATTTAAAATTTTTCAGGAACATAAATAAAATCACACATTGGAGAAAATTCTTAAATATAAGATTTAGAAAGAACTAAATTGACAGGTGGTTTGATAGTAGAAATAAGGCATGAAAACGAAAGTTAAGTTTTTTTTTTTTTTTAAGCCAATATATTATTCAAAAATCTATGGCCTAGCCAGGAATGGTGGCACACACCTTTAATCCCAGCACTTGGGAGGCAGAAGTAGGAGGATCACCCTGAGTTCGAGGCCACCCTAAGACTACATAGTGAATTCCAGGTCAGCCTGGACTAGAATGAGGCCCTACCTTGAAAAAAAAAAAAAAAATCTATGGCCTTAGGGGGATGGGGATGTAGCTCTGTAGTTAAAGGTGATTGCTTGAAATCTTGCTGGGAAGGGTTAAATTCCCCAGTCACTCACATAAATCCAGATGGATTTGCATTTGCAATGGCAACAGAATCTGGTACACACAAAACAAATCTGCACAAATATTCAGAGATATATGTGAATATAAATTAATCAAAACTTAAAAAAAAAACTCTTTAACCTTGAAATGCAAAATTAATATTAGAAGCTATTTTTAAAAAGAATGATGGAAATAGACTGTGTAGAAATATATGCCACAAATCTAAACAACAGGTTAAGGAAAATATTTTCAGAACCATATTTAAAATGTGTCATTTTTTTTTTCTTACTGCTGTGTAGAACTCTGTCATTTAAATGTATCACAACTTGGTAATCAATTTGTGTAATGATGGTCACCTGAGTTGATTTATGTTCTTAGCTATAATGAACTGAGTAGTGATAAACATGGTTGAGCAAATGTCTCTGTAGTGCAGCATGGAGCATTTAAGGTAAATGCCAAGTAAAGGACTAACTGAGGCTGGTGGTAGCTCTATAGTCATCCTTTTCAGGAATCTCCATAGTGATTTTCAGTGTAGTTGTATAGGCTCACAATCCCACCAAGAGTGAACGAGGGTCTTTATTTCTCCACATCATCACCAACATTTGTTGTCATTTGATATTCTGATTGCCATCCTTACTGGAGTAAGGTGGAATCTCATAGTTGTTTTAATTTCTATTTCTCTGACGGTTAGGAATGTTGAACATTTTCTTAAGTGTGTGTTTGCCACTTGTATTTCTTCCTCTGAGAACTCCCTATTCAGTTCTCTGCCCTATTTTTTTTTGAATGAGTTGTTTGATTTTTTTTTATTTTTATTGTTTAGATAAAATGACAAACCCCTGAAAATGAACTAAAGATGTACTATGGAAAGACTAAAACAGTGGACCACAGAATGGTGAACTATGACGATGTTCATGTGGGTGTTAGCTTACATCTGCCCTCATGGTTCATGAACTGCTGCTGAGATTTTTGTAAAAGGGCTGTGGACTCATCATCTTATTGTTGAGTATTCTTCTTTGTGCTAATTCACACCATGTGTTTGTCCTCAGAACTGGGATGACAGGCATGTGTCATCACATGACTAAAAGGGATGGAACTCAAGTCCTTATGCTTTGCATAGTAAGCACTTTACCCACTCCACCTTACCAGAACTTAGTTTTTATAGCTAATAACAACTGTACATTTCTATGATATTACTGCCTGGCACACATCCACAACAAAATCTCCTATTTTTTCTTCTAGAAACACTGCATTTTAAAATTTTATATTGAGGAATGTGTCTATGATGAGGTGAAATTCAATTTTCCCCATATAGGTATTGAGTTTTTAGGTCCAATATTTGAAATATTTTCCCCATGGACTTGCACTGGTACTTGTGGGTGAAAAATAACCCAGCCATTCATGACTGGATCTAGTTCTGGACTCTGCACAGTTATTGTGGTATATTTGATTGTACTGATAATGCCCTAATTAATTGAGCTTCAAATCAAATCTAACACAATTTGCTATGTTAGCCACTATCTGTATGTAATGATGGGTTAATGTAAATGAAAAATGCTTCTCTTTGAAGTTCCAAGCTTCTGATGTTACTCATGAGTGTCTGTGAACTGATACAGTGATAATGTAAGATAGTTAATGAAAAAAGACATTTGGAGCCACATGAAATCTTACATATGAAAGATGTTTATGTTCTTTATTTTTATTTTACCCATGTACTAAAACAATGATGCTACAGGTCTCTTAAAATATTTGAAATATTTAGATAAAAACATTTAAATAAAGTACCAGGAAACACTATGTCACATTGTTGTATAAATAATAATATATCTAGCAATGTAATACTATGTTTAAAGACAGGGTGGGTAAATCATTACTTGCATGAATATAAAACAAGGAGATAACTTTTAAAAATATTTATTTACAAGGAGAGAGAGAAAGAGAGAGAGAGGTGTCCAGGACATCCAGCTGCTGTAAATAAACCCCAGATGCATGTGCCACTATGTGCATCTGGCTTTATGTGGGTACTGAGGTACTGAACTTGCATCATTAGGCTTTGCGGGCAAGTGCCTTTACCTCTGAGTCACGTCTCCATCCCCAACTTGGAGATAATTGTGTATTACTGTGTTATTATTTTTTATATTTTACTTACTGTACAGGATAGTAATTTCACTCTTTAGACTACATTATTGATTATTCTTATTTATTTACAGTATCCCAATCATTACAGAATTAAGCATTGCTAATTTGTAATCATTGATTTAAGGTATAATTTCAATTATAATTTCACCATGTATACAAACTTATGTATTGATTCACATACCTTTTAAAGTATTTCTCCTCTGAAATTTAGCAATTAAAAGATGAAGGAACATTCACATCTTTAGACTGAAAAACAGAGTAATGTGAACCAGAGCATTTTCCCACCAGGTTCCCTCTTTCATTATTGTGTAATTAACCCCACATGGAGAACTCTATTGTGCATTCTACTGCAACTTCAAATTAAGCATTTCACTTGCAGACTATTAAGTTTCTGCAAAAGTGACTATCATGTCATTGGAAAATAAGCAAGAACTATTGTGAGGAATGAAGAGTTTCTAGTGAAATCTTCAAGAAGTCCTAGGGTTTACCCTGAAAGAAAATACACATTTATGTTTCAAAGGCCTTTCCTCTACGTTCAGCTTGAAAGCTAATGAAGTATCTTCATTAGTGTGACCGTCACCTCATGAATAACTGACTGGCAAAGGCAAAGGTGCACAAGGGAGTCCATATGCCAATTTAAAAATAGAGTAATAGGACCGGGGTGCGCTTTAGAGGCTGAATCTGAGATAAATAAATCCATTCCCCTATACATAAGTACACACATTCGATGTCCTTACCAATATATATGCGGATATGCTCCTGTTTCCTTATTTATTTACTTACTGTTTTTTTTTTTTTTCAAGGTAGAGTCAGGTTTGCACAGCAAATGCTTTTAACCACTGGGCATCTCCCCAGCCTGCCGTTAAGTTTTGGGAAGTCTTTTCAGATTCACATTCTGGTGAGTCATTGAATCTGCATAACTGAAAGGCTGGGTAACAGAATACGGTTGCAGTTCTAAGGCCATTAATTGAAATTTGATTCAGGTAAATGCCTGAGGTAAGAGAGAAGTGGACAATGTTTATACTCTGATTATCAGCCTACCAAAACTATTACTTCTTGGCCAGAAGTGTCCTTCAACTATTGATGCTGCTAAGGAAAGGACCAGTATAATCTAGACACTACCCACAACTGCCCTTCACAACACTTTAGTGCCCAAATCCTCCCACTGTGTTGTGTGGATCTCCTCCTGCAGGCCACACTGCAACTTGCCTCCCATTGGACATGGCCATTTATTCACAAGCAGTCTTACTTTATGGACTAAAAACAAGAGAATGTGTTTTCCCTCACCACCCCTCGATTGAACATGATTCAATACCCATTGCTCCATTATTGTCCTAATGTTAACTACAGGCGCTCAAAGAGGAAGAATGGAGAATCAGCTCAACTAGAAGTTCCTGCCAATTTGAATCACTCATTTGGTACTTGGATGAGAAAGAGAAGTGGTCATTACAGGGTTGTCATTTATGAGATTTTAGTGTGTGTTAAGTGGCAGTACATCCTTCTTGTAGAAGAAACAGAAACACTTGAAGCACTTAAGAAAACTATGTTAGTTTGACACTAAGATTGCATAATCTTTATGAAATACTCACAAACACAACTGTCTGTTCTATAAAAGAAAATTTGGACCATAGGAATCTGTCTATAACCAATTAATGACATTGGAGTATATTATAAGCCCTGAATTTTATTCTCATATGATGGTGATTTGAATGGGAATGTATGTCCCCCATAGAGTCTGGTGTTTTCAAGTTTATAACTTGGGTCTCCAGTCACCTGGCTGGAGTCGGTGTCAGTGGGGTGGGGGAGAAATTCTAAAGTCTAGTCCCTTAGGTGTCACTGGGGGCAGATCTGAAATCCAGCCCAAAGGTACAAGAGACCAGCCTGAGCTCTGGCCAGGCCCCTGCTGCTTGCTGCTCATTTGTGCTTGTTGCTTTTGGTGTTTGCTGACTGTTGATATTTTTTCTCTCTGCTCAGGTCAATGAAACAAGGCAGGCTTCTTTTGCCATCTATGAAACTTCCCCTGGATCTGTAAGCTTGAAATAAACCCCTTCCCTCCATAAATGGTCTGGTTCAGAAGTTTATTCCAATGTGAAGCTACCTATAAAACATACCTAGAAAGTGTTTAGCAAGGAATTTTACCTTCTTCCAGAAAAAAAAAAAAATCCTATATTGTCTATCTATTAATAAATTCTCATATATTTTCTCCAAGTTTTGATAAACGCCATTATCAATGTAATATTTAAGAGCTTCCTAGCTAAACCTTATTAAGATTATTTTTAGTATCTTATTATGGCAGTTTGGGTCTTTACACAAAGATAATGACATAGGCTAAATTAAAAATCTATCCTCCCAAAAGATAGAATCCCCCTACAATGAATAACTTCAAGGCTACTTACTTGGCAAATGTTAACAAGGAGAAAATATATCAATAGTGATTAGCTCTACATTACTGAATTAATGTAGTGGGTCAGAAGAAGATCAAATCTCAATTTAGTTATGTGTGTATGTTTGTCTCTTCCAATAAATTGTGAACTTCCTACAGTCAGAGGCTTGAATACTCACTCCATGACCTTAGCATACCCCAAATTATAATAGAAATGCTTACTGAATATTAACTCTTCAAATACAGTGTTACATTCTGTCCTTAAGTACTTGTGGTAAATTCATAACTAAAAGAACCAAGGTATGTTTCCATGTTTGAATGGTATTATTTTACTGTTTAAAAAATAAAGGCATCCTAACATACTCTTTGAAAATTAAACAATACATGACTTTACTATTAATATATTTCGTTCACTGATTAGAATTTATGTTCTTCATTAATCTGTTGATGTTTGAGATTATGAATTCTATGCTTTTATCACATATATTTATATTCCAGTTTTTAACAATATATTAATTTTAGTTATTTATGAGAGAGAGAAAGAGAGAGAGAGAGAGGGTGAATGAGTGTGTCAGGGCCTCTGACCACTTCAACGCAACTGCAGACACATGTGCCATCATATATTGTTTTGTGAGAAATATTCCTTGAGAATGCAATTTCCTCCTAGATATTGAAAAAATACTAAAAGTAATAATGGTATAGAACACTTAAATAATAATAGAAATATGTAGTTTCTCCTGAAGACAAAAATTTGCTTGCTTGGTCCCATTTTGGGAGGGGGCTTATATCTTTATTTCTTTACACAACATTCAAATATGTGAAGAGAAGATTCTGATTGAGCAAACAAGAGGGAAATAAATCCCTATTGAAAAATTTCCATGGCACTAGGAATTATTTGCACCATGGCATCACAAGAGAAGCCCCTTCCCAGCAATCAAGGAGCACACAGAGAGACAAGACTGGCATACCATTCAGATGAACCATGGTAAAGTACTGTGGAACTGCTGGCTGGAAAACTTAGCCCTATGACAGTGTCAAACATCAGCCATTGGAAACTACCCTCCTGAGGATGGTGAGATTTGAATGGTGGGAACCAAAGCAAGAGAGTATAGCTCCCAATTTAAAACCCCAATAGCCAATTAAGTCCAGGGGCTTAGTTTGTTACTGTCATGTGATATCATTGAAGTGGTCCAAATAAACTTGTATTTTTCTGTTATAAACTATGTGGGAAAAATTCTTTCACCATACGCCAATCCCCTGTCAAAAAGAAAAAAAAAAACAAAACACAACAACAACAACAAAAAAAAAAACATTGTTTTGGGGAAGGATGACTTACATTTTATACACTGTTTTTTAAATATTTATTTAATTATTTTCTGAAAGAAAGAAGCAGGAAAGGCAAGGAGAGAGAGAGAATGGCCACACCAGGGTCTCTAGCAAATGAAATCCAGATTTATGTGACACCTTGTGCATCTGACTTTACCTCAGTACTGGAGAATTGAACTTGGGTCCTTTGACTTTGCAGGCAAGTGCCTTAACCACTAAGCAATCTCTCAAGCCCCATTTTTTTTGTTGTTGTTGTTGTCATTTGTTTGTTTGGGGTTTTTTTTTTTGTTTGTTTTTTAGAAAGGAAAGTCAGAGTGGAAGTCTTTCTTCCTTGGGAATTTTTCTTAGTCTACTTCTTGGCAAAGTATGCATTCCTATGGGATGATGGACATACAACAACCATGTGGGCTGCTCACTCCATATAAGAGAACAATTCTAATGTAAAATCAAATCCATTGGGAGATCAGTACTCAGGAAAAATTTAACTGAAGGATAACAAAAGAGACCTGAGCTTTTCTAAATATTAACTCCTTTACTTAAGAAAGAATTTTTTTTTCTTTAGTTAACCTTAGTTTTAGTTGTCACATAAGAACACAAAAATATGTCTCCTGAATAAAACCCTTAGGAACTTAAACAATCACTCAACCATTGGGATCTCATGAAGCTGAAAAGTTTCTTCACAGACACATAAAATAAGGTGAGCCAGTAGAGTACCCATAGAAAGGGAGAACATTTTTGCCAGCTATACAACAGATAGCGGCCTAATTTCTAGAATCTACAAAAATCTCAAAGAACTAAACAATAAAAAAGTCAAACAACCCACTCACAAAATGGGGCAGAGAACTTAACAGGGAGTTCTCAGAGAAAGAAATACAAATGGCAACACACACTTAAGAAAATGTTCATCATCCTTAATCATCAGGGAAATGCAAATTAAAACAACTATGAGATTCCACCTTACCCCAGTAATGATAGCAAACATTAAAAAATCAAATGAAAAAAAATGCTGGCAAGGATGTGAAGAACTAGGAGCCATTATTCACTGCTAGTGGGAATGTAAGATGGTACAACCACTATGGAAAGCAATATGGAGACTCCAAAAGAGGTTGACTATAGAGTTGCCAACAGGTATTCCCTTACTGGGCATTTACCCAAAAAGCTCCACACCTCAGTTCAAAAAGATTTGCTCAACCATGTTTATAGCTGCTCAATTCATAATAGCTAAGAGCTAGAATTAACCACGATGTCCATCATTAGACAAATGGATAACCAAGATGTGGTATATCTACACAATGAAATTCTACACAGCAGTAAGGAAAAATGACACAATGAAACTTGTAAAAAAAATAGTTGAATTTGTAACAGATCATTCTCAGCTTACTCACCGAATCACAGAAAGATAATCACTGCATGTTCTCACTCATCTGTGGCTCCTAACCTGAATCTGCCTGAGATGCTGACATACTTAATAAGAATCTCAAGAATCAGACAATACGGATGGTGGGGAAGGACAGGATTATAAGTGTGGGGGGCACAAAACTGGACCCAAACTGCAACAGTACCATAAAATTCTATATCCTAAAAGACAGACTAAATGGTTGAACCTCCATCAGGTCCTTAGAGGGAATATCTGAGTCACAGGACCCTGGAGAGGGTATGATAAAGACTGACTTTAATCATCTCCTGTTTTTCTCTCTGTCCTTCTTTTCTTCATCTTTTTTATATTACCTATCTTTTTCTTCCTCTTTTCCTTGGTGCTGGCCTGTAACTTCCAGTACTAGGATGCAGTTAACATCCACAATGAGCTGTTGATTAGAGAAATCTACAAGGTTTCCCAATAGAAGAAAGGTTTCTGTCAGATTACCTAATGACCCACCAAAGGTTAATAGTCAGACCCCACCGCCAAAGATGCCATATGCTGTTGGTAGGGAACATGGAGTGAGCTGGCTAGAATATGGAATAGAGTCAGTCACCAGTTAGTGCCAGAAGGTGGCACATGAGTGACTGGGGAAAAATGACCAACATCTGCCCAAGCAACTCGTGGTCTAAGCTACTCAGCAGCAAGCAACCTGACATGATGATCACCCAAGTGCAATAGTGGCACACAGCCATGATGGGTAACCAGCTGCTCTTGATTTGGCTAATGCATCTGCTCAGTGGAATGCAACCCATAGCTGGTTCTGGGAAACAAGTCAAAAAACAAAGCCCAAGAAATGAGCCTGCTCTCCAAAATCAAGCTCCCAGCAA
Source organism: Jaculus jaculus (assembly GCF_020740685.1). NCBI lineage: Eukaryota > Metazoa > Chordata > Mammalia > Rodentia > Dipodidae > Jaculus > Jaculus jaculus. The sequence goes on along the minus strand of NC_059111.1, from coordinate 105,997,840 downwards.
TTGTGGGCTACAAGAGGGCCTACACCTATTAAATTATCTCTAAAACAGTAACGGTTATCCCATTCATCTGGTGCTGACATCACTCTCTGTTGGAGAATTTGCTATTTGCTTCTCTTTTTCAGATGGATGCAGATCCTGAGCAGAGAATTAGCCTATCACACCTCACCAGGGCCGCATTTGAAACCAGAGCAATTGGGGAAATGAGCAAGAGGGCTGCTTTCTTGGTGAACCTGGTACCAGTACAAGAGTGAAGGAGATAGACACAGCGAACATTCAACTCCTACCAAACCAGAGATCCAGAGACATAGAGGGTCCCAAGACCTCATCACTGAAGTAGACTTAAAATGAGCCCAACAAGGCTCAGGGAAATTTGTGGAACAGGGAGAGCCACATGTTGTTAGAGCCACATGTTGGGACATTATGCACAGAGACATTGTGTCTTATCCATAACTGATGGCTACCCCACAATCCACACCCCACATTCCCCAATGAGGGAGATCCCTGTGGAGGAGGGAAGACAGCAAGGAGGCTAATGATGGTACCAATATGGCTGTATACACACTATGTACATAACTTGTAATAATAAAAGGAAAATATATATGTATTTATGAGATAACATGTGATATTTTAATTCAAACATTTGTTAGGCAGTTTTTAAATCTCATTAAGCATTAAATGAATGCTCAGACATTTGTCAGATACAAAAGATTTTTTTTTCTTTTTACTCATTGAAAACTGTATTCTCATCCTATGATACTAAGATGCTCAAATAATATGATAGAAATATACTCAAGTCTCATTTGGCAATAAGGGGTGGCATGTGACACAATTTTTGGCAAAAGTCTGTGGAAAAAAATGTCATTGAGTAAGGTTTTTGGACTGAACTGCAGGATGATGATTCTTGGGAAATTTTGGTTCCTAATGCTTCTTTTACTGTTTCTGACCATGGATAGCAGCCAGTTGCTATAAGAGCTTTTATTCATCCATGAGAATAGCATAGTAACAGGAGAATGTGAGTCTCTAAAATAAGAGCATCACCTACTTGTGGATTTATTTGGTGTTATTACTGCTTTGGGGATTTTTGTGATATAATACTGGTGCCAGTTCTAACTTAATACATATAAAATATATCAACTGACTCTTCCACACACTACCATGCCTAGGGCGAAAAGTGTTTTGGGGAATTTCGTGGTGCCTTTTTCTTCATGTATACATAAGGTCTTTCATTCAATCTCCTGCACTGTGTGCTCATCTTTGTCTTAATTTCACCAATTATTCAGCTAATGTTAAAAGTGTCGAGGAAAATGAGGATAAAGTAACATTAGTCATAGGGAAAATAAATCAGAGCAGTTAAGCAGCAAGAAAAAGTAACAGAAAACATAAAAGTAAGGTAAATATCTCCACTAAAGCCCTTTTATGAGTCTATGTGATTTCTAGAGGTATACAGCATATGTATTTAAGGACAAGTGAATAAAAAAAAAAAAACATAGCAACAGCTAGCCCCATGTAGTTAGTTGAACTAACAGAGCTGCATCCTCCACATGCCTGATTCCAGGAAGCAAGGAATGTAAGGAATGTAAGGAAACCATTATTTATATTAATATTCACTTAAATATGATGAAGATTGGCACACAAAATTATATATTGTTTACTTATATTCACATAGGCTTTAAATCCATGTTTTTCATTGTGATATTCTAAGCTTATTTTAGAAATAATGCATAACTGTGTATCAAATTCATTTCAGGAAATATAATTAATTCCTTTGGAGATTGGTTATTTGTAAACATTTGAAAATGAAAATTACAGAATCTTTTAACCATAGGAACACAGAACTGTTATGCAATAGTTTCAAAATCATGTACTTTTGAAGGTTATGCAATTTGAATAAGAGGAAACTTATAAGAATGGCATTCGCAGACTGGATTTAATCTGTTGGGGCCTTTAATGGGACAGCATAATTTAAATGTGATGAGATTTTGGAAATGAGGTTTTTGTCCTCATTCATAAAAAACTAAAATTTTAATAACTCAGTACTTAATTTTAGGTCTATCATTAGAAGAGTTCAATCCGTATCTCTGTGTTTTCTACCTGTAATTTTAGTAAAAAATGAAAAGTGGGTTTGAAGGTGTATTAAACAAGCATAATAAATAATAATTAAATTTCAGAAGAAATTTTTTTAACTTCCAAATTTTATTCTAAAGAATCTTTAAGGAAAGGCATTGCAGGCATGGGATACCCTATATGCTGACACCAGAACCACTGCAGTCCACAGGCATACACTCGCCACAGACAATAAGAAAGCCAAAGTCCCTGATCCTGTAGCCAGTGCCTCACTTCAAACTTGCAGATTTTATGTATACCCTAAAACATAGAGTAGGAATGATAGAATTGTATAGTATATTATAGCCATATTTCAATTGAATTTGTCTGTGCTCTTGAGTACAGTGGTCTTTATTTCATTCACTCACTTGTTGTTAATTATTTAATTTGTTTATTTAATTATTTGTTATGGGAATCTGACTTTGAAACCCAGACTACCCTTGAATCCACCATTCTCATGCTTCTGTTTCTTTGGCTTGTATGTTATATAAAATGGCTTTTATAAAGCTGATTTAAAGAAGTAATATTTTTATATGGAAAGTTTCCAATAAGTCCTCATGAGTATACATTTCAAATTACAATAAGAATGAAGTAAATGCTTCCTTCCTTCCATTCAATGTGGGAAGAGTAGGAATTGGAGAAAGTAGGTTGTGTCTATGATGATAAAGCAAATGTCTCATTATTTCTCACAGATTTAAAGTTAAATACCTAATTAGCATACTCTGATGTGAATATTTATTTAAAGTATACTTATATAATTTGCGGTATAATTATTTTTTGCTCACAAGTGTTAGAACAGTTTACCTTCAAATTTAAAAGAAATTCAGATGACATTAATCATAATAAGGTTTCCCTATATTAAGTCTCCCTCTCAAATCTTTCTGCCTTTTGTTATGAATTTTCTTTACATTTCTTATAATTACTATTTATTTGAGAATTTGGTGATTTCATTTCTTCTATGTCTTTCCTAAAAAATATTTTATATGTCACCATTTTACATAAATTATTTGTATGGTAACCAAAAGCAGCTAGCTTAAAAAGTCCTTGTCTGAAATTTAAACTATTACCTTCCTATACAGTTATGAATACCAAGGGTTTCTTCCAGGGATCATTTGTTTATATATCCCTCAAACTCAACAGTTTTAATTCATATTAATTTTCCATCACCTATCAGCAACCTACTAGTGTTAACAAAAGTACTCACACTTAAAATAAACCCAATTATTCAATGCTCATTTTCTTGTCAAAGTTAACTATAATATGGAAAAGAAAGAGTTAGTAATGAGAAAAACCGGGGAAGAGTTAGCATGTCCAGAGTTAGGTAAATGGATGTGCAGCATTTAGTACCAGAGAACTATCAAGGATTGACATCTGACAAAGATCACTTTTCCCAGTGGACATTACACTGAAGAATCATACTCTAGACACTGTATTAAGTCATCCTGTCCATTAAATATCTTCTGCAATTTCACCTTGAGTTTCTAACCATTTGGAATTATTTTCATTTTCCTGAATGTAATGACAAACATTTTACTGGAATTCATAGCATGCAACCCTAGTGAAATTTTAATAGTTTATAATAAATTATAGAATAGATAAATTATTTTTTTTTCAATTCATTAACAGAACTCAGTAACACATCATTAAAGGCAAAAAAAAAAAAAAAGAAAGAAAGCCATGTAATATTAGCCAAAAAAAAACCAGTTCACATTTTTTAAGATGTAAAATCTCAATAATTAAAAAATGAAACTATAATTTTAAGTTGTTAGTGTGATAATTGCTATTTAAATAGAAAAGACATACACACAAATGTTAGCACTTCAAGCAAATGAAACACTTCAACCCAGCTTGCCTCTGAGTAGCCGAAGGACATAAGGCTATTATTGTCCATGTTTAGCAGAGCAGAGCACTCTCTTTGAAAGGAAAGAATGGGTGGAGTGGCCCTGTTCCATTTCAGAGTGGCTAGAGAGTACTCTCCCTTTGCAGAAGAGCCATGTCCCCTCAAATAAAGAAGTACTGTGTCATACAGTCAGTCCCTCAGTCTGCAGATGAGAATCTAAGGGGCCAAGTGGGATGAAGGAGCAAAGATGAAGTCCCTAACTCTCTCCATCCCAGCATCTACTCTGTATAAGCAAACACATGTCAACAACCCTTTCCCCCCACCTTACGTAAGCTCATATAATGTGCAAAACTTAAACTTTAACAACTGCATTAATTTCAGGGTAAGAAAAGATAATGTTTGATTTTGATAATATATTTTGATCGATAACTATCCAAGTACTCCCACATAAGAAGACAAGGTGAAGTAGCCAGATGTTTTATATGTATATATGTGAAACATGCTCAAATATGTATGTAAAATGAACATTTAAATGTACATGAAGACAACGAATGTAAGCAGAAAAAAATTAATTGTGTTTCCACCCAGACCACAAGAGCAGCATTGTCTGTGAGTCTCCTGAAGGATGAAAACTCAGGGATGATCTGAACAAGGAACAGAAACATCTTTCATATTCCACAATAGTTGTATTGAGGAAGTAAATGAATATTCATATTTTGTGTTCATATACAAATTCAGGTTAGGTTCTAGATTCCAATATTTGTAAATATTTTTTTAACACAGGTCATGATGGGGCTGGGCATTGTGGATTCTGTGGAGGGTGGCTTGCCATGCAGATGCAGCTTTGCAAAGTGGTTGAAACTCGCAGCTTTGAACATCAATAACCAACACTTTCTTCATTGCCTGCAAGAAAAAAACTGCCACACAAACTACAAACTGTTCTTTCTGGCTCTATTTTCTTTGAGAATTTCTCCTGTAGGGAAAGAAAAATGAACATCCACTCTCTTACCGCTTCTGGTTATAGATATTGAACTGTATAATATGATTTAAGTGAGGATCAGCAAAGTAGTTCATTACATATTCAAAATAATAATAATGGGAAATACCTCTGGTTCTTCAACTGTCTCATCTCAGCTTACACTTTAGAATGATGGGTATATTTTAGCATCTACTAATGATTAGAATTAATAAATAGGAATGCATTTCACATATCCAGTCTTCTCTACCACTTTTATAACCATTGTTCTTTTAAAAAAGTATTACATTTATTTATGTATTTGCTCATGTAAGGGGCAGGGAACATGTCAGGGCCTTTTGTAGAGAGAATCCACTTTTAAATTGGTGCTGAGGAAATGACTCCTAGTCAGCAGGCTTTGTGAACAAGTGCTTCTAACCACTGACTCTCCTCTTAGCCCCTGACCATCATTCTCAAAACATGGTCCATCACCCCTGGCTGGAGATACTGTAAGACAGAGGAAGGGACGGCAACAGAAGAGGCAGGGGGTCGGGCATAGGTCACGGGTGATTAGAAGGGAAGTGGGGGCACTACGGATATTTCCTGTAGCAAATTTCAAAACCAGTCAATGAAGAGAAATGGAAGAAACAGGGATGTTTGGATACATCAAAAGAATATTGGTGTCTCTTGTCAAGAAATTCAATACTGCTGTCACTTTTCCCTTGTCAAACCACCTTATTGGAATTTTTTTCGTTCCCACAAATAATGGAGGACGATCCTGTTGGTGTCATGAGTCACCGAACAGAATGAAGCCTCTGTCAGCAATCCCAGGATTGAACAAAAGTCTCTTTTTCTTCTACCCTTGAAAACACAGGGAGATGGCTCATGGTCTCTTTACTAGTTCATCTGCTATCCAGGGTTTTCTGTCAGAGGGAATCATTAGAAATTAAGTTGTCTTGAGTCACAGAAAACTCAAAACATTTGTTTTTTTTTTTTTTTGTCATAGTTGAAAAGATAGAAGCTGGGTAGCAAAATTAAAGGATGGCAGGTAGACAGACCTGAATGTTTGTTAGGTAATAGAGGGCAAGCCACTTGTAACTTCAAAGACTGATGTGTTATCTGAGGGCTTTTGCTATGAACACTAGACACAAGGATTCCAGGACCTCCAATCATTTGTGAATTGCATGTTAATAAGGTAATGAAAAGAGTGCTTCATTGTACCGTACACTTACCTATTTCACCCTACTGCTTCTTCGCAGTAATCTCTGATGGCCATTATCTCCCTTATTTATTATTTTCTTTTTTACAAAAGAGAAAGTTCATGTTCACAGACATCAAAAACATTTCTAATTGCCCTCCTTAAATAGTGTTCCGTGATTGAATCTGGGCTGTCCTACATAAACATCCATAACACCTATACAACAAATCAATATGGTAAACAATGAAAAACTGATAAATCCTAGGAACTGATTAAAAAGAGATAAAATCTGTCATGTTGGGAAGGCATGATGACAGGGTCATTAAGTTTATGGTCAATTTGCTTCCCCCAGGCAGGAAGTTTAAAGCTGAGCTGTAAAAAAAGCTCCAGGCCTGCCTCCAAGTGACTCACTTCCTCCAGAGAGGCCCCATCTCTTATAGGTTCCCCAACCCTATAATTCAGTTAAACCACAACAGCATCAAGCATGTGTTGTGCCACGACCCCTGACCAGGAGCCAAGACCCCCGGTCACCCAGGAGTCACCTAGAGGACCGCCACAGAAGCCGAGACACTCGAATGTAAAAGCAACAGGTTTCTTTTAATGTCAAGCTTAAGCAGGGACTCAATCCACACAGACTGATGCAGCGGGAGTGGGAGAAAGCCTCAACCTTCTAAAAGTAGGGGTTTATAAAGGAAAAGAGTGGGAAGGGGGCAAAAAGGTTACATCACAAAGCATCTTTTAAAATGATTGGTTCCAAGAAGGCACGTGCGGGCACATTTCTAGTTGCTCATATCTGGTCAGCAGACTGCTTGCAGATCCTATCTTTTGCAAGGGGCCGGAGGCCCCCAGAGCTAAGTATTTCTGGAATGTCCTGTTGAGCAAGCAAGCATGAGTTTCAGAAGCAAAGGTCGGCACTTTAATCAGTTAGTTCCTTATCTGAGCCGAGCCCGGGATCCTCCTTTGTTCACAATGGTTTGTCCTACAATGGCAGTGTCATTGTTTAATTAGTTACGTATTATTTCTTTCTGGTCTCTCACATGCAAATCACTTACATGTACACTTTATAATATTATCACGTCATTTTAATGAGGTCAATTTTATTCATAAAGTTCAAATATATGTGTGAATTTTACAGACAACATGGACTAAATGAAGTCTGAAGAAACATACACACACATAACACACTCGCTCTTAAAAGATACATGGATGTTTACACACGTATAACATACTCAATCTTGAAAGATACATGGATCTTTGCCTTTAGAAATTTTGCTGTGAACAGAACGTAGGACCTGCAATTTGAGTGTGTAAAAATTATTTGTGTCACACATGTATAACAACTTCTGTAACACATGTTTGTGGTATTGATTGTACTGTGGATAACCTCATCTCATGACCATATCAGCTCATCTCATGACCATCCATTACTTGCAAATTTAATAGGACAGTGGAGAATAACATGTTTGAAAACTATGAAAACTTCCAGACATTTATCAAGCTCTTAGTAGTAACACTAACAGAAAGTAATAAAACTAAATACTACATGATTAAAAATTTACCTAATAACATGAATACTCAAAATAAAACATGGTGGAACTCATCATTGACATTGCCTTCAGACTCTTGGAAACATTTCATAATTTTGTGCACAAAATACACAATGTTCTCACACAGTGGAAAAAAATGTACAATTTCACACTTGTGTCCTCATCAAATTTCTTAAAATAATTGCTAACATAGCAATGTGACACTCATCATCAATTTATAACTATAGTTTTACACTATTACAACTTGAGGATGTTTTCTCTCATTTTGTTTTATGGTATATGAGGAACATCATTTGTAAAAGCAAAATTTGACTAAGGAAACTTTAAGCATAATTTTAAAAAAATAACAAAACTCAATAGCAGAGGTCAGTAAGCTATAAAGGAGATATAAACGGAATAGAAAGGGAGGAGGGACTTAACAGGATGGTGTTGCATATATGTAAGTAGAACAGATTATTGGGGGTCTAAAGGCCTAGGTGAGGTCTGGGGAAGAGATTGAGTAAAGGAAAGGTGGAGGGAGGACTAATCAAAATCTAAGAGGATATAAATAAGTGATATGGGGCTGGAGAGATGGCTTAGCGGTTAAACGCTTGCCTGTGAAGCCTAAGGACCCCGGTTCGAGGCTCAGTTCCCCAGGTCCCACGTTAGCCAGATACACAAGGGGGCGCACGCATCTGGAGTTCGTTTGCAGAGGCTGGAAGCCCTGGCGCGCCCATTCTCTCTCTCTCCCTCTATCTGTCTTTCTCTCTGTGTCTGTCGCTCTCAAATAAATAAATAAATAAATTAAACAAAAAAAAATAAATAAAGATAAATAAGTGATATGGAAACCTACTTTTTTGGACAATGGAACATTCAGAAGCCATAAATTGTTACTAGAAAATTTCCAATGCCAGGGATGGGATACCTTCCAGTAAGTTGTTGGCCAGGGAGGTCCCTTATACTCCTAAAACATTACAGGCCATGGCCGAGTCCCTTGGTTTCCCACCAGGAATAGATGGCAAAACCTTATTGCTGAAGACTTCACATACTTGGGCTGCAAGGTCACTGAGAAATCCTGCTGGACCTGAGCTGAAAACCTCCTCAATGTAGACCAGTTGACAGAAAGCTAGAAAAAGCCACACTACATACAGTTCAATGGGAGAGCATTATATTTGGCCAGCCATGCAAAATGAACCAATAGGTGCAATAATGGCATTTCTGTTATGGAGGAAACCAACTGCCTTCTAATTTGACTGGAGGCCCACTCCATGGGAAGGAATACATCCCTGATACTGAAAACCTACAACAGGGGTAGTCATGAGACCTAGCAGTATAATGTCTGCTGGTGTCTGGCTAAATGTATATACTATGTTCACCAAAGTGCCCAGTAAGTACTTTTCTTAATGTTCATACCCATATATTAATGCTAATCTCAGTTTTTGTTAGAGAAGCTTCTCTTTTCAGATGGCAGTGACCTTGGGATGACTCAGAAAGCACCATGGTGCTGAGAAGATGTGACAGAGGAGTGCTCAGCACTGAAATATCTCTATTACACCTTCCAAGGCTAGAGGTCCATTGCAGAAGAGGTGATGGAAAGAATATAAGAGCCAAAGAAAGGGTAGGACTCCTTATAATGTGCTCCTCCAGACACAAAATGTTTTGGATATCCATGACCTCACAGTTCCTGACACTACATACACAAGACCATCATAATAGAAGGAAAAGATCATGACATCAAAATAAAAGAGAAACTGATTTGGGGATATCATGAAGAGTGGAGTTTCAAAGTTAAAAGGTGGGGAAGGGAATTAGCATGGGCTATTGTTTATAATTATGGAATTTGTCAATAAAAAAATTAAAATCAAAATAAATAAATAAAAATATTGACATAAACTATGTACCTCATTATGTTTAAAAATCTTCAGTGAACAATTAAACCCACATATTAATTTGCAAAAATATTTATTTCTTATATTTTTATTAAAATAAAAATATTTTCATTTAAAAATTTCATCTAATTGAAATTTTATTCAAAGTTACATTCTTTAAATTGTAATTAAATTTCACTTGCCAAAAAAGTGACCTTGATTTTTTTGTCTTTGACAAACTCAAAGTTGGGTTGTACAAATTTTTAATTTATGCTGTTTTACTTCTTTTTATATCTTCTTGGGCTGGAGAAATGGCTTAACATTAAAAGCATTTGCCTGCAAAGCCTGAAGACTCAGGTTTGATTCCCCAGAACCCATGTAAGTCAGATGCACATGATGGCACATGTGTCTGGAGTTCCGTTGCAGTGGTCAGAGGCCCTGACACACTCATTCTCCCTCTCTTTCTCTCTCTCTCTCTCTCTCTCTCTCTCTCTCTCTCTCATAAATAAGTAAAATAAAAATAATAATAATAATGAAAACAAGTCTTTTAAAAGTGGATGAAGGCCATTTTAGGTTTACTAAAAAACCATATTCTACTTTCTTCTTTCTTGGGCTCTTACTATTCATTTATAAATTGTCCCACATATGTAAAACACAGAGTAATTACAGGGCACATATTCTTCTTCCAAATATTTCTCCTTCTTGTGTTACAGAGACACAGAGAGGAATAGAAACAAATATTCCACTTTGTTCTTAACAATAAAAGAGACTAGCTGTGTGTGGTGGCACAAGCCTTTAATCCCAGAACTTGTAAGGCAGAGGTAGGAGGATTTCTGTTTTGAAACCACATAGTGAATTCGACGTCAGCCTGGGCTAGAGTAAGATATTTCTACTTCCATGTAGGAAACCTTTTCAAGTTGAATATATTACCAACTGATAGAAGTTTAATAATTATATTTTTAGATCAACTTCAAAACTGAATGATATACATTCAATGTCTTATTGCTTTATTTTATAAGACTCAGAGCAATTAAGAATATCAAAGCATATTGCAAATGATAGGAGCATATTAATTTTGTTTGGCAAAGACTGGACAATGTATTTTCAGTTGGTAAGAGCCATGGAAGTTAAGAATTTTAAAGGCAGAATATCTGTGTGGTTGATATAGATTGCAGGATTTATGGTTTGTGTTTTCTATAGGAATTGCATACTGACATCATGATACATAGTCATGTAGAGTCCTTTTATCTTAAATCACACAGCATGGTGTACACCCGTACGAGCCGCTTGCTTTCTCACCATGCTGGAATTCCTATGGATTCACCACACACATGACAACACAACACCAATCTGACATTTCAGAAAGTGCTACTGTCCTGCAAAATAATGATTCCTGATGTTAAAATCTAATCTCTGGAAACACAACGGCAGCACAGGTCACAGAATACGTTCCTCAGCTGCCTCCTCCTGCTCCTGAGGTTAGAGAAGCAGTACAAGAGGACATTATAGACGCTCTTGAGACCTCACCTTTTAAGAAAGCAAATCAACCACATGACATTAAACGATAAACAATCCAGTTGTGAATTTAAGTTACATCAGATCCCATGGGAGAATACAGCATGAGCATGTTCAACAAGAATCTTTCAGTTCAGGCAGCTTGACTAGTTTCCTTATATCACCTAGAAGTCTGGACAATGCTGGAATGTAACTAGGCTGCTTTGCCTCTTCTGTATAACTTTTCCACCTTTACAAGATACTGCCATACCAGAGTACTCGAAAAAAAAAAAAAAAAGGATATCAGAAAAGTCAATAGAGTTTGTTAATATTTTTATTTATGTATTTGAGAGAGAATGGGTGCATCACGGCTTTTAGGCACTGCAAAGGAACTCCAGATGCTGTGTCACTTGTGCATCTACCTTTTGTGGGTACTGGGGAAATTGAACCTGCATCCTTATGCTTCTCAGGCAAGTGCCTTAAACTCTAAGCCATTTCTCCAGCCCTCAGCAGAGTATTTTAGTCCCCTGTGAATCTAATATCACAGTTTTGTTTTTTTTTTTTTTTTAAGATTGTTACTGGGGAGATAGGTAAGTAGGTAAATCTCTTGCTTTGAAAGCATAAGAACTTGAATTTGATCTTCAGAAGACATTAAAATGTAAGCAACCAGGCATTATGGCACACTCTTTTGTCTCTTAGTGCTGCAGAAGAGCCTCCCCAAGAAGGGCTCAATGTCAAGTCAGCACACCAGAGTTGGTGAGGTCCACAGCAATGGGCATACTATTAAAAAAATAAAAAAATAAAGAAAAGAAAAGAAAAAAGAAAAGGCAGAGATGTTTACTCAGGAATGACACCAGATGCTTTCCTCTACACACATGCACATATACACACATAAAAATGAATAAACTGGGGTGGAGAGATGGCTTAGCGGTTAAGTGTTTGCCTGTGAAGCCTAAAGACCCCAGTTCAAGGCTTGATTCCCCAGGACCCACATTAGCCAGATGCACAAATGGGCACACCCATCTGGAGTTCGTTTGCAGTGGCTGGAGGCCCTGGCCAGTTCATTCTCTCTCTCTATCTCTGCCTCTTTCTCTCTCTATCTGTCGCTCTAAAATAAATAAAAATAACAACAAAAAATTAAAAAAATTAAAAATGAATAAACCTCACTGTTTTATAGAACTGAAAAAAATCACCATATTGCAAAATACAATCTATAATCTATGGGATGATAAGACTATCACCATTCATTTTTCATACCTAGTGTAGTGATTTGTAGTTTTGTATAATGTACAAATCCTGTTGAAGTTCTATGAAGAACATGGAGTTCATTGATCCTTTCCTCTCACTTTGTTGGACTTTTCTATAAATTTATTCATATGTAGATAGGTGAAACATAGATAAATAATAAGCAACTTTATGTTAGTAAACAATAGTGAGGTTTATGGACATGACCCTGTAAATTCCTTGGAGATCTTACATGTGAGTAAGCTTAATAGAATTGTCCTTCTATTAGAATGAAGGTAAACTGCATACATACAAAGTTCATGACAACTCAAGACAAGAACATCTTGGCAACTGACTAAGGTTGATGTTGGCATAATTTCCCCAGTTTTAACATAGCTTACTTTATTTATTTTTTTGGGGATAGTCCATAACTTCCACCTTTTCCTAAGTGCATGTTTATAGTGTATTATCAACTCTATAATTGTCTTGCTACCACTTAGTATATTTTTCAAAAGTTGCATAGCTTGCAACACATTGCCTTGCTTCCTGTGATTACACTTTCCCATGTTTTGTATCAATATCACCAACAATTAACTTTAATAAAATACTTGCTATTGGCCAAAATCCATTAAGTGTTTTATACATGTGTATTACCTAAATTTTAAAAGTAACTCTAAAACTTATGTCAGATCTCCAGGTAGACATGAAAGGAAGAATAAAGCTTAGAGATTGTTTCTCACCATTCTGACCTAAGTTAGGAAAGCCTAACAGGAAGTGATCACAGATTCCAAAGCTTTACATTAAGGATAATTGAGTTCAATTCTCTAATATTATAACTGCAGTAACTAAAATATAAAGTGGTTAAATAAATTGTCCAAACCAATTAAACCAATTTGCACTGACTACATTTCTTGCATGTTTTGCTTTCAAACAATAACACAGCAGGCATACTAGGATATTATGCATGTAATATTTGAGTAATTCTGGACCAAACACACAGCATTTGATTAGAAACAGTCACAGTGTGTTTTTCTGATTGCTAATTCTTGGTGTGTGAAGATAGCTGGACCAGAGCTTTTGAATGTCACTAGAGTCATCATGTTTCCTTGTCCCTTAGATTCCTAGCTTCCTGTCGAACATGATATGGTAGGTGAGAAAACAGAAGACAAAAGAAGAAAATGATAAAAGGAGAGGAAGGTATATTAAAGAAGAAATTATGAGTTGTTTCCCAGAGTCAGAAAGCAGACTTAAGCTCCAATATTTCTGTCATCCTTTTCCTGTAGATGGGATTTTAAACTTTAAACCCTTGACTGCAAACAATATTTAGTCCTGGAGAGATGGTTCAGCAGTTTAGGATGCTTGGTTGCAAAGCCTGACATCCTGGGTTCAATTCTCCAATATCCACATAAATCCAGATGCAAAAAGTTGTATATGTGTCTAGAGATGGTTTATAGTGACAGGAGTCCCTACCATTCTCTCTATCTCCCTCTCTCTTGCTCCATCAAATAAACAGAAAAATAAATATTGTTGAAAGGCAATATTCAAAAATTGAAGACAGGAAAATACTTTCCATATTCAATCAATATATTATTAAACATCAAACAAACTTTTTGGGAATTTTGAAATTGTGAAAATAAACATCTGACACATGCACTTTACCAGTCTCTGAGTGAATGAAACAGACTGACTCGAACAGGCTGCATCCAAATGACAAGGCTAACAATATGCTTCACAGTGCAATTTTCCAAATACCAACTTTATTAATCAGTTTTATGGTCGTACAATTTCTCCTTTTTACCATCTATATAACAAAATATAAATTGTCAATTTTTTGCAGGCCTTCATTTTATTACAGGTAGAGTAGCCTACTGTAAACTTCAACTTCTAAATATTTTCCTTTTAGAGGTTGAAAAACCCTTTGACAGCAGGGCATGGTGGCACACGCCTTTAATCCCAGCACTCGGGAGGTAGAGGTAGGAGGATCGCTGAGAGTTCGAGGCTACTCTGAGATTACAGAGTAAATTCCAGGTCAGCCTGAGCTAAAGTGAGACCCTACCTCAAAAAAACAAAAAAAAAAAAAAAAAACCCCTTTGACAGAGACTTAACACTGAAACTTTTGTCACCAAAACATTTTTCCATAATGATGGGCTAATGAGCAGATTTATTGGGAAATCAAACGTCTTCATTAATAATAAAAATCCAAAAATAATTTCAATTTAAATCCCCATTTTCTGGACACTGAATTTTAGGGAAATAAAATAATATTTAACATTTAATTATCTGTCACTCCTCTTATTGGAATAGTCAATTCAAGAATGAGGAAAAGTTCCATATCTCTCTGGGTAGTTTCCACCATGCTTCAGGAAACAAGCTCTCTACCTTCTGTGCATGGGGGCAGGCCAGTTAGGGTAAAACACTTTATTCTTTTGGACATGTTCGTTGGGCCCACAAGGCTCTCCTATTCCCATTGCAGCTTTGCTAAAGCACTGTAAAACAGAGCCTACTAAATACATTAAGAAGTTTATCATTTCAATAATTTTACCATGCTTCATAGCTATTCAATATCTTTCTTATTAAATCACTTCAATTGCATGCTACCATTTCTATTGGTAAAGATGAACAAAATTATATGTCATTAATAACAGCATAAAATTATGAATCCAATTAGTAGAATACACCACACACACACACACACACACACACACACACACACATATGGTATTATTTTGTTATTTCATGTATTAGAAATATGGAGTTTAAAAGTTCTAGGCTGAGCAAAAATGGAACTGACAAGCAAACTCTGACTTCTTTAGCTCGTGGCCCATGCTAACAACTATCATAAGATGCTCACTCAAGTGCAACATAGATTCTTTCACGATTATTTCTACCACATCCATACCAGTATGCTCCAGCAGACCAATTATAAATAGAAATTTCAGCAACGGATACAGAATATTAGACAAATGGTCTTTATGGAAGGTGCATCTTGTTTCATAGCAACTGAAAGTACTTTTTAATGTTTTAATTAATTTGCAAGCAATAAGGGAGAGATTAGGAAGGAGAGAGAAAGGGAGATAGAGAGAACGGGAGAGAATGGGTGCACCAGGGTGTCTAGACTGCAAATTAAATCCAGTTGCATGCACCACTTTGTGCACATGCCTTTACATGAGCGCTGGGCACTTGGAACTGGGTCACTGGGTTTCGCAGGCAAGTGCCTTAAATACTGAGCCAGCCATCTCTCCAGTCCCCGAGTTCACTTTGTGAAGCAATAAAAATTTTGCAATATTTTTAATGTAACCCAAAATTGATCACTGTCTGGGCATTTTTGTGAATTAAGTACTAACATATGTATGGACATACTAGAATTGCTGACTCACAGTAAATGATTATTCATCTCTCACATTGACTGAGATTAGCCTTAACAGTGAAGATGATCTTGACCTAAATAAAAAACAAGAATTGAGCACCCTGCCACTTGCATAGATGCTTGTTACAAACCCTATGGTAAGATCATTCCAATGTTTATTGGCTCCAGGGAATTGAGCTTTTGTTGTTGTTTATTTATTTTTTTTTTGTTGTTGTTGTTTTTTGCTTTTTTTTTTTTTTTCAAGGCAGCTTCTCACTCTAGCAGTGATTAATCTAAAACTCACTCTTATCTCAGGCTGGTCTCAAACTCACAGTGATCCTCCTACCTATGCTTCCAAATGCTGGGATTAAAGGTATGGGCCACTAGGCCCAGCCTTAGAAAATTATTCTTAACAAAATTTCACAGTTTAGCTTTAATAAAAGTAGATTTCAAATATTTCAGTTTATATAAACATCAGGCACTTATCAAGAAGCAACATTAGAATGGGGCCAGGCATGGTGGTGCATGCCATCAATCCCAGAACTAGGGAGGCAGAGGTGGGAGGATCACCATGAGTTCGAGGCCACCCTGAGCCTACATAGTGAATTCCTGGCCAGTCTGGGCTAGAGTGAGACCCTCCCTCAAAAAGAAAAAAAAATAAAACCCATTAAAATGGAAACAAAGAAGGAATACTTATAAAGGACAATTTAAAGTATACTTTTCCTCTGTATACCCAAATCTAAGCTGTGCATTTCTTGTACAGCCATATATGTGCCACTTACTCTATATGACCAAATTATCCAGCAGCCAACAGTCAGGATATAAAGTTTTCCTAATTGTGAGTGGTTAAAAAAAAAAAAAAAAGCTTGTCTTGTTAAGGAAAATAAATGTACATTGTTTATATTTCAAAAACTGAAGATTTCTTTCTTTTTGCTGAGTAACTAATTTTAAGTTTAATCATCAGAAACTTTCTCCTCATTACTTGTTTCACTGAACACTTATTCCAGAGGCACCAAATCTCTCTTTATCAGAATGCAGCCCAACCTTGCTGAGTGTGCCTTTCTGCTGCAAACGTTCTTCCTCTGATGTTTGCTTGCCTGGTTTCATCCCGAAATCTAGGTTCCAGCTAAAATGTCATAATAGGATTTCCCAAATCCCACACTGATGAACTCAAGTCTGGCCTGGTGTGGATGATTTATTAATTTTAGTTTCTTTCTTCATTTCTGCTCAGTAAAAGTAAACTTATAAAAAGTAACTTATCAAAATTGAGAGTTATAAAATGGACAGTTAAAATAACTTTGAAATTAAATATCATAAGCAGGATCAGTGTCTAAAGGAGCATATTATTAGATGACATCTCATTTTGATAAAACTATTGAAATTATGCTGCAGTAACTTGTTAAGTAGAGCTGGGTACAGTGGTAACTGCATGCATTCTCCACCTTTGCTAAGCAGGGGAAACAGAATAATCACCGGAATTTTGAGGTTTGTCTGATCTGCATAGCACATTGTAGGCCATCTTGGACCACACTTTGAACTCTTTCTTCAAAATCAAGATAGAGGGAAAGAAGGAAGGAGCAAGGGAAGAATAAAAAAAAAAAATGAAGGAAAGACAGAAAGAAAAGAGAGAATAAAGGGAAAGGAGAAAGAAAAAGGAGAAACACATTGTACAATAAAAAGTAATAATGAGAAAGACATTTATCTTGAGCCGGTGGTTACTCATCTTTCTCAACCACGAGGGCACCCAAGGCAGGTTTCCGCGTAGGCTTCATTGTTGACCATCAGTGATTCGCTACCAGGCCAATGTCGTCACGAGACCACTCCAAAAAGCTGGGACTCCACTCACCGCCATGGTTTGTCTGCTCCCCCTTGATTCCTTTGTCATTTAAAAATTTAATATATAGACAAACGCAGTATGAAAGATGCCCTAAATACTATAATTACAGACATGAGTGAAACAAAAAACAACAGCATATCTGAAAGCTTTTTATGAACACTCTCTTGATACCAATTTAACAGAAGAAATAATGTCAGTTTTGTTTGCAGGATTCAGAAATTTCTCTGTGATAATGACATATCTCTCTAATTTTGCTCAACATACGCTAAAATTGTCCAGCAATAATATGGCTTTAAATGCAAGGATTTATACTGAAAGTGTCTGAGTGTTCTTTATACATCTGTTTCAGATCATTGCACACTGTAATTATGAAGCATTAAACATGTCTCCATGAGAAGAAGGCTACTCAAATTGCAGTAATACTCTCCTAGTATGTTTTGGGCAAAGAACAGATAATAAATTGAAATGCAAGGATATTTTGTTACAATGAGTAAATAGATGTATGGTATCCTTCAAAATAACTGTAAGCACAATTTCTATTTCTGTGGTTGGAGAGATGGCTTAGCAGTTATGGTGCTTGCCTTCAAAGCCGAACAACCCAGGTTTGATTCCCCAGTAGCCACATAAAACCAGGTGTACAAAGTGGTGCTTGTATCTGAAGGTCATTTGCAGGTGCTGGAATCCCTGGCATGCACATACTCTCTCTCTCTCTTTCCTTGCAAATAAAAATAAAATATTAAAAAAAAATAATAAAATAAGGGGCTGGGGGGATAGTTTAGCAGCTAAGGTACTTGCCTGCAAAGTCAAAGGACTCAGGTCAGATTCACCAGTTCCTATGTAAACCAGATGCACAAGCTAGCTCATAGTTCTGGAGTTCATTTGCTGGAGGCCCTGGCACACCCATTTCCCCTCACCCCCAGCCACCTTTCTATCTTCCTCTCTCTTTCAAATAAATAAATTGAAATGCAAAACATTAAAAAGTAATAATAATAAACTTGTATAGTATGTAATAACACTATTTCTTACAAAGTGCAGTCCTTTGAAGTATTTCTGAAGTGTTCTGGTATGAATTTACATGGATATGCCTGCTGTAAAGTAACTTTTTTTTTTTTTGAGACAGTCTGGATCTATCTCAGGAAGACTTGAAGTTCACTGTGCAGTCCTAGGGTGTCCTCAAATTCATAATGATCCTCCTACCTCTGCCACCAGAGTGCTAGGATTAAAGGTGTATGCCACCACGTCTGGCCCCAAATATTTAAATACACACACACACACACACACACACACGTGTGTGTGTGTGTGTGTGTGATCTGTATATATGTATGTATGTGGGTCTGTGTTTAAAAACAAGGGGTCACTTGTGTTCACAGTAAGAAAGTCTGAGGGAACCATTGTGAAAGATGTGAAAGTCGAGGTCGATTGAACTAGACTGGACAGGCTTTGACAAGGTGAAGGGGTAGCTTGTACAAACTGTAAAATGTTATAACAAAGCAAAACCTGACTACGAAATAGAGACAGAAAAATATATTATGGATGGATCTAGTGCCATTCTATTGTTATCAAATTATATTTTATGATATTAAAATACAAATGAAATTCACTGGCATTTCATCAGAGCTTTGACAATATCAACTCATCCTCTAGAACATTCTGTTTTAAATATATACTATTAACAGTTATCCCTGCAATTTTCCCATTTTTATCATCTCTCTTGTCATCTTAAGCACTCTACTGAAAATATTCAATATGCTGATGATTTGCATACAGATAGAAGTATTTCTTTGCAACAGTGTGCTGTGGAAAGCAGCATTTCTTTGCAACAGGGCTGTGGAAAGGCAATCGTGCTTGATTTGACGACTTTGAAGGAGCCTGTTCAGTTACCTGAACAACATGAAGTGCCGGAAAACAGCCAAAAATCTGGCGGAAGATGTAATCATCTGTAAAGGTCTTTCCTAAAAACCACACAATTTGTAACAAAATAAAAATAAATTTAAAATGTTGCATAATATTTAAATAAGATTACATTATTGCAATGGGTCACATACATTACCACATGCAACCTGCTAGAGGTTGGATATTTGATATATGAATAAGTTGTTGTTTTATGCCACTGAACATTTTAATAGCATTACCAGACACAGTTTTTTTGTCCTTTATCAAGTAAAAAGAATGAGGTTATATCCACATTTTGGCTCTTATATGCACAGGCCATGGCGTTGTTTTATTTTCCTAGGATGAGAGTCTAGAACTATATCATTGGGCTGCACAGTAAGTCTATGGTTAATGTTTTAAGGAAACATAAAATGGCTATTGGACTTTATATTTCTATGATGGAAGTTCATTAAATGTATTACTATTAACTTCCTTGTATACTTCTGGTGATACTAAATAAATAAATAAAGTCATTATAGAAAACAAGATGGAGTTTCCTTAAAACTTAAATAGTAGTACTACCTTCAAATCCACCCATGACACCCATGAATATATAACTAGAGAAAATATTATTGCCACAGACCTCAATCATAGCAAAAATATTTACAGATTTGGAGAGTCTGTAAAGTCAATTCTTGGTGAATGTTAAGAAATGATTTACAGCAGATTTTATCATGGCTGATAAATCATATTATCTCATGTTTTACAAAGCTTTAAATACATGTTTGACAGATGTCATCTTTGATAATTGTAGCTAAAATATAGAATAATACTGTAAAAGTCCTATGAATAAATGCAAAACACACATTTACATATTATTAAATTATTATTAATTGCATAAGTAGAAGACTTTCTCTTGTAGATAAACTCTTATGGGAAGATCAATGACTATCTTGAACACGATCATTAGAAATATTCAACAACCTTATTTCAATTCCCAGAAAAATACCACCTTGAACTAGTAACACTCAATTATGTAGTTGAATCATTCATTGTAGCTAAGGGGAAACTGGCAAAAACAAACAACCAAAAAACTCCCCCCCCCAAAAAAAAAACAGTAGGATCTCATAGTCTTTGATTATTTGACACTAAGACACTAAAATATTAACCTAGTATATTAATTATCTGGGAAATGAAATTTCCTGTATATTCTGCACATATTTTTATTTGACCTGAAAGTATTTAAAATGTATAACATAAATCTGTGAATTCCAGGTTCAAGTTACTTAGCAGGTAAGGATGTAATATGGAAAAGGTTATTGTGTGATTCACACATTTTTAAACAAGTAAGGTTTCTAAATTATGGTAATATTTGACTACATGCACTGTTATCCTGCTTTTTTATGAATTTTATCCAATATCTGGAAAATCTACATAAAGAATAATAAAGTAGAATATACAGAGATATATGTATATATATGTGTGTGTGTGTATATTCTAGAGTAATATATATATTATATATTTTCATTACTATTTTCCTATTTTCATTAACTAGGTACCAGTTAACAGAGTCTTTCTATTTAATTGACATACATTTTACATTAGTCCAAAACACAAAATAACAACTTTAGTCCATATGACTTACAGTTGCAATAAGAACCTTTCATTTTAAGATAATGTCCTGAAAAATAACATTATTCTATTTGGTAAATCACAGTATTTTGCTGTTTGAGAGGCTGGTTCACTAATTCAGAATGTATACATTTACTATTCCTTTAAAATAATGATGTACTGAAAAATCTGACCTTGAGGCAGTTGTCAGTAGAAACAGTGAGTCAGAACTATCATTTCCTTGTTACATGTTATCCCAACATTGCATGCATCTAATTCAATGATGAGAACAACTTCTTGCTGAATTTCATTACACTTTACATAACTTGATTCCAACTTAAAGGCAGCACATGGCCCAGATTTACTGAATTTGACAGCTTATATGTAGGTCACACCTCTATTGCCTGACTTTTCTTAGGAGTCACAAGTTAGACTACCATCTTAGTGCAAGTAAAGAGGGTCAGGAGAAAAGGGAAAAAAAGAGTGAAAAAACTCTTTACATGCTTGAGGTTATTTTTTAATTTGTTTTTATTAGTTAAGGACATACTTAATATGTAAACAATACAGATTGCTACCATCCTGTCCCTCCTCCCTGCCCCTTTTCCAAAGGGACCCTCCTCATTGGTGATGCAGGTCAACTCTATGGAGATTGTGAGTCTTGCAATATGGGGGCAGCCGTCAGTTATGGGGGGAAGGCAATGTCTCTGTGCAAACTGTCCTAACTTGTGGCTCTAACAATCCTTCTACCCGCTCCTCTGCAAAATTCCCTGAGCCATATTGGGTGCATTGATGGGCTCTTTGGAGCCTCTGGATCTCTGGTTTGGTAGGTGTTGAGTATCCTCAGTGTCTCTCTACATTTTTTTTTTCCTCATAAGATATTCCCAGAAACTATTTTATTATTATTATACTCTAGCTCAGGCTGCCCTGCAATTCACTATGTTATCTCAGGGTTGCCTTGAACTCACTGTGATCCTCCTCTTACCTCTACAAACAGTGCTGGGATTAAAGGCATATATCACCACTCCTGGACTAGAAACTAATTTTACCTCAATTCTAAACAATAAAGCATTAAAGAGTTTATTAGCAATCACATTTGTGAGGATATTTCAAACAAATTGAAAGTAAAATATAGACTGTGGCTCAAAAGAGCTCTTCCATATTTCTTCAACACGTTTACAGTATACTGAAAAACATGTTATCTTCAGCAAGCCAACCCAGAGCCAACAACCACATCTCTATTTCCAGATTTCCCAGTATCAGGGGAGGTTTAAAAATCTGGAGTGTTATAAAAAAGCCAGTTTCTTCAAGCTGTTAGGATGAATAGTCTACCACCCAAATGAGCTAAATAAGAGTTTAACAAGGCCCTTATACAAAGTTCACAATTAAGCAAACAGTCTACTTGGATTTTAAGAGTGGGTAAGATCTTTGCCATGAGAGGTTTGATGTAAAGCATCTGAGTTCATGACTCCACAGGAGTTTGATGTCCACTATACATAAAATATGGATCTCTCTCTGCAAGCACTGTTAACATCAAATTTTAGGTAATTATATACATATAAAAACACAATTTATGTTATATAACACTATAGTTAGAGGTTTAAATTACTACGTATTATATTGTATAGCTTTGAAAGTAGCAGAATAAACTGTAAAGTAAAGCTCTTCTTACATCAAGATTGACACGAGGGGAATCTTGGAAGTATGTGTGTCATTTCTTCCTCCTAACAACACTGGTTACTATTCATACAAGTTGGTCTTCCATATATTTAATATTTTCAAAGAAAATTGTTAACTATAATTTTAAAAATTCTAATCATACAGTTTGTGTATTCTGTGTAGAAAATAAGAATATCTCTTAAAAAAAAAAACGAGGGTCAAAACAGTCATAGTACTTTTTTCTTCCAGTCACAGAAGGTAACTTATCAAGCAAGGATTATTAATTCACTTCAAGAGCTTGATTAACGTTATTTTCCTATTATAATATATGGCAAGTAAAATAAAATCCATAAGACTTTCTACAACTTGAAAGTCATTGCTATATGAAAAACAGAAGCATGGTACAATATGTTCTAAAATATGATGGACATTTATCAATCTTAAATAGCTGTCAGTTAAAATGATCTGCTATATGTTCATAATGGAATAAGCCTAATAAAAACCTATATTAATGTGTGGATTGATGTTTTATTCAAATATCTCATACTTTGGTGATAAAGCAAGAAACAATACATAAAGATTCCTGTCATTCAGTGCCTATAAGGTCAAGGTTAGTTATATTTTTTAAACATTTTATTTTATTTTATTTATTTGAATGAGAGAGAAAGAAAGAAAGAGGCAGATAGAGAGAATGAGTTCACCAGGGCTACTAGCCACTACAAACTCCAGAAACTTGTACCCCATTGTGCATCTGGCTTATATGGGTACTGGGGAATTGAACCTGGGCCCTTAAGCTTCACAGGCAAGTTCCTTAACTGCTAGGCCTTCTCACCAGCCCAAGGTATTTTATCTTCAATATTACCAATAGTTGTATTATTGCTTTACATTAACTAAATAATGCATTATGCTTATTCCACCAACTAATTTTGTTTTGTTAAAAGTTGGTGTCAGCTTCAATTCCCATCTCTTGGAAACATTCATTAGTATGAATGAGCTCAATATAAAATGATAGTATTCCTTTCATACCTAGTTACACATTCTATAATAATAATAATAATAATTATTATTATTATTATTAATTTGAGACAGAAAGAGAGGAAAACAAAAACAATTGGTGTGCCAGGGCCTCAGCCACTGCAATGGAACTCCACCTAGTGGGCATGTGTGACCTTGCGCTTACATCATGTCTGTGTGTCTGGCTTACATGGGTTCTGGAGTGTTGAATATAGGTCCTTAGGCTTCACAGGCAAGCACATTAACCACTAAGCCATCTCTCGAGCTGACATTCTATATTTAAAGCATTATGTTTTAGGAAATGTATGATTGAGAGAAAACTGAGAAAAATTTTATTTTTCATATTTTTTCTAGTTCTTTGAAATAAGTGTACAGGAAAAGTTCTATGACCTTTTCAAGAAATTAAACTCCTTGAAATACATGTTATAAAATATATAAAAGTATTCATATTTGCATGGAATAAATTTTTGGCATATATCCTATATTAGGTTGTATTATATATCTGTATATTTTAGGGATTTTGCCAGGATATGTACACATATCTGCTTCTGGATATTTGCTAGAAATTGTTTGAAAGAACTGAAAACACATTTCCCAAGAAGACAGTCAATGAAATCATGGGTGAATACAAGATCAAATAAATTGAACTTCCTGAGTGCGCATTTATTTAAGTGTGAATTCAGTGGCATGTATGAACTGAACTTATTAAGTGCTAACTCAATGCTCCCATCACTTACAACTGAATTTCCAGGGTCTTTTAACATGTTTCATTAGATATTCTTCCCCAAGGGTAGAAATTCTCTTTCAATCTTTTCTATGAGTCCAGCATGTGCAATTTCACAAGAACTCAAAGTGTCATCAGTCCAGCAGTAGAGCAGCCTCCATATCACTAAGGAATGGAGCATGTTGTTATTTAATTCAAGAGATGAACATCTTTGAACTTATTCTGCATTGGCACAAACATCTCGATTAACAGTATATGTGACAGAAAAAGATGCGAAGCAAACTACACACAAATAGCTACTTGAAATTTCATTATTTTGAAAATATATTAACTTTCTCTTCTAAAATTCCATTCACATTAAAAAGTTGTTTGGGAGCAGCGTGTTTTAACCTAGTCATCATATTTTCTTAGTGTGGATGGCAGGAAAGGGAGCCTGTAGATTTCCATGCTACTTTTTGTATCATGATGACCCCTCCTGGCTGAGCTGCTCATTATCTCAGATTCATGGACTTGACGTGTTTTTCTTTTTTCAGTTTGGCTTTTTAAGACACTCTCCCAAACTGTACATTATGTACAATGAACATTTTTGTGACTTCAGTAACATACAATGTAAATGTAAAGTATCAAATGCATGAAACTCTCATTATTGACATGCTATATCTCACTCATTCTTTTATTAATTTCCAGGACATAGGCCAACTCTGAGCCTGAATCTCACAGTTTAAATAAAAATATAATAAATATCAATCTCAATTATCTCATTCTACATTTTAAGTAAAGAATAAAGGTTATATAAATCTAAATAATCAAGCATAACTTCTACCTTTAAAAACATGGCTTCTGTGCTGTGCTTCTCTGTTAAACTCTAAGTAGAAACTAAGTATGTGCTTCTCCTAGAAGTAACTTGAATCTCTGACATTGTGGCCTTGGCCACAGGTATCCACACAATTCAGAAACCCTACGACTGTTTCACATTAACCCACTATGGGCTATGTGTATGGAAAACATGAAACAGGGAGTTCTGGAAAGTTCAGGGAAATTCAGCATTCAAATCAAGGAAGAACTCATGTTAACTTATCATGATGTTCTAGGAGACATGGCAGGGAATTCTGTACAACCGCTCATGGACGTCAGAACTGAAATCTCATGAAAATCATGTCCTAAGAGTAGTTATACATTGATATAAACCACCAGCATCAAGCAGTACAGCTGCACACTTTGCTTAAATCTACACAATTAATATATATATCAGGAATCCTGAGCTCCTGAGGTTCTGTTTGTATTCTGAAAATACCACTATTTTTCTTTTCTCAAGTTCATCACAACTTAGCAGCGCACTTAGTTGTGTTTCTCTGAACATTCCAGGAGACGCTGATGCAGCGCTTGGGAAACACGTCAGACTACTACCACTGATATCATTGTGTGGACGACTCTTCACCGCAACTTATAAAGTCCCCTTTCAAGACTATTCCTATTAATATTTCATGCCCTGAAAGAAGGACATTAATACTGAAATGTCGACAAATGAACATTGACACATCTGGAGATTTATACGCATAGCAAGGACTCCATCACATGGGATAGGTCTGTAAGATACTAAAATTATTTTCCCCAAAATGGACATTTATCCCCCCCCCCCCCCCGGGACAATTCTATCTGAATTCTGACATCTCCAGGACGCCTCCTCACCAGTACACACATTCATTCTCAGAAGCAAGGATGTGCTCCTCAACATCACGCCAAGTGCTGCTAGGTGCTCTTCCTCTTTAACTCTGCCTCTGCCAAAAGACCAACCATGCCTTTCCTCTGTTCACGCGCAGGACGCACTGCACTTCCAAAGCAATGCAGAAAATGGGCTGGAATCTTCCATTTCTTTCTCTCTTCCTCTCTTCCTCCCTTCTTTCCTCCCTCCCTCCGTCCCTCCGTCCCTCCCTCCCTACAAAGCACAGAGATCCACATTTAGGCAACAACAATTTCCAGAAAACTCTCTAGAGCCATTTCTTCATTATTCCATTAACATTTACACGGACTGTCCCAAGTCCTGGCCTGCATTAGTCATGTCCATTACCTCAAACTACCAAGGAATTGAAGGAGTGTCCCTTACAATATCGGATTCACTTGCCTTTCATTTTAGCCAACGAATACTTAAAAAAAAAGGGGGGGCATTTACTTTTAAGAGGACGCAGAAAGTAAAAAACAATCCGATGGTGCCCCAAAGGCTTCAAGGAAGTACCCTTCTCCCTCCTCCTCAACCCCGTGCTAAAGTTAAATCCATCAGTGAAAATAAAGAACTTATTTCTAGCTAGGTCTCCACTGACATTTCACTGCCCCACCAAAGTGGAGATGTGACCATAACTGCCAAGAACCTGCCATGCATGCTCATCACTCTAGACAAGCGGTTGCCAAAGCAATCTCCCAGACTAGCGACAACTTTCTAGAAACATCAGCAGCTTTAATTCCTGTGCACCCCCCTTGCTCCCCACTCTCACCGCCACACACACACAGACACACACACACACACTGGAGCGCGCTGGGTTTGGAGTTTCTGCTGCAGCAGTAGCGACTCAAGCCAGGGGCTGAGAAGCGCCAGGCTGCACCTCCGACAGGGTCCCTGGGTGCCCCGGGCACCTCCGCTGCAGTGAGCCGCTGGGTGCCCAGCGAGCTGGGGGTGCGGGGGTGGGCGAGAGCGCTACTTACGGGACGCGGAGGGCGCCGTCCAGGCTCTGCAGAGGAAACCGCCGAGCGCCCAGAGCCACAGCGCTGCCCCGCAGCCTGCGCGCCGAGCCGCCACCATCCTTCGCCTCGCCGGCCGCCCGAGGTACTCCAAGAGCCCGCTGCGGAGATGCGGTCCGTCCCTCGGCGGGGAGCTGGGCTGTCCTCGGATGCGAACGGAGGGAGCCAAGCTCCTCCTGCTGGCTCTTCCTCTCCCCTCACCCCTTCCCAGGCTCCAGACCGGTGGTTGAGAGAGAAGCCCCGGTGGCGGAGAGGCTCAGCCTTGCTTCGCTCTGCGTGTGGGTCTGCTCTCGTGCTCTGCCAGCCAGTGAAATGCCGGGGGAAGAAATTCAAACCGAGAAGGCAAAGGAGGGGTTGAGAGAGGAGGGGACTGAAACCTACCCCGCCCTCTTCTCACGGAAGAAAAAAAAAAATCACGAAAAGACGTGGCGGGGCGGGTGGGGAGCGTTGTGAGAGCGAGCGCGGAGCCCGCAGGAGAGAGCTGGAGAGCGCAGGGTTCCGCGGTGCCGCGGCCGCCCCGGCGGGCAGGCGAGCCGGCCGGCGAGCGAGCGCGCGCTCCGGACGCCGCTGGGCAGCGCCGCCGCGGCACAGGCTCTCGGTGCGCCCGCCCGCCCGCAGCTCGCGTGCACACCCGGGCTGTGCGGGGCGCGCGGCGCAACCGGCGCAGCTCATCCGCCTCGGCGCGGCGCGGGGCTGGGAAGCATCTCGGAGCTGCTGGAGCCGGAGCAACAGCCGCCGCCGCCGCAGCCGAGACCCGGAGGTGCCTTCGCCTCCACCGCAGCCGCCAGCAGCGCCTGCAGACCCGGGCGAGCCAGGAGGAGGGAACCCTCCCCGCCTTTTCCCTTCTAGGTCCCTTCCGCGGCTCCTCCTCCTCTTCCTCCTCCCTCTCCTCCGCTTTCTCCTCTTCCTCTTTCTCCTCTTCTCTCCTTACCGTACCCCTCTGGCTGTCAAAACCTTTCTGCCCTGCCCTCGCCTCGTTTGGAAGCGACAGAGAGGAGGAAGCCGCGGGCCCAGGTCCATTAGCTGGGGCGGGGGCCTGAGGCTGGAGATGCGCGCCGGTCTCCTAGGGGGAGGTGCTGCTGTCCGCGGTGCTGAAGTTGGGGATTGGCAGTGTTCATTTGAGAACCCAGTTCCAGACCTGGTTTGCCCCAGACCGGGCTGCTGGAAGGAGAATCCTCTTGCTCAGACGCTTTCTCTTCGGCTTCTCTCCTCCCCTTCAGATAGAGATGG
The DNA here is from genome assembly GCF_020740685.1 of Jaculus jaculus. Lineage (NCBI taxonomy): Eukaryota > Metazoa > Chordata > Mammalia > Rodentia > Dipodidae > Jaculus > Jaculus jaculus. Next base: position 105,969,609 of record NC_059111.1, on the reverse strand, counting down.
TACAGGCTCTGGGAGCTTCGACCCCCCGGGAGCCACAATCAGGCGTCCAACAGCCAGGTCTTCCGAGTGGTCCTAACACCAAGTGATGAATCTAAACATCCCGAGTGACTGGAGCAGAGAGGAAAGACTGCAGACTCTGCTAATGCAGATGTTTTAAATATGTAATTAATTCATACTCATACATATGCACACATACGTATGCACACGTACACCAGACACACACGCTGCTCAAAAAAAAAAAAAAAACATATGCAGGGAAATATGCAAACAATCACAAAACAGAAACAGATATCCAGGCATTTGGATAGCAACTTCAGGCTATCTGAGGCATTACAAGAACTAGGAATATGAGCTATTACTAAATGCCAGGGAAGGGACATTTCTTTCCACATTTTGATATTTTTAATAACAAATTTCAAGGTCTTCCCATCTCACATCTCTCCACACTATACTCAAATTTGATTCCCCCTAGCTTCCATTGCACATAAAATACTTGAGTGCATCTTTCTCATCTGTGCCAATCCTGTCACTGACTTCCCTGGCACAATAAAGAATTATAGGTCATCTAAATACCTAATGATGTTGGGGAGGGTGAAGGAGGAGTAACCATGTCTCTCAGTGTTATGCAATGAAAGAACATTTGCCTTTCAAGATAAATAAAATTTTTATGGAGACTTGCCTACTCCCAGAATGGACTCTGAGTTTTGCTGTTATGGTCTTGGTAAGATCTACTGTAGATAGCACTGTGTGTTCACTGCATAATTAGCATGATGTTAATGGGCCTGACTCAGCATTCACTTGTGAGTGTGTGTGTGCGTGTGTGTGTGTGTGTGTGTGTGTGAGTGTGTTTACATCTTATTGATTTAAAGGGATGCATTGTCCTAAGAAGAATTGCAAATTGGGTAAAATCTGGAAGAGGGAGAAACACACAGATGACCAATAAAGGGGAAAAAAAAAAAACCTGCAATCTCATGCCATAAACCACTCCTCCCATAAAATAATACAGGGCAAGCCTCCATGTGGATTATCAAATATCCCTTTTCTAGTTGAATTCTCACAGACTACCAAACGTCAATGAACACTTGTAGAAATACCCTGGTATAAAATTGTCATCATCTGATTGTGAGAGCTCAATGAAACCAATCATATTAACAAAAATATTGTCAGTGAGCAAAAGTTTTTAAGAAGTCACTTTTTCACTATGTCTTCCTATCTTAACCATTGTATTAAACTCTATTGAAGTGTTTAATAGAAAAAAATGATGCAGCCCTTAATTTCAGTATGTCAATAGAAGCTATTCAGAGGGTATAGCAAGAGAATTTTTAACCATTTTGTATCTTAAAATATTGAACAGAAAGAGCTGAAATGGATATATCTTTCTGTTTCATTGCAACAGATGACAAACCTGAGTTTGTATTTGTTTCCAAAAGTATATTGATCAGTATAATCATATATGTAAATAAACAAAGACAAACTAAAGGAAATGTGATAAAAATCTCATTTTATTGATAATACCAAACTACACTACCTCTATGGTATCTGATATGGAATCATTGTATGACCGTGTGAGTAAAGAAGCCCCCACCATTGGATTGTAGTGTGCTTTGATGCATCAAAGGCATGCTTCAATGGTATCACATTGCTTGTAATGTGAATACTACTTTTGTTTTCAAATAGTGGACTTATAAACATCATAAGATACAATACAGTTAAAGAAATAAAACTTTAATAAACATTCTGCAGAGTTTGATGCTTGACTCTTTATTTTACCCATTAGAAATCACTGGTAGGACATTTCAGTTTCCAGTGAATAGGAGAGGGTCAGTGTGGGTGTTTGAATGTATGTCTCCCTTAGCTTCAGGCATTTTATTGAGACTTGTGACTGTGATCTCCAGCCACCTGGTCAGAGGAGGTGTCGCTGGGGGCAAATCTGAATTCCAGCCCAGAGGTGTAAGAAGGTGGTGTGAGATCTGATGTCCTGCTTGTTGCCTATTTGTGCTTGCTGCTTTTTTTTTTTTTTTCTGGTTGTTTGACTGGTTCAGTTTGCTTGGGTACATGGGGGCAGATTCTTCCTCCTCTGATGGAACTTCCCCATGGATCCATAAGGTCAAATTAAACCCCATCCTCCCATAAACTCTGTCTGGTTTGGAAGTTCATCCCAGCAAAGTGAAGCTGTCCAAAACAGTCAATGAATGAAGTATTTTCCACAAAAGTATGAGTACCTGAGTTTTAATCCCCGGCAATCATGTCACAGCCAACCATTGTAATTGTCAGCTATAATCCTTGATCTGTTCAGTCAGACTCATAAAAATCCCCCAAATCTCTGAGCAACTATTCTAGTTGTGTCAGGGAGTCTGGGGATAAGTGAGAGTGCCCCATGTCAATAAAATGAGATAGAAAAGAAATCAATGAAGACAATCAAATTTTAACATTTGTTTTTAGTTTTTATCACACACATGTACACAATGTCTATGCATACATGTATGAACATGTATATACACATATATACATACCACACACATATACACATGCAAAATATAAATTTCACAATTTCAGTTATAAGTGTGACTGTTACTGAAAATGTTAGAATTTGTAACTGTTTCACTGGGTCAAATCAAACTAATAATGCAGTCAAAGTACTTAAAGTAGACCTCACATGGAAATAAGGTAGGAAATTGTGTTATTTTTGAAGTAGAGTGTATAAATTCCTTATCATTGTTCTGAAGATACCAGTCAGACAAAATTTATGGATGGAAAGACTTATTGTGGCTCATGTTTTCAGACTAGCATTCCATGATGCTGGGAAGGCTATGGAATAGTAGAGAAGTTTGTGTCACAGTGACCTAGGAAGAGAGAAGGTTGGATACCAATGTGTTACTCACTTTCACTGTTGTCCTTTTATAAGACCTCCTCATCCTTGTCATAACACCATCTTTGTTTGTGTTAAAATAAAAGAATGTGTCCAATTAGATGAGAAATATTAGCTGGTCTGATTCCATAGTATCAATTTCTCCAAATGTACACAAGTGTATTTATATGTATTAGCTAGTGACAAGGCAAGAGAAAACATTGATTCTTAAGGTAAAATCCTGGTGTGTAAACAATTTACCTGTAGCCTAAGACTTTGTAAATTTGATTGACCTTGGACACAGTGGCATAATTAATCAACTAATAATACTTAAAACATGCCACAAAAGTGTGCAATTTTAAAGTGGTTCCCCACATCACACTTTGTTTTCATTCTGGTTTGAATTTGAGATGCCCCTCCATATGAAGTGTGCTTGAACCTTTTGTTCCCAGCTTTTGGAGCTGTTGTTAAAGAAGTGGAAACCAGAGGAGGTAGACTTTCCTGGAGGAAGTGGATCGTGGGTGAGGCCCAACTTGCTCATTACTCTTTCTTTCCTGACTGATTTGCTGTGTGAAAAGCAGTCTTCCCCTTCCTAGAGGCATGTGTCCCCTGCCATATTAGAATATATGCACTGAAATTGCAAGCCAAAACAGATCCATTGTTCTACTAAGTTGCTCCCTGTATTTCACTGAAAGGAGTAGAGTAACTATTGCCAAGACTGGTACTGAGAATCTGGTTGTTGCTGCAATAAACATGATTATGTACTTGGTAGGCCTTCATTTGTAACTGTTTTGTGGGAAGAATTTACCCAGAAAAGCCTTTAAAATGCTATAAATAGAGACTAATGGAGCATTCTAATTGGGTGTTTGGTAGACCAGAAAGCTGAAAGAAATATGGAAGTGAAGGCCAGGCTCACAAGTATTCAGAGGGGAATGGGTCTATGTCAAGGATGAGGCTAAAAGTAGTTTGTGTGATATTCTGACAAAGAATCTCACTGCCCATGTGTTGATAACATGAATGAGAATTGATTTGAATTTAAAGGTAATGGACTAAATTGTTTGGTGGAGGAATTTTCAAGGCAGATTAGCATTCTGGCTGTGGTATGGCATTGTTGGCTGTACTGACTAATATCTACAGTGAAACAGGTCAAGAAACAGAGCCAAATATGTGAATAATGTGCCTTTTTTTCTGGGGAAAGGAGCAAGTTTGTAATTTCCCACAGAGACTGTACTGGTGCTATGGGGCCAGCTATAATTATTAAAGAGATTAGCTCTATTAAACAGAAACCTACTGCTTTGCACTAAGAAAATGGCAAAGATACCCTGGGAGCAAAGTGTAATTATTTAAACCCTTGAGGGATAAATCCCTAAAAGAGAATATTAGATATGTTTCCAGCCACTGGAAAACAACAGCCTAGGGAAGTGTTTCCTGATTTTTTTTTTTTCCCCAGTATAAAGAAACTGCTGTACATGAAGTCGAGTGGTCATTAAGCTTCACTCCACGCTGTAAGTAGGACTTGGTAGCATTGTACAAGTGGTATTGGTTGTACATCAATTAAAAATGCAAGGTTGTGTTGGTCATAGTGTCTTGCTGCACAGTTTCAAAGACTTGCTTAGGATGGTTCATGTGTGGTAGGCTCAGATCCCCTTCAATGAGGCCCTGAGAGGTCATTGCTGAAAGTCCTGAAGATTAAATCTGTTGAAATGGAGAATGCAGGATACTGAGGATGCTCAGATCATGAAACATTTACCAAGGAAGGCTAGAAGATTAAAGTCAGAACAAGAAAGAGGCTATGTGTCCTAGAGGCAGCAGAATGACAGGGACAGGGCTAACAAAGATTTTTTTTCTTTTTTTTTTTTTTTTTTCTTACCCGCTCAGTTGCACCACATTTCCCAGATACTAGATGTTGAATTGAAGGAATCAGCATTTTCCCTGCTGGGCTTTGCTCCAATTTGGAATATTTACTCTGTGTCATTGTAAATTAGAATTAATTGATTTCTGTTCTGATTTTCTAGAAGCTGGACATTGTGGGAGGTGTTTATTTTAAATATATTTTATTTACTTGAGAGACAGAGGGAGAGTGTGTATGGGTGCTCCAGGACTTCTAGCTGCTGCAAACAGACTCCAGACTCATGCTTCACTTTGTGTATCTCACTGTATGTGGGTACTGGGGAACTGGGCTTAGGACAGCAAGCTTTGCAAGCCAGCGTCTTTAACCGCCGTACCATTCCACAGCCCCTGTGGGAGGTTTGATAGTATCACCCTACTTGAAGTTCCCCTTCTGCCTCCTGACTCAGGTTGCAATGTGAACAGTGTGCCTCTTGCTCCTGCTGTACAAACTGGGAGCCAGAATCTCCGTTTTCTTCCTTACCTTGCTTTCTCTCAGTTACTTACTCACAGCAATGAGTAGAGTAATAGTTTTTGAAGGTAATGCATGTATATGTGATATCTAGCTCAATTTGGAGAAAAAATCTGAAAGATACTGGTTTAGGAGCAATTCATGCATGTTTATAATAATTAATATGTAATGTAACTAATAATAAAAATTGGAGGGCTGGAGAGATGGCTTAGCATTTAAGATGATTGCCTGAGAAGCCCAAGGACCCATGTTCAACTCTCCTGATCTCACATAAGCCAGACACACAAAGGTGAGGCAACCACAAGGTTGCACATGCCCACTAGGTGGGGCAAGTCTCTGGAGTTTGATTTTAGTAGCTGAGGCCCTGGCATGCCAATTCTCTTTCTCTCTCTCTCTCTCTCTCTATCTCTCTCCCTCCCTCCCTCCCTCCCTCTCTCTCTCTATTGCACTTTCTAAAAAAAGAAAAAAAGAAAGTTGTAGGCAATAAGAAATTACTTCAATTCACATATAAAATGTTTTTGCAATTAGTAGTTGGGTTTTAGAAACTGAGAGAGAGGAACTTAAACAAATTTATAATAGCCAGCATATGGAAATTGAACTATGTACTTTTTTATTCACTTTTTAAATATCCAGTGTTTTTAAATTATAATCTACCATGCATATGATTCAGTCATAGGTTTTATAATAGCTATTATTCTAAAGTAGCAATTTAAAACTATGTTTTTCTTTGACAATTTAGGACTTTGATTCTGCCAAATCTAATCTACAATTTATGTAGTGAATATATTTGAAAATCTTCCATTATTTGATTTTTGTCTAAGATTAATGAAAACGAGTGTCCCATATAAAGGGTCATAACAATAAAAATAAAATATTATATTCCTCTTTTCAGGAGAAGAATTATTCAATGCAACATGTGAAGAAATTTTATAAAAAGAAAATTACATATGCTTTGAATATAAAAATGTTGTAATTTACTTTCAATAATATGAACTTAAAGGATGGAGTGCAGGCTTAAGACTGCCTTTAACTGGCTCATTGTCTCTTTTTAAAGCATATTTCTTTAAAGTTCAACCATAGTTTTAGCATATAAATGAAAGGGTCAAGAAAAACAGTGAAAAACAAATGAGAAAGAGCAATACATGATTAAGCACACATCTATAACCTACTGTTTCTTAACTGTATGAAAATATATGGTGTACATAAAATATATGTTATGATTTAAAGACATATGCTTTTAAGTCTTTTGACAATTAAGGTTTTAGCAGGTTTTGGGTTTGCAAAATTTTGCCTTAAATACAGAATTTTGCCAAGCATGGAGGTGCATAATTTAATCCCAGAATTTTGTCTATGAGATAAAATTTAAACCCAACTATTAGTGTTTCTGTTTTATCTTGAAATTTTATTTACTTCTGTTTTAATATTTATTTATTTGAGAGAGAAAGAAAAAGAAAGAGATAATGGGCACTCCAGGGATTCACTTCAGATACATGTGCCACTTTGTACATTTGGCTTTACGTGGGTACTGGGGAATCGAACCCAAGCCACCAAGTATTTCAAGCAATGGCTTTTAACTGCTGAGCCATCTCACTTGACCTAAATTTTATTTTTTTATGCATGCACATGTTTGTGCGTGAGTGTGAGTGTGTGTGTGTGTTGATAGTAACACCAGGGTTTATTGCAGCTGCAAATGAACCCCTGTCAGGCTATACATGGCTGGCTGGGGAATTGATACTGAGTCATCAGACTTTGTAAGTAAACGTCTTTAGCCACCGAGCAATTTCCTTAGCTTCATACAAAGTATTTCTGAAAAACAAAAACAAAACAAATGAATTTAAGTCTCTGAAAGTTACATTCAAGGAGGAAAAAATGTTTTTCTTTTTTAATATAAAATGAGTATTGAATACTTTGATGTTGAATGTTATAACTGTATAGACTTTACGAAGAGCCAGATGTTTGTATAGGAAGGACGGGAAGGCCTGGAATCTGGAATTTATGTCCTGAGTATCACATCATCTAAGTGACCCAATCCACACATTGTGGCTTGATTGAATTCAGCTACAAATCAGAATAGTATTTTCCTATTTAAGCAGGTTCTTCAGATAATAAACTGTAAATTATATAACATCTATGAAACATTAAACATAATCTCTAAATACTCATCAAAATATTAATTTAATATAATCCAAATAAACAAACACATTGAATTTTAAGGGCCCAGGATACCAACTTTATAATTTGACAGATTTGAAGAGCAAAATTATCCCAATTTTTGATTAAAAAATAAGCCTATTACTTGGGAAGGAAATGTTTAAAAGAATGACTGGATATCAAAAGTGCATTGAAAGAAAATTATAAATTTGTTTAACATACAAATATAATGTAAATTGGGATCAGTTTTTGTTGAAGTCTTGTTGCAGCATTGCAAAGGTAACTACAACATTTTTTTTTTTTCCCAGAGGAGTGGATTCATCAGTGCTAGAACCAAAACCATGTGATATTTTAACTGATTTGCAAGAGGCATGTGAAATGACTTGAAACCTTGGATCTTGGATACCTTACAGTGACATATGCATAGCTGGTTGAACCATTTTGTTGAGAGTTAAAAGATCTAAAGGTGGAAAGAAGGCCTAGAGAGGTGACTCAGCAGTTAAGGTACTAATTTATTTGCAAAGCCTAACAGCCTGGGTTCAATTCCCTAGTACTCAGGCAAAGTCAGATGCACATTGTGGCATAGGTACCTAGAGTTCGTATGCAGCATCAAAAGGCCCTGGTGTTCTGTTTTCTCTCTCTATCTCTCCATTTTTCTCTTTATGGAAATTCATAAATAAAATATATGTAAATGGAAAGTGTAATTTTGAATTACTCTAAGCATTTGGGCAACATTTTATTGAGAGTGGGGTAGCTATAGAAGTACAAATTGTCTTCAACAAGTGATACCCATGTTATGAAGCAGTGTTTAAAGAGATAGAAGGGAAGAATGAGGAAGGTTGAAAATCATAGGCTAGTAACAAAAATGCAGTCAGATAAAGGCAGGCTGGCCTATTTGTAGTTCTGGACATGGGTGCAATGGGAATTCTCAAATCTGTGAATGACTCTCTCTTGCTAACTGCAGACTTAAAACTGTTAGCATTCGGCATAGTACAGGATCTCCTGTAGTGGGCTACAAAGAATAGACATTGTTAGACAATTATTCCATGGTTGGCAATTTATCACCAAAGCTGAGTTTAATGAGAAGAATAAGTCACACAAGCAATGCGAGTGAATGCATTTAAGATGTAAAGCCACTTATATCATAGGTTAAAGAAGTTGAGTGTCTGAAAGACACATCATTGACTGTAAGGAATTTAACAATTTACCTGAATCATACAAAATAAGGTGGATTTCAGTGACAATTCTGTGTAGACTATCATCCGAGTACCCTGGCTGTAGAAAATATTCTAGGATGAATTTCAAGGTGCATTCTTTTATTATTTTCAAAATGGATTAGAGAAAATGTTATGCTTCCTTTGCTAGACAGAAATATTCTCTATTGTTTCCAGTGATGTTACAATTATAAACTTTGTTCCTCAGAAAAGGCTGTTTAATTTATTTCTCAGGAATGCAATACTTAGTAGACATATAGAATTTAAGCTCACAAAAGTCAATAGTTTATGTATTACATCCTCTTGGGGGAAGAAATATGAGGAAACAAAGTAAAAGAGGAGATGAGTTGATTTTTAAAGTTAACTGGATACAGGGTGTGGTAGTTTGACTATATGGCCCCCAAAATATTCAGTTTTTTATTGTTTATAGTTTGCATTTACAGCCACCTGGCTGGAGGCAATGTCACTGGGTGGATGTCAAGGTGTGGTGGTGGGTTTCAGATTTCAATCTAAAGATATGCAAAGTGTGCCTAGCTGGAGTTCCTGAAGTGTGCTGTGGCTTTTGACTTTTAGGCTTGTGCTTCTCTCTCTCTTCTTGGTCCTGTGAAAGCAGGCCAGCTTCTTCTGCCATTATGGAACTTCTCCAGGATCTGTAAGCTTCAATAAATCCCTTCCTCCATAACTGTCCTTGGTCTGGAAGTTCACCTCAGTGAACCTGAAGCTGTCTGCTACACAAGGAAAGATGGAAAAGTCAGTCAGATGAGAAGAAGGCATGAGGGTATATGAAACAATCATTAGCAAACAAAATTGTAATTGATGTATGATACATTCCAGGTAAGGAAAAGTCAGCATCTGATACAAGCCAGCTTACATGCAGAAACCATGGGGCCTCTCCTGACCTACTTCGTGCTGAAGCATCCTTTCTTTATGTTCTTTTATCCAACCCCTGAAAATGTGTATTAAAACATCTCACCTTCAGTATAAGTGGAAGTAGACAGTAATGACTTCTTCTTTGGATAACCATTGGATGACAGTGCTCTCTTCACTGGAATAAAACATGTATTTGAACAATCAACACATCAAATTAGAACCACAGCAAAAAAAATTCAATTACTGTGGTTATGGAAAAAAGGCTAGATGTTCTTTTTTCTAAAGTTTTTCCACCTATCACTTCCTCACAATTACACCTCTGGGATGGGGGAGAAGATATACCATAGTATCTTCAGTTTATCTAACCAGGGGAAAACCCTTTCCGTCTCAAAGCTTCAGGGTCTGAGAAGGAAGAATCGAACACTCCAACTATCCATATGTTTAGAGATTGAGCTCCACTCTGGTGCAAGGTAAGATGATGTCATTTCTGCAACAGATTCGAGGATGATCATGGATCTTCCCAGTTTCTTCATGGTCCATGTCCCTCAAGCACTTGGTTGGTGATGAAGCAGTTTCAATGGAGACTTTGTGCAATTTAGACGTCAAGTCCTCAGCTGCACACGTAGCTTCAAAGGCTGAGAGAAGCCCAGCAAACGCCTCATCCTCATCTAGCACACATTGCCACCCTCCGTCTATTCATTCCTTTCAATTGGCATGCTACAAGTAAGTGGCTTATAAACAACCTGCAATTACTCCTCAGTTGTGAGAGGCAGTGTCAGATTCAGAATCTGGAAAGCATTCATTCCACACAGACCCTTTGGTCTACCTGTCTTCCTGAAGAGATGGTGAAGGAGTTCCCTCCAGGCTCTTTCATGGGAAGGCATTACTCCCATTCATGCTTTCATGGCCTATAGATTGCTAAAATCATTCTCTGGACCCAGCCTGAAGATTAGTTGATTCAAAATTCTCTCTACATGCTCATTTACTGTGTCTTTAATTTGCAGTGGTGAAGGTATGTGGTGGAGCCTATTCAGAGGTGATAATTACTGCCTAAATGTTATCAGCTAGTTTGCGTAAATACTGCCCAAACATTTGGAGCTGGCTGCCATAGTTCATAGACTTCCTGATTTCATGTAAAGCTGCATTGATTTGTCAGGAAACAGGAATGCTTCTCTTACCAATGCCGAGTTCTAGATAATTATGGAACATGCACTTTGGCCTTTTCTCTAAGTACACAAAGCCAGTAACAGATTCTACTTCTGTTTGAAGTATGAAATAATTATAAAATGAATTTTAGAGATGGTTTTAAAGATAAGCTTCAACATGCATGTGTTTAATCCTATTCTCCTAAAATATTTGTGCATATAGATTTAGAAACATTAAAGTCATCCTATTATTGCTATTATAACATCCAAATATCTGTGTTATTACAATTTAATGTTTAATAAGGTGGTTTATATGATGATATAACAATTGATTATAGTGTGGTCTATTGAACTCTCTGCTTCATTATCATTTAGCCTGGAATGGGAAGAAGCATGGGGAAGATGACTTTTCCATTTATATTTTGCTTAATACTGCTTCTATATGCATTAACTCACATACCTGTTTTGGTATATTGGATATAATGATCATAATTTACTTTTTCTTTAATCATCCATTAATCTGATAGCCTTATATACCTCTATATTCTATAAATGAGTACATGAAGGTAATGAGAATTCAAATTTTTCTGTGATTATTTTAAATTTTATTTCTAATCTCTATCCACTAAATATCCCTAATAACACAAGCTGCAAATGGAAACTGAGGTGTGTTCTTTAATTTGTACAATAATTTTCTCTTTACTAGAAGGGTTGAACTTCAGGGATAAGAGTGATAGACTTAAGATCTTTGAGGAAAAGCTAATGATTTAAAATTATATTTACCACAGATTTTTGCTTGTATGTTTCTCTTTTTGTATATTTTATTTTTATTTATGTATTTATTTGACAGAGAAAGAGGGAGAGAGAAAGCAAGTGGATGGGCACACGAGGGCCTTCAGCCAGTGCAAACGAACTCCAGACATGTGCGCCCCTTGTGCATCTGGCTAACATGGGTCCTGGGGAATAGAACCTGGGTTCTTTGGCTTTTCAGGCAAATGTTGTAATTGCTAAACCATCCTTCAAGCCCTCTTTTTTTTTTAAAAAAAAATGCAGTTGTATAATATCCCTGGCCAAGTATTGGGTACAATAGTTACTCACAGCAGTTATAATTGTTTTGCTGATATTACTGAGAGGCCAGGTATATGGTTTGCAGCTGCTTGTGGGAGCCTAGGAAACTGTGTCTTACAACCATCAAATTATACTATATATGTGTTAAATTTCATTCTTTTAATATATATGACTTTCCTCTGATGAAAAGAAAGTGACACTAGTTCAATCTGTGTTGTAGTCATGGGTGTTCAGTTATTGCTGTTTGTTACTATAAGGTTTATGGAATGACCTGTTGGCAATATCTCACCTTAGAAATAGCTGGATCTTTTTGTCTTTTAAACTGAAATTCATTATACACAATACAAATATATTAATAGTTCAATATCATGAATCTCAGGAACGAATTAGTTATAACTTCAAATTTCCTGTGTTAATTAAAAGTGTGTCTGGGGAAGGCAGGCATCATCAAGTAGATAAAATTTGCAGGTATTGATATCTTAACATAGTATATATTCTGTGCTTCTTATTGAATTAGTGAAAAATAATTTTACATAGTTAGAAATAATAGTTAGATGTGTCTTCATATGTAATTAATGAAAACATTCTTATGTGCTAACGCTAAGTTTGTATACATTGATATACTCTGGATATGTTTCATAAGTAATTAATGATAAACATTTTTATAAGGTAACACTAAGTTTACATATTTAGGTATGGTCTGTAGATGTGTTTCATATGTAGCGAATGAGAAATACACTTACATGCTAACACTAGATTGTGTAATACACACTTCCAAGTTGTGCAATTTTAATGCAAAACCTGCAATCATTTCCTTTTAACACATTTGAAATATGACAATGGCCATTTTTACAATTTATAATATCTATAGTCAGTGAGAAAAAAACTTTTGCCATATTCCCTTTTAGAATCACATCCTATATTCACAATGGAGTGAGTATCTGAAAGGATTGGCTCAAGAGAGGCTTTTCACTGTTAAGCCAAAATCTATCTCTGAAATTCCACTAGAGGCAGAGAAACATGAACTGGGGTGGGAATTGCTTGAACTGAATATTTTATAGACCTCCAATCACCTCTTCATTGACTGGAATGCCAAGCTTGTTCTGTCATTGCTTGTTAACTCCCATAGATGATAAAATGTTTAATAGAAATCCTCTTAACGTGGTCTAATGACATCATTGTGACCAACAACATATAAATACCTCTTAGGTATTTGTTATTCTTGCCATTGATCTTCTGATGGGCAAAAACAAAACAAACAAACAAAAGGCCTTGTAGAGAAACTTGACCTTAAGATAGTCAACTTTGCCCTAGAATGGCAAACTTACTTGATATAATAAGCATTGGTGATAGTCCAGGAAACAAAGGAAATTAATATGAAGGAGAAAGAAGATAGATGACCACACAATGTGTTGGCAAAGCCAAATTGTTATTTCAGGAATTGAATATGTGTCTACTTGTTCTCTATTAACCCTCTTTCCTGCATCATCAACATCACTATAAAGACATGTCATATGCTGCATCCAGTGTCACCAACACCACATTCAATACATGATGTACTATTTTCCTTCCTTTCCCAATCATTTATCGTCATGTATTTTATGGAAAATGTACTCATCGCTTCCACTCCTCAAGTCCTAGAATAAGGACAGGTAAATGGGGAAGATCAGGGCTCTCCTTTGATGGAAATGGCCTTAACCCAATTTCCACTTGACTTAAACAATTTCTAATTTACCATGCTCAAAAAAAAAAAATTAAAAATTGTGGGTTTGAGAGAGGGCTTATTGGTTAAGGCGCCTGCCTGTAAAGCCTAAGGACCCAGATGTGATTCCTCAGTATACACATAATCCAGATACACAGGGTGGTGCATGCGTCTGGAGTTCATTGACATTGGATGGAGGCCCTGGTACACCCATCCTCATATTCATTCTCTCTCTCTCTCTTTCTCTCTCTCTCTCTCAAATAAATAAAAATAATTTTTAAAAGTCACGGGCTGGAGAGATTTCTTAGTCATTAAGGTGCCTGCTGGAAAAGGCAAAGTAACTAGGTTAGATCTCCAGTGCTCATGCCAGATGCAGAAGGTGGCTCACGTATCTGGGGTTTGTTTGCAGTGGATAGAGTCCCTGGTGCACCCATTCTCTCCCTATTCACACCTCTTTCCTCTCTCGCAATAAATAAATATTTTAAAAAATAATTGTCTTCTAGTTTAGAAAGCTCCACCTCCTGAGAAGCCTAGCGGGAATTGTTCATATGGATTACGAGATTAGTGTTAATGGTGTTAGCACCCTCATGATCCAATCACCTTTCAGTAGTAATACCAGTGATAAACTAAGCCTTTAATATGTGAGTGTTTTGTGGGGTAGGAACATGGTCTATCTGAACCAACATAGACCCTAAAAACAGATTTAGAACAAAAAGTCATTTCATTAAACTAATTTCAAATTTCAAAGCAGAATCAAAGTTTCCAATTCTTAGTGATGCAAATAAATCATGCAGCCCTGCTCCCCTTACTGCTCTGATTAGGACCATTTCTAATAAATATCAAATGAAATAAAGGACTGTTCATCTTTTTAGACCAAGTAATGTAGTGGGGACCACATTTATCTAAGATTCTGTATGTGGAGAAATCTCAATAATTCTTGTCTTTAAATTTAATTCTGAGCTAAGTCCTCTTCCTCTGATTGTTACAATTGAAAGTAATTCAAAGCTGAAGGGAATTCTTTATAAAATCTGAGAAGCTAATTATCTCTCACAATTTATTCTAGAAAAATTATGCAGAAAAATATTCAGTAGCCTATCTATTTGCTACAATTTAAGTGCCACATGATAGTCATTTTCTGGAAAGCAGAGAGAAGGGAAGAAAAGAGATAGAGGTGGGGAGGAGAAAAAGAGAGGGTGTGGAAAGACATGAATTCCTTTAGCCAACATGAAGGGAGAAGTTATCTCGGTAATGGAAGACATTGGTTATTTTGCTTACTAACACTGCTGAATACTGTGATCTGAGCAGCTAATTATCCTCAGCCTTACTCCATTGTGCAAGAATTACTTATAATGGAATATACATAAAGAAGATGACCATTCTACTTCCATTGTAAAACAGGTAATAATAATAACAATAATCCAAACAAAATATCATCAGAGCATGAAACAGTTTGCAAAGGTCTAAGCTTTGAAAATTTTATTTCTGAATTCAGGCTCATTTTCACAGAACCTGATACCAATGACATTAAACACATAAAATCCATGGGATAAAACTGGATGAAGAGAAAAGGGAACCTTAAAACATGGTGATTTCAGACTCTAAGAATAAAAATGTTCATTTTAAATGAAATTAAAGGGGCATCAAATTTAGTTACTGTGTCAACATTTTTACAATTTTTCGGTCATACAGTTCTCTGGATGCACAGGGTGATACGTTCCTTACAGCACAACATTTATTAAAACACTACTGGGAGCCATTTGTAGATAAACTAATTCTAAATTATAGTCCTGAGTAATATTTGTTATTACAAATAATCAGGGAAGCAAACAAGGAGGAAATAACTTTTTTAGTTTTCTTTTTAAATTAAAAAATAATATAAAACAATATAGCTCATAGTTCCAAAATAATCAGAGCGAAGACAGATGGCAAAGGTAAGTATTGGCCAGACTGACAAAGGGTGTAGCTTCTTTTGCTGGTGTGCATATATAGGGTGCTTCATGTAAATGTGAGTGCACAAGTGTGCTCAGGCGCATGTGTGTGCACCTGTGTGTGCAGGCCTGAGATTAATTGTGGTGTTTTTCTTGATCATACTCCATTTTATTTATTGAGACAAGGTTACCCACCTAAGCCCTGAGCTGCGCAATTTATCTAGTCTGGCTAGCAAGCTGAGCCTAGGCATCCTTTGCCTCTAACTCCTGAGCCCTGGGATTACAGGTAGACTACCATGACCTCCCTCACATTTACAGTGGGTGCTGGGGTCCACATTCAGATGCTTATGTTTATGCAACAAGCACTCTGTCTACTAAGAAACTTCCCTAGCATGAAGAGGAAAGCTATTTTGAAATGCCAAGAAAATAAAATAAAGTCCAATTAGTCAAAAGGGCATCATTCAGTACCTAGCCAATCTTGTCTGCTTTATAGCAGTCCCTGCCATATATCCTTCTCATACCACAAATATCATAGTCAAAATTCATTATTCAAAAGAAAAATGCTTATTTCCTATAACAAAATTAATGTCCTAAATTTGAAGCCAAATATTATTGTATAAAACAGTACTACTAAGAATAACTTACATGTTCCGTATTGCATGATACATTTGACATATTGAATAACTTCTATATTACATTCTGTTTTGGGAACATATTTTATTAAGCAGAAGGCAGCACTAAGAAGCTAGTCCTTTACTTTATCCATTGCATTCTAATATCCTAATGCTTTAGAACTGGTATCATGAAGCCTATTTCTGATTTTTTCAATAGGTATATTTATCAAAGTATAGAGTATGTGAAATAATTGAAAATCAAATTTGTTTCACATTTGAAACATTAATTTAATTTTCATGGATGCATTCAAGGAAAATAAAATAAAATGATACACATAGTCCATGTGAGGTTGCATTCATTCATCATTTCATTCCATGGGGCCAGGATTCTTCTCTGTATTGAGTATAGAGCAATGGGCACAATTGATTAGATGTTTGATCTCAGAGCATGAGACTACAATGGGTAGGAAGAACATTATGCAGTGATAGATTATTTCTTAAAAAAATGTTTGTATGAATTGAAAGACCTGTTGACTTCCATGGCTTGACTGATTAATACAAATCAGTGAGTATGGTTCTCAAGCTGGAATACACAGTACTTAAAGGAACCAGTTAGAATGATGTTCAGAAAAATGCTCTGAAGTGGGCACAGGCATGAATGAGGTAAGTGCTCCTTGGGCACCACTGCTTGGGTATAGGAATGGCCAAGGAGATATCTGCACATAAGTGGATGTTGAGGTCTTATGTGTCTGACCAAGGGGACTAAATTTATGTATAAAGTTACTGTTCAATCAGTCCAGAAACAATGCTCTTTCTGACTGTTGTCACTCTAGTGTGAATTGGCTGTACTGGATGCTTTGGGTCAGATACTGGAGTTGTGGGAAGTAAGACCTGCTTTTGTATTAGATAGGACTAAAAGAAGAAATCAAGTATGTTTACTATTTATGTATTCATATTTAATAATGAATTTAGCACCAAATATATCCTTATACAACTTACATAGATAATACTTGAGGCAGAAGATTTAGAGTGAAATTCATTACTCATCTTTTGACAGGTGGTATTTTATTAATACATCCCCAGAAACATTCATATTCATAGTCATATTCTTATCTTATTTTTCAAGCTGTTTATTTGGAATTAATTTGTTTCAAAATTATCCCAGTAAAATTCATTTTGTTATATAATATCACTTTGAATCAATGCTCTTATAAGTAACAAAAGGATGGAAGATGCAGAAGGGGGGGGGGATCAGAGGTTATGAAGAAAGCATACCAGCTGTGTGGAAGAAAACAAAATTTTCTTTGCAAAAGTAAAGAAAGATTTTTAGAAGTTAAGATGGACTCAACTGAATTTATTTCACTATGCCTCTAAGGAATCCATGCTTGATGAATTCATTTCTCCACACTCCACCTAAAAGTATTTCCACTATTAATTAATTCATGCTCATGTATATGTGCTTTGGTAGTAAACATATAAAGCTACATTTCTCTGGAATTTATGGCTGTAACTCTCTCCATCTCTGGAGCTGCACAGGTAACCATTTCAGCTTTCATCAAAGAAAATGATTAACAAAATTAATCATCTATGGAATGATAAGGTATATTTACAACCATACCTGCACTAACAGTTTGGTATCCAAAATTCAAAACACCTTAACACATTAGCAACATAACACCCTGACTAAAAATAAGCAAATTATATGAACAGATAGTTGTCCAAAGTATACAAATAAAGAGCAAATAGTTTTATCAATGTTTACATACTTATAGATTGGCACATAGATAGATAGATGATAGATAGATAGATAGATAGATAGATAGATAGATAGATAGATAGATAGATAGGCATATGAGAATGAGGAGATGAGGAGATGGGTCAGTCAGTAAGAAGGCAAGCCTAGGGACTGTGTTCAAACCCTCAGCACCATGCATAATGCTGGGATCAGTGTTGTGCACCAATTATCCCAGCTCTGGAAAGGCATAGACAGAAATCCCCTGGGCTTGCTGGCCAGGTAGTCTAGCCAAATTGTTGAGATCCAGGTTCAGTGACAGACACTTCCTCATAAATAAAGTGAGGATCTAGACAGACATCCAACATTGATCTCTGGCCTGTATACACACATACACACACATACACATATACACACACACTCACTCACTCACAAGATAAACAAGTATTGATTATGTCTAACCTTCAAGGAATGGTAAATTAAGGCCACAATGAAATATCAGCTCACATTATTAGAATAGATATTATCAAAATGTAGGAATGATAAATGTTTTCAAAGTTATAGAGGAAAAGGAAACTTGTACATTGTTGGTTAGAATTTAATAGAGATACTGTGATCATCTATATGAACATTTCTCAAAAATTTAAAAAATAAGATAAATGTCATATGCCAGACACAGAAAGACATATAGAGCAAATACAAATAAAACCAGAAAAGGGCTGGAGAGATGGCTTAGAGGCTAAGCGCTTGCCTGTGAAGCCTAAGGACCCCGGTTCGAGGCTCGGTTCCCCAGGTCCCACGTTAGCCAGATGCACAAGGGGGTGCACGCGTCTGGAGTTCGTTTGCAGAGGCTGGAAGCCCTGGCGCACCCATTCTCTCTCTCTCCCTCTATCTGTCTTTCTCTCTGTGTCTGTCGCTCTCAAATAAATAAATAAATAAAATTAAAAAAAAAAACAAATAAAACCAAAAATATCCAATCAACAAGCAGACTATTATATAGAAGTGTCCCCTACTTAAAGATAAGCTGGCACTCTGATTGGGTGAGATGTTCACTCAGTGGAAAGGAAGCCTTAGCTGGAACTGGGAACCAAATCAGAATCCTATAGAGACCAAGATTGTAGACTGTAACAAGAAGCTCCCACTAGTCTTTAGCCAAAAGAGAGGCTACATCCATCAAAATCCTTCTTAATTAATAATGCTCATCCCATTGAACGTACACTGACCTCATTCTCCTTTGGATATTCTGTTTTTCTTTTACAGAAGGCAGCAAGAACAGGCACATCAGCCAGGGCTCTGGAAAAACCACATGGGTGTTGGCAAGAGGAGCAAGAGCTCTGCTTCCATAGAGAACCAGTCAGCTAGTGCCAGGGTCATGGAGAAAGACACCGAGGAGCCTCAAAAACACCAAGGCAGAAATCCAGAACCTGCTGAGAACACAACAGTAAGTAGATTTAAAACAAGCCTACCATGGCTCAAGGAATTTTGCAGAAGAGAAGGTGGAAAGATTGTTAAGAGCCACAGAGTGGAAAGGAGTGTCTGGAGGCATTGCACAACCCCTTACAGTGACTGACTGATGCTCTCATATCTCATAACATTCTATCCCAGGGGGAATACCAGCAATCCCACTGAGAAGAGCCCTCAGTGGAACCAACACATGATGTGCCCATACAAATTTCTGCTTGTGTTTGTGTCGTGGGGGGGGGGGGAGCAAAGGAGAGTTAGATCTAAAATGATCTCTGAATCTCACACATTTCCAGCCCAATGAAGAAATGTTAAAAGATGAGAGTTTTGGAAAATGAATGGATGGAGAGGGGCTGAACACATCAGTAGATTAATCCAATGATAGGTTTAGGATTCAATGGGATGCTGAGGGCTGATAGACCCCCCAGGAGGTGAAATTTAGCTAAAGCAGGGAAGTCTATGGGTGCTGTTTCCTATCTCTCTCTCCCTTTGTCTCCCCCTCTCTAACTCTTTCTCTCCTGTTTTCTGCACAGTGAGCTACTTTGTTCAATCACACACACCCTGAGTGATGCTCTGAAGCACAAAGGGCTAAGAATCAACTGAGGAAGGTCCTCTTTAACTGAGGCTTTAAGACCATGAGCCAAGACAAACCCTTCCTCCTTCAATATGCTCACATACGCTGTCACCGTGACAGAAACTGAACACATCCCAATGACTCAGGGAATTTTGCATAAGAGAAGGTGAAACGATTGTAAGAACCACAGAGTGGAAAGGAGTGTCCAGAGGCATTGCCCACTCTCTTACAATGACTGACTGATGCTCTCATTGCTCTCATAACTTTCAACCCCAGGGGGAATATCAGCAATTCCACTGAGGATTATCACCATCACATTGTACTCCCATAAATTTACACACTTGCTTTTGTAAAATCTAAAAGAGTGTCATTAATAAATAAAAGAAAATATTTTCTTCTTACTGACATCACATATGAATAATCATATTTAAAATGATGGCCTGGAGAGCTGGCTTAAAGGCTAAGATGCTTGCCTCCAAAGCTTAAGGACCCATGTTTGATTCTCTAGTACCCATATAACCCACATGCACAAGATGGTACATACCTCTGGAGTTCCTTTACAGTGTCTAGAGGCACCCATCCTCTGCCTCTCTCTCTAATAAATAGATGAATAAAAACAAATATTTTTTTAAAAGGCTGGAGAGATGGCTTAGTGGTTAAGGTGCTCGCCTGCAAACTCAAATGACCCAGATTCAATTCCCTAGGCCCTGTGTAAGCCAGATGCACAAAGTGGCACATGCATCTTGAGTTCATTTGCAGTGACTAGAGGCCCTGGTATGTCCTCTTCCCCCCCCCCCTCTCTCTCTCTCTCTCAAATAAAGACACTTTGAAAATATTAAAAAAGAATTAACCAAGTTTAATCCTGAGTTCTAAAGATATCTTTTCCACTTTTTAAGTTTTTCTCAATGTATATTAGTGATAATTAGGGCAAAGTTCTGTGGCTTCATTGTGTAGTTATGCATAGTGGTCATGGCAGGACCTCTATTGCCTTTTCTGCTAGAGGCCACTCTTGGTTTAGTGTTCAATGAAGTCATTCTTTATTGAAGATTGTACTGGATTCCTAGTATAGAAATGTGATAATGACATTAATCCATGCAAATTCCCCAGAGTCCACCCCAGAACCCTAGTTACAGAATGATTCTCCAAAGACAGGCCAGTGTCAAGGGTCTTTCTTCACAAAAATTGCCATCCTCAGAGGTTCAACCATTAAGAATTTTCTTTTCAAGTTTCTTAGCAATGTTTTCCTCAGTACATTCATTCACATTGTGAAAATTCATCCAGCTTCAAGATTAGACTTTCTTTCATCTTCTAAAGGTATGATATACTTTGGAAAATAGTTTAGCAACCAAGCAATTACGACTGTTAATAACTCTTGGAAGATTTAAAGAAATGGTAGTGTTTATACACTTATGGAATTAGGACTAACTCAGCACTCTGAATTGATCATAGTTTGGTTTTTATGGTTGACTTTAGAGCCTATTTTAACATATTTCTATTTTGACATAATTCAAAGAGTTTTTTAATTTTATTAAAATTCACTGGATTTTCCAGAATTTCATTTACAGTGTTAACTAGAGGTTAAAAATTACTACTATTTTCCCTCTACTGAAAATTATTTAATTTGATCTACTAATTCAGACAACTCTGACACCAATGGTCATACCCAGAGTAGTAAGTATCCTCATCTCTGGTGCCTGGATATTAATGTTGTCACAATGACTCACAGTAGGTTTGAGGTTCGGTAAACATCATTACAGTTTTAATCCTAGAATTAAGACAAAGAAATACATATTCACTAGAAATCATTTTATTATGTTTCACTCGTATTAGAGAGAACATATGTTAGTTTATGTTTTTGTGACATTATGTGCTTTGGTGGGTTATTTTAACTGTGAGCTTTGTTTCAGAAATCATTAAGAAATCTTAATAGAATGTTGGGTGTGTCTCTGAGCTTGTCTCTTTTTACCATGATCAAAATGCCAGGGTTTTATATTTAACTCAATATTCTTGTATTTATGAGCCTCCCAAACTCAAGCAAGATAAGTCCTTTTGCTGTGTTAATCTCTACACTATGAAAAAGAAGAAATTATGCATTAAATGCCCATAAGAACAACTTAAAAAAAAAATTAAGGCTGCAGCCTTTTCAAGAGAAATTTTCAGTATGTTTTCATGAGCAGGCACTTTTAATACTAATTCAGTCTGAGACCTAATTCACAGTAATTAGTGGTTTCTCCTTTGGCTGCTTAGAACTGTTTTTTGCTACCTGGCTAAGTCCCATGAAGTTAAGGGTTTTGATTTATTATTTAGCAGACTGATAGAGAACTTTCAGAAACAACTCCAAAATATTAGCTCATCTTTTCTCTTCACAGTATCTCTCTTGCACAAAAGATTATCTGGTTATCTTGCTAAAAATCAGTGGAATCCAGTATATCAAGGACAATAATCCAGCCACATGGCCCTCAAGTCTGTGGGGCTGAATGTTGTGCTATGCTACTTCCGAAGTCATCACACCGCTAAGCAGAAAAAAGGTTGTATCCAAACACTATTGAGGGAACAGCCTGGCTGGCTCGGTTGCTTTATTTAATGAAGGAGTTTATAAGTTCTCACTTATATTACATTGATCATCCTATGTCAGGCACGAATAATGAATTGAAGGTCATATCCATTGAAACAATGATTTACCTAATTGGTTATAGTGAATGGAGAGTCATAACTTAACCTTCTATTAAATGAAGAGAAAGATAAGATTAATGTGAGGGATAAAGAGTCAGGGAGTGAAGAAGGAAGACCAAAAAAAGGAGGCAGATAGAGGGGGAGACTATTTAGCATAAGTACAAAAATAATATAATCCGAAGGAAAAAGTGTGAGGACAGCAATAATTGATGAGTAGAAAAATCTAAAATATAACCATTTCTTTTTAATTTAATCTGAGTATTTCCAGTGTTTGACAGTATTTTCTTTCCTCATGAAAAGATGTTTTTAAAAATGGCATTCCTTTCTGGACAGACACATGCTGGGCCATTCCAGGAGCTTGTGTTCTGGCAAAGGAAAACCATTAAAGCTTTCTTCTTCTACAGAGGATAAATGTGCTTTGCTCTATATACATGGACATGAATTCTCTTTCCAAGGTGCTTGTACCTTGGTCATATTCTATTAAAAACTGCTCAGCTTACAGCCCCTGCTTATAAATGCGTCTGTAACTTTTTCTTTATGGAAAGCACAAGGACATTGCATGAATGGCTCAGGAGTTGAGGTGCTTGTCTGCAAAGCCTAAAGACTCAGATTCAATTCTCCAGTACCTACATAAGCTACAGGCACAAGATGGTGCATGCATCCGCAGTTCATTTGCAATAGCTAGAGGCCCTGGCATGCCCATTCTCTCTCTTTCTCTCTCTGTCTCTTTTTCTGTCTATTAAATAAATGAATAAACATAATATTTTATAAAAGGCAATGTTCAGGATCTTAAAATGGATGCATAAGGAAGAGAGATGCTATAGGGCACTGAAAGTAGAGACAATGAACTCATGGATATGAGCCACTCAAATTATCAAAAGAATCCTGAGTAAAAGATATGAAGGAAGGTAAAGACAAAAAAAATGTAATTTTTTGCTGAATTCGAGTATTTTTCAATATTGTTTTTGGTATTACTTCTTTTTATGTGTTCTACTTGTTAGCATTTAAGAGCCCAGTTAACATGTCAGTTAGTTTGCTATCTTTCATTGGTTCACAAATACCACTTGGGAATATGAAAACCATATATTATTTGATATTCTGAGTATTTAAAGTTTGTGATTATTTTTTGTTTCAAATATTTCCAATGTTTGTTTATTTCTTTCTTTAAGAGTGAGAGACAGAGGGAGGGAGAGAAAGAGAGAGACAGAGAAACAGAAAGAGAGAGAGAGAAAGAGAGATAGAGCTTTGGGGGGGGGGGAGAATGAGTGTGCCAAGATCTCTGGACACTGCAAATGAACTGCAGACACATGTACCACCTTGTGCATTTGGCTTTATATGGGGACTGCGGAACTGAACCTGGGTCTTTTGGCTTTGCCAGCAAGCGCCTTAACCACTAAGCAATCTCTTCATTCCCCAATGTTTCTTTCTATTTTTTTTTAATTGACCACCTCCATACATTTACTATGATCCTGATCAAATTCTACTCTCACCATGATTATTTACTCCCTTTCCTGTGCCCATTCCACTAAATCCCCTTTTCTTTCCAACTAGTTATTCTTCTATTTTTATGTCATTGTTTTCATCATTCATGACAAGGTGTTAATTGGCATGTTAGTACACAGGTGTATTTCCAGTAACAACAGTTGCTGTGAGGTCATGAATACTTCAAACACTTTGTGTCTGGAAGACAGTGTTCCAAAACTTCCTTCCCCATACTTCGACCCACACATTCTTTTTGTCATCTCTTCAGAAATGGGCTCTGAGCCTTTGAGGGTATGTAGAAATATCTCATATAATGATGAATACTCAAATGTCACAGGATTCTTCAGAGCACAGTGACGAGTTTTGAGTATCCCCAATACTTATCAAAAATTGAAAAGAGAAGTTCCTCTAAATAAAAGTGAGAGCAGCCCTAATATGTTGGTCTACACATCAATATATAGAGAGTCAATTTTGAAGTATAAAATATGCACTTAGCGAAACAACAGCCGTGGTTTCATGGTTTCATCCTAGAGCTTATTTGAACTTTCCAGTCATAAGCTTCTGACCACGTTTTCAGTATAGTACAAGAATTCCCTCCCAGGAGTGGGCCGTAAGTCTAATCAGAGAATCATTGTCCCCATAACACACATGCCTCTGTTGCACTACGTGTCTGACTGGCCACTGAGGTAGCTTGTGGGGCCCAGTGATGCTTTATGACAGTGGATGTTTTTTCTCCCTTAACATGCTGCCTGGCACTTCTAGCAGTATAAGAGCTGACCAGAAATGAGGAGACTTCCAGCTCATTTCTAGCTTTTTTTCTGAGTGCCTTGAAACTGGCACATTCTGTGTCTTCAGTACTGGGGTCTTACCATCTTGTTCTGATGTCCAATCACAAGCCTTGACTGTGGACAACAGTCTACATTCTTCTGGAGTACCAGCTGCCTCCATGACCCTAAACTCAACTGGCCTTGGGATTTCCCTGTGGCTAATTATGGCTTATGGGTACAACATTATTCATAGCCACAGGGTACATCTACCCAACACTTTCTGTTTTTGACATATATAGTTTTTAACTTGATAACAAAGAAATAGGCTTAAATATGATTCATCCATAACATCTTCAGTGTTGATTAACCCAACTGATATGGCATCCTCTCTTCCATCCCCAGTGACCCCCATTAGACTTTTCCATCCCAAGCATTCTGCCCCTCTACTTATTTACGGTATTTTAATGGTATTTATACTTTTTCTGACTTTTTAAAAAATAAATGTTCCTATCTATTTATTTATTGGCAAAGCAAATCATAGTATTCTGTACTGAAACAATGGCATGATCTACCAAACTAGACATGATTAAAAAACATATTAAGTCTACTATTTTAGTCTAATCAAGCACTCATTTCTGATAGTGAAATTCAGATAAAAGTTTATACTGAAGAAATAAATCCTATGAGAATAAATATCTAATCATATGTAGGCTCTGGGGAGATCTGAAAGGCTGGGAAACAAGATGTAACAGATTTTTACTTAAATACCAATTTCATTGTAGCTAAAATGATGTTTCTGTGATAAATTTATTAGTAACGTCTCATGTTATTTGTAGTTATCTTATGTTAAAGGCTGAAATATATTTTACAACAATCTATACAAAGAGTGAAGAAATATAGGATAAAAGAATCAGCTGTTATGTAAGTACAAATGTAATCTTAAATCTGGGTAAATCTAGAGCACAAGAAGTAAGCCAATTAACTTTATTGATGATAGACAACATCACATTTTCAAATTCTATATTTCTGGAATCATAGGCACCCTAATGCTGAGATTATAGATCAATCATTTTCCTTAAAACTTACCTTGAGCTGTAAAAATTTCATACTCTATTTATATAAATTGGCAAAACATTTATTTAATGTTGAAAAATGTATTTGGTGTTTACAAAACCATGCCATATCCATTTCTGTGCAAAGACCTTTGTGCGTCTTCTATACATTGATCATAGGTGCCATGGGCCTGAAAGGAAGCACAAGGCACTTTAACTTTGAGAGGAAAGTAATTGTCTTATAAATGTGCCTCATCTTAGTTCTAATCTAATTTAAACTTATAATTTTGGAGTTTTCAAATGAAATCAATTGATATGTAATCAATAACAGGAATATCTCATTGCATATTAGTATTCATATATACATCTGCATGGTTTATAGCCTTCCTATTTAACTTAATATTTCATACATGGATGTTTTAATAAATATCATTTATAATGTATTTTTTTGATACATAGTCTCATGTATCTCAGAGTGCCTCTAGTTACCAATGTAGTAGTTCAAGATGTATTTCTGATTCATCTGCCTCTAATTTCTGACTGTTGGAATTAAAAGCATGCACTGCTATGACCAGTTTATGAGGTACTTGGGATCAAATGCATATTAGCAAAACCTTCTATCAACTTGCCTATGTCCCCAGATTATAACATACTTAATTTTTTTTTTATGATTTTCAATTTAAGATATTGGAGCAATGTCTAAATTTAGCTCCAGATACCTTTATTCTGGTTAGCTGTTTTACTTTTATACATTATACTGCAACATTTTTTATCAAGTATAAATGTTGTATGGACACATCATATGTTGGTACCATCATTTCCCTTCTGCCTGCCCCCAATACGCTGAGGGCCCTCCGTAATGGAATTGCTGGCATTCACCATGGAGTTGGAGGTTATGAGTTGTGAGGAGGCAGTCATTCACTGTGGAAGGGCAATGTCTCTGGGTATTCCCTCCCACCCTATGGCACTTACATTCTTTCTGCCCCTCTTCCCTGAAAATTCCTGAGCTTTGGTGGATGTTAATTTGAGACTTCTCTCTCTTTTTTATTTTTTATTTTTTTCATTTAAACAAGTTGGCCAGGGGTTTATCAGTCTTGTTTAATTTTCTAAGTACCAGCTCTTTATTTTGTCAATTTTCTTAATTGTTTTCAAAGATTCCTGTTCATTAATTTCTGCTTTATTAATTCTTTCCTTCCATCTGGAAGTCTGGGGGTTGGATTGCTCTTGTTTGTCCAATGCCTTTAGGTGGACGATTAGGTTATTACTTTGAGATCTCTCTGTCCTTGTTATTAAGGCATTTAATGCTATGAATTTCCCCTTTAACACTGCTTTCATTGGGTCCACTAAGTTTTGGTGTGTTGTATTTTCATTATCATTCAGTGCTAGAAATTTTTATGATTTCCTTTCTTATTTCTTCCACAACTCATTCATCATTTAACAGCATGTTGTGCAGATTCTAGGACCTGGTGTAATTTCTGCTGCTTCTCTTGTGGTTAATTTCTAGCTTTAATTCATTGTGACCCTATATTATGCAGAAAAGTTACATCAACTTTTCTGAATTTGTGGAGACATGTTTTATGCCCTAATATATGATCTACTTTGGAGAATGTTACATGGAATAAGAAGAATGTGTATTCTGTAGAATTGGGCTGGAATGCTCTGTAGATGTCCATTAGGTCTAGTCAATCTATGTGTGGTTAAGCTTCGTTATTGCCCCATAGATTTTCTGCTTGGACGAGCTATTGGTGACAGAAGGCTGTTGAAATCCCCTACTACGATGGGATTGGGAGATATTTCTGGTTTGTTATTGAGTGGGTTTTGTTTTATAAAATGTGGCGCACCTGTATTTGGTGCCTATAAATTTATGATTGTGATGTCCTCATGATGGATCATCCCCTTGAGTAGTTAAAAGTCATCTTTTTTTTTTGTCCTTTTTTATTGATTTTGTGTTGAAATACATTTTGTCAGATATTAATATAGCCATATTCACATTTCTTATTTATATTTGCTTGGCAAACCATTTTCCATAATTTCACCCTGAAGAGGTATGGATCCTTAGTGGTGAGGTGAGTTTCTTGAAGATAGCAGATAGAAGCGTTCATTTTTTTGACCCACACATACAGTCAACTTACGTCTTTTGATTGGTGAATTAAGACCACTAATATTTAACATTATAACATTGAATCTCGAGTTAATCCGTGCCATGTTGAAGGCTTTATGGGGTTTGGTACTTTCTTGGGCTTTGTACATTGTAATACCTGCACTAGTTTTGGTTACTGTAATTTTCCTCTTATAAACTCTTGAAATTATTTGCATGAATCTTCTGCCTGGAGTGTTCCCTGAAGTATTGTTTGTAGGCCTGGCTTTGTGTTTGTATAATCATAGAGCCGGCTATTTTCATGGAAGGATAGCCTTTCTCCATCTATTATGAGGGATACTTTTGCTTTTTTTTAATATTTATTTATTTATTTGAGACTGAGAAAGGTAGGGGGGAGAGAAAGAGAGAGAAGGAGAGAGAGGGAGAATGGAAAGACTAGGGTCTCCAAACACTGCCAATGAACTCCAGATGCATGCACTACCTTGTAAATCTGGCTTATATAGGTACTGGGGAATTGAACATGGGTCCTTATGTTTTCCAGGCAAGCGCTTTAACTGCCAAACCAT
The DNA here is from genome assembly GCF_020740685.1 of Jaculus jaculus. Lineage (NCBI taxonomy): Eukaryota > Metazoa > Chordata > Mammalia > Rodentia > Dipodidae > Jaculus > Jaculus jaculus. Next base: position 105,941,305 of record NC_059111.1, on the reverse strand, counting down.
CTCTCTAGCCCCATGAGGTATACCTTTTGACTCTGTAACTTTTTAGACTGTGAAGTGCTCCTTTCCAAACCCTGCTGGCTTTCAGAGTTTCCATTGAAGAGTCTGAGATGATCCTGATGGAATAACCTTTGTATGTAATGAGTTGTTTCTCTCTTGCTGCTTTAGCATTCTCCCTTTTCTTTTGTTATTAGGATTTTAACTATGATATGTCTTGCAGAGTTTCTACTTTGGTCCAGTCTGTTTTATGTTCTGTTAGCTTCTTGTATCTGGATGGGTCTTTCTTTTGAGAGGGTGGGAACATTTTCTTCATTAATTTATTTTATTATGTTTTCCATGCCTTTGGACCTGAATTTCTTACCCATCTGGTACACCCATGATCTAGATTTTGATTCTTTTTGGTTATCCCAGAATTCTTTCTTGTTCTTCTTGTATGATTTTTGAAGTTACCAAAGTTTTTTTGGACTCATATGCTATTTATTCTTGCTTATCTTCGAGATCTGATGTTCTGTTTTCCACATGATTAAGCCTCTTAGTGAGGGATTCTCTAGAGGCTTTTAAAGCTCTATTTGATTTTTTGTTTTCTGTCACATTTTTTGTACTGTATCCATCACTTTGTCAAGTTCCACTTTCAGGTCACTGTTTAATTTTCTTGATGCCTTTTGGAATATTTTCTCACATGTAATCATGGCTTCCTTAAGCTTAATCAGCTGGTTATTGAGATCCTCTAGTTATTGACTCACCTTCAATTCATTTCTCTCTCTTTTGAAATCTCTCTGGATTTCCTCTATGAATTTCAGCCTAGCAATGAAAGCTCTGTTCATTTTTTTCATGAGGTTGTTTTTTGACGTTTTATTTCCAGTTCAGTGACTGGCTTGGTCAGGGTAATATAGCTTAATGTGGTTTCATTTTGGGGTTTCCTTTCTGTTGTCTCATCCATGTTTTCCTTGGAGACTTCCATCGTGGGACTCTTCAGTTTTGGTGGAAATCTCTCGGTTTGTTGGTTTGTGTTTTTCTTTACTTCTTTTTTTTCCTTGTGTGTGTGTGTGTGGGGGGGGTGGTGGTTGTGACCTAACCATTTCAGAGGTTAAAGTCTTACACTTTTTTAAGGGGGAAAGAATACGGCATTGTAGGATCTTCAGTGAGTGTTCTGGTGTTCTGTTTTGGTCTTGAACCAGTTTGGAGTGGGACAGCATTATTTCCCAAGATGTGCAGGTTGTGGAAGTTACAAGGGCATGAGTAACTCTGGGCTGGGGTCTATGGGGATCAGAAGAAGTAGTACTTGCCTGTCTGCCCACTGTACCCCATCTTAACAGGTTGTGGAGGAGGCACTGGTACCCTGTGGTGGACAGTTGTCAGGTATCACTGTGCTCCCTTTCTGGGGTGCTGGTGGGTGGATGCTAGTGGTGGGAAAATGGAGAGGTTTGGGGAGGTGAGTGGGCCTGGGATCCTGTAACCATGCTTGGAGTTGGTCAGAGGAGGAGGCTGGTGTGTGATTGGAGGAGGCAGCAGATCCCAGAAAGACTCACTGATGCTGGTGGCCTGGGGACCTTCAGGGGCCAGAGGTACAGGGTGGAGCCCTACAGGGGCTGGGGCTCTGGAGTGCGGCAGGAGACGTTGTGGTGAGCCGGGCAGACACACAGGTGCATGGCAGAGGGGGAAGGATTGTGGTGCTGATAATCTTGGAGTGGGTGGCACAGGGATCCTGGGGATCTGCTGACACCCAGGCCAGAGTCATTACCATAGAAACATGGACCCCATCTCAGTGTACCCGCTCAGTGGGTTGATTCCCACTCTGAGTGAGTGGGGTGTGGAGGTAGTCCACCAGACTACCCTGCCTGCATAAACTCAGCTGGCTGTATTAGGCACCAGCCCACCCCAACCTGTGGCTGTGCCCAGACAGTGCATGTAGGAATCAGCAGATTCCTGAATGTGCACCCCCCCACCGCCCACCCAGTAGAAGTCCTTTAAGACCGACTGGTACAGGAACCCAACCCCCAATTCTTGCCTGATTTCATCCCCCAGAGTTCCAGCCTGGTTATGGATTATGATTCTGACATTTTGCTTGGAAATCCTGCTATTGTTTTTTATTTTTTTATTTTTTTATTATTTTTTTTTTTTTTTACTTTTTATGTTCCTACAATTTTGTACCAGATTTAACTTTTTCAGAATGATGATGAATATTCTTTTTTTTTTTTTCTGTTTTCCTTGATCACTGTCTAAATGCTATTTACTGTCCTTTTCTTTTTTTTTTTTTTTCTTTATATATATTTGAGAGCGACAGACACAGAGAGAAAGACAGGTAGAGGGAGAGAGAGAGAATGGGCGCGCCAGGGCTTCCAGCCTCTGCAAATGAACTCCAGATGCGTGCGCCCCCTTGTGCATCTGGCTAACGTGGGACCTGGGGAACCGAGCCTCGAACCGGGGTCCTTAGGCTTCACAGGCAAGCGCTTAACCACTAAGCCATCTCTCCAGCCCTTTACCTCCTTTTCTATGCAAGCTGGCCCAGCAGGGACAGACAGAAGTCTCCTAACCCGGTGTGTTGTCACCTCACTGTTGTTTGTGATGGAAGACCTCGCACTGTTGGGAGGGTTTGAGGAAGAGGGCTTTCTTCTACTCTGACGCCAGAAGCTTTCCATGGCTTACACACTTATGTCCTTCTTCCACAGATGGGCTTCATTGTTCACTCCTCTTCACCTTCCGTCTGAGAGGAGACAACGGTTTAACCAAGTGGATAGTCACCAGTGCTTCCTCATGGTTTGGTTATCTAACCACTGCACAAATGTTGCAAGCGACACGTCAACTGATCTTTTCAAATGAGTCAGTCATTTGTTTTCTGCCTGAATCTGGAGAATATAGTCAAAAGAATATGTAGATTATTATGCATTTGGTACACATTGCTATAATATCTCTGACAACTTAAATTTACAACTACTAATGTATAAAACTTTTGCATGGCTATAACTTTTTAACATGGGACCTTTAAATTTTTCAATTCTGTTAAGTAAAATACCCAAAGTAGAGCATGCTACAGTATTCTTTGGCTGGGAATGGAATTAATCAGACAATAGATAAAATAATAATGTAACAGGGTCTGGAAAATACTGGCTACATTCAGACTAATTTATGTGGTTTGAAGGAAGGCTGTCTGTGCTCTACTCTATTTTAAAAATGTTTTTAAATCTTACGTATTTTTATAATCTGATAACAAGTGATAACATTGATGTTTTAATATAGTGATATAATTATACCCCAATGGCCCCTTCAAATTATACTCCTATGATCTGAAATTTCTATCCATACAAGGGAGAAATAATTCCTGTGCAGCTTGATGATGCATGACTGACAGCAAAATCCATTTCATACATTCAGTTACTGAGTTCCTTGTACAATAACAACTTTTTCTCTGAATGGTAATACGTATTATGATGTAGCTATTTTTACTTGTATAATTTTTCAGATCATCCTTTGTACAATGCTAAATGAAGACTGAACCTGTCACTCAAGTCAAACTCCGTTAACAGAGATTCTCTGTTCTTCATAAGAGAAATGGAATGATCTGTCCTTTTACATTTATTATTTATTGCTCTTCTGATCTTTGTTAGCAAATCTCATTTTGATCTCTTCAGGTTATCAAGATGGGCCTCAAAACGCTCTCTCAAATTAAGTACCACACCTCGTCTAATATTACATATCACATTATTTCCCTTAGCAGAGGGAATGTCACAGGAGTTTGAAAAGGCTAGGGGTCTTGTGACATACAGAGGAAATGGAATGTTTCTTGGGAGATGAGGAGCATGAAGCTCAGATGTAGCTCATTTGTGCTGGAGGTAATGGTGTGTGTGAGAGAGAGAGGTAATGCTAGGGCCTCTGAGAGGCTCAATGAAGTGGAAAACGCAGACAGAGAGCTTACATATTTTCTGCAAATGTATCAAATTTGCAATACGTAAGGACTCAACCTGTAAAGAGCATGTGGTGGATAATGTGCTTGCTTTGCATGTGGGGTTGATGTTATTGACTCACCTTCAGCAGGTCCTGTGCTTTGAACTGGTTAGATGGTCCACCCTCCACGAGCTGCCGAGACATCTGTGGGGGGTTAGGAGGGCAGCCGAAAGCTGTTAACAAAATGGAGCTCACAGGCTGGTGCACGAATTACACTTGTGAGGGAGGTGTTTGGCTGAAACACCGAGTCCTCATCTCTGGAAATGAAAGCAAATGTCCTTTAGGGACACAAATAACTTGGACAGACAGGTGAGAATGTAAGAGGAGAGAAAGTTATTCACTATTTCTATGTACGGCTTGTGAGAAAAATAACTCAACAAAAATATCATAATTGTTTTCTGAAAGGACACATAGAGTTCTAAACATGCATGTAAGTCTCTATATCTATTTGGCTGACTTTAGATTTCAAAATGCTTTATTTCTAATGGAGAATCTGTCACTGATACCAAATCTTAATAAAATGCAAAAGAAAAAATTAAAAAAGATGAAGAAAGGAAGCAAAGCTGTAAGGGTTCTCTTATAAAAGCCTCAGCTTAGTGGAATGGGAAGGTAGTGTCAAGCCTGGGCTCAGCCTGTGCAAACAGCCTGAGCTTGGCCAGCGTTCCAGAGATCCATGACCCTTTGGCTCTCATGGGAGAATGTAAAGTTCTGTCAGCTCATCCATTTGGATAATTAGCGAAAGATATTATTTCCCTGTTCCATCTGCTTGCATTTTTTCCTAATAGTTGGAACACTGAATAATGTTCCCAAGTCCTTCAGCTAGTTCTCTGCCATCACCAGGGAGCAGATCTCTGGCCAAGGACTATGAGCACTCAGGCACCGGAGTCCTCTTGGGGGAGAATATGCAAAAATTAAGAGGCCACCACCACAGTCCTGAGGCCCACCAAGGTTTAGTAGCTCTGCACTTTCATGTGTCCAGCAAACAGCAATCCATTTGAAATCGTTGACAGCTGTCATGCAAAAGCAGGGCTTCATAATCAGGAAACTGCATAAAAGGAAAATGGAAACACCAGCTCAGTCTAAAATAAAATTTAAGACACTACCTTATACATGGTAGGCTGAGAATTTCTTTTGTTTTGCTTTGTTTTGTATATGTATATGTATATGTATGTGATCACATGTGAGAATGTGACAGTGGAGGCCAGAGGTGAACATTTGGCATCCTCCTCCATCGCTCTCTACTGTATTTACTGAGGCAGGGTCTCTCAGTTGAGTCCAGAGCTCATTGAGTAGGCTACACTAACAAGCCACTTGACCCCTGGGATTCCTGTTCTCCCCTTGGATTGCAGACTGGCACCATGCCCAATTGGCTAATATGCAGGTGCTGGGCATATGAACACTGGTACTCACTTTTCATGGTAAGCATTTTACCCACTGAGCCATCTCCCCAGTCCTCAGAAATACATTTTTAAAAGTTCCCAATTGATGTGGAAGCATGAAAGGCACATATTATATTGGAAGCAATTTTGGAGAAAAAAAAAAAAGGACAAAGCTGGAGGCAAAACAATATCAGATTTTAATAAATATCCCAGAACCCAGCCATAACAACAACAAAATTGCATGGTACTGTACTGGCATAAAATAGACACAGATCAATGAAAGGGGATAAAGATCCCAGAAATAAATCTGTGCATCTATAGCCTATTGATTCTCCATAATAGTGGCCCAAAATTTGCACTGGAGAAAGCACAGCCAATTCAGTAAATTGTAGAGGAAATGCTGGGTGTCCACAGAGAGAAGTTTGAAATGTGACCCACCCCCCAACTCTGAGCCACAACAAAAAAAATCAACTTAAAATACATTAAAGACTTAAACTTAAATAAGATCTGAAAAATATAAAACTTCTAGAAGAAAAGTCAGGCAACTCTTAAGACATTTGTGCAGGCATGACGTTTGGTTATAACTCCAAATCCCAGGAAGCTATGTGATAAATAAGATTATTGGTCAAATTTACAAGTTTTGCAAAACAAGCAACCAACAGAATGAAGTGACAGCCCATGGGATTTAGGAAATGAGCAAGCATAATGTAAACAAGTGACAATGGTCTCATGTTCAGTATATGTAAAGAATTCCAATTATTTAACGACATCAGCAAAATGCCAATATATTTTTTAAATGGCCAAACTATCTGAATAGGTATTCTAAAAAGAAGAAATATAAATTACCAAACAATAGATCATAAATCTTCAATGTCATTTGCCAACAGGGCTCCACAAATCAAAACAACAATGAAATATCATCTCACCCCACCCAGAGTGTCTATTACTAAGATAATAATAATAACAACAGCAACAACAAATGCTTGTTAGAAGTGGAGGAAAGGGGATGCTAATACACTGCAGGTGGGAATGTAGATTAGTATAGCCCTTATGAATAGCAGTATGAAGTTTCTACAAAAATCTAATAGAATAAATTTACATAAAACCTGACTGTCCAAAGTTTGGGTAGATATTCAGTGAAAATGCAACCATTGTACCGCAAAGCCATTATATAGTTATGGTTTGTAAAACTATTCACAACAGGTCAGTTCTGGAATAAGCCTAGATGCTCATCAATGGAAAGATGGATAAGGAAAATATGACATATACACAAGCAATGGCAGTATTGTTCATCCGTAAAGAAGAAAATTCTGCCGTTTGGGATAATACCAGTGAAGCTTCAGAAAGGCAGGTATTGCATGTTCTCTGTCATATGGAGGATTAAAAATAAATGAAGAAATCAACCAAAATATGCAACAGTGACTAGCCTCAATTGGGAAGGGAGGTTAGATCAAACAATGCACACTGCAAAAATGTGTTGGGCTATCACAGCCCCGTGTCCTCTTTTTTCCTGTAGAGACACAAACACACATCTTAGCCCAGATAGGGCTCAAAAGACCAAAGCACAGCTGCACAAAAACCAGTTGTGGTAAATCAGCGAGTTCACTGGGGTTACTTACAGAGAAGGGTTAGGGGTTGCTTATAGGAACAATGATGACTCGGAAATGACGGCTGTCACTAGAGAGCCCACCCCAATATGGGTGAGGATTCACAGAAGCTGTTTACTGAGCACTCTGTGCCCCTCGCAGGCAGGTGGGAGTTTCCCCCCAGTTGTTTTCCCTTAGGGAGGGGTGTTGCAATGTTTTCCCTGACTTGTTGACCTCCCAAGTGAGTCTCCTGAGCTTTCTTTCTCCCAGCAGGCAGGAATGTGTAAATTGATACACAACACGGTCAGAGGCTGCTGCTCAACAGTTTTTCACAGCACTGATAACCTTTCGGAGTGGTTGTGTGGATCCAGGGGGCCTCCCTCCTCTCTTAAGGAGAATGATTGCAATTGGAAGGTATTCACTAAATAATTACACTGAATCCCATGAATATTTACAATTAACACATGATAACCAAATATTTGAAATCCCACTTAAAAGCTAAATTTGCCCAGAGAAAAAGAAAAAGAAAAAAAAAAAAAACAGTCTTCTTTGAAATATCTAGTTTCTCCAGCATGGGATCATGCATACACTGATTTGTCTGTGTGGACCTTGGTGCAGTTAGGTGCACAGTTGTGCACTATGTTACATCTGGAGATTGGCTTCCAAGTATGGGAGAAAACAACATGAAGAGGAGCAGGGAGAATGTGCATTTGCATTTTGAAGTGAGTGTTAAATTACTTTTTTCAATTCTTAGACCCTTCTCCTATTTCTTTTCTTTTCTTTCTTTTCTTCTCTTTTTTCTTGAGACTGTGAATGGAATCTTAATATAAGAAGTGCTGACAATCTGCCTAAACACCCATGCTTTGGTGCATTTAACTGAGTATCAAGGATGGGTAAGTGTAGCCAGTGCCCAGCAACTCTATTTCTTCAAGGCAAATTGTGTGATTTTTCAAGATGTGCAGTGTTCTAATATGTTATCATCTTAAAGTAAGTTTGTGGAAATTAACATTTGTCGCTACTTTCCATGACACACTTAAAAGATTTTATTATTAATAAGTTATGAGGGGAAAATTAAATTCTTTCTACCAAAGATAGACACTTTTATAGACAACTTATCCTATTGAAGCTACATTTTCTGTTTGTAAAAGGACTAAGAAGTGACAATATGGGGGAAAGAAGTTAGATTTTCAGTTATTGTATCAAATGAGGTTTTTTTTTTCTGCTATCATTCCTCTGTTTCCTGTGACATAAGAATATGCTTCTATGTCCTTCGAGAAAATAAGTTTACATTAAAATCTTATCAAATATATTCTTTCATGTTGCAATTAAGATGTGATAAAATATAGAAGCAAACTTTTACTGTTTTATGCAAGCAATGAAATGAAATGTGATAAATACATTTCACAGATCAGTTTGAATGCTATATTTATATCATATTTAATCAACTTAGCCTACTAAAATATTTTCAAATTCACATTTAGAGTTTAAGTTCATAAATGAAATTATCACAGGACAAGTCAATTCTCATTGTAGGATGAAAGGAACAAAAGGGAGAAATCTAAATTCTTGCATCTTAATAAAATATAAAATACTTGTTCATGAAGTTAACTGGATGTGTTTCTCTGAACCTCCTTTTTCTATAAAATTCCTGATAATAATAAAATTGGTATGTTCTTCTATTATACCACAACTTGTTTTAAAATAATTAGCATCTTTTTGTATTTTTAGGGCTAAACCAATATCATTGTTTGCGTGTTTGCTTTCTGCCTTAATGTCCACAAGGTAATAAAGTAAGATTATATTTTAAAACCTTTGATTTTATGAAAGTCGATTTTTAGGACTTTACTTTCCAGGTAAGTATAATAAGTGTGTTAAGTTTAAGACAGTGGACGATGCCATACGGCAGGTCTACAACCTGAGTGCCACTAAGCTGTATGGTGGTTCAATCACGGGTCGCTTCCTGGGCCCAAAACCCTTATGTTGCAGCTGATGCTGACTTCTATGCTGGGATGGCCTTCCAGGTATCCTCCTGGCATCATTGTAGGAAGAGTTCAAAGTGATACACAGGAATTCACCATGCTACAGTTTCCAATACTGCTAAAACACACACCAATGCCCTCAACAGCACCGATGATGTTATAATAAATTAGAAACTGATAGGCTTTGACTATCTTTTCCAATATAAGTTACCGAATTGATAATCACAGTATTCTATTCATTTTTTTCTAATGGCCTAGTTTAACAACAACAACAACAAAAATCATTGATTTAAGAATTCATTGCACTAAGGTCAGTATAATGCAATCTGATATAAAGTGGTCTCAGAACACGTCTGAATCACCAAAAAATAAGTACAGCTTGTTGACAATGTTTCCAATGTTGGCTTTCTCAGTGTGTGTGCTTATGGGTATGTGTGAGAAAGAATGGGGAAGAGATCATGAAGTTGTTTAATACATTCTACAGTCTGTCATGTCATAACATGAACTGAATATTTTTATACTCTCTGTCATTTCCTGTGGTTTGTGAAAAGTGTTCCTTTCTGTAATGCTCTGTTCAAGGTACTATATAAATATATGTGCTAATTGCATGCTTCTCTTTCCCGGCTTCTGTACTTTTCCAATGGTGTTTAATGTTTCTACACCTCAATATTTTTTCCATATTAAATATTGTGCCCATATTGCCTAATTACCAGTGCACTAAAATGTACCTAATGGGCTAGGGAGATGGTTCAGTGGTTAAGGAAACTTACTATCAAAGCATCCTGGCCAGGGGTCAATTCCCTAGTTCCTAAGTAAAGCCACATGCACAAGTGGAACATGTATCTGGAGTTCAGTTTGCTTCACTAGTAAGAGGCCCTGGTGCTCCCATTCTCTCATTCACTCTTTCATTCCCTCTCTCTCTCTCTCTACTTTTCTCTCTCTGATGTGTGTCTTCCTAATAAATAAATGAAAATATTTATTTATGTCATCATCATTAACTCTGTATCGATGCCATTTTATTAGTTGTCGTACATTATTTTTACACTCTTATGGTTGTTCTGTGGTAAGTAAAAATATTTATTACATGGGCTAATGTTTGATCACATGTCTGTGCTGGCAAACTGAGCATGACGTGTGGCATTATGGACAGGAGACCCTATCAATGGAGTAATGAGATAAAGCCCTCAGGAGATAGGATCGTATGTTCCCAGAAGTCATCCATTAGTGTCAGGACTCCAGGACATGTATGGAGTAAGGAGTTTTTTTCTGCAGTGAGGCATGGCTGAAGGCCACTGATACAGGAATTTGCTGTGTCTATATGTACAATGGGAAGAGCTGATACCATGGTAATAAGTGCAAAGTGCAGGAATCTTAGCCCATCAGCACATGGGGTTGCAGGTAAACATGGACTCCTGTGTCATAAAGTGTTGGTAGCAGCTGTGATAACCCCTGACAGCCCTTTCTGGCCATGTCGCTCTAATTGTACTGTACTGATGCTGGCAAGATGGGAGCTTGTCCCTGGGGAGGTGGTGCTGATGGCTCACAGAGCAGATGGTAAAACGAAACTCAGAAGACATGACCGAGCATTATGAAGAAGACTTAGCGGAAGCTTCCTGTAGAACCAATAGGTGCGAGAAGTTTCTGAAAGTGAATGCTCGGGCATTTTGGTCTTGCATCATGATTAAAATTCTAGCTAGAGAAATGATTTGAGCATTGAAAGGATAAGCTAAGAGATGCACATAGGAAAGAGGAGAAGTAAGCAGATTCACTCCCAGTTACCGGTAGAAGTAACTTCTCAAACTAAGAGCAATCATCCGACAGAGCCACCCCACCCAGTCCCAGGTGGGAGTCTAGAGAGAAGGAAGATGCGCCGTACACCAGACACCATGCATTTTAAGTGAGCCCAGTGTTAGGTGGTGGTCATACCAATGAAAGGGATATCTGAAGTGTAAACAACTTTGCAGTGTCTGGTCCTTTTGTCAGAGCATATTTAATTACCTTAATCTAGCAGAGGGATTTTTACAATCATCTGTTTGGTAGAGCATTCTTTTCCTATTTCCCTTATTCCAATGGTAAAATCTATGTATGAAACATCTTAACCACAGCTCACACACGTGTGCTTTTATTTTTTTATCCTATATTATATCGTATTATCATCGCATGTATTAGATAATCTACAAATTCTAGACCAAAATCATAGAAAGAGAGAAATTACAGGGACCACCCACTAGGTGGCGAGTGTGCTATGCCGTGTCCCGCTCGAGCGCTGAGCTTCCCGCCTCTTTCATCCAGTCCATCAGGGGAATCCTCCCAGATTGTTCTGTGGCCAAACAGATGTCTGAAATTGATTTCTGAAACCAGATAAGGGTTTCGGTTGCTGGAGAGTACCTTATTTTGTAAGTTAGATGTCTCTTCCAAGCATTAAGCCGTGCAAGTGCTGCTTCTTTGATCATGGTGTGTTTTAAAATCCAACGGTCACAAGGATGACCATAGCTTTGGTCTAAATTCTACACCAGTCATTTTCCTAATGTTCAGCGGTCTGGAGCTAAAGGCTCCCTCCTGGGTTTCAGTTTCTTTCCTGTAATTTATCCAGGTACTAAGGACCGTTCGTTCATCAACCAAATAGACCCGAGATCCTCCTGCCTGAGTGCTTCGCCAGTCTTTTCTCCTTAGGTCCTTTGCTGTGGAGTGCTGCAGGTCTGGCCCTGCACACAGAGGGACCCACTCCTTTTGGGGTGAGTTATGGATCAGCCAAGGGGAAAACGGGGAACGAATCACTTCAGAACCTTTTTCTGCAGGAGGAAAATAATTTGCACTGATTTCATGAACAAGAGCTCAACAGCAATCTTTAGACGTTTTTAATTGCCTTTTCCCAGTTTGCTGCAGATTACAGGAGTTGTTTTCTTGTAGGAAAATGTCCCTAATCTTGTGAAATCCAGCTATGAAATTATGCCCATATAAGCTTCATAAACATCTCATGGACATATACCAGCATCTTCAGCCTCACATCCATTCCCTTAACTCACAGCTGTTCCTTCTCTTTCCTCCACCTACGCTCACTTCTTAGGGATCTTGATTCTGTCAACTGGAAGAGTCGTGTGACAACTCACATTCATCCATTCATTCAAAATTCATCAACCCTCCCTTCCCTTCCTCGGGGTTGACCTTGCCGTAAAGACCTATATCTTGGAAGGAGTTTTTAGCAGCTGTGCTGGAGGCAGCCATGGAAGTAGTTTTTCACAGGCCAGTATCAACACAGCTCCACAGGCCAACCAGTCAAGCTCTTTCTGAACTTCTCTGCCGTGGCCAGCATGCTGAAGAGAAAGTCAGGCATTCAGAACCTAATTCCTTACTAGCAACTACTAAAACATCCAGTTGTGAAAGACAGAAAGAGAGAGAGAGAGAGAGAGAGAGAGAGAGAGAGAGAGAGAGAGAGAGGGAGAGAGAGAGAGAGAGAGAGAGAGAGAGAGAGAGAGGGAGAGAGAGAGAGGGAGAGGGAGGGAGGGAGGGAGGGGAGAGGGGGGAGAGGGAGAGGGAGACACAACTTGTGTTAAACAGTGCCTTTGTTCGATGGTCTTAATATCCATAAATACCTGCTTCATAGTCTAGGACAGGAATGTGCTAAAGCATAATGATATCTAATATGGTGGGGTTTACAGGACTTGAGGAAAAACGTTTAATGATTTTCTTATTATGAAGGAGATTGCTTTATTAAGGGTCTATCATCATTATAATTTGGATCTAACTGATTTTCCAAATATAATTAATCTAAAGCTTCCTAAAAACTATATTTTTAAGTTCCTCATGCTGCCTCCACATAATTTCTGTGATATTTTTATTAGAACGGAATATAATGGCTTGCTGTGAAACCATTTTATATAGAAAAACAGTTTCTAAGACCATTTTGACAAAATAATTTTTCCAGTGTTTCCTATCCTCCTCACCTCATACATTGAAGGGAGAATAAAAACACCCAACTTTTATGTGACAAAAATGTAATTTAAGTTTGAGTGATGCATTTAGAAAGATATAAGATGAAGGCTAACATAATGTTTGAACAAAACATAAAAATCATTGTGCAAGATAAGCATTAAACTATTTAAATGAGCAATAATCAAGTACTATTGAATATCATGAAAAATAGGTTTCTGTTTATACAACATCTCACAGCATAGTAAAAACTTCCACTTTATAAATACTGACATAAACACTAAAATACACACCTAGAAACATTCTAAAGTTGTCAGAATTCTATGGATTAACAAATAGATTATCCCATATAACTACATTAAAATTATACATTATAAAGAAACTAGATATTTATCTGAAATTGTTTCTTGAGACCTAGTAACCCCTTAAAGATCCCTACACAATATGAAACTAAATGCTATTTTTTCTTTCTAAATGGTTTTTCAAATATCATTCTCTTCAGATTTTTGATTTATTTTAGCAAAAGCAAGATTATAAAACTCAAATATTACTAAAGCAGATGTAATTCTAAGGGACTTAATTTGGTTTATTGAATTTGTTTCGGGAAATGATATGATGTTATAAAGGAGATGTATCTCTTACATAGGTCAAGAATTAAATTACAAAATGTTTCTGTTGAATCTCCAGTCCATGGTTGTGTTTTCTAAGGTCATGCAATCATTTTCTTGTCTCTAGCTTGCTTGCAGGTAAAAGAAGTATCCCTTTTAATGACATCACTAGGACCATTACATCACTGCAATCCAGTCCTGCCTCTACCCAAGATAGCCAAGGGTCTACCAACTAAAATCACAAGGATACTATTAAAGTGTTTACCATTAGTATCAGCACCTCCAAAGACACATGGTCCAGGCCAGGCCTGTATGCACATGAAGTTGTTCTTGACCAGTGCCCTTTGCAGAGAGAAGGGAAAAACCAAGGTGATGGTGGAGAGAAGGGGAGACCATAGTTCTTGGAAAATAAAGCTTCCATCCATGTCAGCTCTCAGGAACTCTTCCCAGTCCTCCCAAAGTTGGCATTTCCCAAGAATCTCTGTATACCCCAAGAGCACTATTCTCTAATTTTGACTCATCTAAGGTAATTGGTGTTATAGTACCATGTACATCCAATGCCCCAGATGTATCTTTATATAAACTTAGAGTATTTTTGGAAATATAAACTACATTATTCCCCTGAAATATAACATTTCAAAAGCATGTTTCTGTAGGCTTCTGAAATGTTAAAACCCTCAATCTATTATATGATTCTAGTATAGATAGTATTTTCTTATAAATTAACGTTCTACAGGCACAACTCCATTTGTAAGATGTAATTATATGCTGTGAAAAGTACATTAATCATGAAAAAAAACAAATTTACCTAAAGATAAGGGTTCTTTCAGATTTTGTGTGGAATTATCTACTTTTAAGAGTAAATGTATGTCAGTGTAAACATCCATATTGGTACCATCGTTAGCTTCTTCCCTGACCCCCTTCCCACTGCCGCAGGGCCCTCCTCATCCAGGATTGTGTGTCATGCATTGTAGGGATAGCCATCAATTATGGGGAAGAGGCAATGTCTCTGCATAATGTCCCAACATGTGGCTCTAATAATCTTTCTGTCCCCTCTTCCACAAATTTCCCTGAGCCATGTTGGGTTCGTTTTAAGTATACTTCAGTGATGAGGTCTTGGGAACCTCTGTCTGTGTCTCTGGATCTCTGGTTTGGTATGAGTTCAGTGTTCTCTGTATCTATCTCCTTCACCCTTTGCTGGTACCAAGTTCACCAAGAAAACAGCACTCTTGCTCATTTCCACAATTACTCTGTGTCTTTAGCTGGTTCCCTGGTGAAATGTGATGGGTTGAGTTTCTCCTCAGGTTCTGAGTCCATCTGAAAAAGAGAAGATGATTCTCCAATGGACAGTGAAGTCAGAACTGGATAAATGAGCTAACCATCATTAGTTTACAGAGAATTTAATAGGTGTAATTTCTCTTGTAGCCCGGGATTGGTGGGAGGTTGATATTGGAGAGCAGACTCATATTTTGGATATGGTTCTGACTTGCTTCCCAGTTTCAGCTATGGGTTCCCTTCCACTGAGAAGATCCATTAGCCAATTCAAGAGCAGTTGGTTACCCATCATAACTCTGTGCCACTATTGCACTTGGGTAATCATCACGACAGATTGTTTGCTTCTAAGTAGCTTAGACCACAAGTTTCTTGTACAGATGTTGGTTATTTTCCATAAGTTGCTCTTGTAGTGACTTCTGGTACTAGACAAGCTAACTGTTTGGGGACTGACTCTCTTCCAGATTCCAGCCAGGTCTCTCCATTCTCCATATCAACATCATATGATGTCTTAGGCAGTAGGGTCTTATCATTAAATTTGGTGGGTAATTAAGTGGTCTGACATAAATTGATCTTCTTTTGGGAAAACGTGTAGGTGTCTCTGATCAACAGCTCATTGTGGATGTTAACCGCATCCTGGTACTGGGAGTTATAGGCCAGAACCAAAGAAAAGAAGGAAGAAAAAGATAGGCAATATAAAAGAGATAAAGAGAAGAGAGAAGTGGGAGAGAGGGAGAGAAACAGGAGAAGATTAAGGTTAGTCTTCATCAGATACTCTCCAGGGTCCTTTGATCCAGGTGTTCCCTCTAAGGACCAGATGAAGGTTCAACCATTTCGTCTGTCTTTCAGGATATGGGATTTTATGGTACCATTTCCACTAGGGTCCAGTTTGTGCCCCTCCTACTTACCTTCCCCTCCTGTCCCACTCTCCCTATTGTCTGGTCCTCCAGATGCCTATCAAGTATGTCAGCATATCAGGGAGATTCAGTTTAGGAGCCAAAGATGAGTGAGACCTTACAATGATTGTCTTTTTGTGATTGGGTGAGTTCACTGAGAATGATCAGTTCCAATTTCGACCATTTCATTGTGTCATTTTTTTTTCCTTACTGCTGTGTAAAATTTCATTGTGTAAATATACCACATCTTGGTTATCCATTCATCTAATGATGGACATCTGGGTTGATTTCAGCTCTTATCCATTATGAATTGAACAGCTATAAACATGGTTGAGCAAATTTCTCTGAGCTGAGGCATGGAGCTTTATGGGTAAATACTCAGTAAGGATATAACTGGGTCTGTTGGTAACTCTATAGTCAACCTTTCTAGGAATCTCCATATTGCTTTCCACAGTGGTTGTACCATCTTACATTCCCACCAACTGTGGATGAGAGTTCAGATTTCTCCACATCCTCGCCAACATTTGTTTTCATTTAATATTTTAATTTTTGCTATCCTTACTGGGGTAAGGTGGAATCTCATAGTTGTTTTAATTTGCATTTCCCTGATAATTAGGGATGTTGAACATTTTCTTAAGTGTGTGTTTGTCATTTTTATTTCTTCCTTTCAGAAGTCCCTGTTCAGTTCTCTGCCCCATTTGGTGAGTGGGTTGTTTGACTTTTTATTGTTTAGGTTTTTGAGTTCTTTGTAGATTCTAGAAATTAAGCCTCTGTCAGTTGTATAGCTGGCAAAAAATTTCTCCCGTTCTGTGGGAAATCTATTGGATCTGCTTATTGTATGTTTGTCTATGAAAAAAATAAAATTCAGCTTCATGAGCTCCAAATGGTTGAGTTTAATTGCTCAATTTCCTGAGCTACTGGGGTGTTTTTCAGGAAGTCTTTTCCCATTCCTATATCATGGAAAGTTCCTCCTATTTTTTTTTTCTTCCAGTAATAGCAGAGTTTCTGGTCTTATATCCATTTGAATTTGATTTTTGTGCATGGTGAGGTGTGTGGATCTAGTTTTATTTTCTTGCATATGGCTATCCAGTTTGCTCAGCACCACTTGTTGCTGATGCTGTCTTTATTTCCAGTCTACATTATTATGGCCTTTGTCAAATATCAAGTAGCTGTGGTTACTTGACCCAAAGTCTAGTTCCTCTATTCTATTCCATTGGTCTATAATCCTGTTTTGATGTTAACTAAGAGAAAATAGGTTGATACACAAATAAGCCTAAAACAATAAAATATATTTCAGTGAATTAGTGGAAAAAGTGGCCTTAGGCAGATGAGTTTTCAATTTATGTGGGTAAAAAAGTGGCACAGCAACATGGATTAATGTAAGAAAAATAGGATATACAAATGATGGCAAAATTCGAACTATGATATAAACAAAATTGAAAATCTATTTAAAACAAACATTATTACATTTGAAAATTTAAAATATCCAAAATTTAGAATTTTCATAATATATTGTAACTTATAGGTATCCATTTTTTTCAGAATACACACACACACACGTATAAACACACACACACACACACACACACACACACACACAGAGAGAGAGAGACTCACACATAGATATATATATGTTGAGGTTGATAATCCCTAGTGTTATTAAGTTACTGTTCTAAAGGGCTTTCTATTGAATAATCTGTTGTTCGAAAGCAGAGTTATAACTCACCAAATCACTGAGAAAAAGTGCCTGCTTTGTGTTCAGAGCTAAAACATATTTCTATCACACCCTCTGGGACTCAGGGAAGATTCAGAGAGAGAGGCTGAAGGGATGAAAGAGTCACAGGATGGGAGAAGTGCTTTGTGTCATAATGAATGCAAATGGAGTGACCATTACTTCATGACCGCACAGCAGCTACTGTTATCTCCACAAGACTGCACAACACTGAGCTCATAAACATTTTCACACGGATGATGGAGAATTGCAAAAAAGACATCAAAGTAGATTAAGGGCTAGTTGCAAATAAGAAAGGGTTCTGGAGAAGGAAATGATAGAGAGGGACAAAAGAAGGTAATGGGAATGTATTGTGTTCATATATGAAAATTGGTAAAGAGGTAAAATGAAGGATTGATACTAGCTTTGTGTGTTTATATAAAATTCTTTTCTAAACTTCAATTATTTTATTAAAATAAGTATAAAACATTACATGTAGTTGATTCAGAGATATTCTTCATCTATATTTGAATTGTTGTTTTTTTAATGAAAGTTCTAACAAACTACTTTAGATTCTTAAAACATATCAGAGATTTATTAGTTCAGAGAAGCTCCATCTGGTATAAATGAGTATTAGTGGTTGGTTGAAATGCGTTATTAATTCAGTGCATCATATATTTCAATATTAATTAACTAAGGCATGGTTTTTCAGACTCATTCTCATTAATCACAAGCCCTAGGCCAGGATACTAATTTAAAGTCTATGTAAGAATCAGTAAATATTTGTTCCATGATAATACAGTTAAAGAACTATGACCTAGAGTCTAGCATGTCCGAGGACTCGAAGTTAAATGTTGGGTAATTCTAGCTTCTGGAAGATTGTTATTTCTCTAGAGTGTGTAATAACTCAATGGTTTGGCCAAAATAAATGGAATTATTAGCATGAGTGCTTAAAAATCTCCTGGGAATTTTACTTATTTGGGTATTCTTTCTTGTTTGTCTCTTTACAAAGTCCAATAATGTTATTCATTTACTTTCTAATTAATCAACAATTTGCAATATGGAGTAGAAGGAACTATGTGTGAGTCAGAGCTCAATAAATGTTGCAGAATAAATCTATTAATTTTCTACTCTCTACAGCTGATTCCCACATATCATACAAAATCTGCACGTACTTTGTAGATATTTTCATGATTATAACAAGGGTACTGATCTTTCTCAATATCTTTTGCCATACAACTTTGAAAGACTGCCTCTTTTGGCCTTCAAGTTGGACAAAATAAGGCTTGTAAATGGACATAGGTTAATAAACCTCCCTGCCAAGAAAATATATTTCCAGACTAAGCATGCTATAACTGGAATAAAGTAAAAAATACTTTGCAATGACAGTTTGGACATTTTTAGATAAGCAAACTATTTCATGCAATTCAAGATCCATGTCATGTGGCTCCTGTATCACTCTATTTTGTTTGTGCATTTGGCTTTGGATAATTACATCAATGATTGAATCATAGTTATGCAGTCATATCACTCCTTTTACATATGACTTATTTCCTGTATCTTTGGGTCTCCTCAATATGATCATATTTGCACAGTTCAATGCCTGCCTTTTCTCTTCTTTCATTCCATGGTGAGCTCTGACTGTGATTTCCAGGTCACACAGAAGTTTCTGAGCTTCCTGTTAGTGCTTTGCTAGCTAATTGTGAACATTTTCTTTTGGCAATCCATATTTGATAATGATTGTGACATTTCCACCTTTCCTGTCCCTCTATTCCTAATCTAACCTCCTCTTCTATTAGACATCCCTTATATAAGGTGTTGCAAATATTTAAAAAGATATATACCCACCAGTATTCACATAATTTTTTCTGTCCCAAACGACTTTTATAGATCAAATCATTTTTAATCCATTCACTCTTAACTATTTATTAACAATAAATATTTTACATTGACAGAGTCTACCTCCACAGGCTTTGTTAGGTGATCTGATATGTTCACATAGCACTCAATGTTGACACCATTGGGTACTTGCTCCAAGTTCAATATCCCATTAGATGGCTGGTATTCTTGTCTACTTTTCTATCACTTGTACTCAAGAATAACTCAAATTCAGTAGTTTTCAAGAAATGACTTATCTTTCAAATGTTAATACTTTAGTAAAGTCACAAATACTCTCTGATTAGTCATAGACCAACTGACTTATAACAAAGACCTAAGTTATGATGATCTAATTAATAGATCAATCGAGTAATTAATTAGAACCTACACAATTTATTTCTCATAACTGTAATACCCTGTCCAAACATAATTGGATGGATACATGGTAATTATGGTTATTGTTTAAAATAAAGGTAAAAGCAAGGTCAAATCATTTGAATTTACAGAGACATGTGTAATAATCAACTGCTGATTTTAAGTGGACTGTGTGGAATTCAGTTTAGTGCAGATGATCCAAAGCTTGAAGTAGGATGCTGTGATCAATAGAAAGAGTCAGTGTTAAATTATTTTTTAACCTGCTTTAATTTTTACATGTATGTGCATGTATGGCATAGGTGCATGTATGTATACATGTATGTATGTATGCTAATATGTGTATATGCTTGGTTGTGCAGGTGTATGTCCAATTATGTGATGATTTATGTGGTGGTCAGAGTTTGACAATGGTTGTCTTACTTGGTCACTTCCCACATTATGATCTTGAGACAGTGCTTTTCTCCTTAGAGGTCAACAATTTGCTTTACTTGCTAGCCAGGGAGTCCTAGGAATCCTCCAGTCTCTACTTCCCCACCTCTGGGTTTACAAGCAGGTGTCATCACACCATGCATTTTCTGTGGGTCTTGTGTACCCAAGCCCTATCCTCTGCTTGTCTACAAGCCTTGTATCCACTGTGCCATCTCTGTAGTCTCTACTGTTATAATGAAAATAAGTAGGAAAGGAAGAGAGGAAGAGAAGGGGAGAGGCAACTGAGGCATACAACCATTGGGTTGTGAAAAAAATAGTCCCAGAGGACATGCAATAATGCAATAGTATTCAAATGATTAAAAAGTAATCATTATTCCTTAACATTTACATGCCATAATTTAAGCATTGTAATTATATCATAAAATTATAAATTACTTGGAACTACTTTACTTTTATTTTCAAAATCCAAGCTCTGTGAAATTTGTACTGTTACACAAAGGGGTCCTTGACAAAGATGAGATGTTGAACTGTATGTAGTTGCCCACTGCTTACCGATTCTCAGATTAATGAGAACAGGGACATAGGACGAAACTATAATCAGTTTGCTGTTATCACAAATGTTATACAAGCAGAATTCCATCTCAGGCTCATAAAAGTTTTACATTCTTTATAATAAAAATCAACTTGATGGGATTAATGCCACCAGGTGCTAAAGAAAACAAAAGGATATAAAGAAAGAGAGACAGGGAAACAGACAAGTGGCCAGAGGAAAAGCTGCTACAAGCAAGGTGTCCTCCATTTCTTGCAAAAAGTCAAATTGAGATAAATTATAATGTAAAACCTAATTATAAAACTAAATATCTTCTAAATTTATATGAGTCATTTTACAATGCACCTTAATCATACAGTAGCCATTTTAATTAGCAGTTAAAGTTATAATATTTTTTTCTGTGATAAATATTTACAGGTACTGATTAAATTAGAATTATTTTAGGATATAACTAAAGGATTTCATTCTGTTTATTTATGTTATCATGCAAAAATTCTGGTTGTGTTTTCCACATAATGAAAAATGGTTATTTAATGCAGTCACATATAAAATGTTAGCTATCTTTTTCATGTTGGATCGATTCTACAATACTTATAGGGAAAAATTCAGTAAAGCATTCCTTTATTTGTAAATCTGGAGATACATTACCAGTATATTAAAGTTTAATACAAAACCATGCATTTTAAGTGTTACCTGCAAACATCAGCATCTATCTAGAATTCTGAAGTGTTTCCCCACTGAGGTGTTTCTCAGATAACATTTACATATCTCCGTGGTTCAGGAAGAGTAAGGAGAGAGGTAACAGCTCTACAGGGATATTTACATTTAAAATTACTTCTGATCCCAAACAATGAGGAAGCCAAGTATCCATCTGAAACTCGAGTAACTCTTCCTATAACTCATTTAAGTCCACGATCATGGTTGTGTCTGAACTTGAACCAAGTATGAGTTTTAAATATATACTACAGAGACTGTGGAATTCATATCTGTGCTGAACTGTCAGAATGGCATTTAATTATGAAGATGCGCTTGCCCTGGAATTAATGAAAGTTAACCTAAAACAGGCATAACCTTACATAGTAGGAGATTCTGAATCATGCTAAAATATGATTTAATGTACAAATCATTTTTTGTTGGTGAAAGAGATCAAACTCACACCTTTACACATACTAGACAAGTATAATAGCACTGACTGAAACCACACATTCTTAAAATTATTTTGTATGTTAGTATTACACATTGAGAACAATACATTTTGCCCATGGGAGACTTTCTATATACACATCCAGTATTTCATTTTCATATCCTAACCAATTGCTTATCAAGCTGATTATTCTTATCTGAGAGGCTACCACTTATAGACGTTAGTATTGCTGAACATGACATTTCTGGTATTTTAAAGCAGATGAGGGAATGGGGCCTAATGAATTGCCTTAAAATATGTTTATTGAATCTTTCTCATAGGTTTCACTTGTGCAAATGTAACTGAAAATAGGAAGTTGAATTTCTGTGATATTTCTTTTGCCTATCTTTCCACTTGCCACTAACCCTTTTGCTTTTCATAATAGCCCAGAAGATTAGATTGTCAAAGAAGACTCACAGGAAAAACAACTATTACCCAGAGCCAGTCTTTACTAATTATTCAGATGTTTCCAGCAAACATCAAGTCCAGCTAAAACAGACTTTACCTAGAGGACACAGAAACCCAGAGAGCAGCAAAAACTGTCCAAGTTCCTCTATTTTAGTAGATATTTTAAATTGCTGACACAATTTATGGAGGACACATGTCAATTTTGCTCTGAAAAAAATGCATTTTAATTTGGGGTGAAACATCTTTTCCTGCTTGGATAATTGCATAATTCATTAAGCATTTTCCCCCAGCCAATCATCAGTAGCAGATTTATTCAGAGGATCACCATACTGTCCCAAGACATGACCTGATATGAACATTTGTTCAATGTGGGTCCTTTCTTTTCTGTCTCAGAACCATTTCTTGGAGTATTTACCTAAGGCATTTGGTTGAGGTTGCTCATGAGGAAACATGCTTCCACACAAGGAAGGAAGGGGCCACAGCCCTAGCCTATTTCTGTTCAACTTCCGATGTAGGTAATTTCTTTATGTTAATGTATCATTTTCTTAGGAATTACCCTAGTTACAGGAGCAATATTATATCCTGGGGAACTAAGTTCTTATAGAAGTTGATATTACTAAATTAATTAGAAGACTTCTCAAACATGTGTGTGTGTCTGTCTGTCTGTCTGTCTGGCTGGCTGTCTGTTGTCTTCCCCAAGCTGACCTGGAACACACTTTATAGTCCAGGGTGGCCTCAAACTCACAGTGCTCCTTCCTACCTCAGCCTCCCAAGCATTGGGGTTAAAGCCTTGAGTTACGATGCCCAGTTCTCAAGCCATTGCATTAGTGAAAAGAAGTATAGTAAAATGAACATGATATTGAGTTCTCTTTGAACCTGGTTTTGACTTAAGTCACTCAGTGTACTTTGTTTCAAGAGGCTTATATTCTTATTTTCTGAAGAGCAGTGTCTTTGAATTATCATGAATTAAATGTGATTTAAAAATAACAGCAAGTACTCAGTATACAGCAGGTAATAAAGAAACACCTATTTTCTTTGTCTTTCAAGGAAATCCATGAGATCTCAGAACTTCCCCTCTGTGTTCCTTCAACACTACATTAAGTGTGAATATTGCTCGGATCATTCTCCAGTCCTTTTTTTTTTTTTTCTCATCCACCATTCTATTTTCAGTTTCTTAGTTAATGGTATATTATTTTGAAGCCATATCCATAACTTGAGTAATTTCTTTTATTTAGGTAAGACTTACATTCAGTTCATAGAGTATCCACTGTTCTGTGCACACTTCAACTAAATCAGGTATTTTCAGTTATGATAACTACCTCTTTCAAATAATCATATTTTTTTCGCAGGCACATTTCACAAAGGAGTATAAAAGACTTTAAATTTCATCAGCAAGCCATTTTTTAGAAAGCTCAACCAGAGTTAAGGATACCTTATTTTCCTAAGTCTGAAGATCTGTCCACAGACATCTCTCTGTGTTTTAGGTTGGCGTTGATATTCAGTCCTAACACAAACACTCATATGTTCCAGAAAGCATGCAGTCTTGCCAGAGTATGCCATTTGGGAAGAATTAGCACTGTCATTTTCTTTCAAGGACAAATAATTGTAACTATCTTTGTATAAGTAAAAAGTGTCTGGTTAAGTATAATACTGGGCAGAATGTTACACTGGTTTCCATTTGAACCCAGTGATATGGACCATTTCTTTAGCCTATGACATACGTTTGTTCCAACTTATGGACTTGTGTCCTATAACCTCAGAAAGAATGTCAGCCATGTATCACTATAGTTACCACAAGTACAGCACTTTTCATATGGATTCAAACCATAGATGTCAGCCTATAAGGATTGTTCCACATCATAACCAGCACTGATGCAATGTCACTCTTAATCAGTTCCATCTTAATCAGAACATCTTCAGGCTTCCTTCTCCCTCTCTGTTCCAATGTGCATTTGTATCTGTACTACAGATATCCATCCCACATCCCATAGTCTGATTAAGCATGATGACTGTTTGCATCACATCATAATCTGATCGTCTATTTTATACTTAGCCAGGCTCTGATTAATGTGAAAATAAGATAGCGAAGCTCTCTTTTGCTTTATATTCACTGTTTCCTCACTCGGTGAGTATGTAAGGGATACTGGCATTCCCTTCTGTAGATTTATCCTTCATTTTCATCATATCAAAAGCACTTTAGAGAAAGGGGAAGAAGGAATACACGCACATTTCTTTGCAAGAGTGATAACAATAAAGATTTTATTTATTTATTTTTGTTGTTGTTTGTTTAAAGAGAGAAAACAAAGAAAGAAGATATCACTGGCCCTTACTGCTATACACCAGATACATGTGCCACTTTGTGTGACGGACTTTTCATTGATACTGGGGAGCTGGGTGGCAGTCTTTGAAAACAAATATTATTTTTAATGCCTGAGCCAACTCTCCAGCCCAATAATAAAGACGTATGGTGTATGTATACCCAGGACAAAAATGAATATTATACAACTTTTTTCTCTCCAATAAATAAGCTAATACTTTTATTTATATATTTTATTTATTTATTTATTTATTTATTTATTTATTTATTTATTTATTTTCTTATAGCCACTCAGAAAGCATTCTTTCCCTCCAGTCCTCCTAATGGAGAGCAGGAGGCTACAGCTTCTTATATATCTTTTTCAAATATGTTTTCTACATTTCTATCTAGGTTTCATAAAATTTGATCATCAAAACCTCCCATCTTTTAACACATTTGATGATCATATTTGCATATGGGGTACAACATGACATAGGTACTAACTAATAAATGTATGTTTAGACTGTGGTAACTGCAATGGCAAGCACTTGCAAATGATAAGGCATAATGGAAATCTAGGAAGTAAATTTCATCTTTAACCCAAAGAACAGTCTGATATAGTATGAAATACAAGAAGTCAAAACATTTGAGCAATTTCTAATGGAAAGATACCACTAACCCTACTTTATCACCTAGCATCAATTTCTAGAGATCAGGACTGCGGTTGAGTCTGCTAACATGTCTATAATCGCAACACCCAGGCAGAAGAATCACCACAAGTTCAATGACAGACTGAGCTGCTCAGCTTATTTCTGACCCATAAATTTAATTTAACACGAAAAACAAATGTGTTCTCTTAATCCCTAAGTAGGAAATTAGAAAAAAAAATGCATATCATATATTCTGTTTTATTTCATTTTTTTCAAGGCAGGGTCTTACTCTAGCCCAGGTTGACCTAGAATTCACTACGCATTCTCAAGGTGGCCTCAAACTGATAGCTGTCCTCCTACCTCTGCCACCTGTACGCTGGAATTAAAGGTGTGCACCACCACACCCAGCTACATGATATTTTTAATTCAAAGACTATAACGTAAAAGTGTCATCCATCCCAAATTTGCTGTGTAAACTGGCATAATTCCAATTAGGAGACATCTTTTATGCTTTTCCCTAGTATTTGGTATAAAAATTCTTAAATTATTATGAAAAAACAATGCTAAAGAATATAGAAAAAACAAAGAAGCAAGAACCAACTTAACAGATATTAGATCATATAGTAGATTACTCGGATCAAATCTATAGTGCCTGGTTAGTATTTTGTAACATATATCTCCAATTTTAATGGTAGGTGGTGACCCATGATTGTCTTATTTTTAATGCATGCCTTGAGCTTTTATGTCAGGATTATGCTGTTTAACTATCAGACAAGTTGGTTGACTTTTGGAGACTGTATGTTCACGGCTGAGAGTATCTGTTATTGCTTTTTGGGTAGAATGCATCACGGATATCATATTGACCTGGAGTTATTCAATGGTTTCCATGCAGCTAGACCTCAAAGATGTCCCACGGAGTGTCACCCCCATGCTCAAATGCCTTGTGTGATCTCATTCTCTTTCACCCAGACCAGGGATTTAACTGACTACCTCTCCTGGCATTAGGTTTGAAAATGCAAAAGGATTATACAGATGGAATTAAGAGCCCTAATCAATTGACTTTATAGTAGTGAAAAGGGAGATAATCCTAGGTGGGCTTGACCCAACTCTGGGTGTTCTTTTATAGTGTCTGTTTCATTAGTGCACTTATTGATTGCTTTTGTGTTTGTTCTTTCAGTTGTCTGAGTTCTTTATATATTCTAGATATTAATGTAGATATTGTTTGTCATAAGTATAGCTAGCAAAGATTTTTATCCTATTGTGTGGGCTCTATTTTCACTCAACTAATTATATTCTTTGCTGGGCAAGGAGCACCAGTTCTTACAATCATGCAATCATACTTGTCAATTCTTGGAATTATTTCCTGAGTTGCTAGCTCCTTTTAAGAAACACCTTGCCTATGCCTATATCTTTGGATGGGTGGAAGTTAAGATCTAAATCAATTTTATACTTGTTGAAATAAAATAGAAAATGCCAAGAAACTATCACAATGCAATGCATTTGGAAACTGAATATTAATCAAATTAATTTTATCTACTACTCCATTTGGCATGAAGAAGAAAATGGAAGTATTAATATTTTGTTGTCTTTATTAAATTATTTTACTGATTTACTTATGAGAGAGAGAGGGGAGAGAGGAGGAAGAACAGGGAGGGGGCATGCCAGGCAAATGAACTCCAGGTACATGTGCCATCTTGTGCATCTGGCTAACATGGGTGCTGAGGAAATGAACCTGAGTTTTTAGGCTTTGTAGGCAAGTGCCTTAACTGCTAAGCTATCACTTCATCCCTGGTTGTATTTTTAAGACAAGGTCTTAATCTGTAGTCCAGGCTGCCAATGTATTCCCTATACAGTTCCAGTAAACCTTGAACTCCAGGCAAATGGCTTGCCTCCATCTCAAAAGCTTTATAGATAACAGATATAAGCCACAATGTTTGAATGGGGGGCTTAGTTTTGATTCTTGAACATGAGTTATCTGGAAAGAACTGGAGTGGATGCAATGGAAAATGGGAAAAGGGGGACACAAAGTAAAATGAATCAGGAAGCAAAATAAGATATGCTTTAAAACCTATTATTTATGTAAATTTCTGTGTGTGTGTGTGGAAATATATCTGTGATGGAGCCTGTAGGGGTTTTGTTGCTTTTCAGAGGGGATGTAGTTTACTCATAGGTGTAGGGTGCCAGAGGAATGGGATCTTGGGGATCTTCAACAAATTCCTCAAAAGAAGCATGTTGAGTCATAATGGCCCGTAAAGTTTCACAAAATGGAAACATGAAATGGAACATCCTCAAGTGGTAGACTTCATGACAGTGAGGCCAAAGGAACAGTTTAATGATAACGATGGGGCAGATGCTTGTGCAACATGGTGAGAGCTCTGTTGGGCAGTAAGGATGAGGGAGAAATGAGCTAGATACTGAAGTAGAATGGGAAGGAATTGGAATTTTTCCTTTAAATAAATGTTTTTTGCAGTTCATTCCTCATTTCACATCAGAGGCTTCTTTTTCTCCGAGGCACAATAGATGCAATTTATAACTTTTGAGATTTCTAAATACCACGTTGAATGTAGCACAATGCTCAGGAGATACATGTGCAACAAACTGGTAGTTGTTTCTCTCTTTTTATCTCTTTACATTGCTTCGACTTTTACTTTGTGTTATAGGTTGCAAACTGTGAGGTAATAGGATTAAAATACATGAAATACTGTTTCTCACCCAATCTATACAGCACAATGCTCCCGAATGATTTCTGTCTTATACAATCTACTCCTCAATGCAGAATTTCATATTACCTGTTACCCCATGTTGAGAAGCGCTAACATGAAAGATGCCCAAGACAATCAACAATAAATATGAGGTTTATAAGCCATCCATATGATGGCTATTCGGAATCATAATTTCATTCAACCTATTAATATACATCTTTTTTACTTCTTCAAGTATGATTTTAGCTCAATAGTAGATTGTGCAGTTTGACGGCTTATTTTAATGGTTGTGACTGGTGTGCTGGTAAGAGATATCATTAAGGCAAAGCATGATATTATATACAACTTATAATCAAATGCAAAATAAGCAAAGTTAGAGTTTTAAAGTCTAAATAATGCATATAAGATATCATTTTCACAGAATTTTTTTCATGATGTAAGATTTTAAACGGAACCAATAATAAATCATGATCCTTTAAAATAAGTATATAAACCTCTGTTTTTGGTTTGTTTCTGTAATACCAATTTTAAATTATGTTTGTTTAAGTTATGATTCTAAAATTTGTACTTATATTATTTCTATATTTGATAGAAAAAAATACCTGCTTCTGGTGTTTCTATAATTAAAGGTTATTTTTGAATATTAAGACTTTACCTGTAAAGAAATTATGTCATAGGAGGTATGGCCAGCATTTATATTTGAATGCTATATGTTTGTTTACAAAATGAGGACTTTATTTATGATGATTCTTGATTATGGTGAAATTGTTTTAGACCAAGTGTTCTGTACTATGAATTGCTGTGGACAATTATGTTCTCTTTAGCTTTTTAAAAAATAAATTAAATTTCTTTCAGTGTGCATGAGAGAGAAAGAGACAGAGAAAGAGAGAGAGAGAGAAAGGATAGGTGTGCCATGGACTTCAATCACTGCAAACGAGCTCCAGACACATGCACCACTTTGTGCATCTGGTTTATGTGGGTTCTGGGGAATTGGACCAGTGTCCTTTGACTTTGCAGGCAAGTGCCTTAACTGCTAAGCCATCCTTTCATCCCCTCTCTTTAGCTTTTGAGCCTCAGATTATGCATATGAAAATGAATGATTAAGTAATATGTTCAATTTTATACACCCAGAAAGAGGACCAAAACTTCACTCTATTATTGCTTCCTTGATAATCTGCTCTCTCTGTTCCATGCCACTGGGACACTAAGGTATTTCTCTGCTTGTTCACGGTTTTGTTTGTGACACAGCTATTCTTTCTCTTTTAAAAAATGTGCTTAGTTATTTGCATTGATGTGTGTGTGTGGGAAAGAGAGAAAGAGAGAGAAGAAAGGAAGGATCTCTTGCCACTAAAGTAAATGCTTATTTGGTTTTATGTGACTGGCTGAGAAATTGAACCCAGGCCAGCAAACTTTGTAATCAAGCAACTTAACCACTGAGCCTCACCCCACCCTGGCGTAGCTGCTTTTCTGTCTAGGTCTGTAATTTACTTTTAACCCTGGTGGCAGTGTCATCTGTGCCCCTTTTCTTCACCGATGATTTCTCTGGCGCTCGTATTCATATAGTTTCTCTTTTGTATTCACTGTCATTTTTTTTTCCTGCTTCATTCTCTTCGTAATAGCATAATGCTCTCTATGATATCTACACTTTTTGTTATAAGAATGAGTCAGTCTGTGTATTGAATACAGAGCTGTTTTTGATAGATGCTACATTACTTTAACTTTGTGTCTGTTATTTACTGTTTATGTCAGCAAATAGAACTCAATTGTGTAACCTTTGGCTACTGAACAATTGAATAGTACATGACTGCACTCCCTGTGGTATCAAGTCAATACATCTTTCTAAACACTGATAAGTATTCCCTATTTATTTCTGATGAAGGAAGAAATGATGACTTGCTCTGTTCCATCACTCCATTCCCATCCACATACTTTCTTCTTTCCCCTCTTCCTATTGAGATGGGAATTTTAAGGTTATTTATCAATATACCAATACAGTAATATACCAATGCACCAATAACTTTAGAGTATCTTGGATTTTTGACTCATTAATTCAAGTCCATAGACCAGAATGTTGGGACTAGAGAGACTTTATTAGATTAAAAGAAGAAGTATAGAGAGTTCCTGTCATGTGGTGTGTAGGGGAGGATAGAGAACTCTTGTGGGAGTAAGGGAGGCTCACCAGTACCTAGATGTTCAGGAGAGATGAAAAGCCAGAAAAAAGAGAGGCCTGCCAACCTGGTAAGCATATGCTTGTAACCATACAGTCGTGGGTCTTACCTTCAGGCTCAGGTAAATCAGAGTGAGGACTGCTTGGTCTGGGATAGGAGCTTAGTTCACAAAGAGGCCAGCCATGAAGACAGGTTTTGGGGCTGAGTTTATTCAACCATAATGCCAGTATCAGATTTAAATTCCAGGAAAGGGGAAACCTCCCAGGAAGGCCTCAGGTTGTTTATGGAAAACAAGTCTAGGTAACTCCTTTAGTCAAGAAATAAGGAGAGGAGATCCCTTTTGCTCTCTAGTCAAGTGGAGATTGCAAGGACAGACTTAAGACATTTGTGTTTTCTGTTGTCTTGAGCCAAATCACCCTAAACTATATAACAAAGATACCAGACTTATTCTCACACTCACTTATCTTCCTAGTCTTTCTCCTCCCCTCTTTTTTTACTTACAGATCTTTCAGCTTTCCACTTTAGAAAGTATTAATTGTTGTATTTAGACAAATAGTAAACAACAAGCTGTATTGTCCTAGTCTGTGACTCTCAAGATAATAAAATTACTTACTTGAAAAAGCTGTATTTGAATATATTTGAATAATGTGAAGTCAAGGTCTTTTTCCACATGATAGACAAGCACCTTAGCTGTGATTCATGTCCATCATAGAATAGTAAAATTATTTAAAACATGAAGAGGCAGAATCAAAGTGAAATCCAAAATTAGAGACACTGTTTAAACAGATGTATTCTGTTGTGTGGAACTGACATTTGCATACATCTGAGGAAATTTCTGGGGAAAATTGAACAATATTTAGAAATAAATGTTTTATATTTAAAAAGGCTTTTGAGATGTGAGTGTAATAAATATTGAACAACATTTATAAAGTTGCAGGTGTTATATTTGTAACTACTTTGGAGATAAATACACAGAAGTAGTAATCTTCCAGGTTGAGGAGAGATTAGTCTAAAAGAAAAAAAACACACACACAAAAAAAAAAAAAAAAAAAAAAAAAAACAAGAGCATCAGTGTTCACTCAAAAGTAAAGTGAAGGAAATTATTATGTGAGGTGTGTCTTGCCTTTTAGAGCATGAGGTGGAGCAGGAATCATGAGTTACCCATGAGCAAGGTTTCTTCATGTAAAACAATGGCCTCTTACCTTACCTGGTTCAGATATTCAAGCATAAGTAATTCTCCTTGGTAAATGGTGCTGAATTGCTTTTGAGCCAACCAAGACCTCACTGTGGCTAGCTTTATTATACACATGTTTAAAAAAAAACATGCAGGTCTACTTGGTATACTTAACTCAAATTTAGTTATTGACACTTATTAAATACTATACTAATTAATACATTATAAAATATAGTTTACTACTTTCACATTCATAAGATAATTGCATTCAAATTCTTCTTTTTAAATTTTACATCAATATCTTGTTATCATTGTAGGCCATTTTGGTGTCATTTATCACAGTTTCCAGTAGCACAATCTACAATTCTTAGACAAGTTGTTTTAACAATGCTACCTTTTCACTCTGTGGATAATAGTTTTATGCAATCTTTATCCTGATGTTTTTTATCCTAATTGTCTAAGCTGTAGGCAATAATTTGAATACATTATACTTTTATTTTTCTAAGAATCTAGTTTATTTGTTCAACCATGTTTATAGCTGTTCAATTCATAATAGCTAAGAGCTGGAATCAACCCAGATGTCCATCATTAGATGAATGGATAACCAAGATGTGGAATTCTACATAGCAGTAAGGAAAAATGACACAATGAAATTTGAAGAAAAATGGTTGAACTTGGAACAGATAATAATTAGTGAATTCACTCAATCACAGAAAGATAATCATCACATGGTCTCACTCATCTGACCCCAAACCTGAATCTGGCCAAGATGCTGACATACCTAATAAGTATCTTGAGGACCAGAAAATAGGGAGGGTAGGGCAGGAGGGGAGGGTAAGGATGGGGGAGGCATAAAATTGGACCCAAATGGCAATGGTGCCATAAAATACTATATCCTAAATGGTTGAACCTTCATCAGGTCCTTAGAGGGAACACCTGAATCACCAGACCCTGGATAGGGCATAATGAAGACTAACCTTAATCTTCTCCTGTTTCTCTCTCACGCTCTCTCTCTTTCTCTCTCTTTCATATTAGCTATCTTTTTCTTCCTTCATTCCCTTGGTGCTGGCCTGTAACTCCCAGTACCAGGACGTGTTTAACATCCACAGTGAGCTGTTGATCAGACAGGCCTACAAGGTTTCCCCAAAGAAAACAGATTTCTGTCAGAGTACTTGATGACCCACCAAAGGTTAGTGGTAAGACCCTACTGCTGAATACACTATGTGCTGTTGGTATGGAACATGGAGTGACATGGTTGGAAGCTGGAAGAGAGTCAGTCCCCAGACAATTAGCTTGTCCAGTGTCAGAAGTTGCTACATGAATGACTTAGGAAAAATGACCAACATCTGTCCAAGGAACTTGTGATCTAAGCTACTCAGCAGCAAACAACCTGACATGATGCTCATACAAGTGCAACAGTGGCAAGCATCCATGTTGGATGACCAACTGCTCTTGATTTGGCGAATGGATCCACTCAATGGAATGGAGCCCACAGTTGGATCTGGGAAACAAGTCAGAACAATATTCCCAAATGAGCCCCCTCTCCATTATCAAGCTCCCACCAATTGTGGGCTGCAAGAGAGCCTAAACCTATTAAATTCTATCTAAAACAATAATGGTTATCCCATTTATCTGGTGCTGACTTCACTCTCCATTGGAAAATTTGCTTCTCTTTCTCAGATGGACGCTGATCCTGAAGACAGAATCAGCCAATCTCACCTAACCAGGGACCCAACTGAAAACACAAAGTAATTGGGGAAATGAGTAAGAGTCCTGCTTTCTTTGTGGACCTAGCACAAGTACAAGGGTAAAGGAGATAGACACAGGAAGACTCAACTCCTACCAAACCAGAGACACAGAGGCTCTCAAGACCTTATCTCTGAAGTAGGCCTAAAACAAACTCTACGTGGCTCAGAGAAATTCGCGGAAGAGGTGGCAGAAAG
Source organism: Jaculus jaculus (assembly GCF_020740685.1). Classification (NCBI taxonomy): domain Eukaryota; kingdom Metazoa; phylum Chordata; class Mammalia; order Rodentia; family Dipodidae; genus Jaculus; species Jaculus jaculus. The sequence continues at coordinate 105,908,249 of NC_059111.1, read as the reverse complement.
ATTGTTAGCACCACATGCTGGGATATCATGCACAGAGACACAATGCACGACCCATATTCCCCAAGGAGGAGGGTCCCTGCTGGTTGTGGAGGACAGGGAGGAAGCTAACAATGGTACCAACATGGCGGTATACACACTGTGCACATAACTAATAAAAGATAAAAAAAGAACCTAGTTTATTTAGATACCTTATTTGTATGGGGAAGAATGATTAATTGTTAAACCATTCTTATTTATCATAATGTCCAAACATTGGTTCAGTGCTTTTTGTGTGAAGGGATGGTCCCAAAACAGCCTGAAAAAATTATCACATCTATTATGTGTTCTTCTAGTTATTGTTTATTTATTTCTAGTTTTTGTTTACTTAATCTATATTGTGACTGAGAAAATTAATGTTCATAATCCTGAGGAAAATATATTAGTGCACTTTTCTTTCAATTCAAATTTCACAGGGGTCTGGAAAGATAGCTCAGCAGTTAAAGGTACTTGCTTAGAAAGCCTGATGTCCTGAAGGCCTGGGTTCATTTTCCCAGTACCCATTTAAAGCCAGATTCACAGAGTGGCACATGCATCTGAAGTTTGTAAGCAAACTGAGCTCTCATATTCCCTCTTTCTCTGTCTCTCTGTCTTTGTGTCCGTGTGCTTCTGTCTCTGTCTCTCTCAAATAAATAACAAATATTTTCTTTAAAACATTCACATGAACTTCTATAATCCTGTTTCTTGTGTTGATTAAAACAATCTACTTGACAGATGAACAGGTGAGTATCAAATGTCAGACTATATAGCTCATCACCATCTATTATATTCCATCTGTCTATTTTATAGGCTGGGCAAGAAAGCAAATGCATTTAACACTGCCATCCTTATGTCTTTTATAACTTTAAATACATTACTGAAATATTGATTTTGACTAATGTTTAGGCTGTTAAGGAATACAGTGTCAGAGTATTGAATTTGTCTGTTACTAGTATTATAGATATTACCTAGTGGCTTACATGTTCTGTGTGAGAATTCTTATAGGTCCCTGTATATTCTGTCTTCCACATGTAGGACCCCAAAGTGATCAGCTATTTATCATCACATGGTCACAATTGATGGTGGTTGACCACCGTGGAACTGGAAATTCATTTCTGATTAAAGATGGTTGACAGCTGTAAAGTTAGAAATTTATCCCCTGTGGAAACAAAGGGAACCATGTTACCTTAAGGTTAAGGAAAACAGAGGACTGATATACCAGCTCTGAAAAGTCACTGGCTCAGTGTTCTCTGTGTGTGATGGAGGGATGTCCCTAATACAAACAGTTGAGGTTCTAGAAACACTTGAAAGCCCTCTATAACGTTTACCAGGTGGCACGTCCTAGAGGTGCCTGAGTGGATAGGGGTATTGTAGCCACAGGGTCTTTCAATCTTTGCAGCCTGCATTCATGCTTATACAATCTTGGTGTATTAGCCATCACTTTGTCCATGTCCAGGAGATTTGGGGTATGTCCTAGTTTCTTGTTGGCTTTGAAGAATGTTTATTTTCTTCAAGAATATTTATTTTCTTTTTTTTTAATTTTTTATTTATCTATTTGAGAGCGACAGACACAGAGAGAAAGACAGATAGAGGGAGAGAGAGAGAATGGGTGCGCCAGGGCATCCAGCCTCTGCAAACGAACTCCAGACGCGTGCTCCCCCTTGTGCATCTGGCTAACGTGGGACCTGGGGAACCGAGCCTCAAACCGGGGTCCTTAGGCTTCACAGGCAAGCGCTTAACCGCTAAGCCATCTCTCCAGCCCAAGAATATTTATTTTCAAGGAAAGTAGATAATAAAATGGCTTTCTGTTTGTTTTAACTTCTTGGGACAGGTAAGGTTTATCGATAATGAGAAGATTATAAGAATTGTGTCAGTATAGCCATTCTTACTATTGTATCATAAAAGTTGCTTTTTCCTCAGAAAACTTGTTTCTGTTTCATATATCTGCATGTACTTACTATTTTTAATCCAAAACACTCAAATAAAAACCTTAGAAAATGTAGATGCTTAGTTTTAAAGTTTCCAAGAAAATAAAAACGTATTTTGTGACTTTTAAGAGGAGATAGAGTGGAAAGGACTTGAAGTATCCCAGGGATATCTATAACCTTTAGAGATTGATTAAAGTATAAGCATAATTCATAGTTGATGTCTAATCAGTCTTACATTGTACAGTGGATAAATAAGTATCTATTAAAATGGATGAGGAATGGCAAATGTTGCAGTTGGGTTTGTATTGCTGGTAGAAATCACCCTACGAAGTGCCTTGTGGGAAAAATAGGTTTATTTTTACTTATAGGCTTGAGGGGAAGCTTCACCATGGCAGGGGGAAATGATAGCATGTGCAGAGAGTGGACATTAGCCCCTGGCCCACATAAGGCAGACAACAGGAACAGGAGAGTGTGCCAAATACTGCCAAGGGGAAGCCAACTCTAAAGCCTGTAAGCCCACCATCAACCTGCCTCCAGGAGGCCTTAATTTCCAATTGCCATCAGCTGGGGAGAGTAGCATTCAGAACACCTAAGTTTATCAGGGACACCTGAATCAAACCACATTCTGCCCCTGCCCCCATAACCTGATAATCATACATGATGTAAAATGCATTGCATTCATCCAACTTTATATGTCTGCATAGATTTTATTAATTCCAATGATGCTCACATATCCCCATAATCCAAGGTATTTTAACTGAGCCATAATACCAAAAAAATAATAAATCCACAAAAATCCCATAATGGCACAGAATAAACACTCACACTGCAAAAGTAGACATTGATAATAGCAAAGAAATATTCAGCCAAGATTTAAACATCAAACTCTATAGCTCCAAGTCCAACAACTCTAGTCATTAACAAGTCTCCGAGTACGATCATTCTAACCAGCAACAAGTCTCTGGAGTTCCCATTCCGCCCCTCCAGCTAGCCTACTCACAATCCTGGGAAACAACTGGAGACAGCAGCACTCCTCAGCAGCCATCTTGTGGTCCCAGCATCTCCACCTGGTCTCCACTGCAACCCACGGTTCATCCTCATGGCTCCGTGGGGTCTCCATTCCGTCATCTAGCAAACCTGCTTCATCCTGCCATTTCCAAAACACAATACTGTGTTGCAAATTCAATGACCCTCTCTTTCCTGCATTTATCATACTCCAACAATACCAAGTAGGGTGCCAATTTGTTAACCGGGGGCGGGGGATAAAGCAGACTTTGAAGAATAGGACACTGTTTGAGCACTCAGTGCTCTTTAAAAGAGCCTACATTCTTCCTGTTATTCCAGTGCGGGTCATCTGGCCCAATCTCAGTGGTTGTAGTCCCTCAATTGCAGCTGAGCAGTTCACCCAAATATTTCATTTTTTCTGTGCCATATCGCTCTGTTCACACCAGTCTGTTTCTGTGCAATGCAACCCTGAACAACTTCTCAGGACCTGGTTATAACAACAAACCTCTCATACAATCTGTTTGTAGCCCAGTCTAGGCAAAGCTCTTTCTAACCCCTCATAACCCAAACCTCACAGTCCATAGTTCTTACTGAATTCAAGTCTTTCAGCTCTGACCAGAATAGTCCATCAAGCTGTACTTACAGCACTACAAGGCATCTTTTAGGCCAAGGCTTCAAATCCTTCCACATTCCTCTTGATAATTATCTCTAAAAGGCCAAAGCCACACAGTCTGTGTCTAGCAGCAACCCCACTCCTCAGTTCAATATTAATGTTGCAATCAGGTTTGCATTGCTGGTAGAAATCTTCCAACCATGAACAGCTCATGGGAAAAAAAAAAAAAAAAAAAAGAGTGATTTATTTTGGCTTATAGGCTCAAGGGGAAGCTCCACAAAGGCAGGGGAAAACGATGACATGAGCAGAAGGTGAACATCACCTCCTGGCCTACATAAGGTAAACAACAGGAACAGGAGAGTGTGCCAAACACTGCCAAGGGAAAACCGGCTATAAAACCCATTAGCATGCCCCCAACAATACTTTGCCTCCAGGAGGCTTTAATTTCCAATTGCCATCAGCTGGTTAGATTAGTATTCAGAAAACCTAGGTTTATGGGGGGAGGGCTGAATCAAACCACCACAGCAAAGGAATTTAAAGTAGAGTAGAGCACAAAAAAGTATATTAACAAATGTTAGAATAACGTATGGGTGATGGATGCTTTGCCCAGAAAACATAGATTGCTAGAACAAATCAGTGCCAGAGGTGAGATACTTTCCATTGAGTTGTTGGCCAGGGAGGCCTTTAATGTTCCCAAAACATTGTAGATTATTGCCAAGGCTTTTGATTGCCCACCAGAATTGAGAAGACTTTATAGGTAAAGAGTCCCTCCACCTGCATGGGGGCTGCGGGTCTCTGAAAACCAAGCTGGAGCTGAACTAGAAGCCTCCTTCTTCTTGTCTACCTATCGGGTCCTGATGAAAAAATGGTGGAGAAAAGTTATCAATGGTCTTAACCAGCTGTGGACCCTGCAAGCTTTCTGGCTGAAAGGCCAGGGCAAAAGTAGGAACTGGATCGATAGTCAAATGTCTGTTATGGGAGAATCCAACTGTTTTCTGATTGAACTGGAGGCCTGCTCCATGGGTAGAAATTCTAGCTTGATAGGAAAAACCTGAACAAAAGCCTATGGCTGGGGAGGTCAAAAACCCTAGAGAGAAAACTCCTACTGTTGTCTGGCTAAGTGGTCATATTATGCCCACCAACCTGCCATCTAGATACTAGTGTTTTTTGCCTATATATTAACACTACTTTCACTTTTAATTAGAGAAGCTTCTGTTTTCAGATGGCAAGGGAAGGGAAAGAGTACTTAAAATATAGTCTTCCAGACACAACGTGGCCATAGTGTTTCCTATTTCAGAATGGCTGACGCTACCTACACAAGACCTGCATAATCGAAGGGAAAAATGATGCCATCAAAATAAAAGAGAGACTTGTTAGAAAGAATGGATTCACAGGAAGGGGGATTGGGGATTGGGGATAAAAGGAAGGGAGGGGGAGAGGACCATGATCATGGAAGTTGCCAGTGAAAAGTTTAAAATGAATATATAATAAAAAATAAAGACACACAAGTTATGATGGTTATTTTTGCAACATTCCATTTCAAACAACATTGGAATTACACCATTAAAATGAAAGACCTAAAGAGATGCATATGGGTGGTAGGCAGTCAGAATGCAACTGGGAAGTGAAGCCAGTCGGCCTGAAACACAGAATTGCTCTAGTGAATGGTTGTGCTAATCATAGACATGTGCAAATGCCAAGCAGCAGGTGATGAACAAAGCAGAGTTAACCGTCAGCAGAAAGCTCTGCGTTCTCTTCACTGAAGCAGATGTAGGAGGAAATAATAGCCCCACAGTCCACGGCAAAATTACCTGGGGAACCGTGGGGAGCTGTCTGGCTGTGTGCAGGAGGAAGCCACGGAGCAGATGTAACCACCGCTGGGGACTCACCCAAGTAGACAGCTGGGAATGAGGTGGCAGCTTCTCCCTCTTCCTCTTTCCTAATCCCCTCCTTCCCATCTTCTGGTGTCTGCCTTTCCCCGCATGAGCAGCAAGCTAGCTGAAATGGACCGCTGGGAAGATCTCTTAGGAAGGAGGGTAGAAGAAAAAGAAGAGGTATAAAAACACAGCCCCCGAATCAAGAATAGTCATGGTAAAGGCACAAATCCTTCCATGAAAGAATGATATTTTATTCGATGCATGGGCTTTATTTGCATATGACAAATATGGGTCAAGGGTGAGCTTCATGTCACAGAATTATGGAGTCAGTGACAAACAAAAGATCTCAGCTTTGCCTGACACCAGCAAACACTGAGTCCATGAGTACAGACAGGCATAGACTCAGTGAGGTGGCCGAGGGCACGGAGGCTTTGCAGGTGGCTGTCAATAAGAAGAGATAAACTCATTTTCATTTTGCACAGTGGCAAGTTAAACCCAATGTCCATGCCTTAGGAAAGCCCAGTAAAACAAATCATACACACTCAACCATAGAGGGAAATTCAAGATTTTCTCCAAAAAAATGATCTTTGTATTTTATTCATGTAAATATAAATAAGGAGTTATTTTTTTTAAAAAAATGAGATCTAGCTTGTGTGGAATAGTAATATATTTATAAAGTAATATATTTATAACATAGAATAAAATGACTCCTCAGCATTACACAAATCTACCATATGTAAAGCTAGCCCATTTGAATCCCAATGATCAACTTAAGGTATACTACGGAATGAGAACTATATTTGAGGTAGAAAATACAGTCCCATGTGCTCTTCTAAGTGAAGTAATTATTGTAAGCTTTAACATTATTAGAATTTTTGCTAAATGTAATTATGTGAAGAATTTGATCCAACTCCCTAAAAAAGGAGTCTCTCCACTGGTGTTATCAGACTTTGGCACATAGAAGGTAACTTTGTCTACTCAGTATGAATGGCAGCATTGCGTACCACAGAACATGTGGAAACTTTGTCTGCTGCTGAGCAGCAGGTAACTTGGTCCACTCAGTGTGAGTGGTAGTGTTAAATACCACTGCTGGGATGATGCAGCTATGTTTGTTTCCGTTAGTCTCAGTCTGCCCCAGGAGATCCATACCAGGGATGAATTACATTTGACCAATGAAATATAACTTACATTATCACAAAACACTCATATTTATGATAAACTGAAATATGAGAGCTCCTGATAGCTGTTTAACTTAATAAAGAGTCTCCTATTGCCTCATCCATTTTTATATGCTTTCGCCACTGAACATGTACTAAAAACAATTAATATAACACAAGATGTAAATATCTGTCTTCTTTGCTGCAGATACCATGCCATCCATATGACCATTTATGAGTCTCTTAATAAGTTTTATGGGATTATGTTCCATCTTGTTTTTTGCATATCTACATGAAAGTTTCTTTCTAATTTAACTATATTGCAAATGCAAAACTATTTATATTTGGTATTGATATTGCAAGTAGTTCTAGAAATACTATCTTTCAATGTGCAGGAATGTGTGTTCAGTGCTATGTGCCCAGTGATCGCATGGTGTGCACTGTTTCAATGCACATAGACTGAAGGACACAGAGGTGCCTTTATTGAGAACATTTAGAAAGTTATTGGGGGGCTCTAAGTTTAGTTCATGCCATTTTACCATCACTGCTGCTTCCAACATCAGCTCTTTTTTAATACATATTTTACTTATTTGGGCGACAGAGGGAGAGAGAAAATGATAGAATGGTCAGGCCAGGGCCTCTGGCCGCTGCAAAGGAACTCCAGATGCATTTGCCACTTTGTGTATCTGGCTTACATGAATCCTGGGTAATTGAACCATGGTCCTTTGGCTTTGCAGGCAAGTGCCTTAACTGCTAAGCCATCTCTCCAGCCCCAAACATCCACCCTTAAGGATGATCTATGTTGTACACTATTAAACTTATAACCAGAATAGTTAGCAGTTTGTGTTGAAGAAAATCACTTTGATCACATGTTAAATGACTTTAAAGTAAACTAAAATGGTTTGAGTACTTATATGCTTATACTATATAAAACCACACTTTTGAAGTGCATGTAATTTCTTTCTCATCTGAGGGAGCTTTCTGGAGAATGAGAAAGAATACTGTGGAAACTAGCTTCAGGTAGCTTCAAAAAAATTTAAATATTATTGTTACAAAAGTACCTGTCTTTACTGTCTTTAGTTGTTGTTATTGATACTTTATCACTTTTCACTTACATGATATCAAAAATACAAAATAGGACCAGGCCATTAATCTCAGCCCTCAGTAAGATAAACATGATTGCCGTCAGCTCAAGACCAGCCTGTGCTTCATAGTGAGTCCAGGTATACCTAGTGTAATAGCCAGTGTTCTTTGGAGGAACAAAATTCATAGAAAGACTTGTATCAAAAATGAAATTTAGTGGATTAATTACAGGAGTCCAACAAGAGCAGTGTGCAGGCTTCAGTGTCAAGGAACCTGGTGGCTGCTCCATCCCAGTGGCTGGATGCCTCAGCAGTTCCAATCCAGCACTGAAGGCTTGGAGGTGTCCTGGAGAGATGTTGGTCTTCAATTCAGTCTGGAAGGCTGAGGAACTGGTGCTGCTGAAGGATGTTTGAAAAGGATAGATGCATGTACAAGTGGAGAAACTTGCCAACAAGCAGCGCAGGCAGCCAGGAGGGAAGAAGCGGTTCTTTTCTCCCAGAACTTTCTTACATAAAGCTTTTCTTTCAGAAGGCGGATCATCCCCGGGAAGGGCTCACATAGGAGGAATGACCTCCTCCTTCAGTCAGTCCTTCCTGGAAGCAACCCCAGAGGCCCAACCAAAAGGAATGCCTGGATTCCTAACCAGAATCAACTTGATCACAGAATATAGCCATCACACCTAGTCTGCTAAGTGAAACCTTATTGCAAAAAGTCATAAAGGATCAGAGGATATCTCAGGGATAATGCTGTTGACTAAAATACTTAAGGATCTTGGTTCAATTCCCCATCAATAACAACAACAAAGTACATGCAACGTAACTTAGCAAAGTGAAAAACAGGAAATGGAAATACATAAAAAAAAACCATTTTATTTTATTGGCTTATAAAAGGTAAGGGTTGACATTAATTATTTATAGGTAGGAATATACTGGAGAAAATGTTAAGGCTTTCTGATTGTGTCTTCAGATTCCATACACACCCCGTGCAACTTCCCATCAAGCTCAGGCTGTGCTCATCCTCACAGCAGGTTCTCTAATTTTCTACTTATCCTGTTTCTGTTTATACATCTAGATGACCACCACTGCTCAGGATTCCACTGCCCACCTCTACTGGCCATGATGTTACAGACTGTGGAGGGCTGGAAGGTACTCTGGTTAGTGACTCGCTGACGTAAGTACAGATGGCATCCTGAGAATATTTTCTTCCTTCTAGATAATTTATTAGGCATTTTTTAAAAAGTAGATTATTTTACAGTCATTTTAAAGAAATTGAAAGAGGGCTGGAGAGATGACTTAGCGATTAAGCGCTTGCCTGTGAAGCCTAAGGACCCTGGTTCGAGGCTCAGTTCCCCAGGTCCCACGTTAGCCAGATGCACAAGGGGGCACACGCGTCTGGAGTTCGTTTGCAGAGGCTGGAAGCCCTGGCGCGCCCATTCTCTCTCTCCCCCTCTACCTGTCTTTCTCTGTGTCTGTCGCTTTCAAATAAATAAATAAAAAATTTAAAAAAAAAAAGAAATTGAAAGAAATGCAATAAAAGGTAGAAGACACACTGAATAATTTCAAAATTAATGTTTAAAGGAAATCTAGGTATATAATGAAGATCATTAAAAGGAAATTAGATCACCATTATACACTTTTAATTTATATCAATTATTTCAGTTTCCTAAGGGAAGTTAGTAAGCTATATGAGTGTATGTTGTCAAGCGTGGCTCATTGCCTTTGCAGTACATTGTCACATTGTCAGTCAAATGCTTGTATGAATGATGTCACCATTGTAGAAAAAAGTGCATATGCTGAAATTATAGCTATTTCTATAAATATTTTATGATTTCTAAATGACATTATGAGATAATCAAATTTATGTCTATTTTGCTTTATTTTTGTATTGTTTTCTGTCATTATTATTAATGTGTGTATATTACTAATTTAATAGCAAAATATTAATCTCAGTTCATGGTTTTTTTTTTCTTTATACTTCTAAACTTAAAGAAAACAAAGTTTTCTGTTATACATTTCTGTGAGAATAGTGTATGGATTAACACATAAATATGGCTTCTGTTGAATTAGATATTAAAATGGGTTTTGGAGAAAACAATAGGACATATAAAAGATGCCCCATCAATGTAATTTATTTCTTTTGACAAGAAAAGTATTTATTTATGTATGTGTGTGTGTGTCTGTGTTTGTGTGTCCATGTGTGTATTGTGTGGTGTATTTACAGGCATGGGTTGTCACAGTATACAAGTGGAAGTCGGAGATCAACTTTGGGGTGTGAGTCCTCATCTCCCACCCTGTTGCCCAAAGTCTCTCTTAAATTGCTGCTGCAGATGTCAGGCATCCTGGTCTGTAATATTTAGGATTCCCTTGACCTCCCACTTTTGTAGACCCATTGAGATTACACACACACACACACGAGTCACTTGAATCTGAATTTATTTAGTTGTGGGACTCTGACCTCAACTTTTCAAGCTTTAACTGCAAGCACTTTGATCACTGGGCCATCAAAATGGCCCCAAGACATTAGTTCTTAGATACAGGACAATTTTTTTTTTTTAAGTTTTAAAAGATTTCAAACTTGAATACATTCTAATGTCACAAATCACATTAGTGGGTTCTAGGTAAGCCCGGTGCAACAGGTTCTCATTTAGCCTATTTGTAATTCTATACTTCACACCCTGGCCTGCTTCCACCAACTCCTTCCTATTTTGTCATTCTGTGTCAGCAGTGGTGAGGGTGAAAATGGCTAGGACAGCGCCATCCTTGCCATCCCTGTCTGTCCACGCCCATGTTTCTCTGCTTTGCCCATCCAGTGCTCAGACATGTTTGGCTTCAAACACTGGTGTCTGCTGAGATGTCCAATTTTTATGTAGGCTTTTTTGTCAAGTTCACACAGCATCCTCTGCTTCATTTCCATGTTCCACATTGCACACTTCTGCAGGTAGTCTGCTCTCACCTTACCCCAGACCCTTCTCATGGTGACACAGCCCTCTTTTCCCTCCCAGGAGCTAAGCATCAAACTATTCCTTCAGACACTCTCATTTCCCCATCTCCTCACTTAATGATCTCCTTAGACTATAGCTTCAAAATTTTACCAAATGATGTCGGAGTTGACTACATTAGAATAGGCAGGTCTTCCAATATTTGATACAGTTTTTTGCATAGTTAAATTCCCTAAATTGAGAAAACAAGGAAAGTAAAAGGAGAGATATTCCTACAAAATCTCCTCTGAAGCATACCCCCACTTACTTATTATTATTTTTTGTTTGTTTCTTTGCTGTGTAGGTGCTACAGGCAGGAGATCAGCCTACAGAGAGACTCCATGGTGCTCAGTTTCAGAGACACTGACGTGAACTCCACACTGCAGCAGCCCCTGGCAGTGGTCTTGGAAGATACTGTGAAACTGAGATCACCTCATAGAGTTCACCTGGGAGCATGCTTACGTAGATCTCACCAAAAACACACTGTGGAGTCAAGACCACTGTTAAATATAATGTTGTTTTTCTCACTTTAGATACATGCAAAGGAATTTAGGTAAAATTGCTTATTTCTTAATTAAGCAAAAAGAGAGGGGAGGCAGAAGGGAATAACAGACTAATTTTTTAAGTAATTTTGGTAAGCCACTAGAATGGTAGTTGTATAAGCCAGTGGTCGATAAGCTTTTGTTGAATTTGACCAACTTTTGGCTTTGAAGACCAAGAGTTCAGTGTATCAAGTGCTGAATTCCTTGTAGCATGAAAGTAGTCCCTGGAAGGATATGAATAGACAGGTATGGCTATGTTTCAATAGCATTTTCTTACACCTAAGCAATTGTTACTAATATTCACGTATTTGCAAACAAATGCCAGCTTTTGTCTGATTATATTCTGCATCAACTTTTTTTTTTTTTTCAGTTTGCTTTTATAAAATCATTTTAAATGAATGAGCTTGAAGCATGGGAGGAGCCTTTCTCACATGGTATGAATCCTTTGGGGTTCCAAACATTTGATGTAATAATTGTTTCACAAGGATGTTTATCATTGCACTTTAATTTTGTTAACTATATAATTTTATTTTTATTGATTGTAATTAACTAAAAGGCATTTTTTTTTTCTGTTCTTGGTATTTGGAAAGGGTGAGCTCTTAAACTAAGTATTTTGTCTTCTTGGTTTGTTGTTATATTCCATCCATATAAAATAGTCAGATGCTAAAGCATGCCGTATATAATTGAAAGTCTTCATAACCTGATATTCACAAATAAATGAAAATGAGTAATAGCACGCATTCCTATTTGAGAAGTGAAAAATCTATCTTATTTGGCTTTTGTATTTATACTCTGGGTTATAATAGAATATAATCAGTCTCTCTGGCATAAAAATAAATGAGTTAAACTTGACTAAACTATTCTGTATAACGATTTATGTTAGACAATAAAATGTGTATGATATGAGGAAATTGACTGTGCAGTTTTAGCTTTCCATAAGGGTAAGATAATTAAAACACAAAGTTTCCAGATTTCAAAATTAACCTTAACCTTGGAAATGGTAGAGACTTGATACTTTCTTCTTTATAATGAAGCTTTTAATTATACTCATTCATTTGACCACATCCAGCTGCTCTTTACAACAATAGTCAAAATCATGGTTGATGTGGACATAACACAGTTGTATAAATTTCTTTCAAGCTGTGTCCAATAGTGGCGCAGTAAACTCTTTCCAAGTTATGCATTCAACTTACTTTCTAATGACTAGGTTTCAACTGGTAAGTCCATAATGTATAAACATCTTCCTTTATGCTCATTTAAAAACACCAGGTTTCTGTTAATTTTTATTTCATTACTTTATACTCAGAAGCATTTACCACAAGTATTATGTTTGGTACAATATTGTTGAAATCACAAATATGCTACATATTAGTCCCAGATTTATTTCAGACAGGGCAGCTAAAATTTTATTCAAATACCTCCACTTAGTTTATTATGTTTTGATGCTTAAAATATCTTTTCAGAGAAAATATGCAGGAAAATTCCAATAGACATTTTTATATACTTAACTATAGGTATTTTGAATATGTGAATTTTCAGGTCCCAATGTCATGGATTCACTTCTGCCACCAAGTGTCTTAAATTAATTTTTGTTGATTTATTTGATAATATGTTTGGATGCTTATCATCCTGATTCTCACAAATTTGGAGTTTTTTTAAAGTTTGTAACTTTCATTTTGTTGATAATTGCCATTTTGATCAACTTTGTTTATTCTAGAAAGGGTCTTATTCTAGGTCAGGCTGACCTGGAATTCACTATGTAGTTGCAGGGTGCACTCTAACTCATGGTGATCCTCCTACCTCTGCATCCTGACTTCTGGAATTAAAGACATGAGCCACCAAGCCTCAAACCTATTTTTTTTTGTAAGCCATAATCTTCCACTCCTTTACCTGATAGGCTTATGACCATCTTTTAATGAAACATTTATACAGTAAAACTTAATAAGTTCCTCAAATCTTTAGCAGTCCCAATAATGTTCAAATGTCAAAACTACAAGGTCTCTTATTAGACTCGAAGCTATGTCTTAAATTTGAGTTTTTTTTTAAAAAAAAAAACAACAAACAAACATGTTCTATAGTTCCAACATGCAAAGGAGTAAAGTAAACATTTCCTTTCCAAAACTGAGGCCTGGGAACATATCAAGGAGAGACTGAACCAAAGAAAAACTGGAACCTGAAAGGACACATGAAGTTTGTTACAACTCCATGTCTGGCATCTGGGCTCTTGATGGATTCAACAAGTTTCCGAAGGGCATGAGTACCCCCACCCTCAGTTCTGATGCATACAACACATATAGCCTCTGCCTTGGCCAGTGTCTATTCTATGCCTACAGCTTTCCTTGATGGATGTACCAATACTTTGACATCTCTAACAACCTGAGGTCCCCAGTGAAGCTAATATGTCTCCTTCAAAGCTTCAGGCAGATTTGCACATTGGGTTTCCTTGTAGAGACTGAAACCCTGGTCCAAATGGCTTTAGCTCATTGGCTTTCTGTAATCAGAGCAGGACTCCATGACTCCTTTGCTTGTGCATTTTTCTGCTTGAAAAATCAGCAATATGTCGGTGAGTTTGCAATATCATATTGCCAGCTTGAGATGGAACCTGGTCACTTTGAACCATAGCTCAATGCTTTTTGTATGCGTTCAAGCCTGACTACTGCATTACTGTTTTAGGACAGGAAACCTCGTCTGTAATACTCTGTTTAGGCTCTCTCCTTTTAGGTGAATTTTCACAAGGTGAAGTCTTCTACTGGTATGATCTTGCCCTCAGAGAACCTTTCCTATTGTCCAATATCATTGCAGGAGGCTTCTTTAAATGCTGCTAATATTAGTAACTATTTAGTTGTGTTCTCTGCAAAAGCCTGCTCTGCAGTGCTAAGCTCCCTCCTTTTCCCTTTTCCACTTTTTGCTATCTCCCACTATAGACCTGGATGGAAGCAGTGAGCAGTAGTCATGACACAGTCTCTGGATTCTTGTCTTGAAATTTCCTCAGCACAGCAGCCTTGTCAAGTTCTCAGGATGCTTGTAGAAAACTCAGTGAGATTCTTTACCAGAATGTAACAGGATTTCCTTGGCTTGGTTCCCAGTATAGTCCTTGCTCTCCTCTGGAGTCTCATGAGCCAGGCTTCTACTCTTCATTTCTACCAGCATTCTGATATTCAAAACCCCCACCATCTGGGATCATTTAGCTCTAGGTCTTTTACAGAACTCTAGGACTTTGCAGAATTCTAGCCTAGAGTTTCATCTTTTTTCCACATTCCTGCCACAAACAAGTTCCAGTCTTTTAAGAACCAGATGGAAAATTTATCACAACAAAGGTCTTGCCCTATACCCGATTTTTGTGTTGTATTTATCATTGCTGGGATAAAACAGCTGACAAAAGCAACTTAAGAAAGGAAGGGTTTATTTTGGCTCACAGTTCAAGGATATAATGCATTATGTCAAGGAGGGTAGGGCAGCAGGAACAAGAAGTAGCTAATCACAATGCATCTCCTGTCAGGAAGGCATGGGGGATGATGCTTACATGCAGCTCATTTCTCCTTGTTTCTTTTCATATTATCTTTATTTTAATTTAGTTTTTATTCAGTAGAAATTATGTATGGACACATCATATGTTGGTACCATTTTCTTCTTCCTTGCCCCCATTCCATTGAGGGCCCTCCTAGATTGGGATTGCTGGTCTTCACCATGGGGCTGTAGGTTATGAGCTGTGAGAGCAATTATGATGGTGTCAATAATATTTTGACTTACTTAGTTGTAAGCAGAGAGAGATATAAGAGAGACAGAGATTTGCATTTCCCTGGTGATTAGGGATGATGAACATTTCCTTAGGTGTGTGTTTGCCATTTGTATTTCTTCCTCTCTGAACTTCCTGCCCAGTTCCTTGCCCCATTTTGTAAGTGGGTTATTTGACTTTTTATTGCTTAGGTTTTTGAGTTCTTTATACATTCTAGAAATTAGGCCTCTGTCAGCTGGATATTAAGCAAATATTTTCTCCCATTCTGTGGGTAATCTATTGGCTTTGCTTATTGTATGCTTGTCTGTGCAGAAACTTTTCAGCTTAATAATTTTTCAGGAAGTTTTTTTCCCATTCCTAAATCATGGAACATTCCTCCTAACTTTTATTCCAGTACTAGCTGAGTTTCTGGTGCTATATTGAGGTCTTTGATACATTTGGATTTGATTGTTGTGCATGGAGAAATGTGTGGGTAAAGTTTCAATTTCTTACATATGGTTATCCAGTTTGTCCAGCACCATTTGTTGAAGATGCTGTCTTTTTTCCAGCCTTTATTATTAGGGCCTTTGTCAAATATCAAGTAGCTATAGCTACTTAATCGAAAGTTCTGGTCCTCAATTCTATTCCATTGGTCTCTACTCCTGTTTTTATGCCAGCACCATGCTGTTTTTATTACTATGACTTTGTAATATAGCTTTAGATCAGGTATGGTGATGCCTCTAGAGGTATTTCTTTTGTGGAGCATATACTTGGATATCTGAGGCCTTCTGCTTTTCCATATGAATTTGGAGATCGATTTTTCTATCTCTGTGAAGAACAAAATTAGGATTTTGATGGGAATTGCATTAAATCCATAGATTGCCTTTGAAAGGATTACCATTTTCACAATGTTAATTCTGCCTATCCAGGAGCATGGGAGATCTTTCCATTTTCTTAAGTCCTCTTCAATTTCTTTTTTAGTGTTTTTATGTTTTCATTGTATAGATCTTTCACTTCCTTGATTAACGTTATTCCAAAGTATTTTATTGTTTTTGTTGCTATTCCAAATAGGACCATGTCACTTATTTCTTTCTCTGTATCTCTGTCATTTGCATATAGAAAGACTACTGATTTTTGTGCATTGATTTTGTATCCTGCTACTTAAAAGAAACTACTTCAAACAGAGCCAGTTGATAAGAACATTTCCTTACACAAGTGAGCTTATCCATAAATGTAGGTATTAGCTAGTATTAAGACCCTATAGTCTCCAGGGTTTGAAAAACACTTTAATTGAAACAGTCATGGTCACAATGGCCTATGACTAATAACTGTCTGGACTAAGTGCCTTTACTCATAGCCTTTACACTAAATTCCCAGCTTTTTTTGACATGCTTAGAAAATATTTTCTCTCTGTACAAGAAATTATAGCACAACAAACTTTAACAAACTGGCAGGAATATTTTCTTCTGAAGACATTTAATATTGTGTGATATAAGGTAAATAACCACTGGTATGTAGAAGATGCAGAAAACTAACGTATTCAGTGGTTACATACCTCTAATGCAAGCACTGGGGAGCTGGGGGCAAGAGGATCAGGAATTCAATGGCAGCTTTGACTAGATAATGAGTTCAAGGCCAGCCTGGGATACATGAGACTCTGTTTCAATAAAGGGGGGGGGTGTGGACTGATGGCTCAATGGTTAAAGCTCTTGCTTGCACAGTATGACACTCTAAGGTTTGATTCTCCAGTATCTACATAAAGCCAGATACACAAGTGGTACACGTGTCTGTTTGCAGTGGCAGGAGGCCCTGGTACATCCATTTTTTATCTCTCTTTGTCCCTCTCTCCTTGAGTGCAAATAAATAAAAATAGAAATTCCACAAAAAAAAAAAAAAAAAGAGAGAGACAGAGAGAAAGAATGGATGCATCAGAGACTCCAGCAGCAGCAAACGGACTCCAGACACATGTGACACTGTGCATCTGGCTTTTATGTAGGTACTAAGGAATCAAACTCAGGTCATGAGGCTTTGGAGGTGAGCTCTTAACCCCTGTGCCATCGCACCAGACCTCATTTTCTTCTTTTAACTCAGTCTAGGATCCCAGCCCATGGGATAGTGCCACCTCCATTTAGGGTGGGTTTTACTATATCAGTTTATATGTAGAAGCTCCTTCAATCACAGGTTCATAGATTTGGCTCCTACATAATTCTAGATCCAACTGGGTTGACAGTTTTGGTTAACAATCCAAAATTAATTACGCCATCATTGTGAACATGGATTTGTTTCTCAGGATATTTGCTTATCCCACTGCATTTTAGCACTATGGTGAAGATATCTATTATTTAACACTTAGAAGAATCTACAGTAAAATTGCAAGAAAACAGTCTCACTAGTAGCCAAGGATACTAGGGTATTTCCTGAATATTTTGTGTGGTTGTTGGTAGTAATTTTCAGCACCAAGAGGATTGTTTTTCACTTTAGGAAAATTGAAGGCATTCAGAGTTAGAACATAGCTCATCAATGATTATTGTCTTAAGGGAAATATAATACAAAGATCGAATGTCCTACTCCCTTGCTAGACTAAATCTATCCAATTATCCCTCTGGGAACATGGCCTACACCAGAACATGGGGCTGTGTACTCATCACTCCTTCCTCAGTGGTAGATCTGGAGCTGAGAATTTATACTGGGAAGCTCTCCATTACACAAATTCCTCCTCAATATCAGAATGTTATCTCAGTAATTGCTGCTTTTCAGTGTCCACTTTGTCTAACAATTCTTTCTTGAAGTTCATCTATGGAGAACTGAGAGGAAGTGGCTGAGCCAGACGACAGTCGTTAGCTTCCTTTCCTGGGGGTTCTACTAGCAAAATCTGACTTCATCCTGCCACAGAGACCAGAAGGACAAGCCAGGATTATGGTGAACTAAACCCTGGGTGTGGCACAGAAAATGTTTTGGTCCTTTGCATGTGAGTATAGGATAAGGTCCAGGTTAGAAATGGACGTCTGTAGGTTGAATGAGGGACACGTACACACAAACACACACAAATGATCTCTTCCTGCATCACAAAACTTTGTGGGTAAATGTTATGAAAGGGAAGAGTATTTTTTCTGGTGGAATTTTCATACTCTGAAGTTGGATAAAAGCCTCATGAGACTAATGCATACCAGAGTCATGATAGATTCTGTGCCTGCTATACCTGCAAAGAATGCCTTTGCCCACTTCTGCTGAAACCACCCTTGTTTATCCTCCCTGGCCGGCTGGCTAACACTACTTGACACAAATCCCTTTAATAAACAAATTATTATAAAATGACCATGTTTCGCCGTTGTGCCAGAAAGCACATCTTATCTTATTCAAACTCTTGGCAATGAGTGCCAGAAACACACATCCTGCTTATGAAAGGCCTTCCTGCAATATTTAATGGTGATAAATTGCTCCCAAATGAATCAATGAAAATGGTGACCGTGGACAACTTGATGGATAGATCCATTGATGATCTGATCATCTGTTGGCAGCGAGGCTAAAATTGCCTTGAACACAAGCACCTGGGCTAGTCTATGACCTAAAAGTAAGCCACTCCCCCACCACCCATATAAGAAAGGCTTGGGAAGGAAGAAGCCTGCCTATCTGAGGGAGCAGGAGGAGGGTGAGGTGTCCGCTGATGCAGCACCTGTCAGGGATGGGCAGGGCAGTGCAGAGTAGATAGTGCAGGTTGAGGGTGAGGTGTCACACTGAATCAAGACTTGACAGGGTATAGATCGAGGTGAATGCTTAGCATTTGGCAAGCTGCAGAGGGTGAAGTCCAGGTGCCAGGGTTGATTTGCAGGGCAATAAACAAGGCAGCGCTGTGTCCTTTAAGACAGCGGAGCTGTACACATCAGACAAGGTTGGGGACGCGCATGGCAGGAGCGTGGATGCAGGCAGAACAGCAGACTATCACATTTCTGTAAAAACAAAACAAACAAACAAGGCAGGTCAAAAGTTCTAAGTGGTAGGAAAACAGAATCCTGTGGGGACTTAAGGTGAGGCCACGGGTCATTCACATTATGTGCTGTTATGCCAAAATGATCATCATGTGTCCCAACTTTAAAAATAAAATTACCCTTTCCTAAGGCAAACATTTATTTTCTATAAAAGTTTAGGCAGTTCAGTAGTCGCCATAGGTTGGTAGAAAATCAACATTCATTATATCTAAGACAACCATGAGAGTCACTACGTAGATACCTTTGAAATCCCACTTGTATCCCAAGAGTACAACACTAATACCTAAACTCTTAACACAGCTTGATGAAATTGCACAGGCAAGAGGGTTAGTTCTAATCTGTCCTCTGTACTCTAATGCACTGTGGGAAATGTCATTTGTAGTATGCTTTAGATCCTTGGAATCATGGTATAAGGGCTCACACTCCCTGATTAGGGAAAATTAGGAAAAGGAAGTCTGTGTTGAGAACAGACATTTAAAAAGATGAAGGCCTGGCTTTCTGTTATGTCCAAAATAGCAGTTGTATTTCTCCCTTTCCATCCTTAATGATGTAGACAAATATGGATCTTTGATTCTGCTGACTGCTCACTGGCTGTGAGAGGTGCTTGTGATATTTTTAATTGGGGTCTGTAATTTCAAGGGAAATAGAAAGTCTTGAGGTCATAGTTTTACATTATGTATTTAAAAACTAGATCAAACACTTTGCCAAGTTTGATGTGCATTCCAGAGTTTACATACTTTAGAAGTGTTAGGACCACGAGTTATTTGAAATCAATTTTACGTGAAATGAAAATAATCTAGATTTTAAAAATGTACATAGTTGATAACAGCTATTGACCTGTGTGTTTATTCAGGATAAAAATATCCCTGGAACTTTGGACTTGAAATAAATTCTTCAAATTCTTTGAAAGACTTACAGTGGTTTATGCCTCGTAAGGATATATACACCCTAACATGGTTAGAACGCTGTGTCCTCTCTATATTAATGAGCTCCTAGTCTGGATGTATCTTTATAAGATATATTTGGCATTCTGCTGTCAAGAATGTGAGAAGAGGGGTGCTCACTGCTGAGTGGGCCAGATATCCCTGGAAGCCCCTGTCCTCCCAGTTCCCTGGTCCTGGTCGGTTTGCCTGAGGCTGGCTTGGGGCTGCCTGGACCCTGCTAACTTGCTGTGGAAGCAGACCCCTTGCTCAGCCTTCCTGATTGAAAGGCCCCTGGGTCCTTAATTCCTGAATTTCCTGCTCTAAAGGGTGCACACACAGAAATCTGTTCTACTTTTTCAGAAGGTAGTGAGGCCCAAGGAGGTAGCCTACCCCTGGCTATTCAACCAAGCCTCAGCTGAAATTATAGGGGAACTGGGGAGATGAACAAGAGTGCTGCTTCCGTGCTGAACCTGACAGTCAGAGCCAGGGTGAGGAAGACAGACCCTGAGGATACTCAACACCTACCAAAGCAGAGATCCATAGCGCCTAAGAGCTCATCACTGAAGTAGACTTAAAACTCACCCACCAAGCTCAGGGAATTTGGTGAAAGAGTAGTCAGAAAGATTGTAAGAGCCACAGATTGAGACATCATGCCCAGAGGCATTTCCTTGCCCCCCCCCCAAATAATCTGTCTCCTGCTCCCACAACCCTATAAAGAATCCCTGCAACCCCACTAAAGACAGTCCTCATGGAATTGGGGCGGTGATGAGGGAAAAGATGGTATCAACACTGAAGAGATCATGTGAAATATGCTGTTAACAGTAATAAAAAAATTATCAAGAAAATTATATACATAATTAGTCAAAAAAAAGTCCTGGACCATGTGGCATATTTACACTGTCCCCATTTTACCTTCCTTTCCTTGGCCCTTTTCTTTCAGACAACCATGTGATATTTGAATAAAATGTAGTGATTAAAAAAAAGAAAGAAAGAAAAGAAAGAACATGAGGTAAAAGTTCTCAAATCTGTGTTGTACTCTGCATCAACATAAAGTCCTATTGACTGTCACCAGAACATTGGTCTGAGGTGTTCTTCCTCAATTTTGTCTTAAATAAATGTTGCATTCATTTGTATCCACTTCAAAGAGAAAATGAATCAGAGGGTTTATTCAGCATCACACATCATAGATCATGGCTAAAACTCAGCCACAAAAATGGGTCAGGGTGAATTCATTACCCCTTGACTGTTTTTCTCAAGTGTCCTATTTAACTATTTTCTTCTACTTATCTCTGTAAATAATCCTAAACCTCTTAATTTACCTCTGCTGAATGAAGAACAGAGAGCTAGGTGCAGTTTGACTTCTTAGCACATCTTACTGGTTTCTTAGAAATTTTTTTTTTGTTCATTTTTATTTATTTATTTGAGAGCGACAGACATAGGGAGAAAGACAGATAGAGGGAGAGAGAGAGAATGGGTGCGCCAGGGCTTCCAGCCTCTGCAAACGAACTCCAGACACGTGTGCCCCCTTGTGCATCTGGCTAACGTGGGACCTGGGGAACCGAGCCTCGAACCGGGGTCCTTAGGCTTCACAGGCAAGCATTTAATCGCTAAGCCATCTCTCCAGCCCATTCTTAGAAATTTTAAGTAATCTCTGCAGATAACACCTCATAAGAAAGAAAGGAGTGAATGAGAATTTACACTAAAACATATTAAATGCAACAAAATGAATGCAGAGAGCTATGCACACTGGCTTTTGGGTGATAGAGAAAAAATTTAAAGACTAGAAATGCGCATAGAAAAACCGTTGAAGTATTTTATATAATAACATGTCTTACAGGTCATTCATGTCAGCAGTCAAGAAACAATGTGATGAGAATAACATGAATAACATGTGGTATCTAACTGGAGCTTCACCTTAAAAACAAGATGTCAGTGCATCTGGAACAGGAAAGAAATACCAAGACAGAACATCATTAGCAGCACAGAAATAACACTTATTAACTTTTGGAATTGGTTATCATTAGAATTTATTCCACTTTCACAACATAAATAAAATTGGAATAAGAATACCTTCATCACAAATTTCTTGGTGTGGAATTATCTGAAATATATTCAATGGACTATGACCATGTAATGTGTCCATTATGGGCATACTTCCTAATTTGCTATAAAGTAATTACATAAACTTTAACAATAAAAGAGTAATAAAAATCTAAATTCAAAACCAAGGTGATATCTGATTAGGATATTATTCATGATTCTTATGTAAATTCATGCTTATTCTTCTGATGCGACTAACCTTTCTTTTCATATGTCTTTTGTCTAGAGTGGTATTTTTTTATATACTTAAAGCTCTCCTTCTGCCAGTATGACTGTATACCAAGCATGCCATGCTACTTTTCTGGGCATATAAAAATTATGCTAATTGTAAACTGTATGTCAGATCTGGTTGTTCTATTTATGATTGTCTCACATTGCTTATGCTCAGCGCCAGCTACATAAAAAATATGTAAGATAATCATGAAAAGCATACCATAATGAACTCTAATGAGAGACAATATTTCATTTGCAATAGCTATTTTCACATAAAAACATTGGTCTCTAAAAGATGCATTTATTTTTATTTACCACATAAGAGAAAATATGTGGAAATTCTGGTTGGGCATTTGATGTCATGATTTTTGGCTTTGGTAGTCTCATCTGACCACTCAACATGAAATGGACCATCTGCTTTGAACTGTTGACATATAGTCATTCACCCAAGATTTGAAATCACACATGTTTTCAGTTATAACCTATCTTCATATTATAAAGTCTCCCATTATCTGGTTAGCTTTTGCTGATGCTATTTAGCTGTCTATCAAAATTGGTTCAGATTTCTTCATTTTGCAATAGTTTCCTGTGCTAAATTTTGAAGAAAGACATGTGAGTAAAATAATGCCTTAGACAAGATATTTAATATGCATTTCTATACCTAAAAATAATTATCAAAAATTCTTTTAAACATTGGAGACTTATATTGCATTGTATGATTAAACATGTATGCAATAGCTTCAAATCAAATTAACTTTCTAAGAAGAATTCATTGAGTTTATTTTGTGTGTTATTGCATTCAATTTAGGAAATAACTAAACAATCTAAGCAAATTATTAGTTTTCAACTAAACAGCCTTGGGTTTACTTTTAAGGGTAAAATAACAATAATCAAATATTACCATTTAATAAATATTCAAAAAGATAATTTAGCTTAAAACATACTGAAATGCTTGTAACTTTTCTAGTAAAAGCTGTGTTTATCAATCACCATGCATGTATTGATCATTACACATTAGAAAGGAAGCCAGTGCCACTAGTTTGAGTTAGTGATGGAAACAGACAAAAGTATACAATTAACAATATTAATGGTAGGTACAGTTCCTTCAGATTCTATGCTGCTCCCATTTCTGTGCTTAGTGTTTAGTGTGAAGAAGCTAAGTGTACCTTCAAGCCACACTATGCTTTGAGCATTTCATTGTGTTTGCTTTAAAGATGCAGGACATGAGCCATAAGAATGGATCACATTCCTAATCTCTTATTGTGATAGTTTTCAAGGATGCTGTTAACAGTCACAATACCAGGATACACACCTTTATTTTTTTTTTATCTGCTATTCTATCTGTGATGATTTGTTGCCATTCTTAATATAAACTACGTAATTATTTAAAAGGAAATTTCCTATTTTTTTTTTTCTAGGCAGAGTCTTGCAAGTTCTTTTTTGAAGCAGCTTTTTCTTATTGATGCTGCAGTGTTAGGAGACCAACATTAGAGACACATATTAGAAACAATTTAGGTGTGCTGGGCAGGGCCAGGTGGTGCATGTGGAGCAAGTAGGCTAGGGTTCCATGGTTCCAATAGGGTTTTTGTGTGGTGGGTAGGGCAGAGAATAGGTGTGAAGTGAGAAGGCCCCATCTCCCCAGTTTCCCTCGCTGTGTGTGCGTGTGGGGTGAGAAATCCATGGCTGCATGGCTCTCAGGTGGCTGCTTTGTGGTGGTTTGGGCCTGGCATGTGCATGTGGGATGAATGGGCCCTGGCAGTTTTGGTCCCTCAGCTATATGCCTGTAAGGGGCAAATATGCCAAGGGTGTCTGTTAACCCTAAGGCTCATGTTGCGTAGGTAGGCCCTGCAGCACATGTGTAAGGTTTTAGGCCCTGTATGTCCCACTGCCCAGCAGGTTTTGTGGGGTGGGCACTCCTCAGTTGCAGTGTTCTCCAGCAGCTTACCTGTGTGGAGCAGAGAGAGGAACACCCGATCTCCCACAAGACACAAGCAGGGATCTGATTGCAATCATCTCTATCTCAAGCATTACCTAGGCACATCTCATAACCATGGTGATTGAGCAAAAAAATCCCAAGTAGGATCCCCGCAATCCCTCCATCCTGCTTGAAACTGGTGGCCACAGCAAAGCCCACCAAGAATCAGGAAGGGAGTACCAAAGAGACAACAGGATCCTCCCTTGTCAGTGAGTTAGCCAGGCACTCCATAGACCCACCCAGTATTCCATAAAGAGTGAATGCACAAGAAAGACCATCTGAGGCCCAAAAGAACCCAACCAAAACCTGTGAATAGACCCACTCCACACTCCTACCTTGACCAAACTTGAACAAGGCAACGAATGCATATTCCAAAAAGTCCCAGCAAAACAATCATAAGCTTCCATGCACCACACACAGAAGCAGGGTGCTTGCCGTCTGACATGAAGACCCCAGGCTATGGAGAGGTCCAAGCATCCTGAATAGCCAGTAATATCTCCCAGAGGCCTTCAGGGGAGCTCCTCCCCACATTCTCAGGGATTGCAGTGAGCCAGGATCCTCCCTCCATTCTTGGGAGTCACAATGAGCCTGGACACCCCCCCCCAAAAATCTCAGACCCCGCGATCAATCAGCAGGAAGTAAGGCCACTCCCTCTCCAAACATGGGATACCTGGACATTCAGATAAGACTTAGGCTTTGCCATAACCCTGTGGCCTTTGGCCAGTTGCCTAGGAAACTCCTTATATGGTATCAGCCAGCACCTTTGCAAAGCCCATCCCCCTGTACCATTGCCTAAGTGCTGGAATGAATGTCCCCATATACTAATTAGGCATCAGCAAGCAACCTTGTACATCCAGTTCTCTTAGGATCCTCAACTGCTTATAAACCCATTTCCCTGACAATAAACTGAGAGCTGTTCACTGAAATTGTCTCCCAGGAGTGATTCTCCCACTATCACCACCACAGTTGCCTGGGCCGCCTTTGGGAAAACTGCAGTTGACCCCAGAGCGAGGAGCCAGGAACCAAAGGAAGCATGCAAGATTCCCTAGGACAGAAAACCAATAGACTCCCAAGTGAACCTCCACATCTCTTTAACTATGAAGAGCGGCTATACACATCAGTGCATCTCTGTAATAACTTGGCTTATCCCTTTTTATTCAAACTGTTCTCACCTTAGCTTGGAGAATCTTTTCTGTCCTACAATTGGAGGCAAATACTGGGGCGAACAAGGATATATCACTATCTCAAGGAGAGCGAGCTGTCTACCACGAGATGGGTCATCTCCACTCCACGTTCCTGGGCCCAGAAGTCATTACAGGAATGTGGTGACACCAATACTGCTCTCATCACTAGCCTGGCAGTCAATTCTAGAAAAACAGGGAGACAGGCACCATGGCTACTCAAATCGCAGCAAAACAGAGATACAAAGTCAACAGAGAAAGCAACACTAAATCAGATCCCTATCTTACCTGCCAAGGCTCAGGGGACATTGTGGAAGAGAGCTGAAAGATCATAAGAGCCTCAGGGTGGGTGGTATAGCCTGGAGCACAGATTTCCTGACCCTTGCAGAGACTGACTGAGGCCTCTTGACTGAGGCCCCACAATGGACACCAATTACCACACCAAAGAAGATCCTCAGCATAACTGTGGTGAAGGGAGAGGATCTAAGTGTACACTGTTTTATTTAAAAAAAAAAAAAAAAAAAAAAAAAAAAACTAGGGCTGGAGAGATGGCTTAGCGGTTAAACGCTTGCCTGTGAAGCCTAAGGACCCCGGTTCAAGGCTCGGTTCCCCAGGTCCCACGTTAGCCAGATGCACAAGGGGGCGCACGCGTCTGGAGTTCGTTTGCAGAGGCTGGAAACATGGCGCGCCCATTCTCTCTCCCTCTATCTGTCCTTCTCTCTATGTCTGTCACTCTCAAATAAATAAATAAAAAATTTTAAAAAAATTTAAAAAAACTAATAATTTTTTAAAAATTAAAAAAAACATTTAAAATTTTATATCATTACAAGTACAATAAAGCATATCAAAATGTTTAGTTTTAATTTTACCCAATTTGCTTTTTTCTAAATCTTTATTTGAAAACTTCCTAAATAGATGTTTTATTTGAATTCATTTTTATTGTTTATGACAAAAATAGCTTAACAACTTTATGCTAAACACTAACTTCTTTGTACAAATTCCTCTATGTTCAATCATCAACCTTCTTGCAATCTTGCAGTAAAAGCTATGGTTTAAGCACATTGAAAAGTTTCCTTGTGAGTTACAGATGACCTAATACTCTGAAAGTACTCAATAAAGAGTGAAATTCGAGCAAATGTGGTAATGCAGAGCCACTCATGATTATCTTTTTTTTTTTTTTTTTCCCAAAGAGACCTGGATATATACTGAGGAGGGGAATTATGCATTTTGATCAGTGAGTATATTCAGCTGAAATGACTATGGCCAAGGTCACATAAATAATGGCACTGAGAACTTAGAAAAACATAGATTCCATCACCTGGCCATGACTCTAATTTTATTCAACCATGCTGAATGCTCCAGTCACTATGCACAGTGAGGCCCCTGAGCTAAAGTAATCCTAGATTGGGCAATTGTAAGAAAAGGACAGGAAGTAAACAAAGTATTAATGGATTAAAAAAAAAAAAAAAACTTCCAACAAATAATTCAACCTTTGGTTGTAGGTTGTGAAAAGGATGAAATTAACTAAGGTAGGGTTTGGTTGTGAAATAAAGAAACAAACAATAAGAAAATGCTCATTATGGTACAGATAGAAGCTCAAGATAGGCATGAATCAGGAAATAATGAGACCAGAAATATGGCCACAAGGGCTGGTGGCTGAAGTGGGTATTTGCCACATATGTTGCACCTCATAGTTGTTTTATTGGTTCATATGGACACTGAAGTTATTTGAGGAGATATCCCAACCTGCCATGGAGAGAGTGTCAGCAAAGAAAAAGATTAGTCAATTCCAGGAAAACAGGGAGGCAGGCACCATGGTTACTCAAATTGAAAAAGATCAGTGGGGCTTGAGGGGTGACTTAGCGGTTAAGGCATTTGCCTGCAAAGCCAAAGGACCCAGGTTCGATTCCCCAGGACACACGTTAGCCAGATGCACAAGGGGGCACAGGCATCTGGAGTTCATTTGCAGTGGCTAGAGGCTCTGTTGCATCCATTCTTTCCCCTTTCTCTCTCTCTTCCCTTTCTCTGTCAAATAAATAAATTAATTTTTTTGAGAGCGACAGACACAGACAGAAAGACAGATAGAGGCAGAGAGAGAGAATGGGCGCGCCAGGGCTTCCAGCCTCTGTAAACGAACTCCAGACGCGTGCGCCCCCTTGTGCGTCTGGCTAACGTGGGACCTGGGGAACCGAACCTCGAACCGGGGTCCTTAGGCTTCACAGGCAAGCACTTAACCGCTAAGCCATCTCTCCAGCCCAAAATATATATATTTTGAAATAAAGGAAAAGATCAGTGAAAGAGAGGAATGGGCAAATGCCACCTCATGAGAGAAATATTGTGTGCACACATGAAGAGGAATAGCCAGGGTTTGCAGAAGGATTTCTAGTGATAACCTAGTTTTCTGAGAGCAAGATGGAATATTTGGGTAGAAGCTGGGCTTCAAGATTGAAACAAGGGGCTAGGAGAATTCTATGAAGAGGTTGGGATTCCAGTTTTGCTCCTTTGTTTCTACTGCAAAGGGAGTAACAGCATGTTCTATAGAAATTGTTGCAGAATCATTTGAGAAAGAATGTATGGACATTAGAGAAGACAGACATCTCTATAAACAATAATTAAGACAGTACTGCAATTCTAGCATGGGCAATAATTTTCAAAGGTGTACAATTTAATAATTTTGAAAAGTGTTCAATTTATTTATCTCTAATTCTCCAGTGAATTACAGGTTGGTTCTGCAATTCAAGGTCTTCAGAATGTATGACTATATGCCACTTGATATATGATTTACTCAAATGTATGTTAATTATATAAACATAATTATTAAGCAATTATATTGACAAAATATATGAACTATAAAATGAAAACATAGAGGTGGATAATTTTGTCCAGTTACATTTTGCCTGTTTACTTAGCCATTGGTTGAAAACTATATTTTACATTTCTAATAAAGTCTCATCAATGCAGCCAATCAGAAATTTCTGAGAGCTCAACACTCAAGAAGGCCTGTGGCATGCCCTTCAAAGCACAGGGATCATGGAGCAAGAGAGAATGTAAGAGCTATAGGGTGGGAAGGTATGGTCTGAGACATCATCTGTTCACCCCTCACACACACAGAGCCTGACTATTGCCTTCATGACCTCTCGGTGAACACCCGTGACCCCACTGAGCAGGGCCTTCCCTGGAAGGAAGGTGGCAGGGGAGAAGGAACATTAGTGTACAATGTGGTGGGACTATGTATGACGAACCTGAAATATGTTTCTACATTAAAATCCCCACTAATAAAATAAAATGAAAATGAAAACAAATAAATTATTTTCATTTTTGAAAAATATTTCTAATTCAAAACATTGTCCTTTACTTTCTGTCTTGTCTATATTTGACTTTTATGCTTTTTTGCAAAATAGTAGGCTTCATCCAAAAGCAAGTGTTAATATAATTAATAATATGATGTATCTCTATGGCATTTCCTAAACATTCAAGTTTAGTCATACTTGATAGAAGAATGCTATATAACTGCCTAGAGTCATATTGTTTTTTATTACCAATATTACATCCAATTGGGTCTAATCACAAGTAATAAATGTCAGACAAAATAATCACACATAGTTCAGATTAGCTAGCTCATACTATTTTATAAGAATGTGGAAAAATATTTAACACAACTGAAGTGACCCCGAATATCACTTTCTTTTTTATTTTATTTATTTTTATTTAATTAATTATGGGCATACTTAGTACCATGAGTTGGTATATTTTCCCTCACCCCTGTCCTCCTTCCCCTGGAGGTCCTCCTCAGTGGGGTTGCAGGTAATGCCCTTGAAGATGCGGGTTATGGGTTGTGGGAACAGCAGTAAGTTATTGGGGGAAGACAATGTCTCTGAGCATGATGTCCCAACTTGTGGTTCTTACAATCTTTCCACTCCCTCTTCTACAGATTTTCCGGAGCCATGTTGGGTGTGCTTTAAGACTACTTCAGCAATGAACTCTTAGAAACCTCTGGACCTCTGCTTTAGTAGACCAAACACCACTTTCTGTCTGAGTCAGAAGGGAAGAAAACTTGATGAAAATGAATATAAAGAAAACTAGTATCTCCTGCAGAAAGTAAAGCTTTCCAACAACTTTGTAATGAAAGTTTAACATTAAAGATTATATAATGACTAGTCTTCCCTTAGGTTGCAAGGTTGATTGTTGTTATTGATGCATGTATATGTATGTGCATATGTATGATGCCAGTGTGCATGGACATGTAAGCCACAGTACACACACATGTGGAGGTTAGGCACTGCTCTTCAAGTACTTGCTTTCTTTCTTTCTTTTCTAAGACAGGCTTTCTCATTGCTTTGCCCTTGCTTGGCCTCCAGTTTCTCCTTGCTGAGCCTTCTATTGCCTTAGTTACCTTGGGATCATAACCACACTCAGTAATTTTGGTGTTGGTTGAATGTTGAGGAATTGAACTCAGGCTGGCAGGCTCATGAGCAAGCTCTTAAACCACTGAACATTTTGCCCACAGGTTTTGTTTTTTTTTAATGCTTTAACAAAAACCTACTTTTTCATACTCTCCTCTATCCAATCCCTAACCAATTATTTAACATTTTTGCTATATTGATATGAAAAATGCAGACATCAATACACTCTCTTTCTAGTTTCTCAGCTTGTATTCAATTAAATAAATCTCCTAGACTCCAGTGCTCTGTGGGACCATGTTAAATCCACTTCTGAAAGATATGTTTGTGTGTATGTATATTCTAATAATGTTTCATAGGCCCCTAACACTATGACAGATATTTTACTTATGATATTATATGTTAAATTATAATTATATTATATTATATATAATTATATTATATTATATATTAAATTATAAATGTATAAATCAACCTTAACCTTCAATCCCAAAATTAGTATAAATTAATATTTTCCCACAAACCTTCCTTAAAATATTTTTGCATTAAACCAAGTAATAGCATGGTTTATATTCAAATCAATTTTCATTATTGAAGAGTATTAAATTCAGGCTACATTTTCTTGTATAGTTTTGTGTGTTATGGTATCCCGAGTTATTTTCCCCTCTCAAACGAGATGGTACCTTAATATTGGTTTGAGCAGAAGAGGACAGATAATGAACACAGAGAACCTTCCTCGCCACCTACATGGTAGGAGAAATTGCATCAGCCTGTGGCAGACTATGATTTATCTTTTACAATCAAGATAGATTCTATTCAACTTGAAAATCCATTAGTAATCTTATCTTATTAATCATAATGTTCCTATTTTGAATGTTTGATGTAATAAGGCCAAGGCATGAAGTGAGTACTATGTTGAATCTCAGGTGTATGAAGTAACACCAGAACAGTTCACAGGGCATTTTTTGTTAAATAGGTTCCATTCAAATTATTTGATGAATTATAAAACCATAGGTTAGGTTGAAAAGGGCTCAAGTGATAGAACTTGCCTGGAATCTTAGAGGAGGACTATAAAGTTTTGCTTCTTGAATGTTGAACATTGTAAGTTGCATTGAGGAAGGATCAGGTCTGCCAATGTGACCAGCACCGCCACAGACTGGGAACAGAGCCCTTTCTCAACATATCTTGAAGCAGCTGGGGCAGCTCTCAGGGTGTAGATCATTAGGAAATTAGTCCTATGTTCTGAACGAAAGTAAAACTAGTATGTTTTGCATTAGGAATATATGTCTGTCAGACCAGATATGTGCAACCAAAGGAAGAAAAATGTTGTCTTTTGCACTGTACATATTTAACAATGGTATTCTCTTCAAAATGTGATTGAAAGGACAGTTCTATTTCCTTTATAGTAGGAAACATGAAATGAGAAGTTAACCAAATTGCCAAAAACATTTTGAAATAAAATTACATCAGAGAGAAGGGGCAATATAGTTAGAGAATGAAAATGGATGAAGAAAAAGACAATTAATCTTCATGTCACTTGTTACAACCTTTGAATTTTCTGCTATTATAAATGATTTCATATTGATATTATAAATGAAAGCCAGGCCTCAGTTCATGAAAGGAAACAGTAAATAAAGAGATTACCTGAGCAAAACACACATTTAACAAAGTATTGTACTCCAGACAGGAGAATGGCTAGCTTCTCCCCTGCTTTCTTGAAAGCATTTTGCTTCCCTGAACTGGGTAGACAACCCATTCAGGTCAACAGTCTCCAGTTCTCTAGGTGAACTCTATTTTCTTCCTCTGCTCTTCAGTGTAGCCATATAACATACAACAGAAGAGAAGCACACAGAGTTTTCTTAGTGCTATTGGAAAAATTAATTATTATAACAAACTATATGGATTCAGGTTCCTTTTGAAGTACTGAGAATAAAATAAGTAAGTAGCATTATATCACTAATAAATAAAACTTTTACCTAAGAATTTTGCTCAACCGTGTTTGTAGCGGCTCAATTCATAATAGCTAAGAGCTGGAATCAACCCACATGTCCATCACTAGAAGAATGAGTAACTAAGATGTGGTATATATACACAATGGAATTCTATACAGCAGTAAGAAAAAATGACACAGTGAAATCTAAGAAAAAATGGCTGAACCTGTAACAGATCATTCTCAGTGAACTTGCCCAATCACAGAAAAAAAAAATAATAATAATAACTGCATAGTCTCACTCATCTACAGCACCCAACCCAAATCAATTGAAAAAATGCTTGGAATATCAAATAAATTATGTGAGTATTTATCAGAAGGCAAAGTAAATATGAATGATTTTAAATTTAGTAGAATGATAGAAGAAAGGGAGGAAAAAAGAGAACAGAATGAGAAGGTGAAGGAAAAAGAGGAGAGAGACAGAAACAAAGAGAATACTGATATATCTGTGGGTCTTTTCCTAATATATGAAGTTTTTCTTTTGATACTGGGATATATTATTTTTCCTTATTCCTAAACCTGTTCATCAGGTATGTGTACTTTTCTTCTTAATAATAGTTACTTTGGGGCTGGAGAGATGGCTTAGTGGTTAAGCGCTTGCCTGTGAAGCCTAAGGACCCCGGTTCAAGGCTCGGTTCCCCAGGTCCCACGTTAGCCAGATGCACAAGGGGGCGCACGCATCTGGAGTTCGTTTGCAGAGGCTGGAAGCCCTGGCGCGCCCATTCTCTCTCTCCCTCTACCTGTCTTTCTCTCTGTGTCTGTCGCTCTCAAATAAATAAATAAAATAAAAATTAAAAAAAAAATAATAATAGTTACTTTGAACCATACATTAAGCCAAATGGGCACACTTGAAAAGTAACTTTGGGGTGGTATGTATACGTGTTCTCTCTGTGTGTATGTATCTGCATGGTTGTGGATGTGTGTGTGTGTGTGTGTGTGTACCAAAGAGAATGAACCTATGTAGACATGTATGTGGTGGTCAGATACCAATGGTGAGTGTCTTTCCCTATCACTTTCCATTTTATTAGTTGAGACAGAGTTTCTTCCTACACCTGAAGGACATAAGACTGGCTTGAAAAGCTAGCCAGTGGGCTATTGGGATCCATCTCTCTCTGCTTCTCCAATGCCAAAATCACCACACATGATATTTTATATGGTGACCAGGGATCCCAAGGCATGTCTTGCCTGTTTGTGTATTATGGATTTAACTCACTGAGCTGTCTCTGGAAGAGAGTCATCTTTATAACATGATAATCTTCAGTTCCTCAACAGAGTAATCTTTACAACACAAGTTATAAAGTATAGCTAGAAGAATGATGGTGAGTTTAGAGATGAAACCATCCTATGTCTGCATGTTCAAAGGACGTGCATCCCCCTTAGCACCAGTGGTCTTTGAGAAACTAGGGGTGGGAAAGGGATCACGTGGCTCTTGTTTGGGAGATGGAGTAGTAGTGTGGGGTTGACATCAGTGACATAAGACACTGAAGTATGCCAGTGGAGTCTCACCACATCCATATCTGACTGAGTCATTTATATAAGCAAGACACAAAACAGAAAGGGGGGAATATTTCAGAGATAATCATATAGTTTACTTGTTCAAATCTTTTCCCTTCCCTACCAATGTCAGAAATATGGACAAAGCCTTTTGAAACAGTGCTATAGCTACCACTGACTATGAGTGGGTCTTGGTACAGGGTTAAATTATATTGGCCAATTCCAGTCAACTGAAGGAAAAAAAAAAACACAAAAAAAAATTAAAGTAGTATGTAGAGGAACTGGTGGAAATCTATACTGTTTGCTAACATGATCCTTGTTCAAAGTACTTGTCATTCAACCGACGCCCCTATTATATTTTTAATTATTTAATGATCAAGTGCTAAGGTAAAGGAATTATATTTACTCAACATACACAAGATGTAAAGTGGTAGTAGTCATTTAGTAGACAGAGAATGAGGAAAATTTAATCCATAGTCCTGTGCTTTATTGTAGAACTTTCCTGTAGAATTTTAGAAACTATAAGTTGTTTCATGTCTTGGTAATATAAAGTGGTATAGTAAAAAAAAAAAATGAAATTTAGGATTTTCTAGGAAGGAGGAATCCAGTACAGGATTCCAGGATTTTTTTTTTTTTTTTGGCAATTTTCTGATCAGTTAACATCTATGAACCTGGAGTAGTCAAGATAAAACTCCACTCATGAAGATTCTCAGAAGCAAGATTTATTCATACCTAGAAGCAAATAACAAGAAATTTAATTTACAGATATATATTTTGTTACAATTTATTCATAATAAGTCTACAATGTACTGTGTAAGAACATCACACAAACTGAAGATATAAAGAAAGTGTGAAGAATCACCGAGAAAGTTAGTATAATGGGTTACCATACATATATTTTAAAATAGAAATAATGCATTAAAGGAATGAGTCATAGGAATTGGTCAGGGAAATAGAAACTCTAAAGATAACTTTAGCATTAATAAAATTCAATCACTGTACCTGAGAATTCAAAGACATTTATATCAGTACAAACATAGCTCATCATCGGTAAAGTGAAAGACAGATGCAAATAAAATATACACTTAGAATTGAAGTGTGAGATCACTAAAAGAAAACTAAACAGAGTAGAATAAGGATAGAGTGGACTTCGTGAGGAAGTCAAACACTGTAGTCATCAACCTGGAAGGAAGAGAAGAGGCATAACCAGGCCCAGAATTAAAAGTCCTCAGACATACAAGTGAGTAACACATTTCCACTGCTGATACTGTAACCAAATCTATGCCGTCTAGAAGACATGGAAAAGTTGTCATCAAACTGTTAAGTAGAATGACTACTCTCCTAGAATTCAATAAACATGTACCAAGAAAAATATTCAAAATCTTGCTTTTTATTTTGTTTTGCATCTTTTTTTTATTTTTGAGGTAGGGTCTCGGTGTAGCACAGGATGACCTGGAATTCACTATGTAGTCTTAGGGCGGCCTTGAACTCATGGAGATCCTCCTACCACTGCCTCCTAAGTGCTGGGATTAAAGGCATGCACAACCACACCCAGCTTCAACATGTTTCTTTATAAAGAAGGAAGTTCTCATGAAGGTGCTTATGAATACCTTGAGAGTACAGTGTTTTCTAGCTCACACATGGTACATTATTGCCTATCTCCACAAATTTTCACATGTATGCATACACAAGCACATATTCCAGCTCACTGAGCTTTTATGTGAATGGTTCTAGCCAGTTTGGCAATCCGGTGACCATAATTTAAGAAATTTCAAAGTTTCAATATTTAGTGATCTTCTTATCTGTATGTGATTTTAGCAGTGCAAGGAACCTTGGGATGGGGAGAAGGCAAAATGTTAAGCTTTTTTGCACTGCCTCTGCTCAAAGACTGTTAATGAGATGTCATGGGTGCTGCTCAACGTTTAGGAGAATGCACTCAGTTAAAGCATCTGAAATTCTTATATGAAAATATGTCCACTCCTCCCTTCAGCATATTCTTATTGATGACCAGCTATGAGTTGAACTACCTCAGGAAATGTAGGTAGAGACATAAATAATGAATTAATCCATAATGACATGGATTTGTAAGACTCTCTGAGGAAGTACATGAATTAAAAGGAATATTCATGTCAGAATGTGATAAAAAATAAAACTAGAAAATAAGTGTGGAGATGAAGGCAGATTTGTGGATCTGTGATGTAATTAGGATAACTATAAAGTCCTAGCTGAGATCATGGCATGAATCAGACATATGCTAAGGCGAAATAGATCAGGAAGATCATGACAATACAAGGAGGGGAAAGACAAGCGCAATGCTCTCAGATGGTCTGTTTGCAATACTCCCTTGTAGCAGAGGTTAGAGTGTGATGAAAAGGGACGGAGTCATTTCTGCAGCACTGGGAGGGGAGTGAGGTGCTGGATGCACATAAGGACTTATACATTATTGAATTTTGCTGTGAGGGAGCTGGAAAATTTTACCTTTTGAAGGAAGGAGTGATAATCTTACTTTTATTTAAACATCAGGACTGTGTGCTGAAGAAAAAAGATGGAGGTAATGAAGACCAAGGGAAGAAGTCATGGCAGAGTTGGAAAACTGTGTCATTGTTCCAAGAGATATAATGGCGGGCACAATGGCAGTCTTGTGGTGTTGGCTAAAGGGGAAGCTAGTAGAATTTTGTGGGGAATCAAGAATGACATCCAGGATTTTTGGCATGATCCGGTAGAAAGATGAAGGCCCTATGTAATTAGTAATGACGTTGGGAATAATGGTTTGAGGGAGACTTTCAATATTATTATAAATAAAGTTGCTTCTGGGAAAATGTTAGGTGCATGCTCCTTATGTGGATCTGGATTGCAGATTAGAACTGTTTATAATTCCCACCAATGCAAATGTATTAAATAAAAATATGCCATGAAGCTCTAAAATTTATAGGTTTTGAATCTGTAGGCTGCAAATACTTCCACTGGAAGTGAAATTCACAATGTCTATAAAGCAAAGGGGGTGGGCAGTGCCATTTCCTAACTTCTGTTCTTTTTGCCTCTATGACATTTAAAGAGATTATTTTTTGTAAACTATTGTTCAGTTCAGCAGGTTCTAAAGAAGTGCAGAAATAAAGTCGAATATTTTGTTTTCTGTTTTCAAGAGGCCTTAAGAATGAAGGTATTAAAAAGAAAATAAACCGATGTGTAGCCAGTGTCAGGATTCTGCTAGGTTATATGAACTCGGGTGGTACTGTAACGCCTACAGGAAAATACATTTCAAAACATTCTACTGCAATGGATAGACAATGACAGGGAAATAATCTATCCAATGAGTTATTGATAGATGTACTCTGCAGCCAATGGAGTATGATCCCATTACAAACTACCAGTTAAGAGGCGCTAACTTTGTGCCATAAGCACATTCACAAGTGTTTTAATTTATTCTTCACAGTGCTCCTGAGAAATATAATTCTCTCCATTTTTAAAATTAGACTAAGAATTTAGGGAGGCTACACAATGTATAATGGCTTCCAAAATATTTGTACTAGAGTTTTAAGGCTGTCCTAGGCCTATGTAATGGGCTATTACCATACAACGCATGGAAAACAAAAGATGGATCCATTTTGACAGTTCAGAAGAGAGCTAACAGGAAGGAAGTGATAAGGAAGAAAATTTTAATTCTTGATTGAACTTTTAATGCATTTAAAATGTTTTAAACAATGATCAGTTTTAATTTAATAAGCAGGAAAACAATAAAAGTAAAATCTTAGAACTGCATATGATAATGGACTACTGAGCCTTCTACATTATTTACTGAGGTCCACAGCACAAGTTTTTGAGCATGTTCCAAATGTAAGACTGCATTCTCCTGGAATCCCTGTGTGTGCCGACATCCTTTGAACATAGCCCTGCATGTTATGATTAGCAGTAGCCCTGAAATCATCTCTTTAGCTCTATCTCCTTTTAGTATTTTTAGAATATTTTTCCTTTCTCCTTAAGACGCCTTTCCCTTCCCTGGCTCTGTCTTTCATTTCTATCAAGATGACCATTTTCTTATTTGACTTTCATAGCACACTGAACCTGGCCTTTATTCCATTTCCCTGAACCCCTTTCGTTTTAGTGCAAACAGCTCTCTTACATTGCTTTCTTGTCATCCTTACACTGCCCATCCACAGTAGCATTTTCCTAAGCGTAAGTGTTCCCAAATCCTAGAAGCAGTCTGCACAGCCGTCCAAGTAAAATAAATGAGCTTCTAGCCTCTGTGGCAATGCAGATAGATGACCAGTGTAATGGATATAAATATTCTTCAATGTTTTCAGAAATTTTTCTCAGGGTGGATATAGGCCTAAAGAAGCTATTCTCTAGAATAAAACTTGTCCTTTCAGACTTACCACAGCCTTGAGAGCATCTTAAATACTAGGCCACACACACCTGAAAGCCATAAAAAGCATTAAAATTCTCTTCAAACAAATGTAAATGTATCTTCTTAAATACAAAGACATGTCCAATTTGTAAACCATTTAGTAATTGTAACCTTACTTTATGTTCCAATTTTCTTCATTATTTCTCTTTTAGATACTGTTGTCTAATATATCCTCAGTAAACACATAAACATACACACACACAAAAAAAACATACCATTTGCCTTTTAGTACATCCAACCATTTTATTCCCATTGAAACTTTTTTTTTTTGTATTTTTCCACATTCTCAATATATAATCATTGGTGTTGCTTTTTAGTAGCTTGAATATCATATTCCTAAGCTCAAAAGTTATAATGAAGATAATTCTCTTACAGGATCTGATGACCCTAAACATTATGTCATAAGCCCAAAGAAGCAGCTACCTAACACTCAAAACTTTTATCTAGAGTCTAAAAATTAGGACAAGTTTAAAACGACATTGAGGAATTACATAGACAAGTCTCTCCAATTTGAGAGCTAGCCACAGCACTGTCCTGGACAACCCCTGTGTTTGAGTCAACTCCACATTGCTAAGACAAACATCGAACCAAAAGCAGCTATATATGAGAGGAAAGAGTTTATTTACAGCTTAAAAATTCTCTGTACCTGTAACTTTAAACTGGCTTGAATTTTTCCTGTGGTAAGCCATACAGCTTTCATATTGATTTTACCAGTCAAGCTTGATCAAACTTTTTGGTAATAGGTAGAAAAACATTGCCAGTCTTTATGATGTAGCCTAACTTCAACAAAGTTCTTGCTTTCCCCTTTGAAAGTTCATAAGGTAAGCCGTCAAGATCCCAATTCTCTGTAGGTAGCATTTTCAAGCTCTCACCAGAATAGCCCATAAGACTTTGCTCACCACACCATGAGGCTTCTACAGTTCCAAATACCAAGTCCATGTACATTCCTCCAGTATACACTTTCCAAAAGACCAAAACTCACATGCTCTGATGTATTATAGCAAGGACTCCAGTTCTCTGGTCCTATTTTTACTACTGTAGTCTGCTTCATATTGCTTATGAAAGAGCTTATGGGAGAAAAGGATTTACGTCAGTCTGACAAGTTCCAAGGAAACATCATCAGTGGCAGAAGTAGCTGTCTCACTTCCTTAGACCTAAGCAGAGAGATCACCAAACAGTCAGCAAAGAACAACAACCAGAGCTCAAATGATCTCCTTACACATTATGGCTAGACTTAAGATCTGCCACCAGTGACATATCTCTTCCCCAGCAGGGCTCCGCCAAACAGCGACTCAAGTTTCAAGAATGAGTCTATGAGGACATACATTCAAAACACACACACACACACACACACACACACAAGATCAGTCATAGCTACATCAATCTCCTGGGAAAATACTAGGTCATGGCTATACCATTGTCCTAGGAAAGTCCGTGGTATTAGCTTTGCTATCTTCCTCAGATAGCCCACGGCAAAAGCTGTTGCACTCTCCTGGAATAGTCCATGGTCAGGGCTTTCCTGGTTCTTGCTGTTGTTGGGTTCACTAGTTTGCATGGCCATGATATTCTGGTTTGTACTTTGTATTTCTAATCTCCATGTAAAACTTGCATCTTCAAGTATATAGTAGTTTAAACTCCTTATGATACAAAGATTCCAGTCAGTTACTACTAGAGGGAATCCAGAACCACCTCTTCAACCACTGGACAGACTAGTTGTAATTTTGTGTTCCCTCTTAGGCAAGGACTACACGCTTCAAGAAGCAGTTACAGGGCTGGAGAGATGGATTAGCGGTTAAGTGCTTGCCTGTGAAGCCTGAGGACCCCGGTTCGAGGCTTGGTTCCCCAGGTCCCACGTTAGCCAGATGCACAAGGGGGTGCACGCGTCTGGAGTTTGTTTGCAGAGGCTGGAAGCCCTGGCGCGCCCATTCTCTCTCTCTCCCTCTACCTGTCTTTCTCTCTGTGTCTGTCGCTCTCAAATAAATAAATAAATAATTAAAAAAAAAAAAAAGAAGCAGTTACAGTGACCTTGCAGCCCAAGTATGTGGTGGAGTCTCCAGCAATAGGATCTTACCATCAATTCCTGGTGGGAAACCAAGGGACTTGGCAATACCCTATAATGCTCTGGGGGCATCAGGGTCCTCCCTGGCCAACAACTCACTGGAAGGTATCCCATCCCTGGCACTGAAAATTTTCTAGCAACAATCTATGGCTCCTGGGTGTTCCAATATCCAAAAAAGTAGGATTGAACAGGGAAGTAAAAGAGCTCAACAAAACCATTGATCACTTAGACCTTAGATCTACAGAACTTTCCACTGCAAATCCACAGACTACACATTCTTCTCAGCAGCCCATGGAACATTCTCTAAAATAGACCATATACTGGGTCACAAAGACTGCCTCCACATATTTAGAAAAATTGACACAATTCCCTATATGATATCAGATCACAATGCTATATTGCTAAAAATCAACAAGAAAAGACCCACCAAGAATCCCAATGGCACCTGGAACTGAACAGCACACTTTTAAACAATAAATGGATAGTGGATGAAATAAAAAATGAAATTGCAAAATTCCTGGAATTGAATGACAATTAGAACACATCATACCAAAACTTATGGAACACAATGAAGGCGGTCCTCAGGGGAAAATTCATAGCACTCAATGCCTTCATAAAAAAGACTGAAAGATCCCAAATCAATAACCTAACCATCCACCTAAAGGCACTGGAAAAACAAGAAAAATCCAACGCAAAGACCTCCAGAAGGAAAGAAATAATTAAAATCAGAGCAGAAATCAATGAATAGGAAACCAAGGAAACAGTTAAGACAGTTGACAAAACAAAGAGTTGGTTCTTTGAAAAAATAAACAAGATTGACAAAGCCCTGGCCAATTTGATCAAGCAAAAAAAGGAGAAGCTTCAAATTAACAAAATTCAAAATGAAAAAAAGAGAGATCACAACAGACATAAGTGAAATTGGAAGAATCATCAGGACTTATTTCATAAACCTCTACTCCACAAAACTGGATAATGTGGAGGAGAAGGATAAATTCCTGGATGCATACCATCTATCAAAGCTAAACTCAGAGTAGATTAATCACCATCACACTCATGGAGATTGAAAAAGTCATAAAAAACCTCCCCCAAAAGAAGAGTCCAGGAACAGATAGCTTCTCAGCTGAATTCTATCAAACCTTCATGGAAGAACTCAAACCAATCTTCCTTAAACTGTGCCACACATTTGAAGAACAGGGAAAGCTATCCAACTCCTTTATGAAGCTAGTATCACCCTAATTCCAAAACCAGGCAGAGATGCCACAAGAAAAGAAAATTACTGGCCTATTTCCCTAATGAACTAGATGCAAAGATCCTGACAAATCCTTGCAAACCAAATCCAACAACACATCAAAGGCATTATCCACCTTGTCCAAGTGGGATTCCTCCCAGGAACACAGGGGTGGTTCAACATACAGAAATCGGTCAATGTAATACACCACATAAACAAGGTTAAACATAAAACCACATGATCATTTCGATAGATGCAGAAAAGGCCTTTGACAAGATACAACATCACTTCATGATCAAAACAATGGAGAGAATTGGCATGGTTGGTACATATCTTAATGTAATAAAGGCAATATACAAAGTTCCAAAGGCCCAAATAAAACTTAATGGAGAGAGACTGGAGGAATTCCCATTAAGATTAGGAACAAGACAGGGTTGTCCTCTCTCATCTCTGCTTTTCAATATGGAAAATAATGAAAGTACTAGCTCAAGCAATAAGACAGAAGAAGGAAATAAAAGGGATACAATTTGGAAAGGAAGAAGTTAAGTTAGCTCTAGTCACTGATGACATGATTGTATATGTAAGAGACCCAAGAGACTCTATCCCAAAGCTCCTGAAGGTGATTAACTCCTATAGCAAAGTTGCAGGATACAAAATCAATGCACAAAAATCAGTAGCATTTCTATATGCAAACAACAAAGATACAGAGAAAGAAATCAGGGACATAGTCCCATTTTCAATAGCACACAAAAAAAAAAATACCTTGGAATAACGTTAACCAAGGAAGTTAAAGATCTATACAATGAAAACATAAAACCACTCAAAAAAGAAATTGAGGAGGACTTGAGAAAATGGAAAGACCTCCCATAATCATGGAAAGGCAGAATTAACATTATGAAGATGACAATCCTACCAAAGGCAATATATAGATTTAATGCAATTCCAATTAAAATACCTACAGTGTTCTTCACAGAGATAGAAAAAGTGATCTCAAATTTCATATGGAAAGGCAGAAGGTCTCGCATATCCAAACATATCCTCAGCAAAATAAATACCTCTGGTGGCATCACCATACCTGATCTAAAGCTATATTACAAAGCTATAGTAATAAAAACAGCATGGTAATGGCATAAAAACAGGAGTATAGACCAATGGAATAGACTTGAGGACCCAGACTTTGGATCAAGCAACTATAGCTACTTGATATTTAACAAAGGCCCGAACAATATAGGCTGGGAAAAAGACAGCATCTTCAACAAATGGTGCTGGACAAACTGGATAACCACATGCAGGAAACTGAAACTTGATCCACACATTTCACCATGCACTACACTCAAATCCAAATAGATCAAAGACCTCAATATATTACCAGAAACTCGAATAGTACTGGAAGAAAATTTAGGAAGTACTTTCCATGATATAGGAATGGAAATACTTCCTGAACAAAACCCCAGTAGCTCACGATCTTAAACATTCACTCAACCAATGGGATCACATGAAGCCAAAGAGTTTCTTTACAGACAAGCATACAATAAGCAAAGCCAATAGATCACTCACAGATTGGGAGAAAATATTTGAGGGTTATCCAATGATAGAGGCCTAATCTCTAGAATCTACAAAGAACTCAAAAAATATAAACAGTAAGAATTCAAACACCCCGCTCACAAAATGGGGCAAAGAGCTGAACAAGCAGTTCACAGAGAAAGAAATATAACTGGCTAACACACACTTAAGAAAATGTTCATCATCCCTAATCATCAGAGAAATGCAAATTAAAACAATTATGAGATTCCACCATACCCCAATAAGGACAGCAAACATCAAAAAATCAAACAAAAATAAATGCTGGCGAGGATGTGGAGAAGTAGGAACACTCATCCATCCACTGTTGGTGGGAATGTAGGATGGTACAACCACTTTGGAAAGCAATATGGAGACTCCTGAAAAAGCTGACTATAGAGATACCAACAGACCCAGTTATTCCGTTACTGGGCATGTACCCTAAAACATTCAAACCACAAGCCAGAGAGATTTGCTCAACCATGTTTGTAGCAGCTCAATTCGTAATAGCTAAGAGCTGGAATCAATCCAGATGTCCATCACTAGAAGAATGGATAACTAAGATGTGGTATATCTACACAATGCAATTCTATACAGCAGTAAGAAAAAATGACACAAAGAAATTTGAAGAAATATGGTTGAACCTGAAACAGACCATTCTCAGTGAATTTACCCAATCACAGTAAAAAATCACCACATAGTCTCACTCATCTACAGCACCTAACCTGAATCTACCCAAGATACCTTACATACCCAGCATGCATCTCATGGACTACACAATAGGATGGATGGGGAGGGAGAGGAGGGCATCGAAGGGGTGGGAAACACTAATCTAGACCCAAACAGCAATGGTACCATAAAATTCTACTTCCTAAAAGGCAGACCAAATGGCTGAACCTTCTCCAGGCCCTTACAGGAAACACCTGAACCATAAGACAAGGAAGAGAGTAGGATCAAGTCTAACTTAAATCTTCTATGTCTTTGCTCTCTCCCTCTCCCTCTCTCTCTCTCTCCTCTCTAACTCTTATATACTACTTATCTTTTTCCTCATTTTCTTAGTGGGCACTGACCTATAACTCCCAGGACCAGTATTGGGCTATTACCCACAATGAGCTTTTGATCAGAGAAACCTACAAGGTTTCCTAAAAGAATGATAGATTTCTGTCAGAGTACTTGATGACCCATCAAAGGTTAGTGGTAAGACCCTATTGCTGAAGGCACCATACACAGCTGACATGTAAAATGGAATGGCATGGCTGGAAGCCAGGTGAGAGTCAGTCCTCAGACAGTCAGCATGTCTAGTGCCAGAAGGTGCTACATGAGAGACTGGGGGAAACGATCAATATCTGTCCAAGCAATTCATGGTCCAACCTACTTGGCAGCAAATGACCTGTTGTGATGCCCACACAAGTGAAATAGTGGCACACAGCCATGGCAGGGATCAAACTGCTCTTGATTTGGCTAACTGATCCCCTCAGTGGTACGGGACCCATAGCTGGAACTGGGAAACAAGTCAGAACCATATCCAAACATAAGCCCACTTTCCAATATCAAGCTACCATCAATCATGGGCTACAAGAGGG
Organism: Jaculus jaculus; assembly: GCF_020740685.1. Classification (NCBI taxonomy): domain Eukaryota; kingdom Metazoa; phylum Chordata; class Mammalia; order Rodentia; family Dipodidae; genus Jaculus; species Jaculus jaculus. The sequence goes on along the minus strand of NC_059111.1, from coordinate 105,864,240 downwards.
CTTACACCTATTAAACTCTAAAAAATAACTAAGAGTTATCTCATTTGTCCTGGTGCTAACTTATTCTCCATTGTAGAATCTGCTTCTCTTTTTCAGATAGATGCAGACCCTAAGGAGAGAGCCACCCCATCATACCTCAAAAGAGCCCCAGCTAAAACTAAGAAATATTGGTGAAACAAGAAAGGGTGCTGTTTTCCTGATGAACCAGATACCAGCACAGGGGGAAGGAGACCAACACAGAGAAAAATCAACTCCTACCAAATCAGAGAGCCAAAGCCTCAGCGGCCCCCAACACCTCAGCACTGAAGCAGACCAAAAATGAACCCAACATGGCTCAGGGAAATCTTACAGAAGAGAGGGTGAAAAGTATGTCAGAACCACATGTTGGGTCATCATATGCAGAGACATTAATTGTACTAACAACTATGGGCTAACTCCAAAATGCAAGACCCATTTACCTCAGCAAGGAGGGGCCAATGGGGAGGGGGTAGGTCACGGATGAGCCTAATAATGGTACCAAAATGCCTGTATTTTCTGAATAGAAAACTAATAAATAAAAAAGTAGGATTGCATATGATTTATTTATATCCCCTTAGATTTTGATTAGCTGTCACTCCACCTTTCCTTTACTTGATCTTTTCCCCTGACCTCATTTTGGGCCTTTTCACCCCCATTAATCTATTCTTCTCCTTACATATATACAATACCATCCTATTGAGTATTCCCTTGTCTTCCATTCTCTTCCCTTTGTATCTGTTTTCTAGCTTAGTGTCCTCTGCTACTGAGTTATTTTTCCTTCTCACAATGGAGCCCAATCATCTGTAGCTAGAACCCACATATGAGAGACAACATATGACACTTGGCTTTCTGGGCCTGGGTTACCTCACTTAGTATAATCCTTTCCAGGTCCATCCATTTTCCTGCAAATTTCATAACTTCATTTTTCTTTACTGCTGAGTAGAACTCCATTGTATAAGTGCACCATATCTTCATTATCCACTCATCAGTTGAGGGACATCTATGCTGGTTCCATTTCCCAGCTATTGAGAATTGAGTGGCAATAAACCTGGTTGAGCAAGTATTTCTAATGTAATGAGATGAGTCCTTAGGATATATGCCTAGGAGATCTGATAACCTCCTCCATGTAGACCAGCTGACAGAAAGCTGGAAGAGGCCATTTTGCTTGCAGTTCAATGGGAGAAAGAGAAATCACCATGAAGATGCTCAACAGTGGACACTGCAAGTCTTATATTTGGCCAGCTAGGCCAAATGAGCCAATTGGTGCAATAGCAGCATATCTATCATGGTGAAAACCATCTGCCCTCTAATTGGACTGGAGACCTTCCGAATACATCCCTGATACTGAGAGCTTAAAACAGAGGAAGTCATGAGCCCTAGAGATGTAAAGTCTGCTGTTGTCTGACTAAATGTGTATAGTATGCTCATCAAACTGCCCAGTAAGCACTTCTCTTAATTTTCATACCCTTATATTAATGCTACTCTCACTTTTGGTAGAGAATCTTCTCGTTTCAGATGGCAGTGACCTTGGGATGACTCAGATATCATGGTGCTGGGAAGAAGTGACAGGAGTGCTCAGTACTGCACTATCCCTATCACATCTTCCAAGGCTCAGGGTCTAATGCGGAAGAGGTGGCAGAAAGAATGTAAGAGCCAAAGGAAGGGTAGGACTCATGACAATGTGCTCCTCCAGAAACAAAATGGCCTGGATTTCCATGACCTCACAGTGACTGACACTACCTACACAAGACCATCATAAGAGGAGGAAAAGATCATGATATCAAAATAAAAGAGAGACTTATTTGGGGGGGGTATGATGGAGAATGGAGTTTCAAAGGGGAAATTGGGGGGCTGGAGGGTATTACCATGGGATATTTTTTATAATCATGGAATTTGTCAATAAAAAATTGAAAAAAAATTTTTTAAAAAGTTAAAAAAAAGAAGTAGTTACAGGTGAAGGATTTTTGTCCAACAAGTCTCCCATATGATATACAGGACCACCAATACCCTCACAGGAGAGTGAAGGCAGGAGAGTACAATCGTGGTGAGTTCTGGAAGGCCTTACACAATGATGGGAAGATTAGCATATAAACTGTAAGTAAACTATCATCAGCACTGAGGAAGACTGGGAGCCTCCTTGGATGAGGTTGACTAAATTCAGTCACTGGTATAGGCACAAACGAACCACAGTGTGAAATGACCCATACTTCATTATAATATCACAAGTCACAAATTAAAATTATGAGATATTTGCTGCATGAATTTTTATGTAGAGCATCCTATAGTGATAAATATGGCATGGGTGAGAAAGCCTGAGCCAAACCATCCCAAACTATCCACTATCACCTATCCCAGGACACTTATCCCCTTGATGTTTGTTGCCTGGAGACTTATGAGCTCAGGAGTTATCTTTGCTTTTTCTGACTAGAAGTACCTCGAACTCCTGAGGCAGTGAACCCTGACATTCACTGGGAATCCATTCTTGCCACCCTGGCCTTTGGATTAGCCAGGCCAATCTTGTAAACAAAGGGAATTCTCCAACAGGGTAGCCTCCAAAGTTCTGTGCTTTCACATTGAAATATATTAGAACTTTTATATGGCATCAGCTGTTTCTCTGAGGTTTTAAGGATGCTAATAATATTGAATTGTATTAGAATTTTTGATATTAGCATATATTTAGAGATGCCTTGGAAAAATCTAGTAAATGCCAAGCAAGGGACAATCTTGCCTATTTCATTCTGTTGGGCATTTCTTATGCCCTCATGGTTATGCTGAAATCTATGCCTTCCACATTTTAACTATTTATTTGTAGTTCTCCCAGAATTCACACATCAAGTCCCATTCCTGTTTTGTTCAAGGGGATAGCTATGGCATTATGTTAGGCTTTCTTGCAATATATTTTGTTTGTTGACCTATATTTGAAGTCATCTTTAAGATAAATAAAAGAAAATAATTTCTTGAAACGAACATGTTTTTGTTCTGTTTGCTTTGTTTCATTCCTCTGAAGCCCCAGCTTTGAACATCTGATCCACCTGAGTGCTGGTATTGCAGTGAGCCACCTGCATGGCTAAACCAACTTAGAGTCTGCTGCGAAGGCAAACACAGATTAAATGTATGAGATTTACTTTTCTCTGTAAAAACACAGATTTCCCTCCTGTCTTTTCCCTTAAAACATTTTCCTTAGAAATGTGGTGCACTATATCTTCTGCCTCTCAGAAATGTATGTAAATCTTTAAAAGGCTTAAAAAAAGCAGCAGGAATATTTCCTCAAGGGCCTAGGAGTCTTGACTTTGAAGTGTACTCCCAGGAAAATAGAGTTCCCATATCCCAGTATCCTTGGATGATAGAAATTTAGCCTGAGCTAATCTTCATTTCAAAATGCAGACATGTCACTGCCCAGAAAAGTAGTAGCTCTTTCTTTCTTTTTTTTTTTTTAATTTAATGTTTCCTTTTTTTAATTTAAATGTTCTGGAAAACACAGTGACCACCTCATTTAGAAAAATGTGTGAGAAATGGTCCAATTGAGTCCCCATAGTAGAAGGTTTCTGACTAGTTCCCTTGACAGTAGGTATGCGATGGGCTGTGGTTGCTTGGATTAGTGGGATTAGTGAAAGGAGAGGTTTCTTTCTGTGTCAGAGACACCCACAACAGACTTCAGCAATGCACACTGCTTACCTGCTTGTTATTTACTCAGTTTTCTTTTCCTTCCAAAGTTGTGGACAAGCTTTCTGGAGGTGGAAGCAGATTTTGTTTTTACAGATGTTTTTCCACACTGCCACATGGGATCCTACATGCCTTTATTTAATAGAATGATAGACAATTTTATTTACAACTATAATCATATAATTAGAATCTGTTACTCTTCTTAGGATGCAGATTATTTTAAATTATGTTTAAAATCAGTAAAGATAAATAGATTTAAGAATTAGCAGATGTTATTGAAAAGGCATTAGCAATTATTTTTCTGCTAACTTACTGAAGACATGAAAATGACTTGAAGATTAAATACAGAAATATGGACACATGTGTTTTCACATGAATTCATGCACACATATTCAAATGGATATACTTAGTTTAAAACAGTTTTACTATGAATTCATAAATTATATGCTGATAACTATAATATTAAATTCTATGACTATCTAGAATAAAACAGCAGGTGATGACTTTATTGTCAAAGAATTATAAAGAATTCACTGTGAAGAAAATTTTGTCAGACAGAGCTTATATACATAAGATTTTGAGTCTACAAAGTAAGGTAATGGGTGATATGAAATGAAGTGATGCGTCTAACTTTAATTTATTTTCAGTAGAACTGAGAACAAGTTAAGATTGACATTTCTTTCTTACTGACCAGCCATGCAATGAGCAAAATATTATGATGGTTAATCTCCATTGTCAACTTGTTTGTTCTACAGTCATCTAGGAAACAAATGTCTGGGCTTATATGTGTGGGACTTCCTAAATAAAGGACGTTGAAGTGGGAATACCTACCTTAACTGTAGATGGCACTATTTCATATGCCAGTGTCCTGGCTTGAATAAAAATGAAGACCTGAGCACAAGTATTAGTCTCTCTTTGCTTCTGTACTGCACATGCAAAGTGACCATTTAATTTCATGCCTCTACAACAATGCCTTCTCCATCCTGAGGGACAATATGCCTTTTGACAAAAAAAAGTCCATCCTTTCATAAGTTTACATTTGTCAGATGTTAGTAACACTGATGAGTAAAATAACTACCACAGAAAACTGGTACCAAAAGTGAAGCCATTGGTGGGACAAATCTGACAGTGAAATTTGTAGGCTTCTGGAACTGGTTTGTGGAGGACTGTGGAAGAGTTTAAAAGCTTGGAGTAGAAAAGCTCTGTGTCTCTGTGAGCAGAGCGTAATGTGTAATGAGCCTGTCTGGCAGGAGTTTGGAATATCAGGATGGCAAGAGAAATGTAGACACTAAAGATCCAGCTAATAAGGTTTCAGACCCTATCAGGAACTGGCCTAGAGGCAGTTCATATTATATGCTAGCAAAAATAAAAATATAAATAAATAAAACTTCCTGCATTCCGGCTGTGTCCTGGGAACTTGAATGAAATTGAATTCAAAAGTAATAGACTAATTGGTTTGAGAGTGTAATCTCAAAACGGGAGAGCACCCAGGCTCGGGCAGAGCATGCAGCTGTAATTGTTAAAGAGAGAGAGTGGCACTATTGACAAGGAGTCTTCTGTGCTAAACTGAGACAATATGAAAGGGATAAAAACCTGTGCATCGAAGGTCCTAACTTGTGGAAATACTAATCCTTTTGAAAGGCTACAGCAGAAACGAGAAGAGCTACTGAAAATGTCCTTTGCGGCAAACAAATGTCTGTGGAGTCTGAGGCCATCAGGATCATGGGTGGAGGGACCAGGCTGCTTTGTGAACAGGCCAGTGCTTGATAGCATCGTCCAGGACACTGGCTTGGAGGAGTAAGACATGCAAGATTGAAGGGATTGTGGAGCTTTGCACCATGGGTACAGAGTTGCTGAGGCCAGCCCATGTGAACAAGGGAAGTAATCTCTGCAAAGTCATTCTGAGAGTGGACAACAACATGGGGCTTTGATGGAATGAGAGTATTTATTTTGTGCTATGATATATTCAAAGTATAAATTGTCTTTAATTTTATAGGATCTCAGAGTTAAGCAATTTACTGAATCTTCAAAGAGACTTTGATCTGTTGAACAGTATCTGAACTCTTAAAATCTATGAGGATTTTTGATGTTGGACTGGATTCATTTTCCATTATGAGGTATCCATGAACCTGTTGGGACACAGGTTAGAATGTTCTATTTTAACAATGTTATGTTTCGGGGCAAAATTACATGAGATGGACTTGTCATGGTCAGTTTCACCAACAACTTGGGTGGATCTGGAATCACCTCAGGGGGCAAATCTATGCATTTGTCTCTATGTGGGATTTTCTAGATCAGGTTAATTGAGTGAGAAAGACTCACCCTAACCATGAGTGGCACCGTTCCATGGGCTGAGAGACATGGACTGAATATGAATGGAAAAACGAGTTGTTTAGTGGTATTCATCTCTCTCTGCTTCCTGAGTGCAGATGCAATTTGACCAATGGATCCAACTCCCTTTGCCATGATAAACTATATCTGCTGTGAATGTAAGCTGAAAGGAACCCTTATTTGTATAGGCTGCTTATGTCAGGTATTTGTCCATCAATGAGAAAAGTCATGTGCACACACTTTGAGGGTTTCAAGTTGTGATTTGGAACTTTGAGTGGGTACACATACCTGTTAACTTTGAGTGGAAGAAATAGTTATGTGGCAGATGTGTATTTACTCACCTGTTTTCTTCCCATTTTCCATGCATTCTGGGCAAGACACTGTAGAAGACATTACGCATTAAGGGAGGAAGGAAATGCCAGCTGTCAAGAATATGTAAAATATTAGGGAAACAATAAATCCAACAAATGCTTGTGACAACTGTAATCCATGACACAGCATAAACATGACAATGGACGGGTGATTTAGGTTTTAACAAGGGAAATAGATTTGTGGAACAAGGGAAACTTACCGCAGGAGGCAGCATGTGCAGTGTATATTAGTAGATAAATGGATAAAGAAAGTGTGGCACATATATGCACTTGAGTTTTATTTAGCCACAGTGCAGAATGAAATTATCATTTGTGGGAAAATGGTTGCAATTTAAGATTATCATGTCAGGTGGAAGAAGCTAGCATCAGAAAGATGTTGTACATTTTTATCCATATGTAGACTCTAGACTTAAAAAGTAAACTTGGGGGCTGGAGAGATGGCTTAGCGGGTAAGCGCTTGCCTGTGAAGCCTAAAGACCCAGGTTCGAGGCTCGGTTCCCCAGGTCCCACATTAGCCAGATGCACAACGGGGCTCACGCATCTGGAGTTCGTTTGCAGAGGCTGGAAGCCCTGGAGTGCCCATTCTCTCTCTGTCCCTCTATCTGTCCTTCTCTCTGTGTCTGTCACTCTCAAATAAATAAATAAAATTAAAAAAAAATTAAAAAAAAAAAAAGTTAACTTGGGGCTGAGAGATGGCTTAGTGGTTAAGCGCTTGCCTGTGAAGGCTCAGGACCCCATTTTGAGGCTCGGTTCCTCAGGACCCACGTTAGCCATATGCACAAAGGGGTGCACACATCTGGAGTTTGTTTGCAGTGGCTGGAAGCCCTGGCGCACCCGCTCTCAATCTTTCTCTCTGTGTGTCTCTTTCTCTCTGTCACTCTCAAATAAATAAATGAATAATGAACAAATTTTTTTTTTTTTTTTAAAAAAGTAAACTTGGTGGCAGAAGAAGGGTTTTACTGAGAAAAGTAAGGATGCCTATGGAAGGGGGCATAAGGAAGGGTAAGGTAATGGGGTGAGTGAAGGAGACCCAAGTGGATGCTATACATGCATGACGATATTAAAATGAAACCTAGTATTTCATACAGTGAGTGAATATACACTAATAAATGTAAAAATAATGAAATACAAAATTCTGTAGTGCACTCGTAAAAAGTAAACGCCTGATATTTGAGAGACAATAGCGCAGTACCAGGTGAGTAGGAGAGGTATAGCAAGCAGAGCGTATGGAGACCTTGAGGTAAGAATGAGATTGGCGTAATTGAGAACTGAAAGGAAGGATGGTGTGAATAGAAGGGAACGCACTAAATGCTTCTTCTTGGAGAAATGGGTGAGGGGGTGTCCTGATTCAGTGTGTAAATGTGTCTGCTTTCCTTGTGAACTCTGTTTTCATTGCAGGAAAGTTTCAATGCTTTGTATATTTCCAGAATTTGATATATTAGCCTGTGTTTAAACTATTGTTAATATGATTTGTATTTTAACAGGTAATATTCCGAACTATTCCTTTTAAAATGATTTTTTTTTTTAATTTTCAGCATATGTACGTGTGTGTCTGTGTGCATGTTTGTGCATGTGCACGTACCTGGGCCTCTTGCTGCTGCAAATAACACTAGATGGTTGCTTCACATTGTGCTTTGGGCTTGTGTGGTGAGCTTGGGACTTGAACCTAGCTGGTAGGCACTGTAAGCAAATGTCTTTAACTGTTGAGGCGTCTTCCCAGACAGAAATTCATTTCTTTTATTGTTCTAAAATTTATTCCACTATTTTCCTAAAGATAGTTAATTAATTTTGTCATGTGTCTGTCCATTTAAAAGAAATTGTGGTAACTTTTGATTTTAATAATCTTTCCTCCTTTGCTCTATTTTTGTAGATTCCTGCCTTTGTTTTTATGCTTTCTTTCTTAACTGTATGAATTTAACTTTTTGCTATTTCATAACATTCTCAGATAAAATTAATTTGCTTTATTTTCATTAATTCCTCTTCTTGATAAATATGTTAAAATGAAATTAAATATCTTATAAACTGTGTTGTATTTTAGTGTCAAGTTATGAAAATTTGAAAATTACCTTATACAATTATTTTACTTTATTTACTTTTTAATTAATTTATTATTTTTTATTAACAACTTCCATGATTGTAGACCATATCCCATGGTAATGCCCTCCCTCCCCCACTTTCCCTGCTGAAACTCCATTCTCCATCATATCCCCTCGCCATCTCAATCAGTCTCTCTTTTATTTTGGTGTCATCATCTTTTCCTCCTGTTATGATGGTCTTGTGTAGGTAGTGTCAGGCACTGTGAGGTCATGGATATTCAGGCCATATTGTGTCTGGAGGATCACATTGTAAGTAGTCTTACTCTTCCTTTCGCTTTTACATTCTTTCTGCCACCTCTTCCACAAAGGTGCCTGAGCCTTGGAAAGTGTGATAGAGATATTACAGAGCTGAACACTCCAGTCACTTCTTCCCAGCACCATGATGCCTTCTGAGTCATCCAAAGGTCACTGCCATATGAAAAGAGAAGGTTCTCTACAGAAAGTGAGAGTAGTGTTAATATATGGATATGAACATTAAGAGAAGTGCTTACTGGGCAGTTTGATGAGCATAGTATATACATTTACTCAGACAGCAGCAGACATTACACTCCTAGGTCTCATGGCTACCCCCTGTTTTAAGTTTTCAGTATCAGGGATGTATTACCTCCTATTGAGCAGGCCTCCAGTCCAATTAGAGGGCAACTGGTTTCCACCATGACAGACGTGCCACTATTGCACCTGTTCACTCATTTTGCCTGGCTAGCCAAATATGAGGCTTGCAGTGTCCACTGTTGTGTTTCTTTACTGGTATTTTCTCTTTCTCCCATTGAACTGCATGCAGAATGGCTTCTTCCAGCTTTCTGTCAGCTGGTCTACATGGAGGAGGTTATCAGCTCAGTTCCAGCAGGATTTCTCAGTGGACTTGCAGCTCAAGTATGTGGAGTCTTTAGCAATAGAGTCTTACCATCTATTCCTGGTGAGAAACCAAGGGCCTCAGCAATGGCCTGCAATGCTTTCAGGGCATCAGTGTCCTCGCTGGCCAACAACTCACTGGAAGGTGTCCCATCCCTGGCACTGAAAATTTTCTAGTAACATTCTGCAGCTCCTGAGTGTTCCATTGTCCAAAAAAGTAGGTTTCCATATGATTTATTTATATACTCTTAGATTTTGATTAGCCCTTGCTCCACCTTTCCTTTACTCAATCTCTTCCTCTGAGCTCACTTGGGCCTTTTCACCCCACTAATCTATTCGTCTACTTATGTATATACACAGACTTCTGTGTGAGTAAGAAGAAAACTCAGTAGCAAAGGCCAATAAACTAGAAAAGAGATATAAAGGGAAGAGAAAGCAAGGAAGGGGAGTTCTCAATAGGATGGTATTATATATATGGAATTTTACTTTTTAACACTTAATATCACCTTATTTCTACACTCATTTAAAACTATAAACCTATAGATATTTTTTGTAATGGTCTCTAAACTCGTTTATTCCATGTCAGAATTCATAGTTTACATAAAGCTAATATTTTGGACTCATCAAAGTTTCTTTCATGGCTTAATATAGATTAGTGTTATTAATAACAGGAAATAAATATTAACATATACATACTGAGAAAGAACATGTAGCTTTCATGTGAAATATGAAGTTTTAGAGGCACATTTAATATTTAAATTCAGTATTATACAGTGTTTTCCTTCTATGGGTATTTTCTTTGAGGAAGAAGTGCTCAGTGTTTGAACTTTTACAATAAAGACATTGCGTTCTTCCTATAGTCATTAGGGATCAAAAGACTCAGCACAAATGACCTCATGCCCTGTGCCAGGTTCAGCATGGGCCATATTATTAACATTAAACATTATCACAAGAAATCCAGGAATTAATGAGTCAAATGTGGCATTTGTGCAGAATAAACCATATTTAGATGTTTCTTGAAGTCACAAATCACATATATATTCAAAAATGTACTTAGACATTTCACACATGGGACAAAATAACAATAGAGATGTTAAATAGCAGACATACACGTTGCAATTGACTTCTTGTTGCTGGCACGGAGTATTCAACCAAAAGCAGTTGATTGGAACAGTGTTGTTTATTGTGCCTTACAGTCTCCAGGGGAAGCTCCAGGATGCAGGGACAGATGCTGAAGCAGAGGCTGGACGTAGCTTCCTTGCCACAGCAGGTGGCAAATAGCAGCAGGCGAGTGAGCCAACTCCAGCAATGGGAAAGTAGTGTTAACACCCCTGAGCCCTCCCCAGACAGCACTCCTCCCCCAGCAAAGCTCCATTCCCCAGATTTCCATTAGCCAAAGAACACGCATTCAGAGCACACGAGTTTATGGATGATATCCAGTGCAAGCTACTGTAACACAAGAATACGAGCTTTTGCTTTCTTGGAAAACCTGGTACTGGCACAAGGGTGAAGGAGTTAGACACAGAGCACAGCCAACCCCACCAAACCAGAGATCCAGAGTCACAGAGGCTCCCAAGACCTCATCGCTGAAGCAGACCTAAAATGAACCCAATATGGCTCAGAGAAGTTTGCGGAAGAGTGGGTGGAAAGAATGTGAGAGCCACACATTGCATCGTGATACACAGAGACATTTCCTCCTACCCCAAACTGAAGGCTAACCCTATAATGCATGACCCATATACCCCAACAAGGAGTGACCCTGCAGAGTGGGGAGGACATGGAGGAAGCTAACAGTGGTACCAACTTGACTGTATTCACTGAGTCCAAAAAAAATAAAAAAAAGAATAGACGTTAGGTCAAGATGTTTGGATTCTAGTCCTTAACATCCTGATGACACTGGTGGATTCAGAATTCAGTTTGGAAACCATGGGTCAGTGACAAAGGAAAGGATACAGAGTAGTAATGACAAGTGCATGCTGTACTCTTTTTTTATTTTTCTTCATTTCTCTACACAAAGAAAAGAGGTTTGTGTATGACTAGATGGTGATTTTTTTTTTTTTTTTTGAGGGAATTGGATCAGCGGAGGAAAAAAAAAACTTGAAGAAAATTAAGAGGCCAGAGATGAAAGGTACATTACTTTCCATATAAAGGATGTTGTTGTAGAAGCCCAGATCCTATAGGTTTGTAGGCCATGATATCCCACCTCAGAGGACAGCCCACTAATCAGGTGGCTGCATCCACGGGGCTGCAATGACTGGTTAGTGGGAAGCATAGCACACATTTCTGGCTTTCAGGACCTGTGAACCCTTGTTAAATTTGCAGTTTATAGAGCATCAGATTCTTGCATTTGGGCTAGGTGGTATCCATTCTTTCACTGCCTGTAAGTGCATCAGGTCTACGTGATTTTTTTTGTCGCTCCAACTTTCTCCTTGAGGGATGAGAGCTGTTGGTGGATTATTGCTCTATGTTAAAGGCTCCTTCATGGTTTTTCACTTCTCGCTTATCAAGCAAGGCCCCAGCCTAGTACTTGCACCATCAGGGTGCTCGTGTAGAGTATCTCCATTTGAGGAACACAGTGATTAGCACCACTCAGCATGCCTAGGCCTCATGTGATAGAGACTCACCTGTGGGATTGCACATGTTGACTGTCCAAGGTCCATCAGGCTTCTGAAGTGCTTTGAGAATTCAGAAGATGATCGTGAGACCGTTTACCTGCCAGGGGATGATGCTGTGATTTACAGTAGCTGTGCCATGGGAATGTGCCTCAGGACTGCCTGCAGCTTCCCGGTTTCATGTAAACTTACTCACAGTTGGAAATGATCCACAGGCATAAATATCTCCTCAGAGGGTGATGATCCTCGAATTACAAAGGAGCACAAGATCTTTTGATGATTATTTTTCCTAGTGCAGATGAAATGGAAGTTCAAAATGATCCTGTGGATTTTATATTCTTATGGATAAACTACTTAAAGGGAATTAATGACCTGGAATTAGTCTGGACATTATTTCAGTTGTTCAGAAAAAATAATCTTCTTTTATGGTTATATAACACATTGCTTATAACGCTAGTGGAGTTTTTATTACTCTAAAGTTCAATGTGTACTCATTCAACTGTCTGAAAGCTTCCTATCCAAGTGTTAGGCATTGGATGTAACAATGAATGTCACAAAATGACTTTTTTTTTTTAAAGTCAATTTTGTTCCAGCATTACTATAGAGGACACTAAGGGGTAGGCAAGTATTCTTTCAGATATAGCAAGGTATCGGTTGGATCACTGTTTATTGAATGAATTATTAAACCATTAACAGAAGTTATTTAAATAATAAAACATGGGCAGAACAAGACAGAATAAATAGGTGATGATGTCACAATTAAAACAATATTCTAGCACTCAGAAGATGCTAAAAGATTAGTTTTAAGATTCTGACAACATTTTAAAGCAGATTAAGAAACATGGAATTTTAGTACAACCCTAACGTTTTAAAAATATGCCATTGATTTTTATTGAATAAAAGAATATTCAGTATGTATTCATTAAATTGTTACTGGCATGTCGCTAAAATGAAAGTTAATGCTGCATCCAACCCCATTGCATTTTTCCCTGAAACATTTGCAATGTTGACTACTATTTGAATCATATACAATAAGGTAATATCAAACAATATGGCTGAAGATTCAAGCTGATTACTATATTATAAGCATCCTCACCTGGTTAAACAGAGTTTATAACTAAACCATCATCATAGTAGGATACAGAGTTTCTCATCAGAGAAGGGGAAAGAAAGAAGGCCTTTTTGTTTTGTTTTATATTTTTTCTTCTGGACTTTGATAGCAGCAATGGCTGTGATCTAGAAGCCTGGTTCCTGTTATTTTTTGTTTTCTTATTTTTGTTTTTCTTGAAGATTGAAGGTATGACATGGATAGATTATCTTGAGGTGTTTTCTTTTTCAGTCTTACGTTTAGATGGAGAAACCAGATAACCAAAGATATATATATATATATATATATATATATATATATATATATATATATATCTGGAAAATAATATAACATGAAAATGACTTAGGCTAATATGGTCACTGGACATTCATAATATAGAGGTAAAAATATGGGGAGTGAAAATATAATCTGTGTAAAAATAGAGAAATGATAATAACACTAAAGCTATAATAATGTTTGAATAAATTTAAGCGATAAGTAGATAACTAAACGTTTAGTAAAATATTTCTATTGTCTTAAAAATTATAGAAAATTTGATGCATTTTGTTTGTATGTGGGAATATCTTCTAGTATTAACAAAAACACAAAAGAATGGAGAAGCTCTCAATTTTATAGGAGAACAAACTATTAGAGAAGTCATGCAACACCCATGTGCACCTAGCTAATGGCACGCATGGCAGCTATCATCTTCTTAGAAAGCAGCTGGTTTTTGGAAGGAAAGGGTTTATCTTTGGCGTTTGGTTTCACCGCGGCAGGAGAAGCATGGCCAGAGCAGCCAGACTGGCACTGCCTTTCCAGAGCTCAGCACAAAGGAAGCAGAGAGAGCAAGCTTGCGGAGTGTGGCGACTCTGGTGCGGCTGTAAAACTCCGAAGCTTGCCGCAGTAACACAACTCCTCCAGCAAGTTTTGATCCCCCACCCTGGAAGGACCCATCAGCTGAAGATTAAGGATGAGGCTTAATCACAAGCATATGAGGCTCTGGAGGACATTTTCCACCCATACCACCATCACAGCAAGTGACACAGGGATTCAAATTCTCTTGATTCTTATTGTCCACAGTTCTAACCACAGCACCGTGGACAACCACTCTGTACAACCTGCTCTGTCATCAAGACCAGGCAGTTTCCATGTGAAGCGGGTGGCTTAAGGCTGTGAGTGGTCAGGTGCTGCGCTTTGACTTGAAGAAGAAAAATCTACAAGGAAGCTCTTCCCAGACAATGAAAAATTTGAAATATAAGAGTTGTGTGACTCAGATGTAAATACAGATTTAGTTGTAAAGCTGCCTGCAAGTATAATAAAGTAATATTAATGACTGGGTAATTATTGTTTATTTGTGAGTAGGAGCACTTAAAAGTATTCAAAATGTATTCTGTATTCTACAATATCTCAAAAAGCAATTATTCCCATTTAAAATCTCTTCATAAGAACAATTTGTGGGGCTGGACAGTTGGCTTAGTGGTTAAGCGCTTGCCTGCAAAGCCTAAGGACCCCACTTCGAGGCTCGACTCCCCAGGACCCACGTTAGCTAGATGCACAAGGGGGCACAGGCGTCTGCAGTTCGTTAGCAGTGGCTGGAAGCTCTGGCATGCCCATTCTCTCTCTTGCTCTCTGCCTCTTTCTATCTTTCTCTCTCTTTCTCTGTGTCACTCTCAAATAAATAAACAAAATAAAATTAAAAAAAAAAAATAAAAAAGAACAATTTGTGGATGTGTTGCTTTCTTGTTGTAAAGGTCTGACACATCAGGGTAACCCAACACACTGTAGTAGACAGGTGAAGAAACAATTCTCCAGAAAGTATCGTGTATTTTTAAATACTTTATTTATTTATTTTATTTGAAAGAGCACAGACAGAGATAAAGTGAGAGAGAGGATGGGTATGACCTCTAGCCACTGCAAATAAACTCCAGACACATGTGCCACCTTGTGCATCTTGCTTATGTGGGTACAGAGGAATCAAACCTGGGTCCTTAGGCTTCACAGACAAGGCTTGTTTTATTGTTTGACCATGTGTACGGTCAGTAAAAAAGCTGGCTATGAGTGACAGACATCCAATAATGAATATATCTATCAATTAAGAGTTCATGGGAAAAATGTCCCTTTTTAATACAGATCATATTCATCATATATGAAGTATAAAACAGAAAAACAATAACCTAAAAAGTGTAAGCCCTTAAACTGTTAAGTAGGAATGTAATGACTTGTTACAAAAGAATATCTACTTTATTGCTAATAATTTACTGGCTTCATGTTGCTATAGTAACTAGTAAAGATAATGATTCAATACACAATACATGTCCTTGAAAAAAAAACACTTCCTTATGTGCATTTTGATGGCATATTATTATTTCCACATAGTGGTTTCCTCAAGTTAAATTACCCTGCCAGAAGATAATATACTTGTACCTTCGAAAGTATATCTAACTTAACTCAATCCTATGCTACTACCCTGGATCAGAGCTCTATCAGCTTACAGCCAGATTCCCTCCATCCCTCCTTGCTGCTGAATCATACAGTGAAGTTTCACACTAAGCTAGAGAATGATGGTGCTGGTGTGGTTGCCTGCATGCAATCACAGCCATTCAGGAGGCTCAGGCAAGAGGAACCCAAGTTCAAGTTCTGTCTGGACAAGCAAACATGACCCTGTCTCAAATAGTTTCACATCTCTTTAGCTGCAGCTCAGTGGGATAACCCTTGCCTGTCTTTCAGGAGGAAGTTGATTCAATCCCCAAGCCACTACTACAATCATTTTCAGTTTCTAAGGGTATCAATTGTCCTAGATTCTCATTTTTTTATATACCAATACACAAGTTCTTTCAGTATACTTTTTAACCTCTTTTCATAAACGTTACCACTTAAAACTTAATCCCTCTCATTTTATTGTTAACATTCTACAAAATTCTGTTCTTTTCAGCTGTTCCAGCTCCCCTGGCTTATGACTGCCTCAGGCCTTTTGCAAACTTAAAAATACTGTATCATTTACAACTAAAAAGAGGAAATAGGAATCTGATTGTTTAACTTAAGCTGGTTTTGACCTTTGCTTTTTTTTTTTTTTTCCTACTCTACATTAGCAAAAGTATTGTGGTTTGAATGTAAAATACCTCCATAAACCCATCTATGTGAATGCAGATACCCAGCTGATGGTACTATTTGGGAAGGTTGTGGATGCTTTGGAAGGAAGAGACTTGCTGAGAAGGTGGGTTACTCAGGGTGGGACCTGGTGTTTCATAGCTGGGACATACTTCTTGTTCACTGTCCATGCCCTGACATGTGGATGCTGTGTGGTCAGCCAACTTTCCATTGCTGCTTCATGCCTTCCACCCAGGACAGAATGTGATCCCTGGAGCTATAAGCCACACAAACTCTTACTTAAGTTGATTCTTGTGGATTTACCTGCAGCAATGAGAAGGTAGTTAATACAAGAAGATCGTGGGCCTGCTTTTTTTTTTTATTTGCTTAATATGACAATATACACTTCTATCCATTTTCCTGTAAATAATGTCTTCTTCTTTAGGAATGACTAAACATCCATTTTTGTCTCCATGAATTGAATTTTGTTTGCTTTTTACATTGCAGAAACTGAAATAAGTAAAGTTTTATCATAGACTCACATAACCAGATATTTTATTTAAATAACTTTGTTATTGTTGTAGTTTATGATTTTGTTTATTTATTATTTTAGTTATGGGAGAGAGAGAATTGGCATGTCATGTCCTCTAGCCCCTGCAATGAAACTCCAGACATGTTCACCATCCTGAGCGCAAGCATGACCTTGTGTGCATGCATTACCTTGTGCATCTGGCTTATGCTGGTTCTGGGGAGCTGAATCTGGTCCATCGGCCTCTCAAGAAGTGCCTTTACCACTAAGCTATCTCTCCAGCCCATAGTTTATGATTTTAAACATGTTTTATGATTCAGAAACATTTATACTGCATACTTTCATGTAAAAAGTACAAATATGTTCTATTAAAACATATTATTTTATGATGGCTTAAAGATTTGTGGAAGAGGGGTGGAAAGAATATCAGAGCCATACTTTGGATCATGATACACAGAGACATTGCCTCCTACCCATAAGTGATGGTTACTCCACAATGCACAACCCATATTCCCCAATTAGGAGGGGCCCTGCAGAAGGGGGAGGACAGGGATGAGGCTAACAATGGTACCAACTTGACTGTATTCACTGAGTATAAAACTAATAAAAATGAGAAAAGATTGACAAATTTACTTGTTAAAATATGTGAGCTTGGGTAATTTCAATTTTGTTACCACAATTAGGTCCTCTTAGTTTCATCTTACTAAAACTAAAAAAATGATAGACCCAGTGAAAAATTAAACATGATTATATGATTATTACATGATTAATCAATTAATTGTAGGCATAAAATAAGTTATGGCAATTATCTAAAGAGACAGTCTGAAATATCTCACACAACACTGAGTTTAGAATATTAAAGTTTGTTCAACATAAATAAAATGTCTTTAGATTTGGCACTCATTTTAGTTAATTATTGAGGTTTTTTTAAATTTTTGTTTTTATTTTTATTTGAGAATGACACACAGAGCCAAAGAGGCAGAGAGAGAGAGAGTGGAGAGTGGGCAGCCAGGCTTCTAGCCACTGCAAACAAACTCCAGACACGTGCGCCCCCTTGTGCATCTGGCTAACGTGGGTCCTGGGGAATCAAGCCTCGAACTGGGGTCCTTAGGCTTCACAGGCAAGCTCTTAACTGCTAACCCATCTCTCCAGCCCCCCCCCCTTTTTTTTTTTTTTTCCTTTTGAGGTAGGTTCTCATTCTAGCCCACGCTGACCTGGAATTCACTATGGAATCTCAAGGTGGCCTCAAGCTCATGGCAATCCTCCTACCTCTGCCTCCTGAGTGCTGGAATTAAAGAAGTGGCGTGCACCACCACTTTTTCCTTTTCTTTTTTAATACTACAAAACCATAGCAACAAAAACAGCATGGTACTGACACGAAAAGAGACATATAGACCAATGTGACTGATTGAAGACCTAGCCGTTAGTTGAAGTAACTGCAGCTACTTGATCTTTAACAAAGGTGCCAATAACATAGTTTAGAGAAAAGACAGCATCTTTTCTGTTGCTGGACAAATTGGATAACTACATGTAGTGAATTGAAAGACCTGCTCATATCAGCATACACAAAAATCAACTCCAAATGGATCAAAGACCTCAATATAAGACTGGAAACTCTTCAAGTACTGGAAGAAAAAATTATGAAGAATTCTCCACAAAGTAAGAGTGGGGAAGGACTTCCTGAAGAATACTCTCAGGAAACTAAATAGTCACTCAATCAATGGAATCTCATGAAGCTAAAGTGCTTTTGCACATACAAACATACCATAAGCAGAGCCAATATTTTCCAACAGAATGGGAGAAAATTTTCACCACCTATACCACCGATAGAGGACTAATATCTAGAATTAAAAAAACACACACACACACACAAAAAAAAAAAAAACAAGAATAAAAGAATCTGGTGGAGAACTTAATAGGAAGTTCTCAGAAGAAGAAATACAAATGGCTAACACACACTTTAGCAAATGTTCAACATCACTAACCATCAGAGAAATGCAAATTAAAGCAACTATGAGATTTTATTCCAGAAGCAATCATAAAAAACAACAACAACAACAACAAAAAAAATCAAACAACAACTAATGTTGGTGAGGATGTGGGGAAAGAGGAACCTTCAATCGCTGCTGGTGGAAAGGCAAACTTCTACAACCACTATGGACAAGAATATGGGGATTCCGCAAAACGATGAATAGAGAACCACCAACAGACCCAGTTGTTCCCTTACTCCAAATGTTATACTCTGCACTACAGAGATAATTTCTCAGCCCTGTTTATACTTGCTCAATTCATAATAGCTAAGAACTGGAAGCGACACACGTGCTCATCATTGGGTGCATGGATTGTAAAGTTGTGGCACATACACACGATGGAATTCCACTCAGCAGTAAGCAAAAATGAGGCACTGAAATTTGTAGGGAAGAGGATGAACTTAGAACAGGTCACACTCGGTGAGCACACACCCACAGAAAGACAAGCGCAGCATGTTCTCACTCATCTGTGGTTCCTAACCTGGATCAGCTTGAGTTGTCAGCCTACTAGATAGACAACTTGAGGCCGAGACAAATGGATGGAAGGGCTTGGGGGGAAGGGGAAGGGAAGTTTGGAGGAAAATAAACATAAAATAAACCCAAAATTATCTGGCAGTATAGGAACCTTTTTCCATGCTAGTACACTAAAGATTTAACCCTCAATAGGAGTATAGGGGGAGCAACTGAAAAGAAGGGTTCTGGAGAGAGGGGAATGATCATAACCTTAAAAAATTTTGGCTCTGTCCTGTAACTCCCAGTACCAGAAACTGGAGCTACTCACATCGAGCTATTGATTGAGAGAACAACGAGATCCCCAAAACAAGACAGGCTTCTGTCCAAGCACTTACTTACCTGCCTGAGGTAAAAGGTAAGACCCCATTGCTGAAGACACCATGTGCTTCTGACACAGAACATGGAGAGACATGGTTGGAATCTGGAAGAGAGCCAGTTCCCAGATGTCCTGTCTAGTGCTAGAAATTTGCACTGCCTAAGCTATTGGAGGAAAGTGGCCAACAACAGTGTGAGCAACCAGGATCAAACGACTCAGAAGCAACCAGTCTGACAAGAAGCACACACCAGCGCAATGGTGGCACACAGCCTTGATGAGTAACCAAGGGCTTCCTGATTGGCTAAGAGATCTGCTTAGTTGAGTGGAACCCATATCTGGGACTGAGATCCCGGTCAGAAACCTATGGAAACAAAGATTATGCTCTCCAATGTTAAACTCCCACTAGTCTCTGGCTAAAAGAGGGCCTACATCCATCAAACTTTCCCTAAATTAATAACCTTTGTCTTATTTAACCTATTGAAGAGTCTGTTTGCCTTTTACAAAAGTATGTATTTTTAATCTGGGTGTGGTGGTAGATGCCTTAATCCCAGCACTCAGAAAGCAGAGGTAGGAGGATTGCAGTGAAGTCAAGACCATCCTAAAGTTACATAGTCAATTTCAGGTTAGCCTAGATTAGAGCACATGCATGTGTGTATATATATATATATATGGAGAGAGAGAGAGAGAGCAGAGAGAGAAAGGAGAGAGAGAGTTTCAGGTCAGCCTGGACTAGAGCAAATAATTTATTGTGTGTATATATATATATATATATATATATATATATATATATATATATATATATATATTTGCAAACAGAGAGAGAAAGAGAGGAGAGAGAGAAAGAGTGAGTGAGTGAAAGATAGAGGGAGAGAGAGAAGGTGTGCTAGGGCCTCTAGCTACTGCAAATGAATTTTAGATCACTGTGCATCTGACTTTTTGATGGTACTGGGGAATCAAATCCAGGTCATTAGGGTTGGCACTCAAGAACTTTAATTGATGAACCATCTCCCCAGCCAAATTTTTGAGTTTTTCTTTTAATGTTATAAACAATGTACCAATGTTGGAAAGATGAATTGTCCATTTAGGTCAAAAAATGCCTTGAGTCTCTCTCTTAATGTTAGATTAACTTAGTGTGGGCAGTATATATTTTGCTTTAATTGGGAGATTCCTTTCATGACTTCACAAATGTCTGTTGCTATTTGATTTTAAATGCTTTGCTATTTAGAATTCATACATAGAAAGAACTTAAAAATGAATACTTGATGGCAACATGATTATTATGTTGACTTAATAGTCTTCTCATTCAAAATTCATTGCTTATAGCATGTAGAGCTAGAAATATAACCATTCAATACAGAATTCTTAGTACAAAATTATGATATAATATGTCAAATGACATATAACCATACCACATACATAGAGACATGTACAAAACACAACACTTTTGCAGCATATATATATATGAATTTTATATATGAATTTTATATATATATATATAATTTTGGTTGAATTTACAGTTCTCCAAAAAAAAGATGAAACAAAGCCTCAGTCCCAATTCCCAAAATTAATATCAGTGTGACAAAAAATAAAGGTCCAAGGATATTGAAACTTATTCATCTATATATGATAAATGTGTTTAGTCACTAAGAATTAATCTTTTTATGCATTGGCTTAATAAACTATATACTTAATAAGCTGTGATATCCATGGAATCACTCAATTGGCTTAACATCATTCATTTGGCTTTCTTACTAGAAAATAATCGGGTGTCATCTAATGGAGGTCAAAGCCCGTGCATTGGAGTTGTGATGTCTGTGTTTCACTCTGATTCAGTCCCTCCCTAGCTACTTTAGTTACCCAGGTCCTCAGCTTCCTCACCTGTAAGAAAGTGCCTGCAATACACGTTAGTACTGGATTGTCTCTGAGCTTGCTGATAATGCCTGTACCTTGGCTATCTCAGCAATCATAATTATTAATGTTTCTAAATGTACTTTCTTTGTGGAGCATGGAAGGCAAACACAGAGAGTAAAGTTGGGCAGCATCATGCTGCAGTGTCATGAGTTCCCAGATGTCTCTTCTTTTTATTAGTTGCTTGCACAGTGTGTATACATCCATGTTGGTACCATTGTTAGCCTCCTCTCTGTCCTCCCCTGTCCACAGGGAGCCTCCTGGTTGTGGAATGTGGGTCGTGCATTGTGGGGGTAGCCAACAGTTATGGAGAGGAGGAAATGTCTCTGTGAATAATGTCCCAACATTGGCTCTAGCAATCTTCCCACACCTCTTCTGCACATTTTCTGTAATCATGTCGGGTTTGATTTAGGTCTACTTCAGTGTTGAGGTCTTGGAAGCCTGTGTCTGTGGATATCTGGTAGGAGCTGACTGTTCTCTGTGTCTATGTCCTTCACCCTTGTGCTGGTACCAGGCTCACCAAGAAAGCCACACTGGAACCAAGAGATTTGCCTTTTATAACCTAGGATTCTAATAATAGTTATCCTCCAGAGGGATTGCAATCAGTTCATTAATAATACAAATTGTGTGCAGTAATATGTAAACTGTGAGAGCTTTACTGATGTAAGTGTTCATTGAGTTATTAGTATAAAAAAGCACATTAAAATTCAAAATTTATTTACTAAAACTGTGACTGATAAACCCTTAAGCAAGACACGTTATTAAATAAATACATAGAGGCTTAGTGTGGACACTTTAGGTTTATTAATTAATACTTTCCATGCATTTAAACAAAACTCTAGTAAATAAGTTCTGTCCACAAGATAAGAATATGTACCTCTTCAGAAAACAAGTCAAACCCAGAAATATGATTAAAAGTCGCTGGGCTAGAATTAACTAGGATACAATGTGACTCCCAACAGGGGTATTTTTACATGCATGCACACATTAAGAAAACTTTATGTGTGAAAGAATTGAAAAGAAAACAGTTACCGTCCCATCCCCCTGGGTCTTCCTGAGAGCTGGCGTTTGCTGCTTATTAAACATTAAATAAGTTATATTTCAAAATGCATTCCTGAACCTTTTATCATCATGTTTAAGTCTCTGCCGTATGCCCTGAGTAGATAACTGTGGAGGTGAAGAACACCTTAAAAATAGCCACCCCTTTCCATGATAATTTATAAACAGCAAGATATAATTTGAGTATGCTTGTGTTTACCAGTGGAGTGTCCTGGGATTTGACTTTCAAGGAGTTAATGCAGACAGCACACATCTGCCTGAATGCAGGGCAGATGATATTGGCAGGTGACTGAAATAAATAGTAACTTGGGACCTGTCATGACTACATCATGAGTAATGGAATTCATGCATTTGGTATTTTTAATGCAATTGTAAACTGCCATTTTCTTCACAGTTTAAAACAAGTTTTTTTTTTTTTTTGATGATATAGCTATAACAGTGAGAAACCAGATTAACTTGTCACATTTGACTGACTCAAGTATACCCAACCCTATTTTAGGGTATTGATAAAACCTCAATAATCAGAGTCTAAGTAAAAAGGGAGAATGGCATTTTGCAGGATCACAGAAATACCTCAGTGGTTAAAAAAATGATAATAATTTTGTTAAAATACTATTGTTTATGAAGTACAAAATCTTATGTTGACGTATGTACCCACAATGCTAGAGCTAATGTTAGTAAGTAAACAGCCACTTTTAGAAGTAGCATTATCACACAATATTGAATGCCAGTCTATTAATGCTTTAATAAATTAACTCATTTTTTTCTTCAGAAACTTGATATTTTAAGAGCAGGTTTTGTGATGCAAACCTTTAACCTCAACACTCAGGAGGATCAAATAGGAGGATCACTGTGAGCTGGAGCCAGCCTGAGACTGCAAAGTGAGTCCATGTCAGCCTAAGCTAAAGTTGGACCTGACCTTGAAACAAAAAGCTGGTTGATGTTTTAAATAAATTAAAGATATTCTTCCCATATGAAATTGTTTATTTTGAATGCAAAAACTTTTCTTAAAAGCAAGGATGAAATTAAATTTATAGGTCAAGAAAGACTACTACCCATATCAGAGAAACATTTAACACTTATGACCAGTATTTGCCAGGAAATGATTTTATGACCATGAGTATATTGATATGTGAGCCAGGTATATAAACAAGTTACTGATAATAAATCATACAGAAATTAATTCTCAAGTAATTGTTTGGTGTACATAAGTTTCTCTCTCTCTCATGTATATGTACATATATATTTAGTATATATATATATATATGTATATATATATATATATACATATATATTAGTATATATAGTATAATATGTACTGTTAATAAATTTTCATAATATTAAAATGGAAGTTCTTATTTATTTTTACATGAATAACTAAACCTTCAACTAGTATCTGATAATTCAACACATAGAACATCTTTAATAGCTTTCAGAGCTCATTGATATTTTAATTTTATTATTGCCAATGCTAGGAATGCCCCTCACATAGACACAGTAAAAAAAAAAAATGGCAGAAGTGCTTGGAACCATTTCAGAAATATTTGGATACTCTGTTCTCACCCAAGTCAAAATTCAAGTGTTGATTTATATAATGAAACCCAAGCCAGCAACTCAACCAGGACATTTTAAAACCCAGCATTCTAAACCTATGCAACTCAAAGACATGCTAATTTGATGCATGCAAAAGACCTTTTCCCATTAACTCAACAACTATGCTCCCAGAAGCATGAAGACCATTGCATAGGTAGTAAAAGCTCTGTGGTTCACCACATATAATAGTTACAAACAGAAGTATAGGTGCTGCAGGCACTGTTGGTTGGCATTGTGCCTCTTGCCAGTGTGTTCCTTGCAAACTGTGTGTGTGTTGCTTGTTCCACATCCAGGCTGACACAAAGTCACATGCTACATGGTGGTAAGTGAGGCTGTAAACACTTCCGATACATTATGCATTTGATTTCGAATTAATGTTTGAACCTTACACATTCTGGAACTTCTTCCTCTTGCAAAGGTTTAGTGTGTGTGTGTGTGGGGGGGTGGTTGGGGGTGTGTGTGTCCCACATCCAGTACCCCAATCCCAACTGTCAATAGAAAATAGATGAATTAGCCAGGTGTGGTGGTGCACACCTTCAATCTCAGTACTCAAAAGGTTGAGGTAGGTGGATCACCCTGAGACTATATAATGAATTCCATGTTAGCCTGGGCCATCGTGTGACCCAACCTTGTAAAACAACAACAACAAAAACAAAACAAAACAAAACAAAAAGACAGAAAATGAATGAATCATCATTTGGAAGAAAAGGAGAGAAAAATCCTCCTGTAATTTGGATCCTCTAATAAACTCTTCATGGGATAATAGCCAGTAGCCACTACAGGTGGCGGTGTGGTGAGTGGTGTTTCAAAGCTCTGCTGGAGAATTTGAATGAAAGAAGCACATCCAATCCTATGCTAGGTGAAACTACTTCCACCTGAGTCACCTACAGATATGCTGTCTTTAGCTCACTGGCCTTCTGCAAACAGACGGGTAAAGACCGGGGGGGGGGGGGGGGGGGGGGGGGGCAGGGGAGAGGAAAACAGAGGCCATGACAGTTTAGCAAGCACCATCCAGACTCAGCTTTCATAAAACATCCCTGTGAAAAAGATACACAGATCATGAGACAAATGACTTTTATTCAATAGTCGTGTGGAGGATGAGTTGCAGGGCCCCTGTAACCATGTTTCTTACAATGAAAATATGTCAATATTTACCAAAAGTGTAAAAATGTTATTATGCATTCTCAACCAATGTCAAAGATAATAAATTTCATAAATGAATAAGTTAAATACTTTAATTAAAATTTAATATTTGTATATTCTGAATATTTTATAATCCAGAACACAATAGGAAATTTATATGATGATGTTAAGTTTATGATAAAATGATTTAAAAATAATCTGAAACATTTTCATAAAATTTGCATGTCATATGTTATTGTTTCCATTAGAAAACTTTTCTCAGACCATTTATTTTTCACGGAGTTAATAGTTCATAGTTAATAGTATGAATAGTTAATAGTTAATCATGTAAGAATAGGATGATCAAGGATTTCCAGTGTGGTGCCAAACTGTATGTGGTCCTTAGGTCAAAGGAACTGGTTCATCATGTTTACTTTTCTATCACTGTTATACTGACTCATTATAGTCACAGAGCTTTCCAACAAAACTAGAATGCCGCCAAGAAAGCACCACGACTTTAATACCTCAACTTTCTCTCTGGGATCAGTTCGTGTGGTATCTCCCCTCTAGACATCACTAACTGAATTCCAAAGATTAGCTCTCTCGGTTGGGACCTACCTGGTAGTTCCTCCTCAGCCTGAGGGGTTGGATTGATAGAATGAAGTTCCTGGAAGCCTCAGGAAGGAGGCCGCCCCTCCCTCTTCATCCTGTAGCTCCTAGAAGTTACTCACAGCTTCTAAGGCCAAACTTAGTCCTGGCTTGTCTTCTGAGTTTCCTAGGGTTTCAGATTCTCTCACCTTTGCTTCCACATTTCTCTAATTGACTCCTTGTGCATCTTTCTTAAGATAATGTGGATTTAAGAAGCCCATTGGACACATTTAGCAATCACAAGAGATCACACGTTAAGTGAAATAAATCAACAAATCACACCAGTTTCCAGGTGGCTTTGAGCATGTAAGGTGAAGCACAGAGTAAAGCCAATGGGTCCCAACATAAGCCTTATCAAATAAAATAACTTTAGCTATTGTTTTCATGTGAAAGAGACAGAGAGAGAGAGAGAATTGGTGTGCCAGGGCTTCCAGCAGTCAAATTCCCCATGTGTGTGCCACTTTGTGAGCACATGTGACCTTGTGCTTGCCTCACCTTTTGTGTGTCTGACTTATGTGGGATCTGGAGAGCTGAGCATGGGTTTTAAGGCTTCACAGGAAAACACCTTAGCTACTAAGCCATCTCTCTTGCCCCCTAGCTAACACTTTTATATTTGCCATTATGAAATCTATTTATTAGTTTTGCTTAAAATATCATAAGAAGAAAATTTTGTCACTTCTTCTTGTGAGATTTAGGATTCTTTTGGCTGTACCTCCCATTGCTATAAGCACAAAGCATTTCATCCAGCTTTTTGTGGTCCCTGAGGAAGATCCAACTGGGCTTGTAGGCTCACTAGCAAAGGCCTTTAAGCGACTGACCATCTCCTAAGTCCATGGATATTTTAATTCAATACCTAGTGCACGCATTCAGAGTAGTGAGCTGGTGGTGGCAACAAAAATTTCTTTTTTGTTCACTGGTGTTTGCTCCCTTCCTGGGCTCTTTGCCCCTCTTGACTCAGATATTACTTTTCCAGGGCATTTTCTGCCTTTGTTTAAAAAGCCTCAGTGTATTATGTCTCCCAAGTGAAATTCCATCAGAACCAGGTAGTGCTTCACTCACAGCTGCACACTCAGGTCTCACAGCATGACCTGGCACATGTCAGGAAGCCTAGATATTATACAGACACTTGATTAATACATGGTTGCATTAAGTCACCCAAACAATGTAATATAGCATGTTTAATGAGACATAAACTAGTTTAATGAAATGCAAAGTCTATTATATTTGGAAAATCATAATTTCTATAAACTATCAACCAAATTATTTCAAGGGATCAGCATAGTCCCCCTACAAATACACTGACCTCAATCAGAATGTATTTGTACATTTAGGGGATCATAGGTTTATGGAGATTCAAAATAGTAAATTCTGCAAACCAGATCAATGGCATTATAAACTACTTACAAGCAGAAAATTGATGGGAAGAACATTAATAATTTATCTCAGGTCTTAGTTAGCCCCAGTCTCTGGAGTTGGTAATGTGGGATTTGAGGGAAAAAAAGTAATGAAAGAGTTGCATGGCTCTGCATTAGTTTATTAGTTTTCTTGAGCCTTGATGGGGTAGCAAATTTTGCTGTTGGTTGCATTAAAAATATTGAGTTGAGCAAGATTTTTACTCACCAATAACACATCCTCAAAGAGTATATTCAGGACATTCCTTCTTTCATCAGAGAGTAATCTCATACATATATGCATTACTTAATTAGACAGTATGGTAGATAAAATAGGTATCTAATGTATATCTCTTGCCCTAAATAAAATTAAGCATAGTTTGAGGTGTTGTACACCATTCATCACTTGAGATGGTCATTTATTTTCCATGAAGAACACGAGCATTAGCAAATGTGGTATGCTGTTGGTCACACTGTCTTCCTCATCTTGCTCTTTACTTGGGAATCATGCAAGTCAATTTAAAATATTGTCAGAGCGTCTTCTTCATGTATGAGGACAATATGCCATGTCTACATATGTCATATGGACAGAGAAAGAAAACACAATAACCTTCACATGAGCAAGAACACTAAGAGAGGGATATGCTGATTCAAAAGTTGGGTTATTGAACACATAGTGTGTGTCATGCACTGTTCTAGCCAGTATCATGCATTACTGAATAAAAGGGTGAAGTCCATGGGTTTTGTGAAGAATTATTTTGTGATGGGAATAAGGAGTTATCAAAAAGAGCTACAAGCCTGGGAGTGTTGAAGGGGTGAGATGCAGATATAGTGGAAGGGTAATTAATTGTTAATGAATTAATCTGAAAATGCATCCCTGCCTCAATTCTTAGTCATTTGAAGATGCTTAACTTTAGTTAAAAATTTATATTTTCATGTGGTGTGTGTGCGTGTGTGTGTGTAAAATTCATTAAGGAAAGACTTTATGTCTGTCTAACTGAATCAATCGTTGTCAATATCTAGTAGCTAGTGATATAGCTTGGAGCTTCCTGTTCTTGGTATGTAACACATAGATACAAGCAGCTGAGCTTTTGGCAGATGACATCCTGAGGAAGATCCGAATGTAGGCCCTTACACGTGAAGAGGGAGATAACAGGATTAGAAGGATGAGTTCAGGGCCTTCCACTCAGCTCACAGGGAGACAGTCACAGAGCCCAGGGAACGGTAAGCCTATATTAAGTTCAGCATGAGAGGTCATTTTGAGCCTGAAGTTGTCTAAATGTGGGAAGCAGAATAAAATTGAGGTCTCCTTTAAGTCCTCTCAGTGTACAGAGCGATAAAGGACACAGTCCTCAGTTATGATGGCATAAATGTGTAATGACAGAGGAGCGTTAAGGGTCATATTATGATCTGAACATCGGAGCTAGTTTAGTCCACAGGTGATGGGCGGATTTAGAGGGTGGATTTCTGTGCACACCAGAGTAAAGCACTATTTCTGAACATGTCCTTGCAAAGAGACAGACTGAGGGAAACGCATGGAGTGGAAGAATGATGAAAGCTGTAATTTACCCAAGGCTGAAGTGAAAAAGAATAAAAGAAAACACTTTGTTAACCATCATCTTGGTTATTCAACCCCCCAAAAAAACAAATATCAATGATCCAAGTCTTTATAATCCTTCAGTATCAGAACAACTATGAGGAGACCTGGTGTAAAATATGTTAGACATTGTAGAAATCAGTGTATGAAAACTTTCAAATGGTTAATACATTTCATAAAGAATGCTAATTTAACCTAATTATCAGAAATTACAACTTGGCCTGAATTTAGCATCTTTTATAAAAAATAGAAATATGAAAAATAAATTTATTAAATTTGAGAATGAAAGAGCATGCACCAAGAAGTAAAATGCAATGGGTTACAATCTCATGCCAAGTAACTTGTGACAGATTTGCCTGATGTTAATCCTTTACACAAAATAAACGTCATGCCAAGGAACTCGTCACAACTCTGCCTGACAACTTTGCCTGGTGGAAATCCTTCACACAAAACGTCATAGTCTAAGGGCTTATTTAATTTATTCTTTGGAGCTCATAACTCTTCTCAATTAATGGTAAATTTGAGATGCATTTGAATTTATTTATTATTTACATCTAGTACTAAAGACAAAAAGATCTTAAATCATGGTAAAACCCAATTAAAATGAATTAATTGTGATTTTATTTTCACACTGTTTCACAGTGTTGTATTTTATTAAAATATTGAAAATGTGAAGTGTTAGAAAGAAGGTAATCGGGGTTCTTCAGAGGCATGTTGAGATTCAGGTAAGACCTTTATCATAAGCACTCAAAGGATGCCACTATAGAGAGTGGTCAGCATAAGAATGTGATGTCTACTCATTTTTTTCTAGAGTAAGAAACTATTTGCTGACATTGATTAGAAATTATTTCTTTAGACATTGAAAACTATTGATATCCTATTTTAATATACATACATATATATATATATATATATATATATATATATATATATATCAATGTTGTATTTGACTAGTTACTATACTTCTGTAAAGTTAATTTTACCCTTTTATCATTTGATTCTTTTTTATTCTTGCAGTACAATGAATTATATCCCTTAATACTTTCTAAATTCATGAGTTGGATATACAGCATCAAGAAAAAGTAATGACCAATGAGTTTATTGTCTGCCTCTATCATCATCTATCATCTACCTACATTGTACAAGGAGCATAATGAATTAATAGGCTTAACTAGGTTCATTCAGGGCAGCTCTTATTCTGTTCATGCTGACACTGCTCCGTTGTCAACTAGTGGGCATGCCATGTTATCAGAGAGACCCTCAGAATGATATTATCACCTGTAGGATTCTGCTAAATTCCTGATATCACAAGTGATTCTATCTGCATCTTGTATATTTCTATCCCTATATCTGGACCAGACATATCCCAAAGCACTATAATCCATGGGAAAGTATCTCAGCTCATAGAAAGAAGAAATATTTAGACTCAGCACTTTGGCTGGTAGGTGTGTTCACTGAGAGTTACATTTTATATGTTTTGTTTGCATAGGAAATGCATAGTTATCTTTATTTTTTCTGTGTTATACAGTACCAGCTCACACCTTCATATGTTTTAAACTTTCATATTTAACTTAATTCCATTCCTTTTAATTTTGCTTCCTTTCTGTCATGCACTAAAATTTTAGTCTAAATAAACAGTTTTTCCTTAGCTTTCTTGTCATGTACACACAAGAATTCTTGAAGTTGCCTTGAATTAAAAATGCTAAGAAATCCTGAATTATGGGAATGCAATATAAGATATATTACAGTATTTTATTTACCTTTAAAGTATAACCAGGCCTTTAATCCCAGCACTTGGGAGGCAAAGGTGGGAAGGATGCCATGAATTTGAGGCCATCCTGAAACTCCATAGTGAATCCCAGGTCAGCCCGTACTAGAGTGTGACTCTCCCTTGAAAAACAACAACAAAATGAAACAATATCAAAATAAGAAATGGGCACTGAAAATAGTATAGTTACTGTATATAAAAATCACTTGGCATTGAATATGTTCATTGGTATACTAGCAAGTAGATAAATATGTTTCTGTATATTTTATTGCTAGGGATTAGTATTTATTGTTTATATAAATGTTTACCTTCAAGCTTCTTTTATCCAAGAATGTGTTTTTGAATTATTGCTAAAGCTTATTTATTCTAATTGTCTTTTGTTTTACACTCTGACTAAGATTTATATAGACAATTTTTTCTCTAATCTTTCTTAGTTAACTCTCCTCTCAAGTTTTCTGCTCTTAGGATTTTGCATTGCTATTCTGTTCTAATTAAGATTTATGAAGTCTTTCTATTTGATATTCTGAAAGTAATTTAGCTTATTTTGTTTGGGGTCATGCTTTTCTGGTATTTCATTTGTTTGTGTCTTAGTCCATTTGAACTTCAGTAACAAAATACCATAGACAGGATGGCTTTATCTGTATTTATTGTATTTACTTTTTCACAGTTCTGGAGACTGAGCAGTTCAAGATGGAGATATATGTATATCCAGTGTCTGGTGAGGGCAATGCAAAATAAACTCTTCAAGGTCCTAACAGCAAAGATTATTAGAAGAGCAAGTATCTCTTTCATATGGACTTTAATTGCATTCATAGGATTTTCTATTCAGAACTTATTATTTGTCAGAAACCTCACCTCCTAACACTGTTACAGTGGGGGTTGAGATTTTCGTGAATTCTAAGGAGCTCAGACATGAGTCCCATGGTAGTCTATGTAGAAATTAAAAAATATTCCTTCAGTTTTGTTTCTTGTAATATTTGAGAATTGATGACTACCATTTTCTGTTTCTTTTTCTATGTATTTATATGGTATTTCCCTAAAACCCAGAGAAAGAGATCATACCCAAAACATATTGCAAAGTGCAATTTTCATTCCTGTGAACCTCTATACCACTGAGATCCGACATCCTGTGTCCATGGTTCTATGCCTTAACTCATGTCATGTAAGACTCTGGATTTCTCATGATACTTTGCATGCTGTATAGAAATCCTTAAGAACAAAACTGACATGACCATACCTTAAATTATTCTTAAAATCATTTCCACTAGATGAGGGGAATTTTGAAAACAAGGTTTTGTCAAGGAACACACAAAATAAAAGTATAAAAATAAGTTGCACAATTACCTTGATGAATGTTTGTTATTTGGGGACCCATGTGTGTGCATGTGCGTGTGTGTGTGTGTGTGTGTGTAGAAAGAGAGAGAGAGAGAGAGATACAAAGGGAGAAAGAGAGAGAAAGAGACATTTTAACTTTTCTCCTGATTAATATCGTTTTTTTTTCTCAATTTTTATTAACATTTTCCATGATTATGAAAAATATCCCATGGTAATACCCTTCCTCTCCCCCCACTTCCCCTTTGAAATTCCATTCTCCATCATATCC
Source organism: Jaculus jaculus (assembly GCF_020740685.1). Taxonomy (NCBI): domain Eukaryota; kingdom Metazoa; phylum Chordata; class Mammalia; order Rodentia; family Dipodidae; genus Jaculus; species Jaculus jaculus. Next base: position 105,832,046 of record NC_059111.1, on the reverse strand, counting down.
CCCCCCATTTCAATCATTCTACTTACATATATTTTGACATGGCCTTTGTAAACCATGTGGAAACACACCATAACCTTCATGAGTTCTTGAGTAACATATATATATATATATATATTACCTTAGCAAATAAAATAATGACATAATAAGTGATAATTGCCCTTTTTATGAACATTTCAGAGGACAAATGAAATACACTTATTTATTGACACCATATGGAGCTTCCTCACAGTGAAAGCCAATTGTGTAGAATAATGATAATAAAACCAAATAGCTCATCAAAAGGTCTTGCATTCTAAGATGTTGTAGTTCTAATTTCGGAGGCTGAGCCCCATCTCCCTGGACCCTCAAGTAATTTGCATGTCCTTTTATTCAAAGCATGGCAAGTATGTCATATAGAAGCTTGTGATAAGTATCTATAATTCTTTATTACCATTTATTTAATAATTTAAAAACTATTATTTTCTTTAAATTACATGACTGAGTGGTTTTATACAGACTGAACAGGTAAGTACCATTGCCTTTGCTCTCAAATAATGGAAATACCTTGCAGTAGAGTATGATTCACAAGCAATTGAATGTCTCAATGTAGAATGTATGCAGGAAATGCACTTTTGGAAGGATTGTTGGCAGCTGATAGAATTGCCAAGAGGTCACAGCTCAGAATTGCCCATTGCTGCAGAAGAAAGCAGAGAAAGGTCTGGGCAGAACCACAGCCTGCTGCACCCCAAATGCAGGACTCCGTACAGCATGGATACCACTCTTCTCCCCCCAGACCTCACCTCTTCACATAAAGCGAATGAACCAACAGCACCAGATGTGAAATCCCTCCATCCTTCCTTCCCTGCATTTTGATCAGTGATTGCACACGTAATATTTTGCAAAAGGTGCCTAGGTCCCACGGCTAAGGGTATTAAGGCATCTGATTTTATAAGCATTAGGAGATGGTTCATATAACATGGATAAACAAACTAAGAAAACAAAACAAAAACCAATACCAGTGGTGGTTTGAATGAAAAACATCCACCATATTCTGAGATGTTTGTGATGAAACTTCCTGTTTAGTCCCCAGCTGGTGAAGGCCCTGAGAGGCAGAGCCTTGCTGGACGAGGTGTGTCACTGGAGATGACATCGATTAGCCCAATTCAGAGCAAGCTTGCTCTTTCTGCCTCCTCCCCGCTGTTGGTATAAAATGGGAGCATCCTGCGATGAACTTACCCATTAAAACTGCAAGCCTAAAAGCAACCCTTTCCTCCTATAAACTTTTTTGGTAGGTTGTTTTGTCCCAATAAAGAAAGAGATGCTAACAGTTGTAAGTTTTAACTTAATGAAGCAAGAATTCTAGGAAACACAGAAGCATGCACTGAAATGCTTTCTGATTACCAGATAGATAGATAGATAGATAGATAGATAGATAGATAGATAGATAGATAGATTAGAAAATTCCATCATCCCAGGTTTAAGAAATTTTATGTAATGTATGAATAGTTTTAATTTTCATGGTATAAAATTTCACTACTTCTATGGTTCATCACCATAAAAAGATAGTTCATGCTACTCTCATCTTCAAATGTCTTTAATTTATTAAAAATGTTAATTTTCACATGTGTGAATGTGTGTTGGGGGATGGACATGTGTGCCAGGGTCTCCTGCCATTTCACATGAATGCCCATCTGGCTTGACATGGACAGCTGAAGAATTGATCTAAAGATGGGAGGTTTTACAAGCAAGCACCTTTAATCACTAGACTATCTATGTAGCCCCAAGTCTTTAATTTCTTTGTTAATACTAGTACTTTTTTTTCCCCTTGGTATATTGTTTTAGGTAAGGCTTTAAACATATTAAATATAAATGGGCACCCTTATGTAATTCATGATTATAGAACAAAGATCTGAGTTTCTCTATTTCATACAATGTTGGAGGGTGTTGAACTTTGTGAAAGACCTTTCCTGCATCAGTTGAGGTGATCATGTGATTTCTGTCGAGTGTATATATGTGCTATATTACATTTTATTTGAAAATGTTAAAATATTCTTACATCAATAGAATGAAACAACATGGCAATGGTGAATTATCCTTTTAATGTTTCTTTAAGTTCAGTTTGGAAGTATTTTATGGAGAATTTCAACCTCTCTTGTTTGTTAAGAACTTTGTCATGTACTAAAATATGGACTATTTTATAGAACACACCATATGCTACTGAGAAGAATGTACGTTTTGTAGGTGTTTGGTGAGAAAAATCTATGGGTGTCTGTTATATCTATTCGATCTCATATTACTTCACTGTGATATTTATTTGCTTATATTTCAGTCTAGGCTACCTATCTATGAATGAGAATGATTCAATCAAGTAACTCACTATTACTGTGTTTAAGTCCAGTCGTGGGTTTATGTCCAGTCATGCTGGTTTACTAAAAATGAATATGATAATTGGTATATATCTGTTTAGATTTGTTCATCCATTCTTGAGATATTGTTTGCTGAATTTAAAGTGACCTTTTAAGACTTGTTTGACAATTTTACACATGTATGTATGATATTTTTTATCATATACACTCCTTACTGTTTCTCAATCCTATTACTAATTTTGGCTTGAATTCTTCTTTGTCATATATTAGTGTAACAGTCTAATTATACTAAATTGTTTTCATAGTTCATTTTTGATGACTTCTCCCACCTTCTTATCCTAAGGCTGAGTTTATCTTTGCCAGTGACATGCAGTTCTAAGAAACATCAGAAAGAACTTTCTGCATATTAATCCATACTACTGGCCTATGGCTTTTGATTAGAGAACTGACCCTTAAACTATAATATGATTGCATGGCTTGTAATAACTCAAGACATGTTTTGTTTGTACAACTTGGAACTTTCCTAATCCTTATCTCTTTTCTATATAGTTTCTTTGTTTTTCTTACATTTTAACCCTTATTTTCCTGGCTTTTATAGATCCACAATGTAATGCACAGTACTCAGATTCTACTGTCTTTAATAATTTTTATTATCACCAGCACCTACTTGTAAGCTATGATAATTTACATGTAAGTATTATAGCGCAGCATGTAATACATACTTGCAGCTTAGATATATAGAGTGTAATTAATATTTCTACACATTGTTTATAAACTGTACCAAACTTTGTATTTTGTAAATGACTTGATTACTTTTTATCTTCCTTTTGAGTATACAGATTTATAAAGTATTACACTTTAGGATGCTTTGAAAATCTCTTTTATCTGCTTCAAACTGTTGCTTCTGATCTCTCACTGTCATTCTTTCTAATTAAATTTCACAACAACTTCACAGGTAACTTTTATTGTGTGCATGTCAGAGTCTTTGTAAAATCATTTCTGAAACTTTGTGTGTATGTATAGTGCAATGTAAATACTCACTACATATATCTTGAATCAGTTATTTTTAAAATCTCATTAAGACTATGGTGGAATTTATTTTTCTTAGTATGTCAAAGTTTGCCAATAAAATATGGTATAGAAAATTCCCATCAATAGAAAATAACTGTCATTATTAATAGGCACCATGTCTAGAAATGCTGAATTATTCCAGTTCCAAGTAGAATAAGTGATAAAAAAGAAACATAAAATCAATCATTTTGATGCTAACTATGCATGTTTATGACGATATTACAAATATTTAGTATGTTAAATAGCCTTTTGTCTATGATGTATTCTTATTTGTTGGTGCAGATATTTATGTCCATATATAAGTGAAAGAGATATGTGATATGCTGGGGATGATATTTCAAATAGATCTTCTCAAAATGCACTAGGAGTTTGGGTCTGTCCATTTTCACCTTGCCCCACATACTTATTACTAGGCTCATTATTTCCTCCTTTGTTGTCCTTCATGTGCCTGCACACCTCTAGGTGGCTGGCGCCTATTTTTCAGAAGGTATTTGTTACTTTCTAGAATCCCATCAAAGAATACTACACTCACATTCATTAATAATACCTTTCCATTTATGAAGCCAAAAGTGAGAGCCAGATGCTCAGTGAATCTATGGTGTAAATTAGCTGTGTCAATCCTTGAAAGCCCCTTTAAAGAAATTGTTGCTGTGAAGTTCTGTAAATCCATTCAGAGACTGATGCCAGCAGTGGTTAATTATAGACATAACGAGAACTGAAACCCACCTTTCACAGGGTTGTATCTCCAAAGAGTTGCTCTTTGCACAGAGTTATCATCTTCAAAAAGCAGTATTTGCCAGCTTTATAAGAGTCTGATATCTTTGTAAAGATTATATATATAATTAATTAATGCTTTCAGAGCTTCTTTAGTATAGGTATTCAAAGCTTAATGTTGTTCCATAGGTTGTAAAAGCCCACCTATTTTGGCTTCCTGTTCAGGGTTTCAACCACTTGCTAGCATCCCCTGTAAGTACACTCTGGTTTCCTGTTATTTGCATTGGAATGGGCCTGCTTTGTGTCCTAAATCCCTTATGATCCCTCTGTGTGCAGTCAATTACAGTGGACAAGCTAATCTGAGCTAAGTTTTTATGGCCCATTTTACTGCCCTTCTGAGAAATCATATTTATCTACAGTTCCAATCCCAAGCTAAATGGTCAACCTGAAAATACTTGCAGTAACAGTCAGGGATAAGACTAAGGGAGGCTTCTTTTTGTTTCTCCAGAATGAGCTCTGCTATTCACTCTGTTCGGTCTTTCCAAGTGACAGGGTAAGGTGGAATTTATAAGTCAAAAGCTGATGTAATTAAGGTTGTTAAATCAGAAAGAAAAGTAATTACTAAGAGAATTCACTTTACAGCCTGCATCTAAATCTCATTATGAACATGTGGGATCTTTAGGCCTGCATGTCATGCCATGGACTGCCCCTTCTCCTTGTTTTGTTCTTTCTCTTTCTAGCTGTCATCCCTTAAAAGTCAGTTAAAAAAAATCACTTTGTTTGTAAGAGCTCCAGGTATTCTCAAGAAAATGTATTTTTTTCTTATAATTTTATTCCCACTCAAATACAACGGTTATTGTATTTTATTACAATTTTCTTACTATTATCTGTAACACAATAACAATACTCAGCAACTGTTCTATGTTCAATGTAAAAATCATTTTCAAGGCTTGCAATGGTGTCTTGAGCCATAATAAAATAAAGCAAATGAGTGAAAGGATGAATATGAGATCCAATAGAAAAGTGACATTAAGAAGAAAAAGATGAAGGGGCCCATAGTAGGTGCAATATACAAGATTTTTTTCCTATTTAATTTCCAGTCCAAAAGTTAGAACTGAGGGCTTTGTTCATGCTAGGGAAGCTCTCCATCATTGAGAGACAATCACAATTATAATCAAAGCATCTTAAGGAAGACAACTTTGCAATAGGGATGATGTCAATGTAAGCACTAGCTAGGTAATGAGTTAATGGGGCTCAGTGAAGAATGTGCTGTGTAGCAAACTGTATAACTTCTTGTGCTTTAAAGATGGTGCCTCAGGATTTCATTTAATTCTTCATTTAATTCATGCAGAATCTGCCAGTGAGCTTAAATGAGAGGGAGCGGGGGTTTCGTCATATTGACTTTGGCTAGAGTGGAAGGTTGAGGATAAGTGCACTTTTGGGGTCTAGTTTGTACTAATTCATATCTAGTTGCCATTCACTGAAAATGAACATTTATGTTTCAAAGAAACTTGAAAATAAAAACTAATTGAACACTGGCACTCATCTACTCCCTGTCAGCTTGTGTGGTAAATTCATGATATATTTTGTCTTTCACTGATGGCATTAATCTATCTTTTTCATAAGTTTTGATGAAGGAATGCTACCCTTCGTCCCTCATTTTGTGAACAGCTGCTGCTTAATTATTCCCTCTTCTATGATTACTTGGGTTACTTTAGAGATGACAAGATATTTAAGTGGAACCAGGGAGCAGTAATTACCTACATGCAGATATAAAGAATATTGTGTTAAATCTTGTAGCAGTTTTAATGGGAAGAGAAGATAAATTTATACTATTATTATGCAATTAGAAAATTTTTGAATATTCCTGCATCAGTTGCTGGAACAAAATACCTGACAAGAGCATCTTGGGGAAGAAAAGGATTTATTTTCAGTTACAGTTTTGAAGGGAAGTGTCCACGCTGGTAGGGAAGGACTGGCAGGTTAGTACAGAAAAGAGAAGTCATATCTTCCCATCAAGAAAGAGGAGCTAGAGGGAGCTAAACGTCTATGATGTAATGCCTCAAGGCCTTCCAGCACTGAACCATTTCCTCCAGCAAGGCCGCACCACCTAAATGTCCCACAGTCTTCCCAAAAAGCATTACCAACTGGGGATCTATGAAGGACATTTTTACATTTAGATCACATTTTCTATGCTATATAGCATGTGAGCTTACATGATACTTTGGATAAGACCATATATGGCTTAAGGCATATAGTCAAGGTTACAAAACCAAAAATCAAAAAAAAAATCACTAAAATATAATAGTATTGCTCATCAAATTAGGTTTAAACTGTGTAGCACTAAAAATCTGATTTAACATAAAATATTTGAGTAGAATTACATGACAGAATATCTACATTTACAGATATTAAGTTACCCTTCAAGCTATCTCCCTGCATTATTTTAACTTAGCATAATAATATGGACCTTTACTTAAAAAAACTCATTCAGTGCTGTGTTTTATCTCACTGTGTATTTAGGTCTCTATTGTTTTAAAAATTCTAAATCGATCTATACAGGGAATTCATTTCATATCCGAAGCAGCCATCTATTTAGGTTTCTGTGAGCATAGCCTCTCAACCATGGGAGCAAGACATCTTGCTAATTAAGCAGTTTATCTGCAGAATATGTATAGATGTTAGAACTGTGGCCACCCTCAGGAATGGTATTTCTGATGATCACACAAACTAAGAATCCCTTCTCTTCTCCCCTTTCTCTGCCCATGGGTAAGCACAGCTGTGGTTATTAAAATATTGCAGGGGAAAAATCTAATCCTAGCCCTGTTGGTCCTAGGAATTAAGCAATGCTTGCTCTGCAACAAAACCAGCTGCTAGGAAATCACAACATAAGGATTTTTAATTTTGTTTTTTTTTTACATTTTGAGTCAGAGACAAGGCAGCTGAAAAGAATTCATGGTTTCTTTGCCATTGCAATCTGAGAAACAGAAGAGATATTTTGTAGTTTATATATTTTTTTTCAGGAAATATTATAGTATTCCAAATTGAATTAAAAAGTGGAATGATGCTCCGGACACATGAAAAAATTGTTATTACTTTGGTAAGATGTGATCCATGTGGCTATTCTGGCTATGCAAGGCTAAGGCAGCTTTTGTACTAACTAGGACGCCTGCAACTGGGCATGGAGAGGATTTCCTCCTGGTGATACTAAAGAGTGTCATTGTGTTATGGGAATTTCTGGGAGTCAAGAGACCAGCGGCTGAGTCAGATGAAGGAGAAGTTTACTTACATGGTGACTAATGCCCTCCTTGATCTCTCCGTAATAGTAATAGGATCAGTCCCAACTCAATTTTGTTAGGGAGTTTTTAGTATAAGCAAGCCCGGGTTAGAATAGTACATGACAGCTGAACAAGCAGCTTCCAAAAGATTTACAAAAATGTAACAGTTTGGCAAACAAAATTACAATAGGGTGTAAGAGACAACTAAATTAAACCTGCCATGAACTGCAAAAGGGGAGCAGGGGCAATAAGCAGGCAGGGGCGGGTCAGCCCCTCTAGTCATCTCTCCCCATTCTTTTACCTCATCTTGGGGGCTTTCCACTGTTTTTTTTTTTTTTTTTGGCATATTTTTACTTTCACCACATTAATTGGTTTACTTTCTTTTTACTTTATTATGCTAGTCAGGAACTGAACATGCTGCCAAGTCACAGCATGAGAACATTGTAAGAACAAGACCATCACCACCCAAGTTGTCAGGATACCTAACAGCTGAGAGATAACTTAGGAAGTGAAAAGATTCGACACCAAAGGCCAGAGTGGATAGGAACATTTTATCCTGCTTCTCCAACTCAGTCCTGGAGCAATGTCCAAATCAAGCATGGGAGCTCTCTATAAGGTAGAAAGAAAGTAACGTAGTTAGGGAATTGGTGTACATAGGAGCCACAGAGTAGTCACTTGTTCCTTTCCTTTTCCCTCCTCTCTTCTGATTTTGTTGCTACCGAGTCAGCAGTACAATACCTAGAAATGCATCAATAGGAAGAAAACACACCCAGCCACCAGCAAATCCTTCAAGGCTGGCTTTTATGTGTGCCAAAGGTGTTAACACAAAAATTAAGAGCTGGAAAACATAGCGTGTTGGATAAAGTGCTGGCTATGCAGACTTGAATCCTTGAGTTCAAATCCCCAGAGCCCATGTAAAAGCTGGATACTGAGATGGGCGCCTATAATCCTGTTCAGAGTATCTATGGCAAGAAGGGAGGCAGATGGAGGAGAATAACTAAGAAGGTGTTGGGCCAATTAGCCTGGCACATTTAGAGGTGAAGAGCAATAGACCACCTCCAGCAAGGTGGGAAGCAAAGCAAGACCTCCAGAGCAATCTTCTCAACTGAAAACCATACACCATGGCACAGGAGTGCCCTTGCTCACACTCATCAATGTGCATGCACACACAAACACCACCAAAACATAACCATTGAAGCTTGAGTCCCAGCCTCTTATCATTTCATCATACCACTGGAAACATTTTAACATATAAAATCCTATGTTCCCCAAACATTTCTTGTGAGGGATTCTCAGTCTATACAACATAAATGCAATGCAAACAGTTCCTATATTTTGTAATTAATACATTATGATATGACATGTCCACAATGAAAAAAAAATCCAAATTCATGCTCATTTGCATCTGGGGATGGAGATCCTCCTGCTAACCAAGGGCTCACAGAACTTGAATTATTTCAAAGAAACGTGACACACTGGTCCAATACATTACAGGGGCCAATGTGTCACTGGAGAGCTGAAGAATTTGTTTATAAAATGACTCAAATACTGTTTTCAATTCTCCAGTTTATCCTATTTATTATGTATGATATTCAAATGGGCAGAAGAAAATAGAAGGGGATAAATGAGAATAGTTAAGGATTTATGAGTGAGGAATTTAAATTATACATCAGAACAACTTTATGTATGGAGACGTTATATACTTTGTGTTCCATAAAGTTCTCTCTCTGTCTCTCTGTCTTTCCTTCAGTCTTATGATGACATGTGGAAAGAATAACACAGGTGTTCAAAGTAGAATAAGGCACTTGGACCATTAAAGAATATGAAATTGCTTCATTTATCTGAAAATCATGTCTGGAAACTTCAAGTAAAATAGAGAGGTTTGATAAATATATGCCACAGTGTTCCATTATCTCACTCATGAGAATGACCTTTAGAGTCTGTGCTGCTATTTTTCTTGTTCTTGTGACAAAACTTGAGGCAGTAGCCACTTAGGGAAGGAAAGGTTTATTCTGGCTCACCGTGTAAGAGAGGATGTGCTCCATCGTGGCGGAAAGCTATAGCTCTGAGGGGACTTGGTCCCAATGCAGAGAGAGAACAATGACTGGTAATGCTCTCACCACGTCTCCTTTGCCCTCTTCATCCATTCTGAGTCACCAGATGGTGCTTCCCCCAGATTTAGTGGATACTTTCCTTCCTCAGGTAAACAAACCACTTTGGAAATACTCTTACAACACACCCAAAGGTAAGTTTTAATGTTTTAGGTGTCAATCAAGTTTTCGGTGAAAATTGAGTACACAATTCTCATGTGCTTAAATATATAAAAATGTCAAATATCCACCATTAATTACAATAGTGTTGAAAGAGTTAAGAGATAAAAGGAAAATAAGGGACATCAGGAAGGTATGAACACTACGAACCACAGGGGGAGCCAATGAACTCTGAAGCAGAGCAAAGAAAATATCATTCAAATACTGTCCATAGACATTTTCACATTATCTCCAAAAAGACCATGGGCACGTCTTACAAAGGTACTGAATTATCACATAAGCATTAAACTATACATACTTAAAGGTTTTGTTTTTTTGTGGAAAACCAATTACTATCAATATCAAAACAAAACATCTCTCTCATTTCATAAAATTATAAGGCTTTTATCATATGTCAATCAGTTTATCATTTATTTTTATCTATCTATCATCTATCTTTCTACCTGTCATCTATCAATCATCTCTAATTTTGTATAGTTATCTTTCTGCTGTGTGTGTATGTGTGTGTGTGTGTGTATGCCTTTGAGTCAGTCATGCTCTGGCCTGATGTGGGGTGCGCTGGCCCAGGTGGCCAAAGCTGAATATTTGGGTGTCCCATCCTATCACTCTTCCTGTTTAATTCCTTCCTATTACACTTCTTTACACATTGATGTGAGAACCTTTGTGTTTTCAAAAAAGCATACTGGTAAAATTCATTCTTCATTAGCTATAAATTTTGGAGAGGGACATTTGACCAAGCATAGATACATCGTTTTACTAGAAATTTCCATAAGTGTTGCATAACACAATGCCACATTAAATTTTCTCAGGTAGCATTCTTGGCCTTTTTATGCTACAGTTCTCAGTTCCAAGCTTGGAGCTTGAAACAAAAACTTCTGGCTTGAACTTTCACTGGAAATTTTAGAAGAAAATAACTGTTGGCTACACAGATCAAACGTCTTTCTCTTCTGAGAAAGAGTAATAGTTGACGAGGTTACTTCTGAAGAAAATATTTATAAAATTTATTTCAAGGGCTGGAGGGATGACTCATCAGTTAAGGCACTTGCCTGCAAAAAGAACCAAGGTTTGATTCCCCAGGACCCACACAAGGCAGATGCATAAGGAGGCACCTGAAGTTTGTTTGCAACTGCTGGAGGCCCTGGCATGCCCATTCTGCCTCTGTCTCCCTGTTTCTCTCTCTCTCAAATAAATAAATTAAAAAAAAAAAAGTGCTGGTGGCACATGCCTTTAATCCCAGCACTCAGAAAGCAGAGGTAGGAGGAGTGCCATGAGTTTGAGGCCATTCTGAGACTACATAGTGAATTCCAGGTCAGCCTGGGCTAGGGCAAGACCCTATCTCAAAAAAAAAAAAAAAAAAAAAAAATATATATATATATATATATATATATATATGAATGAATGAAAAAATAGTTCAAGAATTTTATAACCTTTAAAAACAAATATTTAATTGTGTTGTCTAGTAAGGCACATGCATTGAGTAAAATTAAAACCTACTTAGCTCTTAGCAGCATAGTGCATTGTCAAGAATAGTGAATTCTCATATCCTGGCTCCGATACTCTGTCAGATATCTCAGTCCCTCTTCTGAGAAATGTTTACGAACCAAAGGAATTAAGTGCTGGCTCTCAGACAAATCCAGGACAAAACTCAGACCCCTACATTGGAGGTTTACCAAGCTACAGTTGTAATCCCTGGGAGTTTCAGTCCTGAGGCTGGGGCTGCATTCATATTGTGATTGAGTCATTTTCAGCTTATAATTATCACAGTCACTCAGGGATTTACCTACATGTCAGGTAACAAAATCAGAAAGGAAAATGTAGGAAAACTTATTTTTATGAGCTGACCCAAAAGTGTCATAGAGGATTCCTCAGCCATAGCTCATCACACGGAGGTGCAATTTTACAAGAGGCAAGCACAGAAGAGGAAGAAAGGGAAGTGGGCTTATTTTTAATATGTGTCCTTATAAAATTGTATGTGTTTTCCAGCTACTGTATATTGTATGAGTGTGAAATGGCATCTACCTTATTAATATGTGCACTATAATGATACATGGTGAAAAGAACATTTGAAATTCATCCTCTTAGAATACTTCAAAAGTATAAGAGGTTTTTAACTAGAGTCATTATGTTGTAGAATAGATCTCTTATACTTATTTGTGGAATATTCTAATTTTCCTATGACCTAGAATAT